>NC_138029.1:74386529-74986529 GCF_964106645.2 Podarcis pityusensis | reverse complement strand
CAAAGAAGGCTGATCGCCAAAGAATTGATGTTTTTGAATTATGGTGCTGGAGGGGACTCTTGAGAGTCCCATGGACTGCAAGAAGATCAAACCTATCCTTTCTTAAGGAAGTCAGCCCTGAGTGCTCACTGGAAGGACAGATCCTGAAGCTGAGGCTCCAATACTTTGGCCACCTCATGAAAAGAGAAGACTTCCTGGAAAAGACCCTAATGTTGGGAAAGATTGAGGGCACAAGGAGAAGGGGATGACAGAGGACAAGATGATTGGACAGTGTTCTCGAAGCTACTAAAATGTGTTTAACCAAATTACGGGAGGCAGTGCCTGGTGTGCTCTGGTCCATGGGGTCGCGAAGAGTTGGACACGACTAAATGACTAAACAACAACAAATCTCATCTAGAATTCTGGTTCAGGTTCAGGAAGTGTCATCAAAAATTAGATGTTTGTGAGCCAATAATAAATATTTTGATGATCATAATTGAAATTATAATCAAAATGCTTTTGAATAGCTCAAAACCGACAAATTTTTAATGATAGTATCTATACGAAAAACAAATCTCTCTTCCTGTATATAAAACAACAGCAGTGATGCAATGATGACATCATTTCACATAAATATCTGTTCCTAGCTTGGAGACAGGAAGTAGTTTTGGGAATGGAGGAAGACACAGGTTTCTCATAATATTCACTTGACCTGAAAATACCTGAAAAGTATAATGATTAAAAGGGTGGGTTTGAATTATTCCTCAACACATCAGAGTGTCATATTTGTCTCACTTGACCTTTAGCACTAGGAGGCCTGACTTTTTAAAAAGTTATCAATTGACCAAATGTCCTGAATAAACAGGACAACGTATTTTTTCCCTTCCATTTATTTTTATTTTTTTAATGAATGCTTATTTCAGTACTAATGAGGCAACGATGTATATGCTATGCGTGTAAACTGGAGTTTGTGGCAAAATGTAATGGCTTTTGCTATTGCATGAGCGCCTATGGTTTTGTTTCTTTATTTTTCTGTATGATTTCCAAGGAATAGCTGAGGTTCAGAATAAAAGTCCTTTAATAAATATCGGTTTGCAGTATTTGGGACTTACCCACTTTTTGCTTTGTATTAAAGCGACAAAGCCAAGCCAAGCCCTGTGTGTCTAGGACCAATCTTAGGCTGTGTATGTAGTCCTGTTTACTCTGCATCCAGTGCGCCCCCACAGCTGGTTTGCAAAGAGGTATGCACACAGTGTTAGCCACAAAATCCATGTGCATCCTGGCATTTTTTAAATTGAATACAGTGTTTTGATATGTTTTCCCCTGGTAATGTATTTGTTGTGCACACAGCCTAATACCCACAACCAATAATTACTACATACCGGTAATTGAAGTCTGTGGTTCTCTCTCTCTCTCTCTCTCTCTCTCTCTCTCTCTCTCTCTCTCTCTCTCACACACACACACACACACACACACACACACTTCTGTTCTCTGCCTCAGAGGGGTCTTTTTCTTTTTTTCTTTTTTAAATGATATTTATTAAAGTTTCAAAAAAATACAAAAAATACAGAATAGAGAAAAAAAAAAGAATAAAGTTTTTAAAATATAACAAAAAAGAGGGGTCTTTTTCTGGAGCCTTTGTCTGACAGGAAAGAGGAGCCCTCCAAGCCCAGCAAATGAAAGCAGAGGCCTGATGGCTTCTCTTCTGTTGTCTCGCCTGCCATAACTTGTTGTTGTCCCAAACAAAGCCCCAGGTTTTCCTGGCACTCAGTCTCTCAGGCAAGAATAAAGGCGCTGGAGTCTAAATAAGCCCCCTGAGGACTCTTTGATAGGGACAGTTGCCGCCTGGGACAGCTGAGAAAGATCAGAAAGGGGGGTGGGTGTCCAGTGTCTGCATTTACACAGCTGTCGCCTTCTCGCCTCATCACTGGGTTAACTAGCATTTTCAGCCTGTTTTCCTTATGGATTTTCAGAAGGGACCTAAGACCATTTTGGCTCGGGTTGTTGAAGAAACAAAAGGGGAGGGGGGCAGCCCATGCCCTCCGCTGCTGCTGCTTCTGTGTCTCCTCGTTTCCCTCAGAAGAGGGTGATTAGGGACTCTGGTTGGGGGAGGGGAAGCACATGGGCTGGCACATCACTGTGTGGGTTTGCATTCCACAGATGCCTCCGATGATGCGCCTGACGCAGAGAGCCACACACATTATTAGCAGGAAGGTTGGATTTGAGGCAGCATGGTGGAGGTTGCGCAGAGGGCAACGCTAGACCAAACATAGATCCAACAGGCAAATCAACACAGGCAGAGCAAGGAGAGGAGTCTTTTGGAAAGGTCTTGTTCCCAAGATGAGGAAAGAAGCAGAAAGATCAGGTTGATTAATCTTAAGCAAAGTGAATTATTATTATTTTTGCGGACTGCCAAGGATGGGGCAGAGCTGCTCTTAGGAATCACAGAACTGCAGTCAGAGAAAAGCGAGGAGCCTGAGGGGAAGTAAGGCACAGAAGCAAACGAAGTTCATCAGCACCGCTTACCTATGTTCTCCTTTTTCTGCTCAACTAAGACTAACCCTTTTTGTATATGGAGATGGGGTGGACACACAAAAAGAAGCTTGGCCTCGTTTGGCCCTTAACTACAAGGTTTTTAAAGTATGTTGGTTCCATCAAATTCTGGTATCCCCAGAACTTAGATTTCCTTGCTGAAGAGTTTTGGAAACTTTCAGTTGAGGTTTTGTGGTGGTACGTATCTCACATGGGAGCATTGCTGTTTCTGATGCATGTGGCAGCAGGCACCCTCACATGCCTCCTCTTGAATATACATTACATCATCAGATGGTTTGACAACAATCAAACACAAAGAACATGTATCTGTTCACTTCAAAATTCATTTGAAAGCACGTTCTGTGAGACGTGGATAGATGTTCCCCGTCCTTCCTAGTGCTTATAAAGACTAGAATGATTCTTTGATCTGGATGGTACTCCAGGAACATGAGAGCCCTGATGTCTTCGCTGAAACAGTCAATCAATACTGGCTGCTCCCTGGGTATTGAGCATTAACTTGTTATTGTTGCCAGTGTGATGGAGGTGAGAGTGTCTTGCCTGCTGAACTTCCTAGCTTGCAATAATGGCTCCAGAGGACGTTTCTGTCCAACAGTTTTAATACTGAGTAAGTGAGCTTGGAATGCTTTCCCCTTTCCTACGTTTGAAGGATAGACAAGGCTCCATTGCTGGGGCTGCAGTTTGTCCTCCTATCTCTGAATCCACTTGACAGCCTGAATGAGGCTGCTCCATAAAGAAAGGGAGCGAAGGCCTTTGACAGCTGCTGTGCTCTCTTCTGCTCCACCATAAGCAAAAGGGTAAAAGGTGACGTCTGTACAAAGGTTTGCTGTGCGACCACTGAGCAAAGTGACAGATTCATGGCACAAAAAGCAGACATGGGAAACCTGTCATCAATACACTTTGGACACATCCAAACTGGCAGTTTTTCACACAACTGCTGAAAATTGTATGAGCTTGTACAGTCTGCATCCCGTTCCTTTTTCCTGCATGCTACTTCTTGAGTCCCCCCCCCCCAGCACCCGCCATCGCTGCCACAGAAATGCTTATTAAAGGGACATAATTTTCAGTGTGTTTTTTTATTGAGTGTGGAGCAACTCTGCTCCTCATCTTTTTTCCTCATCAAAGCGTTTTTTAAAAATATCTTAAATGACTGCGAATGTACATTATTGTACTCATGCACCTACTGAATTATGTGTGTTAAGCTCTTTTAGCCAAAACCAAATATACTTAGAAGCAACTTTGTGATCCTTTCTCAATCTTCCTTGTCGCAAAAACTTAATTTTCCAGCAAGCTGCAATAACTTATTATTGTATGCACACATATTTATAATTCAGAAATTTCTTATTAAGTAAAAATAAAACAAAAACGATATCCAAACCCACTCTGGCATTTTAAGTGCACCTCTTAAGGGCTGGCTTTTTCCTCACCACATGCTCTGGCCATCATTTGCGGCTCTGATGCAGATTCCTTATCTTCACGAGGCGTGGCTGATGGCAATCTGGGCCACGGCCTTCTGTGTGGTGGTGCCCATTCTGCCAAATAGTTTGGCAGGCAAAGTGCACCAGGCCCCTCCACTGCTTGGTTTCAGGCAAGGGGTAAGGATGTTGCTGTTTAAAAAAGTCCTTCAGCTGATTATTTTTCTGCCTGATGCTTGGCTGTGTGCAAATTAGTACCATGACTTTTGTGATGTTAATGGCTGGGTTCAGAAAAAGTGATTGTTTTATATTTGAAATATTGTTTTTGGTATTTGGATTTGTTAGCTGCCTTGAATTCCTTCGAAAGTAGGTGGAATGCAAGTTTTTAAAATAAAAATGAAACAAAAAAGTTATTGTCTAGCTTCCTCAAATATGTAAAGACCCAAACCAAAATAGAATGAATGGGATGTAGTTACAGTGTGTTGTAGAGCCTGTCCAGACTTTTTTTTGGGGGGGGGGGTACATTTGTGATAATTTGTGTTCATGATGCTTTTGGTGCAGTGACACATGACCCTGCTTTCAATACCATGGAAAAAGCTTTGAGGTTGTAATATCGCTTCATTTCCAGTCAATGCATATCCTGCAATCTTCTGCTGATATCCTGAAACTTTTATTTAATGCCTGGTTTATTTTTAAATGCTCTGGTTTATTTTCGTCCTGCATTTGTTGCGCTATAGCCTCTCAGGCCAGCAATAATGTGGTAACATTGGGGAAGCATTGCAGAACAAACGACAGTCATACCTCATGTTACATTTGCTTCAGGTTGAGCGTTTTCAGGTTGCGTCCTGCGGCGACCCAGAAGTACCGGAAAGGGTTACTTCCGGGTTTCGCCACTCGCGCATGCACAGACGTGCAAAATGACGTCATGCGCAGAAGCAGCAAATCGCAACCTGCTAATGCAGGTTGCGTTCCTTTCAGGTTGCGAATGGGCCTCTGGAACGGATCCCGTTCGCAACAGAGGTACCACTGTAAAGCAGAATAAATCCACCCACTAATGCACTGTTATTGTCTCAATAACATGTTGCAGAAGACACCCGCAATAAAACACTAATCTGCAGGGGCCCATAGCACAGTGGAGAGAATGTTGGACTAGGACCAAGGAGAGAGACCTGGGGAAAATACTAGGACTGGTTGGTTGGTTGTGGCAGATTGAGTGTTGTGCCCTAAAGGAAAAAGTGAAAGGAACTGTGACAAGAGTGATGGTCTGGCTGTACCTTTAATAGCAGCTGAGGTATAGAATCAGAAGCTTTGATGAATATTTCAGACTTTGCCTGATACTTGCCTGGTACAGTAGTATCTGAATTCCAAATTGTGCTTTCATCCAGCATGTGCCATGTCTCTAAATGCCTGCGCTGGATCATTTGAGGGCCCTCCTTTACATGCCTCACCTTGGCAGTGAGGATGTGTGTGCAGATTTTGGTTTATATTTATTGCCTAGCCCAGAATGATTAGTTAGGATTACAGTAAATTGCTGGCAGTAGATTGTTCTGATAAAAAGAGCTGTGCATCTACAGAAGGCCTCGCATTCTGTAATGAACGTGTTGACCTTAATTTTACAGTATTATCTTTCTTGAATAAAGTATTATCTTCCTTTTGAGAGGCTTCGTGAATGAGCCAGCTGAACATGTAAAATGCGTTAACTGTGTCGTAATTCCCCTTCTGTGTCAGTTGCGATTTCTAACCCTCTCAAGTGAACTGAAGTTACCTTGCAAGCCGAAGTGGGCCTGAGTCCATGAAAGCTTATGACATAATACAGTTGCCTTCAAGGTGCCGTAAGACTAATTGCATTTTTTGCTGCAACAGGCTAACATGGCTTCTACTCTATGTTGCAAGACAAAACACAGGAGGAGGAACACCTCCGGTCCACTTGGTTTGCAGAAAGTTGATAATCTTGCTCCTATTTTATAGCTGTAGTTCTTGGATTCACAAAAAAACCTATAATGGAGTAACTAATCTAAACATTGAGAGGGAACTCTGCAGAAAACCCAGGAATTAAAACCAGATGATCCAAAGAATCTCTGAGGCAACTGCATTAATTCAAAGATTCTCCCTTTACAAAGAAATAGATATCAAAATAGGGTTGGGGGTGTTGCTAGATCCTTAAAATGCCATGGTGCAATTTTGCATATGCTAATTTATAGATATAGTTGAGCATTTAGGCATTTTTTTAGAGGGAGAGCCACCCTGTAAGCAAAGTAAATAAAACCAAACTTTTTAAAAGTTAATAACAACAGGGGGAAGGGGCTGAAGATCCTCAGCCCAGTCCAAAAGTCTTGAGGGTTGCCACAAGTGATGGTGGAAAAGAGGTTGAGAGTATTTGGGTAAAAATTGTAGGAGAGGGAAACAACAGCAACTTTTCTGTGTGAGTCTTCTATAGAGCACAAAGCTGTACTGAATACATGGCTGATGCCTTTCTAGAACAGATTACCAAACATTCAGAAAAGAGAGATATAGTAGGGAAATTGCAGTCAAACATAACTACGCATAAGTGCTAATTACCGCACAAAGGGTTAAGAAAATAGACCTGGATTCCTAGACTCTGCTATGTCCCCCCTTCTCCATGAGAAAGTGAAGCCTTCTCTTCCTGTTCCCACTCATTCCACTCCATGTAACTGACAAAGGAAAATGTTTCTAAGCAAGCTCTAAGCTTAGGGCACATGTTTGAAGCTATATTTCTGTGTTTACTACCCAAAAATATTCTGCCTATGTTCTCCTTGCTGCTGCTTGGATAAATGCATGAATCTGACCTTTGGAATGTTTTGTAAGTAAAGTGTTTTAAACTTAATTAACAGGGTATGGTCTGTTCATTGTAAGAAGGGTAGAAAGAGAGCAGCACTGTTTGCAAGTGGATGAGATGGGATAAAAGGGTCTAACAGCCTATATTCCTAGGACTATACTACTGCTTGACTTTTGTGTAAGTTCTTCTACTGGGGAGTCTCTCTTGCTGGCGGGTGAGTTTAGCCCTGTGTTTTGAATCCAGGCACCCAGCCTATTATTTTGCTGTTTACCCCACACATGTGGGTCACAGGGATTCATATTCCACCCCCCACCCCCCCAACCCATATATATGGTATCTATGATATTCAAGAATTTCGCTCACTTGAACAGCAGCCAGCCATGCAATACACTGGAGGTGAGGGAGGGATTACACAGCTGGTCATTTCCATCACATATCTGAACAAAATGGAGATCAAGTATCCAGCAGGACATGGTACTGTGGCTTTGACCCAGGGATCCCCACTTCATACCATCCAAGATCTCTGCAAATAGACCATCGAAATAAACTTGTTGAGAGGCAGGATATTCTTAAATGTCACCTACCTTTTAACCCAGATTGCATATGTATATCATCGTTGTATGTTCTCCTGTTGGAGGGAGTTTGGGATATAAATCTGATTAATAAATCATAATGTTTGACTGAGTTTCTCTGAAGGGTTTTCAGTGAATTGCATCTGGAAAGGCTGCTATGTTTCCTTATGTGATGCTTCTCTTCATCGTTGTAATCATTATCCTCCAGGGCGCCCTGACTCTGAGACAAGAAGCATCAAAGGACGTTGCATGAAACTCAACCACTGCTTCCTCATCGCTGCAGCCCTGCCAACTCGCTGGGCTGATTTACAAGCAAGGTTCCTTCTGAGGCTCTTTTATTTCTCTCTCTGCGTCTACAGATTTGGCGCCTTCCGCTCCTGCTAGACCCTGGGTGTTGGTTTCCTTAGGAGCAGACCCATGCATTCCTACATCATGGCATCACCAGATAGGATGAGTGGCTCAGATAATGGATTAGACGAAGCAGAACTCAGCATCACTCTCACCCTTCGAATGCTTATGCATGGAAAGGTAAGTAAACAGAGACTCCCGTATTAGGTTGTGATCCTGATTTCGTTAGGGTCCATAGCAGACCTCTCATTGGATCAGATTTGCTGTTTGCCTTGGTGGGGAACATTGGCCATGATGCAAACCCAAGTCCCCAAACTCCGTGAGCCACTACCCTATTTCTAAATCAGGAGGGCATCTTGAAATACTAGTCACATACACACCATATATTTAATGTACACGATTCTCCCTCCAACTTAGTTAAGGGTGCTGGGAGTTGTAGTTATTTTATAGGTAAACTACAGTTCCCAGGATTCTTTGGGGGAAGCCATGTGCTTGAAATGTATCGTGTGGATGTGATTCTTTCCTACACACAATACCTTTTCTGTGTGGGGAATCTTGAGCTGGAATTACAAAATAGACTCAGCAGAAGACGTTGCCAAGGTGTCTGGATTAACATGTAAATTCACCGTAACATTTTTTATTTGTAAAGGCTCCAATAAGGAAGGTCTTGAGATTGCCAATGTATGGGAAGAGGGATATCCCTCTCATTTAAGCTGTCAAATCCTGAATGACCCATGTTTTCCATTGGGGGTGGGGTGGGGATAAGAAAAGTGCTGCCTTCTCATTTTCTGGCAGAAAGTATACAGACATCGCCAAACTCCTGCTGATTTGTAAATCTCCCTTAATTCAACTTCTCATGTCTTTTGTGTTTCTGCAGGAAGTTGGCAGTATCATAGGCAAGGTAAGATTGATGTAGGCTCTTGTGTGTGGCGGCTGTTTCTTTGTTGCATCTGTGAAGCTGCGGAAGTCTGACAAACTTTTTTGTCCTTAATCCAACAGAAAGGAGAGACTGTGAAGAGGATACGGGAACAAGTAAGTGTGGAAGTAATTCCATTCTAGATTGGAATTGGCTGCCAGTCAAACATGGAATGGTGTAGAATGCCTATACGATTCTGGACATTTTATCTGGAAAAAGGTTTTTTTGTGAGGAAAGTGGGTATCCTGAATGAGAATTGAGAAGAGTATGCAGAGAAATGTGAAGAGGCACAAGGCAGGGGAGCAGCCTGCACAAGCCTTGTTTGTCAGCATTTCTTTAAAATTCAGATGAAGTTTAAAGTTACATGATTATTCTACAGAGGGGAAATACCATAGCTCAGTGGTAGATAACATTTTGTGGATGCAGAAAACTCCAGGTTCAGTCCTTGGGGTTCTCCAGGGAGGACTGTGATTTGGAAAAGGCTTTTTTCCTCTGAAACCCTGGAGAGGGAGCCACTGCGAACTATTGTCAACAATAGAGCTAGATAGATCTGTTATCTGGCAAAGGTGAGATGCAAATCAGTGACTTGAGATGCAGAGAGATTCCCCCCCCCCCCATTTCAAGTCACATTTTTACATTGCTGTACGCACCAGAGAGGGGGCAGGGATGTCTTCGCTCACTGCAAATTACCTGATTTATTTCTCTGTGCTTTTAATCCCCTGAACACCTATTCAGTGAAGTGTCTGTGCAGGTGCAACAGCTATCTCAATGGTCATGTGTGCACAGCCTCAGTGTGAGGCAGCTTCCTGTGTTCCCTAGAGAGGCAAGCGTGTCTCTCTCTCTCTCTCTCTCTCTCTCTCTCTCTTAGCTGCATGTCTGTAATATGGAGCCCATCTTACAGGATTCTTATATCAACAAAGCATTCTAAGCACTTAGTAGCAATGTTAAATTATTATTAATGACATTACTCGTGGTTTGCTTTCTTAGAGTACAGCCAGGATCACAATTTCAGAGGGATCGTGTCCAGAACGGATCACCACTATCACAGGATCCACTGATGCAGTTTTTAGAGCTGTTTCCATGATTGCTTTCAAGCTGGAAGAGGTAAGGTGGTCACTCAGTTCTGCCTCCACATGGCGGAGTCTCCTCCTCACAGAGTTTCAGTGCCTTGTACAGATGAAACTGGAGGATGTGGTACCAAAAGAAATATGTTTTTCCTCCACATATCCAGTGGCGTAGCGTGGGTTGTCAGCACCTGGGGCAAGGCAAGTAATTTGCGCCCCCTAACCTGTGGATTTTAGTAGGGGCAGAGAGCTGCGAGTGCGAGCGCCCCCCCCCGATGTTGCGCCCGGTGCGGCCGGCCCCCCCTGCACCCCCCACGCTACGCCACTGCACATATCAGTTTAACACACACACAGAAACAAAAAGGCACAACGGTCACATCCTAGATAGCAGGAGAAAGCAAAATGCATGAGAATGTTCAACCACATACCTCATTGAAAGATTATGACTAAACATGGAAAGGGTTCTGATATACTTATCTTTGCATGTAGGAGTTATCTTTTTAATGATACTGGCATGTAGAGTCAGGAGTTGGGCGGGGAGTTAAATCATGCTCCCAATCATGACCCAGGTTAGGAGATCAGGCCATGCTATGCCTGGAAATCAGTGTGGAATGTTATTGGCTGGTTGCTCCAGGGTTTCTAAAATCTGAATATCATCATATGGATTCTAGAAATGCTGGGGAAAAGAACCAGACCATTTGAGTGTCATGACAGCAGTGGTGTATCTGGAATGGTCCTATGCACACTACTACCAAAAAGGTGATTCTGAAGGAACCCACTGAATCTTCAACCTCATGGTTTTGTTTCAGGATCTGGGAACAGGAGCTGCCAATGGAGGAACTGTCACCAGGCCACCTGTCACACTGAGGCTGGTCATTCCAGCCAGCCAATGTGGCTCGCTCATTGGCAAAGCAGGAGCCAAAATAAAGGAGATCCGAGAGGTAAAAACTTTGGAAATCAGTTATCTGAGGTCGTCTCCTATTGCTTCATTCCTCTCCATGCCATGGACAAGAACACCTGTTTCTTCTACGTTTGTTTTCTGTACCTGAACCATTTTTCTTCCTAGTTTTCATATTTGCTACTCATCCTAAGCTACCTGAGTGAACTTTTATAAAACTAGGAGCTGCCATTCCCCTGCATTAACTCCCTAGAGCTTCCCCTTCCCACCCCATGCAGCTACTAAGCTCACTTTTCACCCTCCCAACCCCATTTCTGGGCTTCTCTCATCTGTTCTGCAGCTTCACTTTACACCTGTTTTGCACCTCCACCCCCATGTCCATGCCTTCCCCCTCCTTTTGTGCAACGCCCCCTTGTACACAAACCACCCCCATGGGAACCCTCTGCTTCTTCCTCCACCCACACATTGCAAATATGAAGCACCCTTTTTACCTTCTGCCCAGTTCTGAAGCCACCATCTCCGCCTATTCTGCAGTCTTGCATGCTCATGCTTTTCTCTTCAACCCCATTTCCTTGCCTCCTTCTCACCTTTACTCCTTTCCCCCCTCCACCTGCCTCCTTACTTTTCTCAATTCTTTCTTGCACATGGATCACCCCCCCCCCCGCATTTCCATGCCTTATGCCAGGGGTCCTGCAACATGCCTGTCACGATGCCCATGGTGTGGCCCAGACCCGCTGCCGGCTAGCTGGACCCTCTGTCCATGGCTGTGCCAGGTTTACCTCAGCCGCGGGTGGCAAGACTTCAGATTGGCTGCAGGAACTTCCTGCAGCTAATCCGAATCTGCACCAGCGTCGCCGCCTGCCCAGAAGCCGTGCCAGCGTCGCGAAGTCAGTCCCCGCGTGGCAAGGCATCTGCAGCGCGCAGGGACTGACCGAGCGGGCAGCAGGGTCCACGGGCTGGATTTATGAGCCTGGGGGGCGCATCTGGCCCCCGGGCTGTAGTTTGCCAGCCCCTGCCTTATGCGCTCTCCTATTGTGCAGCCACTTTTGCGCACACACAACATTATCACCTTTGTCCTCCTTTTCCTACTTCCTACTTACAAATCTCCCTTCCACACAGACCTCCCACATTTTCATGCCTTTTCCTCTCTCCTGTTCTGCAATCTCCTATCAGCGTGGGGTGTGTGTGCAAAGCTGATATATGTTACTGCATCTTTAAGAGCAAAGCTGTCATTTGGCTTGCTCAGTTAGGGAAAATTTAATGGATGGATGGTGTGTGTGTGTGTGTGTGTGTGGTTGGTTGGTTGGTTGGTTGGTTGGTTGTTAATAACATATTGTCAGGGACTCTTAATGAGTGTGTGGTGGAGGGTTGGAGACTGATCCAGGGGAGGGGACCAGTGATTAATGGGGTTTAGTGCCCCTCATGAGCCACGAATGAAAGAGGAAAAAATCTAAAACTGCCATTTTTTCCCCTTTCATTGTCTGTCCTTTCTCACTGTACTCAAACAGCAGCAGAAATTTGAGTAAAGCAGCGGTAGAGGGTCACAGAAACGAAAACTGGTTTTAAACAACAGCAGAGGTTTGAGGAAAGCAGGGATAGAGAGACATTGAGTTGTTTATTTTTTAAAAAAAGCAGCGTTAGTAAGGAGAAATAGAAGAGGTGGTATACAAATTTAATAAATAAGTAATAAACAAAATTTTGAGCTAAACTACAAACATTTCTTTGAGAGGGTCTCATGAATTCTTTTAACTGTGTGTGGATTAATCTGTGCTTAGGAAATCATACCATTAGAAGAAGACTCTGAAATACTTCCCTTCTAGTGATCCATGTGCTGTTTCTGACCTGGCTGTTCTCTGGGTGGGCAGGGTTCATTAGAATGCCCAGAAAGACTGAGAATTTGCTTTTGGCCCCTAATGCAGACCACAGGAGCACAAGTCCAAGTGGCTGGAGACCTCCTCCCCAACTCCACCGAGAGGGCTGTGACAGTCTCTGGAGTACCAGATGCCATCATCCAGTGCGTGCGACAGATCTGCGCTGTCATCTTGGAGGTATGGGTCATTGGGTCCACCTCACCAGGCGAGGACAACATTCTGCAAATTGTGGAGAAGTGGTACCGCAAGGCTGGGTATCTACATCTCCAAATTAGACTGTCCTACATTTCCTTCCAAACACACATGGAGAATTGTTAGAAAATGCCACCCCGTTGGTGATAATACGCATAAGCTGGCTGCGTCCCTTCCCAGCTGGTTTTGCTGTACCTTCTGATACTTCTGTATCTTGGGTCCCTGCTTCCTTTCCCTTTTCCTGCACTTCTCTTTCAGCTGGAGCCCACCACTGTGGCTTTGTTCAGAGACCAGGGTTATCAGCCATATCTAGCGTAAGGAACAGTACTGCCTTTGTGACATTAGCTGCCATTGCACCAATCAACACTCTCAACTATCATTGCCCCCTTTGTTAGGACACAGTTGAGAATGAGGATTGGTGCTATGGGTGCTGATGTCACAAACATAAGTCACATTGGCTTTTGACCCCTTAAAGCAGAAGAAATCAGTGATATTCCCCTTTGATTTTTTCAACCCTTCAAAGCAGATTTGGGGAGGGGTGCATATGGTGTGGGGGGGGGAGTTCTGTTTTGCTGGTGTAAATCCTTAACAGCTGGATATTGCCCAATATAATTCATTTATATCATTGTAAATCTGACCAAAGAAGCAGCAGCAGGGGTGTATACCTGCAGGCAGTTCCCCTCATCAATATCCTCCTACCTATCTGCCTTTCTACTCTAAGGGCAAAATGTACCGGATCCCTGTATCTTTTCCCCTGTAAGGAGAAGAACAGCTGGGTGGGTGTTTTGATCACAAAAATGTGTCCATGGGGAAAGGGTTAAACATACTTTCCCTACTATGCTGCTGTTGAATCAGAAAGAAAGAAAGAAAGAAAGAAAGAAAGAAAGAAAGAAAGAGGGAGGGAGGGAGGAAGGAAGGAAGGAAGGAAGGAAGGAAGGAAGGAAGGAAGAAGGTGGAACCTTGCACCAAGTCTGAACTTTGCTCCATCTAGCTCTGTTGTCTTCACTGGCTGGCAGCAACTCTCCAGCGCTTCAAATTGGGATCTTTCCTGGCCCTGCCTGGAGATGCCTGGAGAATCAAACTTGGGACCTTCTACATGCAGAACGGATGCTCTGCCACTTAGCTATAGTCCTTTCCTTCAGCGGCTGCTCACATGTCAGATCTAGTTTGGTCCATAGTGAACACTGTTTGCAGAGCTGAAGATGAATTCTGCCCTAGATGTCTCATGGTAGCTTCAGTCTGCATGAATGGCACCTGCAGTAACTCTGACAGCCCTGTCAAAAGTTAGTTCCATCAGTGGAATATATATCACCCTTTCCTTGTTGACAGTGTCAAGAAGTCACACATTGCTCCTTAAGACAATGCATGTGAAATCACTGAGTCAGATAATATCCTCTGAAAACCTCCAGCGTAGGAGGGTGCACCATCCCTCGAGGTCACTGGTTCCATGGCAGAATTGCTGTTATCAGGGCCAGATTTTGGTAATATGGTGCCCTGAGCAAGGACAAAATTTGGCACCCCACCCCCCAATATTTCCTAGTTTCACAATTATTCATTTTGGTACAGTTGCTTTTTAATAGATCTTCTTAGTAGGTACCTGTAGAAATATAGGTATTACTATTATTATTGTTATTATTATTATTAGTAGTAGTAGTATTTTGTTCCCCCTTGGCTCAGCTCCCTATGCGGGGGAATCACCCACACCAACTTAAATCTGGTGCTGCTGTTACCATCAAGATATTTCTCCATCTGAAATTTCCCCTCCTGAAACTGAAAGTTATTAGATCTAGTACTGCTCTCTGGAGGAACTGAGAACCAGATTTTGCCTTCTTCTGTGTGACAGCCCTTCCAAGAATTTGAGGAGTGCCATCATGTCCCCCTCTCAGTCTTCTCTTCTCCAAAATAAACATACCAGCTCATGAGGAAAGACTGAAAGAACATACCTAGTCCCTTCAACCTTTACCTCATAGGACTGTTTTTTTTAAATTGCAGGCCACCTTTATTGTTCTCCTCTGAACCAGGCATCCCTAGGCACTACTCGTAGCATATCATACCAAACAGGAGTTAGTTAAAGATATTCCCAGCCAGTGCCTATTTTGCAACTCAAATAAATCCATCGGAATGCACAGGAAGTAACAAGGGTACTATGGCCATTAGGATGTCATGGGTGGGGGGGATACTGATGGGATGGGATGGAAGTGGCATTGTGTATATGGTGCAGTGATTCCTCCTTTGGTTTCCTTCAGTCTCCACCAAAAGGCGCCACTATTCCCTACCACCCCAGCCTGTCCTTGGGATCAGTTCTTCTTTCAGCCAATCAGGTAAGGGACTCATAAATTCACAGGAGACCATTTTTCGGTTGAGGTTAAAAAGAGAGAGAACCGTTAGGCTTTGGTTCTCTTGTTACCCTGTAATCAAAGGGCGGGTAAGACTGCGTCCTGCCAGATGTTGTTGTGCCGTGACAACTCCTTTCTTCACTGCCCATTGGCCATACTGGCTGGGGCTGATGAGAGTTGGAGTTCAACAACATCTGGAGAGCCACTGGTTTCCCCCACGCCTACATTCACCACCACATCAAATATCAAGCCAGATTAGAAAGTATCAGAATGACTTAATGGGTATCGATTTTACCTTTCCACCTTGACTTCTGGCTTCTTCTGTGTCATGTGACCAAGCACTTGCTGTCAGATCCCTCGGAGACCATATATACAAGGACCATCTTGGCTGTGAATCCTAGGAAACTTGCTCCCTGCCTTGCAAGCCTTTTCCCATCTGGCCTGGGAGGGCGGGGCCCTGACTGACTCCAGCTGCAAAAGCTGAGGCTGCTGAACAGACTCTTGGTATTGATAGGGGGTTTTGTGGGCTGGGGGGAGGTGTTGCTGTTGTTGCTGTTAATTTTTTGTATGCTTAAACCAACAATAGCGCAATGGAATCTTTTAAAGTTTACAGAGAAAAAGGAGAATCTACGTTACGGTGAACCAGTTTATAGGACGTGGGGATTTAACATGGATATTTTGCTATATGCCTAAAGAAAATCTGCTATTTTGTTAAAAGTTGTTTATCCTTGCAAAATTCTGCCCTGCTGCGATGCACACAGTCAGGTTTAACAAATGTTGCCACTCAAGCACATCTGAGGATTGACAGCCAGTAAAAAATCAAAACTTATTTACCAGATGACCCAAAATTGAGGCTGAAAAGTGTTGATTGGCTGAATAAAATAAAATGACAACTGTATAAGAATAATTTATCTCAGTGAGATGGTGACCCAGCTCCCACACAATGGTGCTAGACAATAAGCCTAAAGCTTATTGGTATCAGCAGACAGATTATATTAGGTGTAAATCTGTAATGTGCTGCCCCATTTCAAATCTACTTTAAGCTTTCATTTACTATGAAATGATGCATAACTGATTTGAATTTTATATTAGAACAATTACTCATCTGCATTTCAGCCAGATGAAATCATCATAATTTGGGGTCAATAGAATAAACTATTCTGAATTTAAGTGAAATAGAAGACCTAACACTCTGAGTTTGGAAATACCACATATATTAAAGATAAGAGGGAGAATTGCACAGATACATCTGACTTCATTATTTACTAGTGTCCTCCTAGTGGTGCAGCTATAAAATTGCTTGCACATTTGCATAGCTAAGCAGGGTCCAGTATGGTTTCAAATTAGATGGGGAATCGTGTGTTGAGATTCCTGCATCACAGGGGGTTGGGCCAGATGACCCTCAGGATCCCAACTCTACAATTCTATGATTATAATTATCATCTATGTTTTTTTCTACAATCATTTTCTAAGGTTTTGTTTGTGTATGTTCTAAAAGTTTAACTTTAAGCTTTTGGTGAGCAAAATGAATGAGATTCACTCTTCCCATATTGCTTATTCATTTATTTCTGGGTAGGATGATGAAACTGCTTATGGAATTTCTACAGCCTCTTTGTGACTGGTCCT
Source organism: Podarcis pityusensis (assembly GCF_964106645.2). Taxonomy (NCBI): domain Eukaryota; kingdom Metazoa; phylum Chordata; class Lepidosauria; order Squamata; family Lacertidae; genus Podarcis; species Podarcis pityusensis. The sequence goes on along the minus strand of NC_138029.1, from coordinate 74,969,965 downwards.
AGTCCTTTCCTCACCTTAAAACTGACATTTCAGTAAGCACAGTAGTTACCAGGAAGTCTACTTTCTTGCGAGCTTCTCTTCCCCGGCTCCCCATTTCTTATTTATTTAAGTCCTTTGAGATTTACCATAAACAAAATACAAATGACAAGTAAACCCATCCATTCTTATTCTCAGTTCTGGCACCAGCACCCAGTGTAGGTAGGCTTTTGCCAAAGATCATTTACAGCAGCAAGGCCCCCTGGGGCTGATGCCTTGCCTTGGCTCCCTGAGCTCTTGCTGGCCCTTAAGCACCTGGCAGCACCAGTGTCATTGCAACCCCACTCTCTTGCTTGCTAACTTGTGAGCTGGCTTATCCTGTGCTGTAATGAGCCAGGAGCCACATGGCTGCTCTGCTTCCGGTTCATTTCAGCACCAGCACTGTGAGGGTAAGCCCACTCTCATGGGCAAGCACAAGGGGGAATCTGGCAGCTGCCTTGTGCTCACAAACATGCATGCTTACCTGGCAGCGATGCCTCATGAGCCTGCACAAGGGGGAGTGGGAGGCTGGTGGCTACTAATCGTGCTACCTTTACCAGAGGGTCAGAGTGGTGGCAAGCACTGGCAGGCAGCAAGGGTAGTTTCCCCAGCCCCCTTCCAAAATCTGGAACTGGGCCTATTCATTCTCTTACATTTTTGATAGCGCTGTTCTCCTTTGTCATCCTTTTTTCAGGGATTCTCCATGCAAGGACAGTACAGTGGTATGTCTCAAGCAGAGGTAAGTCAAGCTTTACAGACTAAAAGGAAGCTCCATTTTGAATTCACACTTCCAAGTAGTTCAGTGTATGGCTAGGACCAGCTTCTTCAAGCCTTCACGTTCCATCGTTCCCCATGTCTTGTTGTGCTGCTTGCCGGTTCCGGACTTGCCATTCTGCCTCCCCGTTCTCTCCCTCCTGGCATCCAGATGGCAAATCCTGGTGCCTCCAGACATCTTTTTTTGGCGATCACTCGTAGCCGAGTGTCTTCAATGAACACTGTTTTAACAGTGAGTCCGTAAGTGACTGTGGAGGCCAATTCTGGATCAACACATCCTTCCACAGTGGGGGACATAGGTTCCTGGCGAGAGTTGATCACAGTGAGGGTTTGCCAAGCGTGCCTTCCTCTTAGCACGCTCCTGAGTTCGAGCGTCTGCAAAGCTCATGACACCTTTGGTAAAGGCTGTTCTCCAACTGGAGCGCTCACAGGCCAGTGTTTCCCAATTGTCAGTGTTTATACTACATTTTTTGGATTTGCCTTAAGAGAGTTTTTGAAACTCTTTTGTTGACCACCAGCATTACACTTACCATTTTAAAGTTTGAAATAGAGTAGTTTCTTTAGAAGACGATAATCAGACATCCACACATTACGACCAGTCCAACAAAGTTGATGTTGAAGAATCATTGCTTCGACACTGGTGATCTTTGCTTCCAGACATAGCTGGGCTCCAACTCCCATCAGCCCCAACAGGCATGGCCAATGGCTAGGCTATGGATGATGGGAGCTATAATCCAGCAGTGTTTGGAGAGTACCTTGTTGGGTAAGGCTATACAATAATTCATGACAGCAGGCAGCACTGCTGGTAACTTTCACTTTACTCCATTTCATATACCGTATTTTTCCATGTATAAAATGATGCCTTTTGCTATAAAAAAAGGGCAAAAATTGGGTGTCATCTTATACACGTATAGTGAATGAAGAGGGAGGACGTGTGATTAATGGCAGCAGCAAGCAGGAGATTGGCAGCGGCGATTGGGCAGGTGATTGGTGGCTGCGGCAAGGCCTGCTGGCGATTGGCTGTGGCAATTGGGCAGGCAGTTGGCAGCTGCGGCAAGTGGACGGGTGGGCTGTTGGTGGTGGCGAGTGGTGATGTGTGTGATCGGCAGTGGCTGTGGCACATGATCAGCAGTGGCAGGCAGGCGGGTGAGCAATTGGTGGAAGTGACCTCCCCCCCCCCCAAGCTAAACTTAATTTCTTAATTTTGGGTTAAAAAAAATAGGGGTCGTCTTATACATGGGGGCGTCTTATACATGGAAATATATGGTAATTCACATGCTCAGTTAGTACTATACCTCAGGAGTAGCCAGCACTTATATTCTAGGTGTATGGCTGACCCATCTACTTCCTAATGTGAGCAGGTAGATGGGAACGCAGGTCTTGCTGTCATTCCACTGACTTCTTCCTCTCATCTAGGTGTCGAAGTTGCAGCAGCTTTCTGGGCAGCCTGTCTCATTCGCTTCCTTGGGACAATCTCCGTCAATAGTAGCAGGTGAGGAACCCCAAAGAGCTATGAAGCCACTTAAACTCCCACAATCCTCTGTGGCAGACTATGGCCCTAGGGGCTTACTCAGATGAACAGTGAGCCTGTGCTCCAGCTGCCTTTAGGGAATAGGTCTCCACGGAAATAACATGGTGCACGAATAATTGGCCCTAGAAATAGGGAATGCAGGACCTTCAAAGAACTAAATAAATTAGCAAATTGCTCATGAAATGATGGAGAATTGCTAGGTAAGGGAGGGGGTTGGCTTTGTTGGAACCTGCCACTTGGTCTTTTTTCAAAGGCTGGATCAGCACTCTTATGCTAGAGTGGGATACCAGAAGGAGAACTGGAGCATTTATCTTCTGACTCAGGAAAAGCTGTGGCCCTCCAGATATTGCTGGACTACAAAGCCCATCATCCCTGACCATTAGCCACACTGTTTGGGGATAATGCGCATTTCAGTCCAACGGTATCTGGAAGGTCACATGTTCTGCATCCCTGCTCTGTATATATATACATATATTTAAAGCACAACACTGGATAAATTCAAGACTAAAAATGGGAGTGCACTCTCTGGCATGTGCACACACATAAATAAGGGAGGTGGGTATCATTTTTTTCTGAGAATCTTGAACTCTTGGTTACAAAAGCAACAAAAGAATCTGAAGGCAAGTGTACTTTTTCGTATAAGGGAATGTGGATTCATGCATACGTACTTACGATTGCCGGGGAAATATGTAGACATACCCCCCCCTCTCTCTCACACACAGCCCACCATACTTGTCAACAGGATTTTTTTTTAATTCATTATGAAAAGTAATCCAAGGATTTTCCACCTAGGATTTTTTTCTTATGTTAAAAGAACAGCATTAACCAATGGGAGTCTGCATCAGACAGGAGGAGGGTAGGACAGTCTCCCTCAGTCTAAAATTAGTCCTGTGTAATGTGACCCAAGCAAAGTGGCATAAAACAAAAGCCTCTTCTTGGAGCTTCTGATGGCTTTGCAGTAGCTGGGAAACGGTCCAGTCCTGTTTGCGTGCCTCCTGCTCTTTGCACCGTGCAGTGCCTGGAAAGGATTCTTTGGGTTTCTCTTCTTCTGTAGCCTTGTGATGTGGTCATCCTAGCGCTCCTCCTTTTAGGCAGGCAAGAAAGAGCCAGGACAGAACAGCCCCAGTAACGTTGTGCTTCTTTTTTCCCTTTTCAGCCCTGGACACGAACGCTCAGAATAGCTCTCAGGAGTTCCTGGTTCCTAACGATGTAAGTTTGCCTCTATGAACTAGAGTTCCCAAATATATTTTGGGGATAGTCATGTGCTTTAAATGTATGGTGTACATTTAGTAAGCTTACACATGTGTCCACAGAGGTCTTCCTTGGTGCTCATAGGGTCCTCCCCATCCCACTTGGTGCTTGAAAGAAGCTTTGTATCGCAGCCAAAGGGAATAGGTTGTGGTGTTTGTTGAGTTGTGTGCGTTGTGCCCATTATAGTTTCCCCGGTTTGCAAATGTGTGCATGGGCCCCAAAAGGTTATAATCAGAGCCAAACCCATTTCACTCTTTATGGAGATCTTCAGAGAGTGATTCCGTTCAAGCAAAAGTAGAACAGCCCTAAATATTTTGCTGCAGAGTCCTTTGGCTTCTTTCTCAGTCAAAACTAGGTTGGAAAAGGGGACAGGGCTCTTGCAGTTTCAACTGTTGTGTAGAAGAGGAAATTTCACCAGGTGTAGCTTGTCATGCAAACTACAGTGGTACCTCAGGTTACAGACGCTTCAGACTCCGCTAACCCAGAAATAGTACCTTGGGTTAAGAACTTTGCTTCAGGATGAGAACAGAAACCGTGCGACAGCGGCAGCGGCAGGCCTCATTAGCTAAAGTGGTACCTCAGGTTAAGAACAGTTTCAGGTTAAGAACGGACCTACAGAACGAATTAAGTTCTTAACCCAAGGTACAACTCTTGAATTAAGTTCTTAACCACTGTACAACTCTTGAACTTTTGCATCAGGGCACCCTCCATGAAGCTTGCTCATTTGGTGAGAGACCATTTAGTCTTGGAGTACAGTTTCCTAGCAAGCTGTGAACCCTCCTGCCAGTACTGTTACCTAGCTTGCAAAAGTTCAGTGTTTCATCAAAGCATGTGATCTGCCGCTCAGCCATGGTCCTTGAAAGGAAGATAAGTTCAGCAAAGCCCCGGGTTGTTTTATCTATCCTCACTCTCACACAAACTCCAGAATCAAGGGCTACTGTCTCAAATCCATCCCTCACAAGCCTTCTCTCCTCCACACAATTGCCATTGTACCTTCAAAACACATTAAAGGAAAGTCTTCCCCAAGAGAATCCTGGGAACTAACAGAGCTACGATTCCCAAGAACAGTTCCCAAGATTATTAGTATGTACACAGACATGTTTATGCTCCTGTTCTTTAGCAGCAGACTGGCATGGAGAGACATTAAGCAGGTGAAGCTTATCATGGCCCAGAGATAAATGGTGGGAAAAGAAGGGGCAGCGATAAACAGTCCTCTGAGAGAGAGGAGCATCAGCCGTGGGAAAGGTTAACTTCCTCCGACTTCTTCGCTATCACTCCCATGTGAGCTGTCCTTCGCTCTCTCTGTGTGTATCTGTGGAAGCTGAAGCCCAGAAGGGGTGAATATGATAAGAGAGGAATGTGCCAGCATTTCTTGTGCCCACCCACTTGCCAGCCCGGCTGCCAGTGTACTAGGCCTGCTCTGCCGATGTCAGCATGTGTTGCTGGGCACACAGCAGGCCGTTGTAGCATCTCAGAAGGCAGGAAACGAGTGGGCAGGAGGGCAACGCTGACCTTTACTTCTGCCCCCTGACCCTGCGTGGGGAAAAGTAGCTCTTTCTGAAGTTTTTGTTTATGGAACAAGCCTCATGAAACTATCTGGACTGTTTTATTTTTTAAATAGGCCAATTCCTGCCACAGTGTGGTAGGTACCCTGAACTACATGGCTCAGTTCATGTTTTCCACTCCCTTGAGAGTGAATAAAAATGGCTAAATCTCAGGCTTGGAAAGGTAAAGCGTAAATAAGCCTGAAGCCTTGATGGGTTCTGGCTCAGACTCATCCAATACTGAACAACAATAAATCAAGCAGACCATTGTGTACTATAGGTCAGGCTTGGGAAGGTTCACTCATTCCCTCATTCAAGAGTTGCCTAAAATGAGTAAACGCTCTCTGTTCGCTTTGTCCAGTCCTGTCCAGTTCTTAGGCGATGAGGTTTCCAGCGCGGTTCCACTCCAAAGACTGATCCTTCCTTTCCCCTCCTAGCTCATTGGCTGCATCATTGGCCGCCAAGGCAGCAAGATCAGCGAGATCCGGCAGATGTCCGGAGCACACATCAAGATTGGGAACCAGACCGAGGGCTCTGCTGAGCGTCACGTGACCATCACCGGCACCCCAGTCAGCATCACTTTGGCTCAGTACCTCATCACAGCCTGGTAAGAGCCATTAGGACTACTGGGCAGGTCAAGTGGGGAGTAACGCAGCACTTGCGCAGCCGTCTCGTTGCAGCTTCTTCCTGCTGTGCCCAAGCCTGTGGCCTCTTAGATGGACAGCTTTGCGGAGAGCAAGCGGCAGTGCCTTGCTGTCACGGCTGAATTTGCCGGTTTGCAAACACTCAGCCCTCTGCTCAAGAGACAGGAGTGCTAAGCGTAGCACCACGAAGTGTTCTCATTGCTTTGTTGTCTGTCTTTCATACTAATGCCTGCCTGTCTCTGACACACATGAGAGTAACCAGGCCTTGAGTTTCTCGGGAGCCACCGTGATTTCTAGTATCCTTGCCTACAATATGTTGGGCATCAATGTTCCCTTTGCAGCTGCAAAGCACTCTTATACCACTTTAAGCATCATGGCTTCCCCCCAAAGAATCCTGGGAACAGTGGTATGTTAAGAGTCTCCTAACAACTCCTGGCACCCTTAACAAACTACAGTTCCCAGAATTCTTCGGGGGAAGCCATGATGCTTAAAAGTAACATAAGAGTGCTTTAAATGTCAAGTGTGGATGTGACCTTAGTTCAGTGCAGGAAGAACTGCTGTGTCACAGCAGGGAATTCTCCCGTCCTGTCCAAAAGATAACCTCACTTAAACAGAGCAACATTTGTCACTGGTCGCTGTTGTGACCTGGCATTTGGGATGCTTCAAGATTTTGAGCAGGAAATAGCCATTCACGGTTCAGGGATCACCACCACAACAGGGTGCAAGTTTTCAAGGCGTGGAACCCGTCATTGACGGATGCATGTAAGCGTTTTCCTAATCAGTTTTCCCTGTGGTGATGACCCCAGAACTCATTTCAACTTTTGTTGCATTTGCATGTTGAAGGAGAATTAACAGCCTCCATCTCCCTTCTTTCCTTCCTGGGACAAGTTAATAGATAAACAATACCATGTGTCTCACATGGTATTGTTTATCTATTATGAATTGCAACTCATTACCAAACTTAAAACCATAGAGAGACCTGGTTTGAACAAAGACATTGGATTCTTATCCCATTATACATGACTAAGCCATTTCTCACCTTCTCACCCCTTGCCTTTTCCTGTAAGACCTATTACAGTCGTTAAGAGTCGTCAGCAGGCTCATCTCAGCTATCTGCCAATCTCCAATTCCCACCACCCTTCTGAGTAATACCCCTCCCCACCTTCTCACTATATAGAAGGATCTGGCAACTTCTGTTTCAGTGTATCTGAAGAAGTGTGCTTGCACACGAAAGCTCATACCAAGAACTAACTTAGTTGGTCTTAAAGGTGCTACTGGAAGGATTTTTTTTATTTTGACATGTGTCTCACGTGGAAGAGGTTCTCATTTCCCCAGAAAAACAAAGTGGTCTGTCAAGGACCTGAGAAAGCCAAGAAGGATATGTGGCTGGAATGCTTTGCAATTCCATGATTGTTTAAATAGGGACCATGACAAGGTATAACATCCTTAACATAGCCACTTCTGAGTTCCAAACAAGCCCTGTGTGTCATACTGAAGGTTCTCCACAAGAATGTAGTCCCAGAGGGAGAGGACTCTGGAGCAGACATTATCTGGAAGCAAAAGCGATGTAGAGTATCTTGTTCACTAGCTCCATTCTTTGTGTGTACCTATTCCTTTGCACATGTCAGCTCAAACACTTGCCTGTGTGTGTGTGTGTGTGTGTGCGTGCATATCCATACTTGTATGTATGTATTATACAAACTGCACATATCCTCCCACACCTATGCATATTTTTCCATGTGCAAGCTTGTACATGCATATAACAGCACATATACGTCCAAGTATATGTCCTCACACGCTGCATTTGTATGTGTAAATTGTGCATGCAGGCACGAGTCTCATTCTTTCTCCCTTCTTGTTCTTCAGTTTAGAGACGGCCAAATCTACCTCCCAGACGCCCCCCGTTGACCTCGGCATGACTTTCTCCCAGCCCCTCACCCCTTCGCCAGCCCCAACGCTGACAGCAGTGGCCGCGCCTCCCCCAGCCTTGCTTGGTGCCCCCTATGCCATCTCCCTCTCCAACTTCATTGGCCTGAAACCTGTCCCCTTCTTGACGCTGCCTTCCTCAGCCACGGGGCACAATGGCAGCCTTGCCACCTACACGACCAAGATCTCGACAGCCAATGCCAGCAAGAAGGCTGAGAGGCAGAAGTTCTCCCCGTACTGAAACAGGGAGGTGGGGCAGGGAGGGGAAACCTTAGGAGAACCCTCACACGCTTTGTTAGAAGGCATCAGCGTCGGGCCGCTCCAAAGCGAGACTACCTGGGGAAAGAGGTGAGGGGGGGAGCCAAATGTGCAGGAAAGGAAATGTTTGTGGGAGAGGATAACCGAGACAGCTCTTGAAAGCAGTGCTGGCCATGAGACAGTCAGGGAAGTGGTGCTTCTGCAGAGCTCCCACCCGATCCTGGCTAAAGATATGTCTATCATGGGTAAGAGCAATCAAGCCTCATAGTTTTGCTTCCGTGGAACAAATCTCTGCCCCGCACTATAAAGTGTTATTATCCTTTACCTTCCATAAACCTTCCTGATCGCTTTCAGCAATGAAGATGAAGAGGTTCTCTCTCCATCTGGTTTCTTCACATGTTTTCTTTTTTTAAGGAAAACACGTTACTTAAAGACAATTGGAACCCCCACTCAAATTCTTTGTACTGTATTGATAGAGCTGGAGGTCTTGGGAAAGGTCCCATCTCGACTGTGGCACTGGCTTGTTAGACCTTTGGTGATCCTAACAGAGAACATGCTGTGCTACTATCTCTCATGGGTTGCATTTCCAAGAGCAGAACTGGAAAAGGGTTCTGATTTCTATAGAACTGGAAGCTGTGCATGTCCTAGAAATCACAGAATGTACCAAAAAGGAAATTCTTCAGTGTTTTTTTTGTTTTTGTTTTTGCCTAGCACTTCTCTCCTAATATATGAAGCTGGCTGTGAGTTCCATTTTAGCTGGATTAGAATACAGGATGGAGTTTTCATGACTGTTCAGCTTGGCCCCTGACCTCCTACAAGTGGTTGAAGGGAATTAGTTTTCACCAGACATCCCTCTAATATTTAGCATGAATTTTCTGGATCAAACTGGAGGCCCATCCACCCCAACCTTATGTTCATCCATTGGCCAACTCAGATGCCCATGGGAAGACCAGAGGCATATAGTTGTCTTTCCTCACTGATAAACAGAGCAGTTCTTTATAAATATTCCCTATCTGTTACAAGGTAAGAGCTTCCAGCACTGTCAATCCCAGCTGGTCACCTTATCATATGTGAGTGACATCTCCCCTCATTTAACTTTATGGCAGAAATCCGTCCTCATATATATCTGGCAGGATGTGCGATATCTTGCCATGCCACTCATCTTTGGGTTTATCTCTTGCTGTCATAGGATGACATCTCCAATAAGTGCTTTCTCGTTTTGCTCTCATCTCTTGCAGTGCAATCCTAAGCATGTTTGCTCCAGAAATAAGCCCTTACCCCTTCCATCACTCATTAGTGGATATAGGACTGCAGCCTTAGTGAATTATGCCACATTTTGTCCTCTTGTCAGCCCTTCTCTCTTTGTATCAGTTTTGTAAGGGCACTTGTCTAGTCAGAACATGCCCATGAGAGTCAAGAGGTGGCGCCCTGAGACCTCAGGTTGAAGCAGATGCCCATCTTGGTGTTTTCTGGTTAAAGTTACCAACATGCATGTCTGGCACTTGCACTTGCGTCCTAAACAGACGGCCATCACAACAGCATATAATTCATTCAAACCTCACCCCAAAAAATTATCCCCATGGATTAAATGTACCATATAGCCAAAGATTCTATGGCTACTTTCTTAGTTGGTTTGCAAATTGGCATGGCTTCACCAAAGTGGGTCGGATTGTTGGCTAAGTGACAGGTTGTCAAAAGACTGCACAATTCACTGTCAACACTTTATTAGGCATTAAGTGGATGGTGATTTTTGAACAGACCTGGAGAAAACGGATGAAGCGAACACAGCAAAAACTCAACTTGGCTCTGGCCCTGCTTGTAGCCATGAACTAGTTGGCTCATGATAAGCAAAGGTTAGTAGTCACAGGCCTGTGTGGAGTAAATGCATACCAAAAACGAAACACTGAAATTCTGCATGCGGTCGATGCAAATCCTGGAAAGCTCTTTTCTATGACCAGCATAAACCATACAAATGTGCATATACTTCTCCTATTTTTGTATAATATTGTTTGCTATTTGGCAATAAAATAAATCCTCCTTTGGGAGGAAGGGCAGGGTATAAATGGTATGAATGAGTAAATAAATAATACTGGATTTGCTAAACATGGCAGGGGCAAAAGCACGGAAGCCTCACTCAAACCCCACTGCCTGGGAATCTTGTGCAAGGGGCTCATCTCAGTCACTGAGAAGCCCATCTTTGCAGCATAGTCAGTGCTTTCTCTGTGCTCCTTCAGGAATCACAGGCTACACTCAGCCCTGATTTACTGAACCAAAGCTGTCAGGGGGGAAAAAAGAAGCCAAACAGGCTGCAAAAAGGAGACAATTGAGGTTGATTTGGTGTAGTAGTACCTTTACAATCTCAAGAAGCAACAGGATCTCAGATTTGCCCTCAGTTACACATTGATTTGGTAACATAAAGTAGACTACCTACACCTGTTTAGGCACTGATCACTTCTGATTAAATAGTTTCAGCAGATTCATGTATTTATTGCAGCCTTTCCTCAAGCTGGTGCCCTCCGGGTGCTTTGAACTACAGTTCCCATCATGGCTGGGGCTGACAGGAGTTCTGGCCAGAGGCAACCAAGCTGGGGAATGCTCATCGAATGCGTCAAATTCTCAGGTGGTGTAATTCAGCACTGAGGCATCCCAGTATTTGGATTCCACAAAAACACAGGGGAATGGAGCCAAAATTTCCTATTCCTACAAACCAATCTAACCAGTTGTCCATTTCGCCTTGTTCCCTGGCTGGTCCCAATCTCTCTCACTTCCCTGCATCACTCGCTGGCAAAAAAAAAGCTTCTATCTCTTTTTAACCCTTTTTATTTTTTATTTTTGGCTGCTCCAAGGAATGTCCCACCTCCTATCCCATGATCCTCTTTGGCTTGTCTTTGAAAATGCTGTACATATAATTCTATATTTTTTCCTCCTTTGTAACTTATGATTGATTTAATAAAAATGCAAACTTTGTCAACTCAGAGGGTAATGTCATTAGGATTTTGTATACATTTGAATTAGGCAAAGCAAATGCACATGCACTCCTCCGGCTATTTACATGACTGAATAAAAAGGGAAAGAAAAGGCTTATTCAGTGTTTTGCCTAAGAAGCAGCGGCAGCTAGATTCTTGCCGACCCATCCCACCTGGTGGCTGGGCACCTGGCCTTTCAACCAGATGCAAGCCAGCGAGGGAAAAAAGGGCAGGTGAAACTTGTTCGGCTCTTAACACTGAATGCTGAAGAAAACTTCACTTACTGAATTTCTGTTTGTTGTGGAGGAGTCAGAATCCTTATTTGGGGAAGGGGGGAAGCAACTGTGGAGTATGATTCAGATTCCTACTTTTTAATTGATTCAGAATAATTACCATGTCCCAACAATTTTCTGTGGATTGACATTTGCAACGTTTTAGCGGTGAATTGCGGGTTTCCCCAGGGAAAGCAGTGGGACAAAAAGAATCCTGCTCAGCCCCGTGCCTGAAAGTCCCAAACCTATGCCCAGAAATTGCAGCACAAACAGAAATCTGAATGAGCCCATAGTCAGCCAATTCTCATTTTGTCCCCCTCCTCCTCCTCCCTCCTGCTGGATTCTACAAGGGCAACGCTGAGACCTAACGCTGTGTGCACATCATACATTTAAAGTGTATGACTTCCCCCAAAGTATCCTGGGAACTAGCTGGTTGAGGGTGCTGGGGACTGTAGCTCTTGAGAGTGGCAAACCATGCTTCCTAGGATTCTTTTGGGGAAAGTCGTGTGCTTTACATGTGTGGTGTGTGCACAGCCTGGTTCTAAGAAGGCAGACAGCTGGGGCTGCTTGAAGGCAGGCTGATGTGTTGGTGGGGAGGTGCCCCATGCGCCCTAATGGACCAACCTCCACTGGCTCTCACCATTACGACTGTGAACAAATGGTGCTGAATCAAGCATAGCAGGATCATCCATGTATCAAGACTCTAGAGACACAAACCCCAGTATGCCACGGTTAAAGAACAGGGCCTGGTTTATTCATATTACTATCACGCCCTGCCTCCCTCCCTCAAAGAACCTTGTGGGAGCATGCATGGAGGTTCCCGCATGTTATTCTCACTACAATCCTCCATGTGTTCCCTTGGATGTGAGTCCCACTGTGTTCAATGGGATTTCCTCCCTTGTTTAGTAGGTTTAGGATCCACAGACTAAGTTAGGCAGTGGACTGCCCCAGAGTGACCCAGCGACATCAGCAGCTGAATGGGGATTTGAGCCTTGTCTTCTCAGTCTGACATTCTGTCCACAAAGCTGCACTGGCCCCTTGAAACAATTCTGTAGTGGTGCGGGAGCTGGGGCCACCACTTCCAAGGTTGCTGCCATGTTCCTAACGTTGCCTATGGAACCTCTGCCAACATACGCCAGTGCCACCTTCCTCTCATTTCAGCACCATGCCACCTGTCCTAGACCATCTCAATAACTTGCCCATGATGGATGTGCCAAAGGAAATGTGGGAGCAGGAGGAGAGGAGAGGTGGCAAAAGGGAGGAATGGCAGCTGCCTTATTGGGAGAGCATTTTGGCATAGCAGGCCAGTGTCTAGTGCGCCCTAAGCCAGGCCATCTTCAGTGAGGGCAGCCTGTTGCTATGTGGATGAGAGACATGGGAACCCTCCCTTGCCTTATGCTCTCCGTTGCCACAGCAACCGCAGAAGGGGTGTTTACTTGCCAGCATGTTGGGCTCACGGGGCCAGCTGCAGACATGTGCAACCGACAGAGCAAAATGATAATGTCGCACACTGCTATAGAGGAATGCTGCGTTTTCATGGGCGGATCAGAGCTTGCAAAAACTGCTTACTGCCAGAAGAAGGCTTCAGTGTGGACCAACCATCCCCTGCTGGAACTGTTTGGTACTTGCCTGGATATAAATTGCAGGGCCTTCCTTTCTGCTAGGTCAGTGGTGAGTAGAGATGGCTGAGAAATGTGATGGGGAACCTGCAGCCCAGCAGATCATGCTGGCTTGTAACTCCTTTCAAACCCAACCAGCATGGATGATGGGGGCTGGAGTCCCGCAATACCTAGAGGCCCCACAGGTTAGCTATTCCTGCTTCATTATTACCGTATTTTTTGCTCTATAAGACTCACTTTTTTCCTCCTAAAGAGTAAGGGGAAATGTGTGTGCGTCTTATGGAGCAAATGCAGGCTGCACAGCTATCCCAGAAGCCAGAACAGCAAGAGGGATTGCTGCTTTCACTGCGCAGCAATCCCTCTTGCTGTTCTGGCTTTTGAGATTCAGAATATTTTTTCCCTTGTTTTCCTCCTCCAAAAACTAGGTGCGTCTTGTGGTCTGGTGCGTCTTATAGAGCGAAAAATACGGGTATATATCTTTTCCTGCCACTATCCACTCACTGTAGGTGTGTGCGGTATTTGAGGAAATAATCAGGAAATGCTTATTCCTTTCAAACTAGAATGCAGCTGCCGAATGGTCTATCCTAGTAACTACACTCATAACACAAACTAAAAGTTATCACTAATAAAACAACTAAAAGCAACTAAACAAATAGTGATCAACAGGCTACCTGCAACAGGCACAGGAATAATCAGATCAGGGAAAGAATGGCATGCAAAAGTACCCTAAGGAAAACGCGTTGTAAACCTCAAAGTTGGGAATCACATTGGCGAAAGATGGAACTCCACAGCGCCATCTGATGTCACAGGGTTATAACACATATAAAATGCTTTTTCTTTACTAATGTAGCTGAGTCCTATGTCTAGAATGCCCTCCCCTCTCAAGTGTGAACGGCACCAACTTTGAGGGAGTCATTTCAGCAATAAGAAACAATGTATGGCTATTCACCCTAGCATTTGCCAAAGTTTTGTCATTACCTGGCTGGTGGTGTTGATATACTGTCTGATTTTGTTTTTTAAGTTGAATCTAAATTAAATTTGGGTGTGTTTTTTTTCTATTTTAATGTTTTTCGTCTCTCTGAGATTGTTGAACAATGAAAAGCGGGGCTAAAAATAATTTAGATGAACAAAGAAGCAGATAGAATGGGAGGGAAGGATACAGGACCGGGGTAGAGGTGGGAAGAAAAAAGCAAGATTGCAAAGTCTTCCACAGATTTGTTGATGTACTTTCCTGGCAGATGCGTTGATTGTGGGTTCTGCTTGAGGGAAATCCTGGGGGTAGATGGGGGTAGATCCCACTGAGCAGATAGCACCATGCACATGAAATTCAACATCACGCTGCAAGAACCAAACTACAAGAGAAATAATATCTGTAGTAATGGAGCTGTTCTGCCAGTATAGATGTTCGCTGCCATTAACATGCTGTGGAATGCTTTCAATAACCACTGTGATCCCTGTGCCATAGCTGTACCACTCATTGCTAATAGCCGGTCATAGTAACAGGGATGAGCTGTACAATGTAGCTACTGTGGAAAGAATAATAATAAATGGGAATGGCTGCTCAGGGGTGTTGTCATCCCCTCTGTCCCAAAAATAGTCCAGAAGGCTCTCACAATGTTATACTTCTGGTCTTCCAAACTAGAAAAACTTCCAACGTGACAAAAACGCCTGTGTCCTAAGGTAGGCCTACTTGTATAAAAAAGTAATGTGGGGAGCTGGCCCTGAGATATTACGGATGTGCTTTTGTCCTCCAAAAGCTGCTTGCTCAGCCACATCTCTCCCAGGTGAGAAGAGGGCAGAGCTGTTGAATTGCAACTGTGCTATGGAAAATTGAATCCTTCCTGCAACGCTGTATATTATTAACTCAGAGGCCTTTTGCAGTGTTTGCCTTGGGACGTGCTCATCTAGCCAGCTTTTATTCGCGTGCGCTGCCTTTCTGCTTTAATAAATGTGCCAGCAGAGGCTGAGACAATGAAAGCCAGGCACCTCTTTGATCAAACCACTAGCACTGGCTGAAGCCCTTTGAGCAGTAAGGAATCGAGAATGTAGCTTCTGTTATTTACAGGGTCAAAGGCGAAGGGGAAAATATCTTGCTGCCTCCAGCACGACATCTCCAAATGGCGGGACATCATAGGAAGGAGTAAAGTGATCAAAGGGTATGTGGCATCATTGCATTCCTCTAGAGTTATCCGGGGTGACAAGGGGACAGGATCTGCAAGATGGCATGGATCTGAAGAACCACTGCCTTTTATCTTCCTCACACCCCTAAACCTAAAGCACATTCTGTGAAAGCAAAGCAGGAGGCAGCAGATGTAAGCCTTGAGCTCATCCCCTACCTATGCATTTGGAACATGGAGCGCAATCAGCTATGTTCATGCACGATTCTCCATCTCCATATGCATATCCACAACAAAAATGGGCGGGCAGATTGCATGCACGTACACACCCAGTTCAAGAGAACATTCAACATCATTTGAGAAGGATAGGTACAAGTGTGGGACTTGCTCCTATGCATCCCCATGTGAATAGTTTATCCACTCAGGATCTGAATGGATCTGAAATTAGTACGACTTACTTCCATACAATATGCAGTATGTACTGGGACAATAAACTGGCCAAAAGTGTCTTTCATGACTCCTAAAAGACAGTAGGCTATTGCAGTAAAAAAAAAAAGCCACAAAAACTTTGGCATGAGAATTTTACAAGATATTGCTCCATAGAACTGATAGACAAGTGAATTTCTGTGGCTCAAGAAATGATATAATAAAGTAAAGTGAGAGGGCACCTCTGAAGGCCATGTTCTCTCCAGCTGTTGTATTATTAAGCATCTTGCTACGTAGGCTGCTAGTAGTGGATAAATAGACAACTCCTTTCTTGGGCAGTGTGTCAAAACCGGACCAAGGTTATGAATATGGGGCTTACTATAATCAGTGCAACCTTGTTAGCTTGATGGGTGAAATTGTATCTCTACAAAGGGCTGCAATTATAATACAATGCACACCTTCTGATTCAAAGGTGACTGTTGGGGGGAAATGAAGAGAATATTGTTAAAATATAGATCCTGTGAATGAAACTAGATTGGCAGAATACCCATGATTATGATAGATGAGTGAAAGGTGGGCCTGTGTATTGGAAGGCTCCTGGTTAGTGAATTTGGGCACCCAGGGCTCTTGCACATGACAGTCAGTGGTGGACTCAGTGCACCTCATGTAGGCAATTTTTTCTTCAGTGTCCACATGACACCCTCATTGAAATACTGTTCCATATTCTCCCTTCCTGACCCCACTTTTAATCTAGCTTTACTGTTTCCACAAATACATATTTTGTTTGGGTACTCATAATATGAGACAGCATTTTGACAAGAATGACACCATGTTCTTTGCAATGGGGCTCTGGCAGTTCACACATAGGAGAACTTTGCGTGATCTGATATTCTGCTGGGAGTTTCTGCTAGCTGTCGCTCATTGGATCGTCCTCCTCCTCTCTCTGGCTGGGAGGCTGTGTAATTCCCAGTGAAGGAGCTTTAAAGCAGGAGTGGAGGTCCTGGGGCCACCCCATGTTGTTGGACTCCATCTCCCATCACCCCCAGCTAGCATGACCAATGGTCGGGGTTGATGGGAATTATAATCCAGCAACATCTGGAGGGCCCCATGCGTGCTTTAAATGAAAGTACCATAAACTACTGTAGCTTGCTTTATTTTTTTTTCAGTCACCACACAGATCTGACTTTGGACAGATTTAGCTGTCCAAAGATAAGCCATGCTTTGTTAGCCTAATCTGTCCTTAATCAAATACTAATGGAAGCAGTGGAGTTACAGTGATTCAGCTGTGCCAGAGACGGCTTTCCATTTGGGTACATGTCCCCAAATCATGTAAGTGAGACAAGAGAGTGAGGTAAAGTGTCATTGAAAAATCACCCACCAGCAGCCATTTAATGCTTTATTTGTTTTTACAACAGTTGGAGTTTTGTTTTGGATTTATTTATTTTTTTGCTTGCTGGATCCAACAAATTACAGAAATCAGATTTCCATTTTTTAAAAAACCAACATTCAGAGAAAATCTCCATAATGAAGCAAAGTGAGGTGGGTCGGTCGGTTGGTGCACTGCAGTGTAGTAACATAGTCCACCCCTGAGCAAAGTCACAGCATCTTCAACCATTTCCCCCACATAGACTTCTTCTACATGCCATGTTTGAATTTACAGGGAGTTGGCCCCATTAGCAAGTGTTTCTATATGGGTTTGGGGGCATTCTTGGACTGAAATGGGGAGAAGGAGTCTGTGGGTCTAATTAAGGGGCCTGCTAGCTCCCCCCCCCCCATAGTTATGACATGTTGCATGCGGTGGAAAGAAGAAGAAGAGGAGGAGTTTGGATTTGATATCTCGCTTTATCACTACCCTAAGGAGTCTCAAAGCGGCTCACAATCTCCTTTCCCTTCCTTCCCCACAACAGACACCCTGTGAGGTGGGTGGGACTGAGAGACTTCAGAGAAGTGTGACTTGCCCAAGGTCACTCAGCAGCTGCATGTGGAGGAGCGGAGATGTGAACCCGGTTCACCAGATTACGAGTCTACCGCTCCTAACCACTACACCACACCGGCTCTCTTTTCCATCCCCTGGGAGAAGGGACTTCAGCATGAGATGGGCCCAAAGCAGCCTTGCAAGGGAAAGTTGGGCCTGTTTTCTAGTTGCCCATCTTCCCTCAACTCGGCAGGAGATTGGGGACGGGAGAAAAATCATGTGTGTCCTAATGCTGAAGAACCTGTGTAGGTTACCTTCTTTCATTAATGTTATTAGTATGCCCACTCACACCCCTTTCTAGTCTCCTGAGAGCTTGTGGAGATCCTTTCTCAAATTCAGCCACAGCCATGGACAACTGTTTCCCCCACCCTGCAGCTGAAACTGAAGCAGGGCTCCAAGAACTCAGAAAGAAAACAACCACAGCTCATGGGTACTTGCCTTGCATGCATACGATCTCAGATTTAATTCTGCCATCTCCCTTTAGAAATGATCAGCTACCAGGTGGAACCATCAAGTAGGAGAATTGGCATGCATCCAGCTCCAGGCTCAGGCAACGTAGCTCACAACTGCTGGTGGTCCTCAGTGGGGATGCATGCACCGAAATGGGCTGGTGGGATATGGATGAGCACCGTGATGTGGATGGAGGTGTACATTTATATGCATTGCTGATCTGCATCATGTTCAGATGCCTGCTTTGGCACATAGAGCTCCCTTGTTGGATCAAAGGCAACTGGACTCCTTAATCAAACATACGATGCAAAACCAGAAATAATCTGAAGTTTTGCTTCCAAGAACAAAAGTTAGTTAATATAAGTGTGGATAGTAACTATGGCAGGGATGGGGACCCTATGACCTTCCATTTGTTGTTGAACTCCAGCTCCCAGAAGCTCAGCCAGCATGGCCAATGGTCAGCAATGATGGCTGCTATAGAGTCAACAGTGCCCGGAGGGCCACAGGGTCAGCATCATTAGGACTGAGCCTTCCTTCCTTCCTTCCTTCCTTCCTTCCTTCCTTCCTTCCTTCCACAAATGCTTCCTCTGTTGGGAGGTTGAAGGCATGTCATATTCATAATCCTTGTACCAGAATCATCAGCCCACAAGCCCAGTCCTGTGCAAGTTTCCTCAAAAACATGTCCTACCTGAGGCTTCCTCTGAGAGAGGTTGTGCGCCTAAGTTTGTAGCCTTGATACATAACCCAAAACTCACTGCTGGTGAGAAAGTCAGCCCAAGCCAGCTAAGCCACATCACCACCATCACCTCCATCTCCTGTTATTTGTATAAACAGCACCCCATGAGCATGCCCTTAGAACAAATGGAGTGTCTCCCTACTGATGAGTTAAGGACTAAGTCATGCCCTGACACAAACAACTCTTTGGCATCTTACTGTGACAGACCGAATTTGTCACATGGAGCCAATCAAGAGGAGGCTTTCACTTTAGATTAAGGCTGGCTTGCTAGAAGTGCCTCTAGGCAGGCAGGTACTGCGCTGTGTCGCTCAGCCGGCTGCTGGGAGCTGCCTCCTCCACCCCTGCTTTAAGTGTCTGCTTCAGTGGAACTTTCTTCAAGATCACCAAGGGATTCAGCTACACAGAACCAATGGCTCTGCTCAGCTGGAATGAATTGACTCTCGCTTGGCCTCATTGGGAGAACAAGGCCTACAGTGTAGGTTCGCCTCCCTTTCTTTCCTTAATGGTCCTATCTCTGACCAACCCAGGATTATTCACAAAGAGCATGGAAACTGAAAAATGCTTCTTCAGAGAAATTCTGTGAGCACCAATCACTCACTCAACACTAAGAACACTGGTGGGTGCCTCTTTTTGAAAATGCCTAACCCTAAAGCAGAGAAAAATCTGTACTTGGTGTTGCTACACTATGGACAGTCACATCCACATCATACATTTAAAGCACTATTATACCACTTTAACAATCATGGCTTCCCCCAAAGGATCCTGGGAGTTGTGGTTTGCTAAGGATGCTGGTAATTCTTGGGAGGCCCTATTTCCCTCACAGAGCTTCACTTTCTAAAGTTCCCCGGGGGATTGATAGCTGTCCTACTCTTGAATAAAAAACAAAAAATGAAGGGTCTACAGACTTTTCTCAACCCCCCTGCCATTTTTTAGGAAGACCAAGATTAATTGGCAACTGGCGCATTCTGCCTATGCCACAAAACAAAGTCAGGGGCAAGTGGCTTTGAAGGCTTGGATTATATTATCTGAGTTTGAATAATTTTATGGCAAAACAGCAGAAAACCGTCCTAAGAGCCATCTTAATGCACAAACTTTCAAGCATCTGTTTGCAAATGCAATGGATTCTGCCCCCTGTATCTACAGCTGCACATACACTATACATTTAAATCACATTCAAAGCACATTCACCCCCCCCGCCCCAAGAATTCTGGGCCCTGAAGTTCGTGATTCACACAGTTACAATTCCCAGTAACTATTAACAAACTACAGTGCCCAGAATTCAAGAGTTATTCTTTTCTAGGGCATATACAGTGGTTGTCCATTTGTTGAGTGTGATGCAGTGAACATTTCCCTACCTAGCATCCCTGCTTCCATGCCACAGCGCTGAGTTGTTGGGGAAATGCTGTTTCTTCTCCTCAACCAAAGCACTGCAGTTATGAATCCAGTGCAGATCATGGTTGTTACAGCTCTCCTTAACTTGGTGCCCTCCACCTGATAAGGACTACAACTCCCATCAGCCATAGCGCAAACAAACTGCTCTGGTATCAGTGGTGTAGCATAAATGCCACATCCCTCCTTCCCTATCCATGCCATTTTGGAGGGTTTAAAAGCACCCCACCATTTCCAATTACTTTTGGAGGTTGTGCAGGAATGCTCTCCAGCACTGGAGTTCACATTTTAAAAAATAAATAAATTACCACTGCCTTCACTATCTATCCATGGCAAAACTAAACCTGCCCTTTCCCAATGGTTGGGGAGAAATAGCTCTATTGGCCCACAACCAGTATTTTAACACTTACACCAACAAGCACTTTTGGAGAGGGGTAGTGTGGAAAGGCCTCCACTTCCAATATTATCTCTTACTGTCTGCAAATATAGTTGAGAGTGCTCTGCTTCACAGTGCCCCCCCTTCCCCCAGGTGGATGCCAACAGTAGCCTAATGGTACACCTGGCTCTGATCCCACCAGTTGCAACCATGAGCAAACAACCCGTTTAATCACATTTATTCTCAGAGAGAAAATCAATTGTTCAATTTCAGATTCCTCCCTAAAGGAGGCTTGGTCAGGTCTTTCAGCGCACTGAACCTTCTGTTCTTCCCCTCTTAACTTAAAAGGCAGGTGGAAAGAGATGGCTGAAGTGACTTGAAAGCACTGGTCTTTCGTCAGTTGGTTTCTTCTGGGATCTGTCCTGGGATCCGGAACCCCATTGTAGTCTGGTCCAAAGTGTTCCTAGGGCTGGAATTCACATATGTAGAACGGGTCTCTGTTGTGCAACTGGTCCTCTGCAGGAACTGGAGGAAATTCTCATGGATGGACCCTTCTGGACTGGAGATGCACAGCTCTTGGCTCAGGGGCTTGCTGAGGCAGTGTCGCCCCAGCTTGGACAGCTCTTCCCTGATTTGACGGTTCAGCAGCCCATAGAAAAAAGGGTTGATAGCAAAGGAGGAATAGGCAAGCCAGGTCACAATAATTTCACCATAACTGGGGATGGTCAAGGCAGAGTTGATGGAGCAGTGGAGGTGGAAGGAGAAGAATGGAAGCCAGCAGCAGAGGAACTGACCTACAATCAGGACCAAGGTGAGGGCAGCTTTATTCCCACCAAACAAGCGTTCTGGTGACGGCCTGGGAGGTGCATTCCTGGTTGTGATTATAGTGACTTGGCTGTGAATGGAGTCTGATCTTGGTCTGGGTGTGGCAGTCCAGGATGGGACAGGAGCATGCTGCAAGGATGCGATCCGGGCCACTTTGTAGATGCTGCCATAGACCGCAAAGATGATTAAGGTGGGCAGTATGAAGCAGAGAGTGCTGAAGATGATCACAAAGATCTTCTTGTGGGCACCTGGGCTCCAGTACACAGTACACTTGCTGGCACTGCTGGCCCCGTCGACTTGGGGCCAACCCACGAGTGCCAAAGCAGCTACGAGGATGGACTTAACCCAGATGAAAGCCACAACGGTAACTGCGAGCCCGGTAGTCATCTTGACTTCATACCTCATGGGGTGGACAATGTAGTAGTAGCGCTCGATGCTGATGACTGAGATGGTGAAGATGGAGGCACTGATGAAACAAACATTCAGGAAGATCAGAGTCTGGCATTCGGCGATGCTGTACAATACCCTGTTGAAGCAGGTGGAGCTGGATATGATCCCCAGCGGCATGACAAAAATGGCAGACAGCAGATCTACTAGGCAGAGGTGGCAGACAAAGATGAACTTCCTCAGCAAAGGCGTCTTGAGGATGACTACCATGACTGCTGTGTTGGCAACCAAAGCAATGACACTCAGCATGACCATGAAGAAAATGCCAATGGCCTCCTGAAACTGGGACACTCCAAGTGAAGAGAAGGCATCGAAACCCTGGGTAGAGTTGATCCTAGTTTTGTTTACCATTGTCCCCATGGTCTAGTTCAAAGTGACCTGTGTCTTAACAGCAAGAAGTACCAGTGGATGTCCAGAGTATATGTCACTGCCACCATCTTCCTTCCTGGTAGTTCTTGATCCCTGTGGAGAACAACAAATCTTGGTGACATAGGAATGACTGGAACAGAATGTGCTGCCAGAATCGAATGGGAGACAAAGTAGCTTGAGGGAACCAACCATTGCACATGCAATACTGGAACACAGAATGAACACATTGACTATAATGAGATAGGGATGAGACACAATTCAGTAGGACACACAATGAACTAGGTGAGGGTGTTCCAGTGGTTTAAATACCAGGAGGTCAGAGGGGGAAGCCCCGTCAGTTGCAGTTTTGGAAGACTATAGGGGGCATAATTTTGGGTAGATGGTGTTGGGCATGCAGATGTTGTTAAGGGCCCCCTAACTCCTTCCCCCATTACTGGAGCTTTGGGGTGCTCATTGCTATAATAATCAACTGTGACTTTATCTAGCCTGTTAAAAGGTAATTGAGGTGACTGCAGTTGCTCCTCAGTAGTGTAGCATAGTTTGCTGGTGGACTGGACAATCTGGTGGTGCTGGGCTGCAGTGCAGCTCCCTCACACACTGGAGCCCAGCAGAGGAAAAACATAGTGATGCTGCAGCTGCCTCTCCTCTCCTGCCCTGGGTCAGGCCTGATCCGAGAGTAGAGCTCTGGCATGTCAGTGCTGGGACATCACATGAGGAGCCAAACAGAGGAGAGGAGAGGCATGATGGGGCAGCGGCAGTAACACCCTCCCCCTCTTGGCTGGTCCAGTGGGTGTCCCTTCATTGGCCATGAGCAAAAGGTGCTGCCACCACCCCTGCCCTGAAGGCCCAGCTCAGGTGTGGCTTCTTTCCCTGCTGCTCTGGCCTTGATAAGGGGGCCTGTCATATGCCCAGGGCAGCAGCTCCCCCAGCCCCGCCCATGCTATGCTTCTGAGTGGCAGTGATGCTGATGTCAGGAGTGCAGCTCTGAGGTTTCACCTTACCCCAGCTCATGGGACACTACTGCCTACTTCAACCTTCTGCCAAAGTAGGAAGTCCCCTCCTGCAACGTATGTGGCCTCAGCTTACAAACCTCTAATAAAGGAGAGCCCACTATCTTCTGAGACTGTCTGTTTCACGGTTGAACAGTTTGCACGATCAGGAAGTTCTTGCTCTGGTTGGTATGTGTGGTACTTTCAAAATATGGCAGCACAATTATAACCACATTCTCCGACAAGCCCTAGGTGAAGGCCTTGAGGGGCATCAGTAAATAAGATGCAAGGTGGTATTCATGTGGTTGAGCTAGCTTCTAACTTTTTTCCTGCAAACATTTATCTGGGCTGGCACAGGAAGGGTCATGACAAGGCCACAGCCTCAATATAATTCTAATTCTGTTTACTTGAGCAATTTTCTTATTGCAGTTGACAAAACCCAACAAAACCCAAGAGTGTATCCAGAAATCAAATTTCAGATTAACAGGCTAGCAGATTTTTGAAGTGGAGGATGGAATCTCCTTAGGTGAGATCCCAATAACCTGAAGAGCCATGGCAACCTGGGAAAACTTTCCTCAACTGAATACAGGTAACTGCTGGATCCTGCAGCTAATCTAACAGAGCCAATAAAAAATTCCTACCCCTTCACATTTTGGTCCAGTCAAGAGCCCCTTATTCTGAGAATGTGACGTCAGGAAGAGTTTGCCATTGACTTCCACAGGGGCAAGACCAGCCCCTTTATATGCAGGGCAAAGAAAATGAAACCTAACAAGCCTGCATTATGAAATCACTGCTTACACAGGAGCAGAAATTGATCCGGGAGGTATTAAGTCACCCTGGGCTGATTTCCCCCTCAGGAAAGAAAGGAAATGCTCCCAGGAGACACCTTATCAGGGTCATTCTTGGGAACAGGCAGTGGTGGTTCTTCTGCACACAGTGACATCATCTTAGTAGGTGGAATAAGTTCCTCATTGGTTGCTATGAGCTCTATCTTCCTGGACTCTGGCACTTTCTGGTAGAATAAGCAGTGTGTGCGCGCGTGTGCGCCCTCTTAAGAAAGTTGAGGATGGCTTATCTCAACCTAGAATCATTTTCAATCAAAACTGTCAGTGCTGTTGCTCTGAATAGTGTGTGTGTGTGTGTACACCTCATTCCAGTAGTTTTTTAGAAACAAGCTTTAGACTTCATCCTTGTAAATTCCCTTTTCAGTCTCCAGTAGGGGTATTCACCAGGCATCCCACACTATCCACCATAAATAAGAAATAAAATGAGAGAGGCTTCCTTCCCCCTCTAGATTAGCTAATCCTGGAAGTGACCACACTTTAATCCAGTAAAGTCAGCAAAAAAATAAAAAACCTATCAAACTAACATAAGAAACAACACATTGAAAGTTGCAGTGTCTACCTCATTAAGGAAGAGGCTTGCAATGATTTTATAGTTTAACCTCATTTATGCTAGACTGCTTGGCTGATGCCACGCTAAACCTCTGAAAGTCAGGTCAATCTCCCCGCCATTGATGCTCCCTTCTATTGTTTCCGTCACTTTTGGGGGAGGGTGTAATACTTTTACAGATATTCTCTCATTCAGTCCCCTCCCCCACCGCCCTGTGATGAGCTACCATGTTTGAAATCCAAGCTGAGGGCTAAACAAATGTTAGCATTCAAGATTAGGCCAGTTCTAGGGGAGCATGGGAGTGCCTTCCACACAAATCTAGCCCTACCATTAAGCAGAGTGAGGCAGTCGCCTCAGGTGGCGGAGCTTGGAGGAGAGAGTGGTGTGTGACACATACCCTGCACCCCTAAGCTATTCTGCTGCCCTCAGGTGCAGTGGAAGACACTGTCCCATCACCAGTGCTAAAGTCAGATTCAATCACCAGCCTGGTTTGCTTTTGTATATGGAATGTGAGGGGGCGCCATCTTGACGTTTTTCAGGCGGCAAAATGTGTCAGGCCAGCCCTGCTTCTGCATGTTGATTTCCATGCCACTCTCAAATCATCTGGAAGAAGGAAGCAAGGACAGTTTGGGGAAATGACATGCTTTCTTTCCAAATCAGCATTGCCAACCCCCAGGAGCAGATCAATGCTGGTAGAGGAAAGAACTGTATCATTATTCACCTGACCCACATTACCAGAGCAGCATGGATAATTCCACCCGTGAGGAAGGAACCTCCAACTGTTCTGGTAACATATAAATTAGATGTCAAGTCTGCTGTAGTAAACAATAACAATGAAAGCTTTAGCCATTAGCAGAGGTGGATTTAGGGTAGAGCCATCAGTGCAGTTGTATTGGGCGCAGTGCTGCAGGGAGTGCTGAAACAGTGCTGTAAAATGGAGCACGAGAGGCAGGGGAGCACCAAATTTCAGCACTGCACAGGGCACCACTGAAATTTGAGAGCCCAAAGTCCACCACTGCCTTTACAGATGGCCCCATTGATTTCTCTCACCCTCTGTTTGTATGGAGGTGAGTCTCCCAGAGCTATGGTCATATGATTGATACGAGATGACCCGAAGCTTATTTTGTGGTACAGGGCTATACTAATGCAGGCTCTTTCTTTGTCCCCAGTGCAAAGTAATGGGACACCATGGGACACCATGCCTGAAAGCATGGCAAAACATTAAGACAGAAATGTTGCTAGGACACTTCTAAGGAACATCTTCCCTGTTGCATGGAAACATGGTTTGGGATGGCCCGAGGCTTAATAAGCGATGACGACATTTTGTTCAGGCCCCAGTTCTTGATTTGGGCTCCACCTAAGGACATATGAGGAGCTCTGCTCAGCCAGGCCAAAGGTCCATCTAGTTCAGTATCTCATTATCACAGTGACCAATCAGATGCCTATGAGGAGCTCACAAGCAGGATCTCAGTCCAACAGCATTCTCTACACTTGTGATCCCTAGCAATTGGTATTCAGAGGCATACACTCTCCAACAGCAGATGCAGAATGCAGCCCTCTATAAGCTTATCCTTCATGAATTTGTCCTGAACGTTTGCATTCAATTAAAAATTGTGGAGTCACACACCATATGCTTCTTTCCATTGGAGAGGAGGGATTTTGATTGGGGAAAATCACACTGGGTGGTGGGTGGGCTGGGGAGGATCCCTCCCTAGCTCCACTGCTGTTCTTAACTAAAAATATTAGTACTTAAAAGTCAACCTGGGATTTCCCTTGTCTTGAAAAGAACTAATAGACACGTTTGGATTAAACAGGACCATGTTGCCTGAATACATGGCCAATTTCATATCGATCAATAGTGTCATATTCACACCCCCTTCAGATCTTTCCAGCCATTCAGAAGGCAAGCTTTTGAGAGGACTCAGCCAATCTCCCTAAAAATACAACTGCACCTAGCAATTTTGCTGGGTCTAGTAAGGCATCTTCTAGCTTCATTAACACTCTCCTGGCCGCCATACTCTTATCTTACAAAAACATAGCCACAGCACAGTCTTTAACAACATGTACACAGAGGAACACTGGCTTACTCTGTAAGTGACATGCATCCTCCCCCCTCCACTGACCTGTATGTATTCTAGCACACCTAGAACTGCATTTTTTCATACACTCTCATCTATCCATGTGCACACATACATGCACAGAGCCCAGAGGAGACCAAACACCGTTCTTCCTCTCTTCCAGGCAGGCAAGGTTAGTGTGAAATGGTGCATAGTCTGCTGATCCAGCAAAACAGTTCTCTCCCCTGCCTAGCAATAACAGTGGAGGAAGATTCCTCTTTAGATTGAGTTGCCTGGGCAACTCAACACTTGCTGAAGAGGGCTCTAGATATATTGGGCTTCACCCCAGTGACAAGACCATCCCAGCAACTTCTCTGCAAGGCAGGCCAGCAGTTTCTGCTTATGCTTTTGTAGCCATGCTGCCGTCATCGTCATCTTGCTCCTTTGCTCAGAATCAGCCTTGGACAAACTCCTAGTTAACAAACAAACTAAATTGTGGTGGTGACAAATGCTTGGCTCAACCCAAAGCTGGGAGGGAGGTAACTGGTTGGTCAGAGAATGGGAGATTGATGGAAATTTCTCCCTGAACCTCTTTAAATTATGACGGAAGGATGTATGGGATAGGAAAGGCTGTGGCTTTGAGATGAGCGGGGGGGGGGGGGCTTCTTAAAAAAATTGCTTGACATTTCGCTTGGTAGGACTCAGCGCTGGTTGCCCTAATGGACCAGTGCTTCCTGGCTTGAAATAAGAAGTAGGAGAAATGAAAAGTGGAAATAACACAACTAAAAGACTGGAATTCCAGACCCTCCAAGTGTCCCTATTTTCCAGGGACAGTCCCGGATTTACAGAAGTCGTCCCTGTTTCTGATTTGATCCCAGAATGTCTTGCTTTTCCTTAGGACGTCCCTACTTTCACTGGAGAAATGTTGGAGGGTATGGAGTTAGGCAACCCCCGAGCCAAGAGGATAAGTAACTATACAACATTTAGAAGACATCTTTAGAAGGAAGCCCTGTATAGGAAAGCTTCTTAATGTTTAAAGTTTTATTATATTTTTATATATGTTGGTAGCTTCCCAGAGTAGCTGCGGCAACCCAGTCAAATGGGCGGGATAATAATAATAATAATAATAATAATAATAATAATAATAATGGAATAGGATGCTCCTATTTTCATCAGAAGGTATGGAATTCAGCAAAGTCAAATTTCAAAGGTACCCTCTCAGTTAACAAGGTATACTAGTAACTTTGGGGGGTACTCAGTCATACTAGGCCCTAATTCTGCACATACTTATAAATCTGCCTCTGGCCCTTGATGATCCTGTGACAACACAAGAGCAGCCAGTGCCTGGCACAGAGCACACAGAGTGGGAGAGTGTGATCTGTGAGACAGGATTGGCTTGAGACCATCTCAGATGTTGCAGGGGCAGTTTTCCCCTCCCTAAAGGAGAGCGGCTTGCAAGGTTAAGGCAAGTCCCAAACTCTGCAATCTGTTCCACAGATTACTGCCTTTGGAATAAGTTTATTGAGGACTATATTCTCCTGTGGTATAAATTTCAGTGCTGACGAGACACTCGGATGTGAGTTGTTCCTCTTCTGTTGAGGGCCACCTCCACAGCATCCGCCAAGTGAATGACTCTAGCAGAAAAAGTGTTTGGAGCTGGTGGTCGAGGGCTATTCTTCCAGTATCTCATTCTATGTGTACTTGTCTCTGATGATGTAAACCCCTTTACTGGATGGCCTTTGGGGTCTCTTACAATGCTACAAGTCCAGCAGTTTGGAAGCCACTTCTGCATGAAGCAATCCCAAACTGCAGTGGGGCAGGGGGAAATGTGTGAATAATGCAAACACACTGAGGGACGCACTCAACTGCCCCAACACATGTACTTGCATTATTCCCATAACATGCCCCCCTAAGACACCAGATTGCATCATGTGGGGGTGGTTCTTAAGCTGCAAGTGTGAAGGAGGCCTTAGAGCAGCATTGGTTAAACTGTGGCTTGGGACCACCAGCAGTTCTCGGTGCACTTTCAGATAATGCTCTCACTCAAATGTTTAAGAGGCAAATGCTGAAGTGTTAGAGCGTTCTTTGGCATGCCCACATAAGCTGAATTGGGATCAATGTTCAGGTTCGATTTTAAAACTGTTCCCTCCATTTCTGATGTTCAGGCTCTGAGCGCTGCTGCTTGTGTTGCCAAAATGGCACTGTCTACACACACAAGAGGGAAGCACCAAGAGGCTTGAGAGGGCCCAAGGCTAACAAAAGTACAAAAACATTTTTAGGGCAAACACTCTAACAATGGGAACCCCCAAAACAACCCAATGAGTGCTACGTTCAGTAACAACGGAATAGTTACTGGCTGTTGTGGGGACTGGATGGGTGGAGGAATAGAATGGTCTTGAATCTTCAAGAGGGCACGCTCCAATGTTTAAGCTGAAAAACAACTGCTTTGGAGACTCTTGGTGGCTATCCTCATTGTCTGCATATATTGCATTATAATCTGGAAGCCTCTGAAGCAACCTCCCACATGGTGTCCGTAAGATAAGACAATGGGGTGATCCACAAAGATCAGGCAAGTGCAAATAGTGACCTACAATAAAATAAAACAGGTTGCAAGGAAGGGGGATGAAACAGCTTTGCAGAAAGGATGTAGGAAAGTGGGGGAGGGGGTATAAATCCAAAAAAATCTGAAGCAAGCCAACAAACTAACTTGAAAAATCACCTCCATAATTGATTTCACCAGTTTTGAAAGCAGGAAGGTGCTTCTATCAGAAACCTTCCTTTTACTACCACTTGGCAGTTTATAGGGCTTATACAAGTATATATCATTTATACCCTTTATTCCTCGCTGCTGTATCAACTACCGAATTGTCATTTTAGACTGCAAACTCCTTTTCACCAAGGTAAGGCAGTTCTTTCCATTTCTCCTCTTGAGCAGCTTTTCTATCACAACCTTCCTTTTTTTTCGCTCTTCATTTCAGTTTCTACTCTCTCTCCTTGAATGCAGATGAGCCAATTTTGACCTAGCATTTCAAGCAAAGGCTTTGCTTGTGCCTTCTTACCAGGGTATTTCTAGATTTCCCTGCCCCTTCTGGAATGTCACACCCTATACATTGCAGATACGAAACTGGAGAAGATGAAGGAAGCTGTTTCCCTCAAAAGGTCCAGGGAGCCCGTTCAGTGGAAGGGGCTTGTATTGCTGAGGAACATAGGAAACTGCCTTATACCGAGTCAGACCTCTGGTCCAACTGGCTCAGTTTTGCCTGCACTAACTGGCAGCAGCTCTCCAGGGTTTCAGGCATACTGGGAATTGAACAGGTGACCTTCTGCATGCAGAGCAGATGATCTGCCATTGCACTTCTCCTTACCAGATGAGGTATGTGCCTTTGCCCCAATGCTGTCTCAGACCTACATCCTCCCCAGAAGGACCCACAAAGAAGTCACTCACCTAAGTCGAGTGAGGCTGATGGTCCTTCACTGGCCAGCAGCATCTCTGGCTTCTGTCTCCTCCAGAGCAGCGAGTTCTTCATAACTTCCCAGCAAGGGCAGGAGTAGCGGCTTCAGATCTCACCCCTCCTTCTCAGGAGCTGACAGGCTTATCAGTTTTCCATGCTCTGCTGTGATGTCCATTTTCCTAGACAGCAAACCGGTGATGCTCCGCTGGCTTTCGTACCAGCTCCATGAATGGGGGAACAAGGACTATTGTCCTGTTTACAATGATCTGCTTTGTTTGTGGAATCAAAGTCCTTTCCTGCTGCAGGGAGAAGGCAGCTTAAGCAAGGCAATTATTGCACCCTGGAGGTAGCCCAAGACTAGGAAGAGGAGATGCACAAAATCCCTAGGAAGGGGTTGCTGCTGTTGAATTCTCCGCACCTGGAATGGGGCTGGGAGGCTGCTGCTGCTGCTGCAGTAGTGACTGCTGTTTCACTGTGGATGGCACAGGCTGTCACATCTGGGCTTTGCCTGGCCTTTTAAAGCACTGTCTGTCATTCAGAGAGAATTCTACTGGGTCCTAAGCACCTCCCCCCACAGAGATACATAGGCTTGAGTGACCCAGGACACCCTGTTGTAGGAAATGGGTGTTCTGAGGCTGCTGAACCTCTGGAATTTTCAGCTCTGCAAGGAGGATAATTGGGCCAGCCATTCAGATTGTACAAGCCATACCTAAGGGGTAAAAAGAGAAGCAGGATGCAGAGGTGTGTGTGGTTTTTTCCCCTGCAGCGAAAGCAGAGCAAAGACAGCTCCCTGCTAGTTCACTGAGGCCTGTGTTACCAAGCGCAGGGGGGTTTTTTTAATAGGAAAAGATGAAGCAGTCTCTTTCCAATCAATGTAGATTTTGCACATGTTCATTCATCCTGTCCCATTTCCACATTAATATGATTTTTTAAAAAAAATTAAAACATGCAAGGAAATTCATATTTAAGTACTTCTACATGAATTTCATCACAAAATACACATTTACGATTGCACTTTATCTCAATGTATGTGGGCATTCATAAATGTATTTTTCCAAAATATTGTCCGCTCCCCCCCTCCACAAGGTCTGAGGGACAGTGGACCAGCCCATGGCTGAAAAAGTTTGCTGACCCCTGATTCTAGTCCAACCGCCTGCAATGCAGAAATCTCAAAGTATCCCAAACAGATGACCATCCAACCTCTGCTTTCAAACCTCCAAGGAAGGAGAGTCCACCACCTTCTGAGGGAGTCCATACCACTGTCAAACGGCTCTTACCGTCAAAAAGCTCTTCCTGGTGTTTAGTTGTAATCTCCTTTCTTGTGATTTGAATCTATTGGTTCGGATCCTAGCCTCTGAAGCAGGAGAATACAAGTCTGCACCATCTTCCATGTGAAAACCCTTTAGATATTTGGCATTCATATCTCTTCTCAGTGTCCTCTTTACCAGGCCAAACATACCCTTCCACTGTTTCTCTACTTTTCAGTAGAGAGCTGTATTGCAAAATTCTGAGAATGGTGAAACCTGAAGGTTAATTAGGTTTTGATCCGCACATTAGTCCAAGTGGACTTCACTTCAAAATTCAAAGAAGTCAAAATCCTCAAGCACCCCTAATTTCTTCCCAGCCTACTTAAAATAATACTTGCCAATTTTACAATATGTATAGCTTGTCATGTATATTTTATCTCGGACTCAGAGCCAGGTGACAGGCAAATGTTAAATGTGCGTACATTTCCATGAATTACCATAGCAAATGAGCAATGGCTCTTTGTTTCATTTGATCTATGTGACAACATTATTCTCATGATTGGCTCATAGATTAATAGCCAGCTGTCATGAGGGGACTGTCGTCAAAAAAAACAGGGAGATGTTTTACTGTCTCCCTTGTGGTGGTGGAAGTGTGGAGCTCTATTTGCAAAAGTAAGGAATCCCTGGCACACCCCTTCACTAGATCCCCCTGATCAGGTAGAGGGACAGCAAAGGCCATAGGGACAAGGAGTTTGAGAAGAGTCCATACTCTTCCCCTCACAACAGCTGCAACAACACAAACCATCATCACAGCTCAGTCATTAAAGAGAGAATTTCCGTAACACTTCAGATTCCTGCAAACAGCTTCTGCATTCAGCTGAGAATCATCCAGTGATGTTTTCAAGTGATGTACAGCCATTGCTGTCACCTAACCAGGCTACCTGGGGTCAGAACTCGGGGATATTTACCGTAAGTGCAGTCCAAACAGCTATTCTTGTTTTCCTAGATAGGCACATGTTAGGAGCTAAAGGTCACAGAGTTTCTCCTGTAAATTTGCTAGAGAGAGCTCTGAGACACACTCCCACTGTGCCCTGACAGGAAGAGAGCGTAGCTATATATCCTCCTCACCCCTCTTTCTGCTTTTTCCACTTTCACACACCAGCAATGTGAGAACACCTGCAATCTCAGTTCAGACTCCATTTTAAAGCTACTTAAGTGCAGGTCCCCCCTTGAGCAGGGGTTACATTCTGGGCCCCCAAAGACATAAGTGAAATTGTGTATAGTGGGCAGCACCCTCTAAGCACCCTTTAAATGCCTTCTCTTATGCTCTCTCTCCATTCCACACCAAAAATACTGTAGCAAAAAGGACCACAACTTGAATTGAAGCTCTGGGGCTGGCAGGAGTCTGGAAGACATGTGGGGAAACGGCGACTTCTGCTTTGCTCCCCCAAACATCAGCTGTTAGGCGGGGAGGCTGAGCAGCCTAAACAAAGCCCCACTGTGCTTGAAGTCTCTTCCGGGCTTCCTACGCCCTCAATGACGTCTTCTTTGGGCTCCGGGGAAGGTCTCCTCCCAAGCCACGAGAACTTTCCAGCTCTTGCTCGCCATTTCTGGGTTTGAATTTGTTATTATTTAATGATTTCCTGGCGCCCCGTGTATACAGGGTCACACGTGTGTAAGGGGTGGGGGGAGATGCCGGCATGTCTTTGTAACCAAATTACCATTTTAAGCCTGCCTGAATAAAGCTTCGGTATCTGTTGCTCTTCAAGAAGTATTCTGAGTGCGCAAATGTTATTTTTACCTTTTACATCCCTGTTTGTGTGATTATTGATTTATGGGGGAGAAAAGGGAAATCCCGTCCACCTTAAAGCATCCTGGGTTACTTAAACTAAAAGGCTAAAACTAGCCAATCTAAGCTTCCCTTTTAAGCTGCAAAAGGGATAGCACTCTGCTAAACTCACACACATGAGGAAATCAGAATAATATCCAATATCCCCTCCTAGTATCTAATAACACCCCAACAAGAACACTTGCTTTTGTATCTGGGGTGATGCCTATACTTGTTGCCTCTCTTTCAGGGTAAATAGTACACATGAACAGATTATGATGGGCACTGCTGGCTCCAATTTGAGGGGGAAGCATTTATTCTTCATCAGTGATCAGCCCTTTTAAAAGAGGGGAGAAATGAAAATGAATTTTATTTATTTCATAAAATTTATACACTGCTTGATTGCAATAAAAACACACACCTCACAATGGTTTCATATCAGAAACTGTGGGAGGGCTTTCTGGCCTTAAGGTACTATGCTAAAGGTAAAGGTAAAGGACCCCTGGACTGTTAAGTCCAGTCAAAGGCGACTATGGGGTTGTGGCGCTCATCTTGCTTTCAGGCTGAGGGAGCTGGTGTTTGTCCACAGACAGCTTTCCGGGTCACGTAGCCAGCATGACTAAACCGCTACTGGCGCAGCGGAATACCATGACAGAAGCCAGAGCACACAGAAACACCATTTACTTATTTATCTACTTGCACTGGTGTGCTTTCGAACTGCTAGGTTGGCAGGAGCTGGGACAGAGCAACGGGAGCTCATAAATGGTGTGGAGGATTGCTAGGTAGTACTGTCATTCGCTTCTGAGCTACTTTGGGATGTGATAGTATTGGAAGCTGTTAATTGGCCTATTAGTAAACTTTATGCTCACTTAAATGTGAGATCTTTTAAATGACTCTTTAATTGTTAAGTTGTTAAGTGTTTAAGGCTACTAGCCAGCTTTGACACATGGCTGGGACCACTCACCTGAAATTTCTATCAACAGGCAGATAGTTACAAACAGAATATTTCTGTACTTAGAGGTCAGCTCAGTGACATCAATTGTTCGTTCCAGTTCCGGGGTTACAAACTCCAACCAATAAACAAACTTAAAAAGCATGCATTTGTAACAAATGCTAGCAATATTCTTGCTCATGTATTGATTGAACACTGGTTAATTTTTAAAGCTTCCAATTTCTCTGTCAGAAGGGTCAGAGATAAGAACTGTCACTGGTCTACAGTGGCTCACTTCCTTTTGTTTTCCATTATCACTGATTTGCATGTAAGAAAGTGTTTCCTCAGACCTTTCTGTTTGTCCAATTAATTAAATGTTTGCAAAGCCCTCAGTAAAGAAGATTCAAAGAAAGCAGGTAGCAGTCCCTGCCTTGCTTCCTTCCTAACAGCACTGATAAGAACCAGTGAAGAAAGAGAGGCTTGCATGCCCTGAGAAGAAAGGGAGGCCTGTAGCTCATATGAACAGGCAACCCACAGCCAACAGCTCTTCATACTTGCCTAATAATACTTAGTAGTTTATATACTGCTTCACCTAAAAAATAATTTAAAAGGTAAAGGACTCCTGAATGGTTAAGTCTAGTCAAAGGCAACTATGGGGTGCTCATCTCGCTTTCAGGCCAAGGAAGACAGTGTTTGTCCACAGACAGCTTTCCGGGTCATGTGGCCAGCATGACTAAATCGCTTCTGGCGCAATGGGACACTGTGATGGAAGCCAGAGCGCATGGAAACACCATTTACCTTCCCGCCGCAGTGGTACCTATTTATCCACTTGCCCTGGCATGCTTTCGAACTTCTAGATTGGCAGGAGCTGAGACAGAGCAACAGATTTGAACCGCCGACCTTCCAATCGGCAAGCCCAAGAGGCTCAGTGGTTTAAACCACAGTGCCATCCACATCCTCACATAGCTTCACCTACATTGCTATTTGATAGGGGATACTAAACCAACCCTACTTACTGCTTTGCCAACCGCCATGACCAAAGCCTCTTACCTTTACATCTACCCCTCCCTTCACAGCTCACCCTAAGTGCCAAACCCTTTTAAAAGAGGAGGAGCTGCTTCACCGAGAATTAGCGTGTGGAATGCCTCCCTGCCTCCACTAAACCTTGCTGCAGGCGTGCTCAAGCTGTTAAACTGTTCACACAGGCTGTCTGCCACTCACACTGCTTCCTTCCTCACCTACCTGCCATTTGCCATGCTGCAGTTGGTGTGGCCACCAATAGGCAGCTATGTGATCTGCAGCATGATGACAGCACTACAATTTTATTTCCATAGGAAGATATTGACGTACGTGACAATTTACAGAATATAAAACAACACATCTACTACAGCCCTGTGGGATGGGCCAGTCTTATTTCCAAGTGTCAAGACTTAGTAGATAATTTGGGGCATTGGAATTAGGAGAGATGAGTTAAAGCCTGATCAGCTCTGTCCTGCCTGGGTAGCTGCCTCTTTCTCTCTGTTGCACATACTGACTATGCCCTAATAGTAAAACAGAAATATTAATCAATGGTCTGCATAGAGTTGCTCTGAGGATGGTTACAATTAAGTTCAGTAAAGTGGTCTGTGTATTAGAAAAGTGCAGTCAAAGGTGTCAGTAATTCTAGAACATGCTCATTGCACAACTGCATACTGGTTTTCATCCTCTGATATGGGTACAGTACCATAGAAAAATCCAGATAAACATCTGCCCTGGGTGATTTTAGGTACAAGGTATCCAGGGAGCAGATTGGACCAGCGAGTTTATAGGCTCCCTTCTAAATATATATGAATTATAGAACTTGGCAGAGCAACAACAATGGCTGTCATAATGGGCCTGTAAAATGTCAGGCTGTCTCTGAAGCAGCACTGCTTCAATGTGCCAAGGAAACAGGAGCCATCACTCCTCTCCCAACTCTTGCAGGAAGCATTGATGCAACCCAAAGTTCAAATTGCTACTGTTATTCCACAGATGTTGGCAACCTACAGTAGCTATTACCACCGACAAAAGGAAAAATAAGGCACTTAGAAGAAGAATGGAGAAAGTCAAGTCAACCTATGATTTGGTTTGCTGTTTTGCTGAAGCAGTTGCCATTGTAGGAGAGATACATTTTATGCCTGACAGCTGGATTTTAATTTTTTATCAATATTGCAAACCACTCAGAACTTTATTATGTGGTTAAATGTAAATATAAATATAAAATAAATTTGGTCATGTCCACAGAATGGAAGATGGCAGGATCCCGAAGGCCGTGCCCTACACTGCTTCAGGCATCCGGCCCATTGGCAGACCAATTTTGCATTACAAAGATGCCTGCAAATGAGATACAAAGGCTGGCAACATCAGCCCCACTGTTTGGGAATCCCTGGGAGAAGGCCGCAGTGCCTGGAGACAGACAGATGGGTCATGTATCCACAGCAATGACCAGAGGAGAAATTACTGCTGGGAGGAGCACAGAGAGAAGAAATGTCATGGTATGCTTGCATCAGTACAACTGGTTACCTTCATCTCCTCCAGTGTCTCCCGAGATAGATGGATGCTAGTGATGAGAACTGCTGACATACATTGTTTGAACAAAGCCTCGCATGAAGCTCTTTGCACCTAAAACTAAAGAGCATAATTGTACACAAATCTCCAAAATTATATAAACTGGCCTCCCATAATTTGGTATCCTCCTGATGTTTTGGACCACCACACCCATCAGTCCAGAATATTGGCCACATTGGTTAGAGCTGATGGGATTGCTAATCCAGAACACCTGGAAGGCTGATCTAAAATGCCTGGGCAAATAGGAAGGTGCCAAAGGTTGTTTGATGGTCCTGCAACAGTTTTATCCTGTGTATTGTATTCACATTAACAAAGGCAAGTGTCCCTTGCTTTCCAATTATCTTTTATTCTCTCCCCATTGAGCCTCAACTATATGCATAGGCCCCTTTTCGATCTACTGCATATATTTGTTGAAGTGGGCTATCACTAAAGCTAAACTAATCTCTAGGGGCCACAGCATACTGTGTGTGCTCTTAACCCACTCTTCCTGGAGAATCTACTCTCATGTCTCTTGTTGCAAAGCATTTTAAAATTCTGAAAAAACAAAACCAAACATTTGCATTGAAGGACCACGGTGCATTGTTATTGCTTTGCACAGTGAATGTGAGGCTTTAGAATATGAACACAGAACTGCTTGTTTGAAGCCCAAACTTTGATTCCTAGAGCATGTTTGCCTTAAAATTGTTGTTTGCAATTAGGTAGTTTAATTTCTCGGCTCTTCAGTCTATCCTGGGAACTGTACATCCTAATTTTATTGAGTAACAGAAGACAGGTGCATATATCAGATTGACCTAATGGAGTGCTGTGGTTTTGTTCTGGTACACTAATGTTGCTTTGACTGATCAGTGATGACATGTTTCTGAGGGAACAGAACAAGTGACTACTTGCTGTTGTCAGACACTACTTGTTGTTGCAAAGGGACAAAGGGCAGCTTTGTTATGTCATGGTATTGATGTGGATTGTAGAACGCACGCTCAGTGAAGTGCCACTGTCATTTTAGCTCTGACTTCTGAGACATCTATGCCTGTCAAACTAATGCCTTCTAAACTAAGGAAGGACAGAGCTACTGCAACATTCAGGGAAGTCACCTGCTTGGCTCATGTCAAGGCATCATCCTGAGTTTTGTTCTCCTTGGTTATATAATGACAATGGATTATGACTGCAATCCTTCTTTTCTACAGATCCAGCTATGGTGCATATTCAAGTAAAAAAAAACCCAAACCCCTTTCAGTTTAGCATGCTGTTTAATATGCTAAGGCCTGTGCTCTTAAAGATACAACTTCAGTGGCCTCTTCTTCTCTGCCTGCCACAGCTGGTTCATTGGGTGGCAGCAGCAGGGGATCATGTGGGTTCCCATGCCCTGCAGTCTCAGTGGCTAATTTCTGCATGTTGCATGGTTGTTGAAGGCATAGGAGGAGGCCTAGCTGGGAGTTTTAAGGCAAGCCGAGGGCTGCATTCAACTAGGCTTTAGTCAGTAGGCCCATTGAAATGCAATGCCCCAAGTTAGTCATGTCAGCTCTGAGTAGGACTTAACATTGACTACAACCATTAGTTTTCAAAGCAGAGGTTGCCAGTATCTTTGGGTCAATGTGCACATTTAGATTTTCAAGGATGTGCTGTGGGCAAAATGGCTCCTATGAAGTGTGTGGCAGAAAACAAAATGGCTGTCTCATCAAAAAGAACAGATAAAGACACAAAATGTAGATGAACTGGGATAAACGCCTTCCCATGTGTACTCCTGTGCAAGATCACAGAGTCCAAAAGACACAGGTTTTTTCAGGGGTGTGCTCTCACGGCACCCAAAAACATGTGTTTGGGGGCATCATGAGGGATTGCAGCCCTGAAAAAGCACTTGGGGGACAAATTAACAGGAAGGATTTGAAACCGATGGGACCAGCATGTCTGTGCCTTGTAATGTATAGAATGTATTGACCTTATATGGAGTTGTGTTTCCTTTGGGCAGTGATTACCTTATATGGTGATGGGTGTAGTAAAAGCCATGACCGGGCGATGTAACGTGAGACATTGGCAGACGGCCATGCAGGCTGAGAGAGAGACAAAGGATAATAAAAAGTTACGGGAGGGAGAGAGAGAGAAGTCGAAGGAGCTGCTCCTCCATCCTGAAAACATTGCTGTCTCACTGTGTCCTTTTTTCAAATGCTATGCAGCACCATTTGTGACGGCTGGCTTCCGTCAAGTGGTGCCCCGTGTGAGGCTAACTAAAAGAAATCCGTGTGAGGCTAACTAAAAGAAAACTGAGTGAGGCTGACTTAAAGGAAACCGTGTGAGGCTTTTCGATCCACGCAACGGATATCATCGACTCTCCATGCCCGGCAAGGGTTACAAGCGCTACGCATCTATAGGATCCCGGTGAGTCGATCCCTTTTATCTTGAATTTGGGAAAATGGGCAGCTCTTTGTCTATTCCCCAACAGAAATTTTTAAAAGACTTAAAATTTCTCCTCTCCTCCAACAAATTGGAAGTTCCTGAGGGTGATTTGATACAGCTTATTCTGGCCATCGATGAGCATTGCCCCTGACATCCCCAAGATGGAACTTGGGAATTAAAACATTGGGACAAAATTGGAGCACATTTCCACGGATACCCTAGCATTGGTGTTCACGTTCTGAATGCATGGTGCAAGGTTCGTTACGCCATGGGCTCTTTATCACCAAAAAATATCTCCATGGCTGTATTGCCAACATCACCTCCGACTTCTTTAGTCCAGCCTGCCGTGATGCCTCTGTTCCGGCACTCGCCTTGCCACACCACCAGACCCCAAGCCTCCGGACTATAGTTCCTTGCCAGAGGATCCAATCCTGCAAAAATACCATGGTCTGGTTGGCAAAGATCCTACTCCCTCACCAACAGAACCAGCTACCCCTTTTCAACGTGCTGTCCTTGCCTGTTCCTTAATTCAGGATACTGTGGCATTTCCCGTTATAGTGCCGCCTGCTGGCGCTCCAGCAGGAACTCAAGCCCAACACCAACCTTTTGACTTTAAGATCTTGAAAGAGTTGCAGCAGTCAGTAAAGACCAATGGACTCCAAGCCCCATATACGCAGGCGCTTTTGGAAGCCACGTTAGCCCAGCTCTTGGTTCCAGATGACATAAAGCTTTTGGCCCGTACAGTGTTACCTCCATCAGCGGGCGTATTGTTTGCCCACGAATGGGAAACTGCCTGCCGTGCATATGCTCCGGCTTTATTACAACAAATCAGAGGGAATAATCCAAATATTACCCTCGCAGACGTCCTAGACGCCATGATGGGGCGTGGTCCCTTTGTTCAGGCTTCAGTGCAAGCCACACTGCTGCAAATCTTATTGAGGGATACCGCTCTTGCTGCTAAACAAGCAATGAGAAAAATCCCAGAACCCAGTATTCAATCGAGGTGGGGTTCAATCAGGCAAGAGGCAAGAGAATCATGTTCTTCCTTTATGGACAGGCTGCTTACAGCAGTGAGTCGCCAAATAGAAAATCCTGAAGCCAAAAAAATAATTATCAAACAATTGGCCTTTGAAAATGCCAATGAGGATTGTAAGGTTGCATTACGACCGATAATACACAATCCTACCACAGACACAGCAGCCATGCTTCGCATTTGTCAATCTGTGGGTACAGCCTCCCACAAGGCTCATCTGCTGGCGGCGGCACTAAATGAAAACCAGCCTGTAGCCACTGATAAAATGTGTTTCCAGTGTGGCAAACCAGGACACTTTAAGTTTTTTTTCTATCCCACTGGCCCCAGCAGACAGGGAACGGTTTGCTTTTACATTGCCAGTATATAACAATTCGCAGCCCACCCAGCGATATCAGTGGGTTGTCCTGCCTCAGGGCATGCGGAACTCCCCTACACTTTGTCAACATTTTGTGGGTGAAGCATTGAAACCTTTCCGCATGCGCCACCTAGAGGTCATATGTTATCATTACATGGATGACATTTTAATTGCTGCAAAGAAACTCCCGCCTGGCATTTTTCAAGAACTTTCTGCCACGTTAGCGGAAGCGGGACTCTGCGTAGCGCCTGAAAAAATTCAATTGATGTTGCCCGCCACCTACTGCACAAGCAGCGCTGCCTATTGTTCCCCAACTGACTATCCCTTCAAGCATGAAGCTTGTGCAATTACAACAACTTCTTGGGCATTTGAATTGGGCTCGCTCTTTCCTTGCATTGCCTACCAGCACATTATCACCATTGTTTTCGGCGCTCGCGGGACACAAGGATCCAGCAGATGTAATCCAGGTCACCCCAGCAATGATCACTGCATTACAGACCGTTAATCAGTACCTGCGATCTATTCTCGTGGACAGGATCACAGAAGCCTCTGCACACGAGCTGCATCTGGCAGTGTTTGCTACACCATTGTTGCCAACAGGAATTTTATATGCTCAGACGGACAAGAAAAAGACTATCTGCATTATAGAATGGTTACATTTACCAAATACTCCACCAAAAAACATTTATTCAGTAATTGAATCCACATCAGACATTGTCATTAAAGGATGTTCACGTGCCATGGCCTTGAGCGGTTCTGATGTTGCATCAATTTATCTGCCTTTCTCACAGACTGAACAGCACCACTTATTCATAACTAATGCTGCCGTGCAAATTGCTTTGGCTGATTTTATAGGTGTCATCATTTTTAACCCTCCAAAGGATGACCGTTTGACTTTTCTGACACAAGTCACCTATGTTTTGGCCACTCCCTTGTCTCTCACACCTCTCCCCTCTGCACTGACCCTTTTCACGGATGGAACAAAAATTAGGGGGGTGGTGACATGGGAGGAGGGAGGAAAATGGAAATGTTTATTTACCCCTCCACAGTCTTCTGCTCAGCGAGCTGAGCTAGCGGCTGTGATTCTTGCCTTTCAATCCTTTTCTGCTCAACCTTTCAATCTTATTGTGGATACTCAGTATGTATATCGCATTTTTACCGTATTACCAATATCTTATGTAACTCCTTCCTTGGATTCTGACTTGTTTTCTTTGTTTCTTGCCCTGCAAGCCTTACTTCAGCACAGAGAGTTCCCTTATTATGTTGCACATCTTCGCTCCCACACATCGCACCCAGGGTATTTAGCAGAGGGCAATGCAAGAGCAGATGCAGCGTTGAGGGACATTTCTGCCTTTTCTCTCTTTTCTGATCCTGTACTATGTCATAACACCTTTCACCTCCCTGCGAAAGCATTGGCAAAGCAGTTTTCTATTCCCTTGGCCCAAGCAAGGGATATAGTTTCCCAATGCGCTTCTTGTTCTAAATCTCAGCTGGCCATTCCTTTTGATGCTGTCAATCCTAGGGGCACGTCTGCACTGGCGTGTTGGCAGATGGATGTCACACACACGCCTGTGTTGGCTCCACTCTCCAAGGTTCACCTCACGGTGGACACCCACTCTGGATTCATATGGGCTACGCCCATGAGGGGGGGAAACAGCTCGGCATGTCATTCAACACACTATTCGCTGTTTCTCAGTCATGGGTAAACCTGCGCGCATCAAAACTGATAATGGTCCAGCATATATTTCTAAAACATTTTCGGAATTTTGTATGTTGTGGAATGTGAAATTAACTCATGGTATACCCTTTAACTCCACAGGGCAAGCTATAGTGGAAAGAGCACACCTGACGTTCAAAGCACTATTGCTTAAACAGCTTGGCGGCCAAAGCATACCAACAGCAGATATCCCTTCGGCAGTCCACCAAGTTCTTTTTGTACTTAACCATCTTTTATATCCACATCTTAGGACCCATACCCCCGCTGAATTGCATTTTAGGAAGGAGGAGGCACTCCCCCGCCCCTTGGTGGTGTACCGACGCTTGCCTGATCTCGTGTGGCATGGACCTGTCCCGTTGATCACGTGGGGACGAGGGTACGTGGCAGTCGACGTCGAGGACAAGCCTTTGTGGGTTCCAGCTCGATGCGTACGGCCATGGCGAGTCCCTTCAACTGCGGAAGTGCCTTCCTCACCATCTGCCTCGCCATCCTTTGCTGCGCCGTTATACAAGGAAGAGAAGCAGACGACCCAGTCCAGTTGAAACCACCATATTTCACCTTATCAGCGGGCAAGCCGCTGTTGTCAGAATCCTACTCTGGCTGGCAGTATCCACGGCTCAGCCACTCTCGAACTAGAAGAACAGTGTTGTTGAATAAGACTTTTAGGGGAGAAAATTATCATAAGATATGGAGGGATAATATTTTTGTACAAGATATGATTATGTTTGCCAGTTTATTGCATGCTTCTAAATGTTGGTTGTGTATGCACATGCCCCCTTTTGCCCGTCATTCAGGCATAATGCTTCATGGTGTGCCTGTTAATGGATCCTTTCAATTTACAAATGTTATATCCCCTAAGCAATCTTTTTGGCCTCCAGTACAATTGACCCTCCATGAGCCTGCCCCCATTTGTTTTCAAATTAAAGAA
Source organism: Podarcis pityusensis (assembly GCF_964106645.2). Classification (NCBI taxonomy): domain Eukaryota; kingdom Metazoa; phylum Chordata; class Lepidosauria; order Squamata; family Lacertidae; genus Podarcis; species Podarcis pityusensis. The sequence continues at coordinate 74,927,152 of NC_138029.1, read as the reverse complement.
GGAAAAGAGTCATGGGGCATATATCCAAACTGTCAATATACATTGAATTTCACTTTTAATAGCTCTTGTTCTCTTACAGGAACATACAGTGACCGATCTCAGTGCTATAGGAGTGACACCACTGCATGGCTAAAAACTAGGAAAGAAACCTACCATGCAAATTGGAGTCTGAATTCTTCTATCCCTGGCTTAGCAAATGCCACAGATGAGCAATTTCATATCAGTTCTTTATTTACTGCAGCCTTTAATTGGTCCCAACAGAGTAGTAATATCAGCTATTTACTCCAAAGAGAGTTATGGTTGCTTTGTGGTGAAAAAGCATACAAAGCCATTCCTCGAAACCTCACAGGCACATGTACCTTGGGTATCGTGGTTCCGTTGTTGTATAAAGTTGATAAGTTACCATCTTCTCTTAGACTACGAAATCGTCGGGAGGTTAATTCACCCATAAATCAATATATCGGTACCCAGATTTCTCAGGCCTTGCTGCCCTCAGTGGGTGCAGCAATGAACTATAGGGACCTCCATCGGCTAGCAAATTGGACTGAAGGATTATTCAATGATACCATTAAAGCACTGAAGGATCTCAACCAGGAAGTGTCTGAAATGAGAGGGGTAGTTTTACAAAATCGCTATGTTTTGGATGTCATTTTAGCCTCAAAAGGAGGGGTATGTGCACTTGTTCATTCTCATTGTTGTATGTTTATTCCTGATAATAATGTCAGCATATCTGCGACAATCGACCATATGGAAACCATGGTAGCCCACAATCCATTTGCCCCCCCTCCTTCCGTTGATCCATGGGCATGGTTATATTCTTGGCTTCCGGATGGAAGTTGGCTTCGACATTTATTGATTTTAGTGATCCTTATAGTAGTTATTTGCGTTATTTTGTGTTGCTGTATACAATGTATTCCTTCTTTAATCTCTGTATGTACTGCATGGTTCTCCCGTTAGCGGCCTGCTTCCGGCCTCACAAGGGTTGCCTATCGTGCTCGGTATAACCGTATTGGTAATGAAATATATGACTCTGATTAATAAAATAAAGAAAGAGGGCATGTGGGAGTCATAAAGCCACGGCAGAGGCTTGTATTGCTGCATGGTGCCTGCTGATCTCGGTGACCAGCATGTCTGTGCCTTGTAATGTATAGAATGTATTGACCTTATATGGAGTTGTGTTTTCTTTGGGCAGTGATTACCTTATATGGTGATGGGTGTAGTAAAAGCCATGACCGGGCGATGTAACGTGAGACATTGGCAGACGGCCATGCAGGCTGAGAGAGAGACAAAGGATAATAAAAAGTTACGGGAGAGAGAGAGAGAAGTCGAAGGAGCTGCTCCTCCATCCTGAAAACATTGCTGTCTCACTGTGTCCTTTTTTCAAATGCTATGCAGCACCATTTATGACGGCTGGCTTCCGTCAGCCATAATTGTTATTTCCCTCTGTAAATACATGAGAGGCTCGGTGATGCTATGGTGATGGAAGCTACAAATATATAATTAGATAAGGAGAGATTATGACTCCCAGACATTTGCAAAAATAAAACCCATTCATCCTTTTTATTTTTTATTATTTTTTTTAAAAATATTTTATTAAGGATTTTCTTGTTTTACAGAAGTGTAGTGCCTCGTATTTTTTCCCCCCATGTAACATTTTTACAAATCCGTTTCATTTGTTGAGGCATTAGGGGGAGAAGAAAAAAAAAGAAAAAAGAAAAGGGGGGTGGAGAGAGGGAAGATGGATGGGGGTGGGGTCGGGTGGCGGTGTTTCTATTATGTTTAATGTATGTAGAGTTTGGTGTCAGCGTTGCTTGTGTTGTTCACTTGTGTTCCTTTGGTGGTGAGAGAGGTTGGGGTTGGCCTAGGGTGTGATTGTTTGCTTGTGATTGGCTGTGGTGATCTTTGTTTTCGTGTGTGAGTGAGGTGGGTGTGTGTTTTGGATCAGGTTAGCCATATTGATTTGTATGCTGTTGGTGGATTATTGTCATTGTCCTGTTGGGCTGTGTATGTGATAAATGGGAGCCATACCGGGGTGAAGGCGTCTTCTTCTGTTTGTCCCCGTGTCAGTTTCAGTTTATTAGTTAATTTTTCTAGTAGGGCTGTTTCCCATACTATTTGGTACCATTGGTCCATGCTTACTCCTGACAGGTCTCTCCAGTGTCTGGTTATGGTGTTTCTGGCTGCAGAGAGCAGGTGGGTTATGAGTTCTTTGTGGTGTAAATGGGCATTGTTGTCTTGGAAGATGTTTAGTAGGGCCAATTCTGGAGTGATGTCTATTACTTGCTTAGTTATTTTACATATTTCTTGTATGGCTGTTGTCCAGAATAGTTGGATTTTGGGACACTCCCACCACATGTGGAGGTATGTGCCTGTGGAGGTGCACCCTCTCCAGCATTTTGGTGAGGTTCCTGGGTGTATTAGCGCTAGTTTCCTTGGTGTTAGGTACCACCTGTAGGTGAGTTTCAGTGTGAGTTCTTTTCTTTTCGTTGATATGGATTTAAAGGGGGGTTTAGACCATATTCTGGTCCATTGAGTGGGGTTAATCTCATAGCCTATGTCATTCTCCCATTGTTTTTTGATTGCGTCTAGGGGATTTACAGGATTTTGGAGTAGTATTTTGTATATTGCGGATACCATCCCTTTACCGTTTCCCTTTGTTGTTAGGAGGAGGTTTTCGAAGGTTGTCAGGGGCCTAGTTGCTGTTGATTTTACTGTTGGGTTGTTTAAGAGGGCATGAAGTTGGTGTTGTGTTAACCAGGGCATTTGGGTGTCTTCTAGTTTGTCTTGTATTTCTTGTGTTGACAAGGGTTTGTTATTTTTATAAAAGTCTATTAGGCGATATAAGCCTTTGGTTCGCCAGGTTTTTATCTTGAGGTTTTGTGCTGCACGGTGGAATAATGGGTGGTACGCCAGGGGGATTAGTGGGGATGGGGTTGGGGATAGTTTGCCTATTTGTGTTTTCCATGCTTTGAGCATGGTCTGTGTGTACCTGTTAAGTGTTGTGGGAATTTTCTTTAGTTTGTTTGGGAGGAGTGGGTATGTTGTGGTGCAGGTGTTTTCAATTGTGTCCCTCTCTAGGTGTACCCATTGTTTTGTCTCATCTTCTAGTATATATGGGATTATGTGGCGTATTTGGTTGGCATTGTAATATGCTTCTATGTTGGGGATTCCCCATCCTCCTTCGGAGGTGGGGAGGTGCAGGTATTTGGGGCTTATTCTTGGTTTTTTATGTGAGAAGATGAAAGAGTGTAGTTTTCTCTGCCAACTGCGAAGTTGGGTTGAGGGGATCCAGATTGGGAGGGTTTGGAATAGGTAGGTTAATTCTGGGAGTGTGATCATTTTGATCATGGCTATTTTGTCTGAGAGAGTGAAGTTCATGTTATTCCATCTCTTTAGGTCTTTGTTAATTTGTCGCCACAGGGGCTTGTAGTTGTGGAGGTACAATTTATTGAGGTTTCTGGTTATTTGTACCCCTAGGTATCTGAACTTGGTGTGGCAAAGTTTTATTTTGGTGACCTTCGTGAGTTCTTTTTGGGTGTGAGGAGGGGTGTTGAAGCACATAGCTTCTGACTTTGTAAAATTTACCTGTAGGCCCGACACCATTGCAAATGTGTTGAGTTCTCTGATTAGGGAGGTTGCTGTGCTTATGGGGTCTGGTGTTGTGACCATTAGGTCATCTGCAAAGAGCCCTAATTTATAGGTTCTGCCTTTTATTTCAACTCCCTTGATGTCTGTGGCTGCTCGGATGCGGATTGCTAGGGGTTCCAGAGCCAGGATAAATAAGAAGGGAGACAGTGGGCATCCTTGTTTCGTGCCTCTTTGGATAGCTATAGTGTTAGAATCCATATTGTTAGTTCTGCATTTTGCTGAGGCTTCGGAGTATATTTGTTTGAGGATTTGTAGGAAGTTGGGGCCAAATTTCATGTTAGTTAGTACTGCTAATATGTATTTCCACTCCAAGCAATCAAAGGCTTTGAGGATGTCTAGGGACATAATTGTCAATGGGAGTTTGGTTGCCTTGCTGTGTTCGATCAGGTTCAGTAGTTTCCTGATGGGGTCTGTTATATTGCGGCCAGGGACAAAGCCAGTCTGGTCTGGGGCTATTAACTTGTGTAGGAAGATTTTTAGGCGGTTGGCCAAGATTGATGTGAATATCTTGTAGTCTTGGTTTATTAATGAGATTGGGCGGTATGATTCTACTTTGAGGCTGTCTTTTAGTGGTTTTGGGATGGAGACTATTTTGGAGTGGGTCCAGGTTTTGGGGATGGGGCCCCCTTTTATGATGTCGTTGAATAGGCGGGTCATGTAGGGCATCAAGGGTTCTTTGAATTTCTTATAGAATTCTGCTGTGAAGCCGTCTGGGCCTGGGGCTTTGTGTGGTTTCAGGTTTTTGAGGACCGCATCTATTTCCTCTGGGGTGATAGGGCTGTCCATGAATTCCTGTTCCTCATTAGTTAGGGTAGGCATGGTCAGTCCTGCTAGAAATGTTCTGATTTCCTTCTCTGGTGGGTTATGGAGGTGTATAGGTTGGAGTAGAATTCTGCAAATTCTGAGGTTATTTCTTTGGGGGAGAATGTTATGTTGCCGTCTTTTTTGGTGATGCAGTGTATTCTTGTTTTGAGTGCTTTTTTCCTACATCTATTTGCTAGTAATCTGGAGTTTTTCCCTCCATATTCGTAGAAACGTTGTTTAGAGTATAGAATGTTGATCATTGTTTTGTTAATTTCTAGGGAGTCTAGTTCTCTCCTTTTTTGTTCTATAAGTTTGAGGAGTTTTTTAGATCCTGTTTGTTTGTAGCGTGATGAGAGGGCTGTGATGTCTTGTTCTATTTTGCTAATTTTTGAGGAGGTTTGTTTTTTAAGGAATGTTTTCTCTTTTATGCAAGCTCCTCTGGTGACCGCTTTCATTGCGTCCCATAGGAGGGGGGTTGTTATATTGTTTACATCGTTTTCTTTGAAGTAATTTTGGAGGGTTTTTGTGAGACTCTCTCTAATTTGTTTGTTTGTAGTTAGGATGGGACTGAAGGACCATGATGGGGTGGTTTGTGTTCCTTCTCCTATTTTAACAATGACTTCTACTGGGGCGTGGTCTGTGATTTTAATGTTACCTATGTTTGTTGATTCTACTGAGGGGATCAGACCCTGTGTGAGTAGAATGCTGTCCAGTCTGGACACTGTATCATGGCGTCCCGAATGGAATGTATGGCTGATGTCTCCCGGGTTCTGCTCACCCCAAATGTCGTAGAGACCCCTGTTTTTTAGCATTTTTAGTAACTTGTAAGAGTTCCTGGTTGTTGGGGGTTTCCTTCGGAGGAAGGTTGCCCATGGGGTTGTGGGGTGGATATCTTTCAGCGATATACCTTTCATATTTAGATTGAGGTCCCCTCCTAGGATTGCTTCCCCTTCGGAGAAGGAGAGGAATTTGTTTAGTGTCTTCTGGAAGAATTCTAATTGTTTCGTGTTTGGGGCATATATGGAGCCAATTGTCAGTTTGATTTTGCCATCTAGTGTCCCTTTAGCGAAAATGAATCTGCCTTTTTTGTCCTTGAGGACTGTTGTGGCAGTGAAGTTCAGGTCTCTACTGAGTATTATGGCTACACCACGAGCTTTCCCTGAGCCTTGTGCGACCCACTGTTGACTGAAGCGGGGGTCGCTCAGGAGTTTGCTGCCTTTGGGTGGGTTGTGTATTTCTTGTAGGAAGGTGATGTGTGGTTTCATGGTGTTTATGTATGAGGTGATGCGTTTTCTTTTGATGGGGTTTCCCAGCCCCCTCACGTTTAATGTAATTGCTTTTAGGTTAGCCATCTTGCTTATCTATTATGTGGGGCAATTCCCTGCCAACCCATTCGGGTTGTCTTGTGTCTCTCTCTTCGTGTTGTTTAAAAAAGTGGGGTTGCGCTGACCTAGGGTGTGGTGGGTGGGGGGCTAATGGGATTAGAGTAAGATTTGGGTTAAAGAGTAGGGGGTAAGTTGTAGAGAGTTTCCTATATGTAGTCATATAGGTGTTTGTTTGGGGTATTTTAGGCCATCTGGCATTTAGCCAGTTGGTCCTAGGTCTCAGCTGGTGTGGAAGGCCGTGTTCAAGGACAGGCCATCCCCCCTCTTGTTTGCGATAGGGGGTGATCAGTGAGACAGTGTGAAGTGACTTTGTAACGTCGCTGTCAGGTATAAGGTTCATAAGCAATGTTGCCAATGTTATGAGCAACATTGTTGGTGTGTTGGGGTGGGGATGTGGGTGCTGGTACGCTCTGGTGCCACCATAGTGCTGGTTGGGTATCAGATTTTAGCCTGATTGTGGGTTGTGTTATTAAGGTTGGGGGAGTTGTTTTTCCCTAGTATGGAGTATGGGGGTGTTGAAGGTGTGGGTGATGGGGAATGTGGTTGAGGTCGTCTGGACTGGTGTTGGGTTGGGGATTCCTGTGGGGGTGCGGGGCTGGGGGGGATGTTGATGGTGTTAACTAAATCTATGTCTTGGGGGGGGGGGAGAGAGGGGAAAGGGGGGGGGGAATCACCAGTCCTTCAGTTTGTGGTTTTTTCCTGGTTGCTTCATTCAGCTGGGGTTGTTGTTGTTGTTGTAGGGTTGTCCATCTGCGATGAATTGGTTTGGTTGATCTTGGTCTGGTTTCTTGTGTCGTATGGCCGGCGGGACGGTTCTGAGCATGATGCTTGCCTGTATTGGTTTGCGTTGTTGTGCCGCTTCTGTTGTTTCTTTTTCTTCTGTACCGTTGTCCAGTTGTTTGCTGTTGTTTCCTCGTGGTTGGGGCTGTCACTTGGTGGGTTTGTCGGTTGCCATTCCGGTGGGAGGTTGAGTTGAAGGTTTTTTAGTAGTTGCAGGGCCTCAGGTATGTTGGTAGCCATGTGTTGTGTTGTGTTGGTTGTTACAATGAGGCGGAAGGGGAAGCCCCATCGGTATTTGATCCCTGCTTGTTGGAGACGCTGGGTGCATGGGCGCAGGTTTTTCCTCCGGTTTAGGGTATCCTGAGATAGGTCCTGTAAGGCCAGAATGGGGGTTTCTCCATATCGAAGGTTGGTTGAGTTTTTGAGGTGGTTCCATACCTCTTCCTTCTTTTGGTAGCGTGTGAAGCATACAATGATGTCTCTTGGGGGGGCGCTGGGTTTTGGCATAGGTTTTAGGGCTCTGTGAGCCCTCTCCAAGTCATCTGCCTCAAGTTTCAGGCTTGGGATTGTGTTTTTCAGCCAGCGTATAATTAGGTCTGCTGGGCTTTTCTCCTCTGTTTTTTCAGGAAAGTTGCGGAAGCGGATGTTACAACGTCTATTGCGGTCTTCAAGGTCGGCTTGCTTAATTTTCATCTCTCTGTGTTCTGCTTCCATTTGGTTTACCAGTTCGTCCAGTTTCTTGTTCACACGTGTGTTCTCCTCCCGGTATTGCTCTATTATTCTTTCTTGCATTTGGTTCTTGTTCTCTAGAGCTTCCACTTTGGAGGTTAGATTGTTGATTAGTACCTGCATGGGAGCCATTGTGGCCTTCAGTGTTTCTTCTAATCGTGCTTCTAATCTTGCTTCCATTTCCCTCAGATCTCGTTTCGTTATTGGGTGGTCGTCATCTTGAAGGGGAGTTACCATCTTAGCATTGTTTGCCATCTCCCTGGTTGGTGTCATCTCGGTCTCCCTGATGGTTTTGGTTTGAGGTTGGCTTGGCGTCCTCTTGGGGTAGGGCGTGTGGTGGTTAGGAGTTGTGGCAGTGGTGATTCCTGGGTATTGTTGGGTTGCTGAGCTGATCAGGCTTTGTTGGCTGGTGGCTTTTACAGAGCGTTTGGATTAGGTGGTCATTTGTGTCACTTCTAGCCTGTGTTTTAAGAACTTCTCTAGGGCTTTTGTGGATGCCTCAGCGGTGCCGCCGAGGTGGGGGGGGGCAGGTAAGCAGAGATGGGTAGACTAACGGACAGACAGTTCATATAAAGGGAGGGGGTTAGCAGGTAGAGATGCAAGAGATTAGAGGGGTGGGGCCAGGGGAAATATGTGTTTAGGAGGGGGTTGTATATGCCCAAAAGGGGTATTGGGGTCCAGTTAAGGTGGAAGTTGGGGTTGGGAGTGCGCTCAGAAACAGAGACAGACAAATAGGCTATATGTAAAGGGTGGAGGGAGAAAAAAGGGAAGAAGAAGAAGAAAGAAAGAAGAAGCGGGGAGGCGGGGGGGAGAGGGGAGATTGGAGTAAAAGAGGAGAGAGAGAGAGGGACAAAAAGAGAGTTGAAAGAGCGAGGAGAGATAGTACAGTAATATCAGCGGTATTAGAATGCAGCAGTAGTTTTAGCTATAGTATGAGGGGGGCAAATTATGATAGGGTGATATGAATGTGTGTATGTGTTTCCTTTAGGGGAAGGGGGGGATGGAGAGAGGGAGGAGGGAGAGAAAAGGAGAGGAGGAGGGGGAAGGGTGGGAAAAGGAAGGAGAAGAAAAGAGAGGGGGAGAGGGGAGGGAGGGAGGGTAAGCTGCTGCAATGGTATGGGGGAAAGTCTTATTTTAAAATAGGGGGTGGGGGGAAAGGGCTCCCCTCTCAAAAACAAACTGATGAACAGGCTAAAAAAGGGGGGGTTGATTTAAAAAAATTAAAGGGATAGAGAACAAAATTGGGGATGGGAAATGAAAGGTGGGATAAAAGGAAAAAATGAGGAGGGGTGAAGAGAGAGAGGGGAGAGAAAAAAGGGAGAGAAAAATAAAAAGGAGGGGAGTTGAGGGGGAGAGTATCAATAGCAATAGCAGTGATATGGAGGAAATTTTTGTTTTAAAAGAGAGTGGTGGTCGTAGCTGGGGGCGAAAGATTCCCCCCTCAAGAACAAGCCAACAAATAGAAAAGAAAGGGCTTTAAAAAGAGAAAGAGGGGAGAAAAAATAATAATTGTATGGTTTTGGTTTTTTTAAAAATAATAATAATAATAATATTTCCCCCTAATTATTGTTATTATTTTTTGTTTGTAAAAAAGTAATTAAAAATGTACGGGTAAAAGATAAAAATGAGAATTAAAGGTTAAAAAAAAGGGGGGGTTGTCTTTAGATAGATAGATAGATAGAGCTTTTTATTTTATTTTATTTTAAAAATGAGTAAAGTATAGGTAAAAGAGGATAGGTAAAAGAGAGTGGAAAGTCTGGGGCGAAGTGGCAGTCCCAGGAAATGGCCTGTGATGGTTCAGGGCTGTTTTCTGGGTACTGCCATTTTAGTTCTTAAGAGGGGAGTTTGAGGTGGAAATAAAATGAGGTTTAAATTCAGAGTGTGTGTGTGGAAAAGTGTGTCTTTAAATAGTGTGTAGAAAAGATAGCAATAAAAATAAAGATTCAAATAAAGGGTGGCTGCAGCAGCAGTGGCCCCTCTTTTAAAAAGAAAAGTGATAAAAGTAGGTATATGGGGGGGGGAGGGATAAAAAAGATATATATATATATATTTTAAAGGGGGGAGGGAGGGGAGGAAGGGGTTAAAAAAAAGGGGGTTAAAAAAAAGGAAAAGAAAAGAAAGAAAGGGGGGGGGAAATCCCCTTTGTTATGCGGCTTCTCTGTTTTCCTTGCTGCTGGAGCTCCCGGTGGGGCTCAGCCACGTGTTTTTTCCGGAGCCTCTTTTGCCTTCCCGTGCTCACCTACCTCTCCTCTGCTTTCTTGTCAGCAGAGATGGGGGCAGCAGCGGTAAGTTTGGGGCTCCTTTTTCTTTCTTTCTTTTTCTTCCTCTCTCCCCCTTTCTTTCTCCCTCTTTGCGTTAGCTCCACTGTCCTCCTGGTTTTGGAGCTCCTCTCGGCTGTTGGGGGGGGTGTGGTCGGGTGCCTTTCCGGCTCAATCAAGGTCGTGGGGGGTGTTTTGGCTCCTTTGATAGGCTCCCCAGGCACCCCGATTCCTCTCCGCTGGCGGTGCTGGCGGCAGCAGTCCTGGGAGCCCAGGAGTCGGCCAGACAGATTTTACTCTGGCTGGCTTCAGGAGCTCTTTTCTGCTGTTGCAGCCTCCATGCTGCCTCGCCGGAAGTCGTTCATCCTTTTTATTTTAAAAAAGGGCAGAATTGGGAGAAGCGTAGAGTGAGCCTCATCTTGGCCTACACCAGCTTCTACAATTGTAGAGTTGGAAGGGACCTGGAGGGTCATCTAGCCCAACCCCCTGAAATGCAGGAGTCACAGCTGAAGAATTCCTGACAACTTGCTTAACTTGTCCAAGCTCAGAGTAAGCCATATACTTTTCCTATCATTCCATCTAAAGGCAGAGACGAGGAACCTGTGACATTTCAGATGTGGTCAGACTCCAACTTCCATCAGCCCCAGGCAGTATGGTCAATGGTCAGGAATGATAGGAGGGGCACAAATTCCTCTCCTCAATCTAAGGCCAGGAGTTTATGGCCATCCTTGGAAAACACACATGTATCCATTTCCCCTACATAAAACAGTTACTAGAAAAAGCCTCATGGTGGCATTCCATTCTAATACAGTGTTTTTTCCTTCCTGAGAAAAGCGTATGCAGGAATACGATAGCAATTCTCCCAAATCAGAAGAGATTGCCAGGAAAGTTCAAGCTCTTTCTCCAAAGTGTTCAAGTATGCCTTCTAAACTGTTGTATGTACCATTTTGTGCATACAAAATATTTAAGGACTGTGTGACAGCCAAGCCCATTTGTGCAAGTATGCCCATATCCTCCAATAATATATATACAACTATATATTATGGAAAGCTGTTGGTTCAGTATAAATAGGCACACCTCTTACAATCCTGTAATCAAGTATTTCAGGATGGTTCCCAAGATCAAAGAGCAGGTTTTCATCTGTGTTCAGATACAATTGGATTGAAGCGGGCATGTTGACTTTGGATCAACTGATAGATAATGAAGATGAATTTTTAACATACGCCATGTTATGAAATAAACATCAGCTATTGGATGTAACCCAATGGAAATATCTACTGCTACATTTGTTAACATCTTTGTTTGGACCAGCAGCATTTTCAGCTTCTGAGACACCCGAAATACTAGAACTGGTTAAGTTAGTTAAAACTAAAAAATCTATGATTACTTTTTATAGATATTTATTATAAATAAGTCAATTTGATATTAAGAAATAAATGGAATAACGAATGGGAGGTTCCTATATTGCCTCAACAATGGGATTATTATTTTAACTTCTATAACAAATGTGTCAGTGGACCTTATATTACGACTGATATTACAATCCTTTTCTATACAAATATTATTATTTTCTTTTGTATAAGACAGTATTTTGTTGGAGAAGCAATAAAGATGATGCTTCTTTTAAACACATGTTTTTATAATGTCCTATACTAAGTTTGGGTGAAAGTAGTGAATCATATAAATATGATGATGAAAGAAGCTAAAATTGTCAGGACAATACTATTTTGAACTACATACATACAATATGGAATTTGACGACTGGACAACATAAATGCCCTTACTATGGCCAAAAGACTGATATTGCTGCATTGGAAAGATCAATGTATGGTTCTATATAAGTATGGATTGCTGAAAGATGTAGACTTCCCATGGACAAGTAAAATGAAATTTAGATCTCATTTATACAAAATACAGTAGCTTAAAAACTGTAATTGTTAACAATTAACATAGTGATACTCTATACCCTCTGTTTTTATTTCAAAAAGCTCACTTTTTAATGTATTGCATTTAAATTAAAAACAAAAACCCCAAAGTAAGAAAAAGATACCATTGGACACACTTTTGGATCAAGATGAATGTGTGAACTGATTTTTTGGTTTGTTTGTTTCTTAGAATTCTCAAGCAATGCCATGTATGAGGCTAATAAAAAATAAGTAAACCACACCTTTAGTTCAATCAACAGAGAAATTCAAGCTGGAGATCTTCCTTAAGTTTTCCCGAGGACAAATGGAAACAGAAAGTGCACAGTGGCTGCAGAGTCTCTGGTGCAAACATTCTCTTTTGTTGCCCTTGTACACAGTGAAAACCCACCTATTCGAACAGGCCTTTTACAGGAAATTGATTGCCTGGCTGGATTTTGATTATTATTGTTGTTGCTGCTCCTGGGGCGAGTTTTATCCTCTCCTTTAATTTTCCTGTTCACATTTTTCATTATTGCTTCTCGGTGCGGCATTGCATTGTGACAACAGGTGGGTTGAAATATTTTAAGTAAAGTAAATGCAGTAGCAGTTCCTTGACCACATGGAGGAAACAACAACAAAAACCCACCCCATATTCCCCCCGCCCATTTGCCAGATGTGCGACAACCCATTTACCTCAAGGAACGCACAAAGGAATACAACGTTTCAGTATGACTCAGCAGCATATCATACAAATTCTGCTGGATTACTTAGCGGAAGATGTAACTACAGTGGGTTTAGGTCACAGGCATGGCCAAACTTGGCCCTCCAGCTGTTTTGGGACTACAACTCCCATCATCCCTAGCTAACAGGACCAGTTGTCAGGGATGATGGGAATTGTAGTCCCAAAACAGCTGGAGGGCCAAGTTTAGCCATGCCTGGTTTAGGACACTTAGTGCAGTGGGGTGTAACTGCGTTCGTGTCTGAGCATGCCACGTTTGAACCCAGTCACAGCCTTCAGAGATTCCTTTTCTTCATTTAGCCTCCCTGTGTACCTTGACTTCTGCAGTGGGTGGGCCATATACGTGGATATTAGCTATGTGCCCAGGTAGACAGTAACAGGGAAGGAAAGACATTAGGTGGGCTTAACATACATTCTTTTATTTACAGGCCTTAAAGTGCTCTGAAAGGAGGAGGTGCCACTTGTCAGCATTTGGTTGTCTTCCCCTTGTCAGACTTTCATCTGTATTACGGAGCCTAACACAGTCCTAAAACGAACTTGGAGCGTGGTTCTGCTTTCCTCAGCCCAGCTGGGACCCCAGAATTCCTGAGTGAACCACTAAGAGCTGACAAACATGGCTGGCTACACCAAGGCAGTCTGACTGCGGACTGCCATATCACAGTCACGTGCCTGTTCAGTGCTGGGCAGACGAGGACCTCCTTGCTGCATAGGCGGGGCCCAGCAGGCGAGCCGCTCAAGAAACGCCTCAGAAGCGGAGCTGAATAAGGTAGCGAATGCGGCACTGACTCTCCTGGTAGATCAGGTACTCGCTCTGGGAGAAGCAGGAGCTCTTGTACTTAGCCATAGGAACAGGCTTTCCTTGGGATACCAGCACTTTTTTCCCATCCAGGATTATCTCTTTATCCTGCGCAGGGTCTGGGGATAGCACAGCAAGCCAGAAACAAAGAGAGCGAGAGGGAGGTTAGCATACGATTAACAGGCTGCAAAACATCACAACTGTTTCTTTCCAACCTTCAGGCTTACCTGGCTCAGTCACGCCGCGGGCCACGACACTGTCATAACCGTCTGGGGGCTTGCGGAGCGAACAGTCATCCTGGGTGATGTGATGCTCTTTGCCAAGGGCCACCTCGTTCAGGAACATAATCCCCACCCTATTGGAGGTGGTGCCAACTGGGGGGGAGGAAGGAAAAGGAGGTCCCAGTGGTTAAAGTGATGGACAGCAGTTACCCTGCTCGAGTTGCATACACTGTACCGTATCCTTCCTTGTGCTCTACTTCACATAGGCACACAAATCCAGTGGGATTAGGAAAGTAGGAGGATGAATATATCACGAACATATTCCAGCTTTCAAAAAAATAATAATAACCTCTGCTGAACAGGACAGACAGATCCCATCATGGATAGTATTGTTTTCAGATGGCATTGCCAATATCCTCTTCAAAAATGCAACCTCAGGTTTCATCCTCCTGAATGGCATAGGATGAAAGCAAGGAAGTTGCTCTTTCAAACTGGGGCTGCTAATTTGGACATTTCCAACTTCTATGAGGAAGGAATGGCTAGAGCACCAATACTCTGTATTGGTCCAAACAGACATGCACAAGTCCTAGATCTTCAGCAGGATAAAAGTTGCTAGTAGCCTGCTGCGCCACATCCCATGCTGTTCTGGACTGTCCCATAACTGTCAAAAGCACTTTTTCAGTGGGCTGGGGTGGTCTTATCCAAGTAGTATGGATTGGCAAAAAAACGGGATGCCCTGCTTCTGGAAGAGGATGTGCTTTCCGCTAGAGCAAAGCCAAAGACCACCATGGTGTACATTCTCCAATCTGGAACAAGTTTTCACCCAATTGGTGCTAGAAGCCTCTAAGGTTCATTTCCAGTTTACAAGGTTACAAAAGACCTAAGTGCTTGTGGAAAGCACTAGAAGGGACACAGCCAGGATCACTTAATGGAAATAGTTACCATATTTTTCACTGTATAGGACGCACCGGACCATAGGACGCACAGGACCATAGAAGGGGGATAACAGGGGGGAAAAGATTCTTCGCTTCTCCATTCAGCGCCCCTTCAGCGAAGCAGCAGGAGAAATGGAGCCCCTTCCATTTCACCTCCCGCTTCACTGAATGGGCGCTGCGCAGAGAAGGAAAACTGGGCAGCGCCTCTCGAGCGAAGCGAAGCCTGGAGAGCAAGAGGGATTGGTGTGCACCAACCCCTCTCGCTCTCCAGGCTTCAGGCGGCTATCCACAAGCCTTCGGAGCGCAGCGGGAACTCCTGCTGTGCCCCAAAGGCTTGCGGATAGCTGCCTGAAGCCCCTGGAGCGCAGCGGGAGTTCCCACTGCGCTCCGGGGGCTTCAGGCAGCTTCAGCGAAAGCAACGCAAAGCCTCCGGAGTGCGGGGGGAGCTCTTCCTCTGCGCTTCGGAGGCTTCGCGTTGCTGTCGCTGAAGCCAAGGAGCCTGCATTCTCTCCATAAGACACACACACATTTCCCCTTAATTTTTGAAGGGGAAAAAGTGTGTCTTATAGAGTGAAAAATACGGTAAATACAGGCATATAAATGCACACTTTTCAGTTTTACCTCCCTTTCTCATATCTATATCTATATATGCGAAAAGTAGCAGTGGCAGCTTTTAAAAGCATGTTGACATGGACCAGGGGTATCTGTATGGACCTGCCTTCTGCCCTGCCACTATTAAGACCAGAGAAGCAGCAGCAGCAGCAGCAGCAGCAGCAGCAGCAGCAGCAGCAGCAGAGAAAGGCAGCAAACCACTGAGAAAACGGTGGAAAGAACAAGAGGGGAGGCAGCCCTTGCAGCCCAAAGGGAGCACAGAGTGTTGGTTGCCTCACCGTATCCTGCCGATTTACTGTTCTCCGATGCAAAGTAGAGGCCCTTGCCCACACGCCCGCCGGAGTGTGGCATGATGCGTAGACCACTCTTCAGGATGGCTGCAATGACAGCCACATTGGTGCCGTGCCAAAGCAGTCGCCTGTTCTCCAGGTGGCCGTGAGCCTTGAAACGGTTGCCCTGTTAGCAGAATGGGGTAGGGATAGAAAAAGAAGTTCAGCAAGCAGAGCTCTCCCTCCATGTGAAGGGTGCAATTTTATGCTTATGGGCAGCAAGATAAGCCTTCTCTTGAGAGCGCTGAGCATGGCTTGCACACACCGCAAAGCTGAACTGTGACTAGTCAGCCATGTGTAGCAGGGCGCCTATGGAGCATGAACTGATGAGAATGTGTCCTTCCCACTCCCTCCCAACACCAACCTACCACCTACCAGAGGAGACACCTTTACAGAAAAGGAAGTGGGGAAGACGCTTTCTCCTTCAGTTGCTGGTTGTATTTTCACTCGCATAAATTGGGGTCAGATAGTGAAGCATGGAGAGCCACGTCCCCCTGCTTCCCCCTGACCTGAGTTTCCCCATCCCTGATCTACAGTGACAATGCTGTGTTAAGAGGCAAAGAGTCCTCCTTTGGGGTTGTAGCTGGACTAGAGGTCCTCTGGTCTCTTCTGCCCCCATGCAGCCACTCTGGGTCTTGGGAATCCAAAGCTGCCTTTTCTCAACTACATCCCAGGAGCACCTTCAGCACCACTGATGACATTTGGACACTGCCCCACAACATACAAGTTCTCTAGATAGCATCGGTCTGCTTTGGCTGGCACCCGCAGTGCTGTGAGTGATACCTCGCTACTAACAGAGGGCTGTAGCTCTTTACACAAAAGCACCTGCTAGGTTCATTATGGGCCCTGCTGCTATACAGACCAACAGATGCCAAGGGGTGCCGACCAGCACAATGGGGGAAGGGATGAGGCTCAGTAGGAGAGCCCATGGTTTGCATGTAAAAGGTCCCATAGAGACCCCTGCCTAAAACCCAGGAGAGATACTGCCAGCCAGTGCTGGAATTCTGAGCTCAAAGGGCTCCATTTCAGGCAGCTTCCTATGTTCCACAAGGGACCCTGGCACTGCTGGAACCAAAGGAGAATAAGCCAGGAACCGCCATTCAGGGCCTTTCCTTGTTGCTATGCTCCTAGGTCTATTCTGTGTGGTGCCAGAGGCAGCTGCAAAGTGAGATGCTCTGGGTGGTTTTGCTCAAAGACAGAAGCCAATTTCAGGCAACTGGCAGAAGTACACACAGTCAGTTAACAGAAGGGAAGGGGCCCTGCCAGTTGACCTTACCTCGCCCTCTCTGTTCACCTTCCAGATGTTCAGGACTTGAAGCTTCCGATAAGTGCAGCCTGTCTTCTCTACGTAGTTTACAATCAGCTAATTGCAGGGAGCAGGAGAGAAGCAGAGGAAGAAAGTGATCATTAAAGCACTGAGGCAGACAGAGGAAAATGGAAAGTGCAGAGAATCAACATTTCCCCCCTGCATGTTGCCCCCACTTTTCAGAGGTCCTGCGCTTCCAACGCAGGGGCATGCATAGTACCCTACAGTACCACAGCAACCAGACTGGGAAGCTTCCTGTTAGGGTAACCCTACCTTATAATCCTCTGATGATGGGTCTACCAGGGTGAGTTCGCACTTTAAGAGCCCATAGTCCTTGTCCACTGGGTGTGGGACCTCTTCCACCTTCATTTCCTCCTCTTCTTCCTCTTCCTTCTTCTTCTGGGCCTGCATACTCTGGGCAAGTTCAATATCTGCCAGTACCTATCAGGAAAGGGAACCAATCTTCACAAACACTGGTGGTGGGAGGAACCATTTGATGCTTACACTGCCATCCTATGTGAGCCTCACTTCCAAGTAAACATATCTAGGACTGTGCTATTGGTAGCCCATTTCAGCTAGGGAAATCTCATTGGTGCTCTAGCTTGAAATCAAAAGGGGAGAAGGTTAAGGTTTTTCATATGTTTTCAATATTGCTATTGGGGGTGGTGTGTGTGTGTGTGTGTGTGTGTGTGAGAGAGAGAGAGAGAGAGAGAGAGAGAGAGAGAATGAATGAATTCAATAGTGTTTCTTTGTTTTTGGTTGTTAGTTTGCTAATGTTAATATTGTTTTGTAGATTATGAATGCTGTAGTGCTTTGTGAATCTTATACTATGACTTGTGGTTGTGCTGCTTGGCTATGTTTGAGTTGCTTTGTTAGTGTTTTATAAAAGGTGGTTGTTTTACAGAAGATTTCTAATTGCTTTAACTGAGGATTTGTTATTTTATATGATTTATGTTTTAATTGCGATGTTCTATTATGTTATTGCCGTTTATTGTTTGTGAGCTGCTTTGTCAATTGTGTGAGTGAAATGCCACACAGAAATGTAACGAATGAAATGAAATGAGGAAAGAGAGACTCTTGAACTCAAGAGTGGAAGCGATTATTAACCCCGAAGGCTGCACCCACTAAGCAGCCATTTTGAGTACTGAGGGCTTATAGTGCAAAATCATAACTGGACCAGAGTTATTGGCCTTTTTGTTTTGTGAGTTCTCAAGATTATACCCTTCAGTTTTGAAAGGCTGCAGCTTGTTGGCAGAACAGCTGCATGCAGATGGTCCATCACAGGGAGCTGCTGCCAATCAGTGTAGACAACATGGAGCTACATGGACAAAAGGTCTGACTTGGCATAAGGCAGCTTCTGTGTTTCCATTGTTTTCAGGTAAGGCTATGGCTTAATGGTAGAACATCTGCTTTCCAAGCAGAAGGTCCCTGGTTCGATCTCCGGGTAGGGTTGGGAATGTTCCCATCTGAAACCCCGGGAAGCTGCAGTTATTCAGGGTCAGCAGTACTCAGCTGCTAGATGGATTCATGGTCTGACTCAGTATAAGGCAGATTCCTATGTTCCTTTCTTTTTGTTGTGGTCTCAGCTCTCATTCCTATAGTACTAAACACTGCAGTAGCTGAGACAGAGCAACAGGGGTTCTTTACCTTTTTACCTTTACTAAACACTGCAAATTGAACTGTTATAAAGGCTTCCATTATTATGTTTAATATTAAAATATTTAGTCTGCTATCTTTTAGCACAAGTGGAAAAAGACTGTGCAATAGACACAGCATGGGACCAAGTGAGCAGAACCTATGGCCACTGGAGCTCTCTCTCAAACATTTAAAACACATTTCTGGCCAATTACCCACACACCATTTTTCTCATTTGACAGGGTCATTGGGCAGCTTTGGGCCCCAGACAGAACCTGTGGCTGTCAGAGCAGGTAAGGAAGCGTAGCAGTACAGAATTTTTGTGGCAGCGAGGATACTTCATTGCTGCGTAGGCAAGACCTTGGTCTCAGTCTGAGCATGCAGGACTCTTGACGGAGCCTTCCACAGCGCAGAGATGTCTCTTGCTCTAATGGCGGGGGGATTGGCCCAGTACTCGGAGCTCCTTACCAGCAGCATGTCCTTCTTGGCTTGGACAACCTCCTGAGTGCTGATGGGTGGAGGCCGAGCCCGGCCAAAGTTGTGGGGGATGATGGTGTAGAAGCGAGAGGAGAGCTCCTCCAGCTGCTTCTGCGAAGGCGGCTGCCTCTGCAGTGCTGTCTCAATGGCCTCCAGAGCTTCAAAGCCTTTGGCAATTTGCTGCTTGCTCAGTTTCCCCAGGGGCATCTTCTTCACATCTGGGAAAGGGGATTAAAAAGGGTGACATGAGGAAGTTTGGCAGAGATCAGTGTAACAACTCTGTGGACTTCCAAGAATCCTACAAATCAGTAGCTGAAACCACCCGGATCAGAACGCCACTACAGTACTTAGTTCAATTCATGCCCCTTTTCACTCTATAACCGAACCACTTTCTGCTCTTCCCAGGTTGGTCTTCATTTGTGACCAAGGACCAAAGAATCAAATCTCAACAGTACAGGTGACCTGAACTTCTCTCCATCTCCCTCCTCCCCATAACCGAGTTTTCTCTCACTAACTGGTTTAGCTTGATGTTGTTACAACTATATATACCAGCTTTCTCTATTAGCCAAATGGATAGCAAACCACAATAAACAGATAATGTATGTTTGATGCCAAGAGCAGGCAAGATGGATATATCATAGAGTTCGGAGAGACTCCAGGGTCATCTAGACCCTGCAATGCAGGAATCTCAGCTAAAGCAGCCATGACAGGTGGCCATCCAACCTCTGCTTAGAAACCTCCAAGGAAGGAGAGTCCACCGCCTCTCATGGGAGTCTGTTCCGCTGCCAAACAGTTCTTACAGTCAGAAAGTTTTTTTTAATGTTTAGTCGGACTCTCCTTTCTTGTAACTTGAAGCCATTGGGTGCTTCTCCCACCTGCTGCAAAGCAAACAACAACAACAACAACCCAACCCACCACCAAAAGATCCCTTGACCCTTTACCTAAATTCATGGTCTGCATGGCATCCTTGAACATGTCATTGCTGAAGATGAGCGAGACCAGCTCCTGAGTAGGCTTGTCCAAGGTGCAGGGCCGTATCCTTTGCTTGGATAGCTTCACTCCATCTACACTGTCCACCTTGGAAACAGCAAAGAACCAACCTGGGTCTGGATATACACACAATTCAGCTTCTTCTAGTGGGGCTGAACTTCACCCTTAGATTCACAGTAGGACACACAAGCTTTTACCTGGCAGTGAACACCTTTCAAAATAACAGGACTTAAGCAAACACCCTTGAGCAAATGGACCTGCACATGGAAATGCTAACTGACTTCCATTAACTTCACCAACCCTGACGCAGTTCACTCACTACAAGAGATTATCTATGTTCTCTAACTCACACAGACCTTGAAAACCTGCAGGAGTCCTCTAAATCACTGATAACTGGGAGATGGACTGTGATTAGGCTGCTAGGATAACTTTGTGAGGATTGGATTGGTGATCGAAGATCGCACACAGCCTCAACCAGGAGCCTTAACCAGGTGATAGCGCTCTGCCCGGCTACTGACAGCACTGTTGCCTCTTACTAATGGTGTGGGGCAGAGACAGAATGGCGGCTTGGTTGGGGCTGTGCAGGCACACCAGCAGAACTCATCTGGCACTCTCAGCGCCAGATTCAGCTAAGTAGTCCCGCCAGTTGAAGCCCACCCAAGTACTTTCGCTAGCGCAATGGGGCTTTCCACCTCCTTCCCTCCCCCGGCACCCCTGGGTCTGATGGGCATCAGGGGAACCCCTGGAACAGTGGGTGAGAGAGAGGAAAGGGAAGATAATTCAATCAGGCAAGCAGAGATGCTTAATGCTATGCTGAACTCCTTCAGTCACTGGTCGGCCCACAGGAGGTGCCTGGTGCTATAATGCCCAGGGATCAACCATCTGGCTCTCCAAATGATGCCTCCCATTGGTCCTTGGGCCAAAGCTATGGTGTGTGTATGGGTATGCAAGGACAGGGACCAGATTCTCCCAGACATATCCCAGGTCTCTTCCCTGAACTTTGTGCTTTCATTTCAAAAAGTCCACAGCACCATATGTTCTGAAAGAACCAAAAAACCATATGGACAGTAATGAATAAGAAGTAAACCCACTCCTGGGCTTAGCGTGTTCTGGATACTGTGTGTCAAAGTATTGGGACGACTGATAAAGAAGCACTGTTACTTATTTTACCATACTGATTTACCGTGCAATCTTAGGTATGTTTACAGAGAAGTTGCATTCAATTCAATAGGACTCTCTTGCAAGTCGGATTGCACTGCCAGCAAATCAGCTAACCTAATTTTAAATGTATTAGTCTAGACTGTTTGCAATTAGGCTTTGTTTCTTTCTGCTGTTTTGCACTGACTTATGCCTCTCCCCAGTGTGCCAGTCTGCTCCCAGTGTATTCCTTGGCTCAGTACCTTCACAGTCACCTCCTGCTCCTCTTCATCATCTGCATGTTGCACCTCAATCAAGGTGTACTTGCCATCGTGAGCCACAAAGTTCTCCCGGTCACCCCAGCTGTTCTTGGTCTTATCCCGAAATTTCTTCTCAAAATCCTTCTTGGCCGCCTCCAAGGATGGAAAGGCGTTGAGTTTTGACTGCCCTACTTCTCCCTGCGAGCAACGAGAGGAAAGGAAACACACATCAGCAAGAGACAGAAACTTCTGCATCTTCTCCCACGTATCTTGTGCTTCCTTTCTTAGTCCTGCAATGAAAGAAGGGCAGGAAAGGATGGGCAGGGACACGGCCATCCTCACAGGCAGGAAAACTCATACCTTCCACAAAGTAGGGTAACCTATAGAGGGGGACATGTCCTTGCATGCAATTGTACACTTTAGAAGGACATCTTGCATCATCTTGTCTGCTGGCATATATTGGTTCTGAAGGGGTCACAACCTCTTTGTAGAAAGCACAATCCACCAATCCAGCCTTTGATACACGTTCTTCCACCAAGCTTCAGCCCTTCGCAGAGGAAACAGAGAGCCTGCCAATTGCACGCACAGTGAGTCTCTGGTGCAGGCTTCTCTGTTGTACACAACGGTTCCCTGAAGTCCTTAATCTCCACTTTGAAGTGGAGGTAGATTTCCTTGCCCATTTAGTCCCATTTGCATTCTTTGCTCCCAGTCTTAGGGTGTTTGATCCTCCATCCTGCCCCACCTTCAGTAAGTGCAGCATATTTTAGAAAGGTGAAAATAATCCAGGAGTGACTTCTCTTGATGTCTGAGCAACGATGAATTGTAATAAATATAAAGTGCCTCCAGAGTGGAAACTCAATTTAGGTCATTAGCAGCTGGAGTCTGGAGGTACACAGATTTATCACCTGGATGTCTCAGAGATGCTTTTACAAAAAGAAAGAGAAAAATACTGCCCAAGAGCCATTTTAGCATTTGAGGCTGCCATCTTCTAGCCACTTACCTAGGGGCAAGCCCTATTGTACTCATTGGGACTTACTCCTGAGTAGACGTTGTTTATCATTACCCTAGTGCACTGCAAGAGACTTACAGAGTAGATAAAATCATTCTCTATTTTTCCTGTTACCTCTATTTCTTACAGCACCTCAAGATTCTCATAAAAGTTTTAGTGAAGTAGCTAATAACATGTGCCTAATTCTATATTTCTTTTTTCTCTCTCCATTCCTTCTCCCTTTCTCATTTTGCCTGGAATTTTCTCAGATCAGCATCTGTTCCCAAATATTGGAATCTCTCTCCAACAAAAGCAAAGGCATATGACAATAAAATTATCCTACTGATTTGCACTGTTCTACAAGGTTTGGGATGCACCTCCTAGAGCCATATATTCTTCTTGTACCAGGTCCTCTAATCAACTTGGCTTTCAGGTTTTTAGCATGGGTATGTAAACAGCTGTACATATTGTTCCTCTTTAAATATTTTATACGCATTTTTTCCCTACTGTAAAGGAAATTTTTATTAGTTTTTATTGAATGCTTGTCATCTGTTTACAAGGGACGCGGGTGGCGCTGTGGGTTAAACCACAGAGCCTAGGACTTGCCGATCAGAAGGTCGGCGGTTCGAATCCCCGTGACGGGGTGAGCTTCTGTTGCTCGGTCCCAGCTCCTCCCAACCTAGCAGTTCGAAAGCACTTCAAAGTGCAAGTAGATAAATAGGTACTGCTCTGGCGGGAAGGTAAACGGCGTTTCCGTGTGCTGCTCTGGTTTGCCAGAAGCGGCTTAGTCATGCTGGCCACATGACCTGGAAGCTGTACGCCAGCTCCCTCGGCCAATAAAGCGAGATGAGCGCCGCAACCCCAGAGTTGGTCATGACTGGACCTAATGGTCAGGGGTCCCTTTATCTTTACCTTTGTCATCTGTTTATGGAGGCAGTTCTGGCCAGGGGACTCAAAAGGTTGTAGAAGGTGCAACAGGTCAGCATAGGAAACTAACCTGCGGGTGGAATGAAGCTTAGCTACCATGTCCATGTGTGAGTCTGTGTGTGTGTGTGGGAGAGAGTAACTTAGCAAAACTGTGTTCTCCTCCCGACAACCTGTTTATTGAGCATTCATCTCAATTTGCTTGCAAACAAATCCTTCTGATTATATGACAATGAGGATTCATCCTTATCTGTTTGCAGGGAAGTCATATGCCTGCCTGTCCATCTGTTGTTATCCAACACTTTATAGTGCATTTCCCTGTCACTTTCCTAACTGCGAAAGACATTTATATATCTTTATCTGTATCTATATCATTTAAAAAAGTGGTTTTGTTGCACCTGAGCACTTGAATCCACTTTCATTGTGCAAACCTAAATTTACAGTGTGCCTGTGTCTGGAGTTGGCTTCTACTGTCTTTCTGATTGACTAGGAGGCTGGAATGATGAATCATACATATAAATGATGCTGGCAAACAAGCAGAGAGTGATGGGAGAGCTAGGAAACAGAAAAAGTCACAGTTGCTGAGAATCCAGATTCCAGGGACAAAAGAAGCTGAGCTGAAAGCACTGAGGTTAACTGGGGCACTGCCAATGAATTAGGATGGAGCAAAAGGAATTCCTTTATTATTTGGTCTTAAGCTAAAGTAGGGAAGCAGTTTGTATAAGCCTTACGTAGACAGACTATAAAAATAGCATGGGGGAAAAATGCATCTAATTGCTCTTATCGGCAACTGCTAAAACCACAGGAGTGGCTAAGTTAGCTGGTTTGTTCATCTGCTCCTCATGGAGAAGGTTGCAGCCATGCTACTATAATGTCAGCTACAGCAAGTACGGAAAGTTAAAGCTATTGTTAGTTTCTGTTTGCCATCTCTCTTTATGTCAAATTATTCAGAAGGGGTTTCTTTTGGCTTGGATGTTCCTTGACAGCAGCCATGAGATTTCTTCCTAGCATCAACTTATAAGATCTTTTTCCTTCCCCGCCACCCCAGCTAGAGCATAGAGGGCCACTCTGGAATACACAGGCATGTATTTGCGTTCTCTGAAGAACAGCAATGGGCCTATCAGAGCTATTAGCCTCTGGAATAAGAGAAAGCTAGCTACTAACCTCAGCTCCTTACCTTGGTCTCCAGAGAAGTATGTTTTGTGTTTCCGCCTAAAAGCCCAAGGATCGGGGGAGAAAGTGTGTCTCTATGTGGCACTCACTGTAGAGTGTATTTGGTATGCAAACAAAGCAAGAGGGGAGGAGGACATGTGCTGAAAATTAGCAAAAGGGTGGCGGGAAAGAGCCTATTGTGATGGATGACTCAGTACAGCTCCCACTTCAGGTTCTCAAGCACAGAGTCCCTGCCAAGTTATGACAACCTAATTCCAGGAATAAAAGCCTTTTGAAACTCGAGCCTTGGAGGAAGAAAAGACAACTGGGAGAGAACAATCCTAGCCACCCACACCCTCAACGGTCAGGTAGGCAAATGAACTTGGGTCTAAAGGCCTGACATAAAGAGGGTTTCACCCAAGGGGGCACATCAGGTCAAGACAAACTTAATCAGCTTGCATTTATGTCTGCCTCACAGGTTACAATAAAAGGCTGCTTTAAGCTGGACACACAGCTGAAAGTTTTACTCAGAGGAGACGTCTTGAAATGAATGGTCCTAACTTAGTCACGTTCATTAATCTCAAGGGGTCAACTCTGAGTCTCTCTTAGTAGAATACCACCCAATGTTCCTTAAAAGAGATCCCCCCCACATCAGAAAATGCTGGATCCCAACTCCCAATAGGTTGTCAGGGATGACAGGAGCTGCAGTTTAGCAAACCTGGACACTCTTGAGGTCTCCCATCTCTGCCTATAGCTTGAACAAACACTATTGCCCTGGTTACAAAATTGCAGCTTGGGGAACCGGGACACGTCCTAGGAACCAGGACACGTCCTAGGAGTTCTACTGAGAAAATTAATTAAGGCTGCAGTCAGACACCCACCAAAGACCCACTTGATCCAAAGGGACTTCTGAAAAGACATTTGTGGGATTGCAACCATGGCTGTTAGGAAATCTCAACTGCTGAATTACGTTGCAATTTAACAACAACAACAACAACCTGATCAACATAAGATGTAAACATTTCTTTCTCAAGAGCACATTGTCTCAATGTTCTCTGTATCGATTAGTTTACCGCAAGCTCATGTCTAATTTTAATAGATAACTGAAGAATGAACTTGTGCAATTTTGCCATTGCAACACAGGTCTGGAAGAAGCAAACAATTGCCTTGCATTGATTCTCCAAGGTCACTGGCCTCTTACTAGATTAAACGCAAACAGCTTGCAAAACAAACTTCAGGGGGATGGCTCTGAGTGCCCACAAGCTTATTTGAGCCAAGAGCACCAGGAGCTGCACCAGCGAGCTCTGGATGGGAAGTGTGCTTAAGCTCCCAGTCATTCCTTCGCAGTAACGCTTTTGCCTCTTCACAGTTTGGGTTAAAACGGCCCCCTGGGCCTAGTCAGGCTTGCAGGTCACCTCTGACATCTAGTGACTGTTGCTGTTCTGTGTTCCACAAGGGCATAGCCAGGAGACAGCTGCCTCTCAAATCAAGTAAATAAATAAAAACACTTAACTGACTGATCGCAACGCAGGTAGCTCAGTTCTGCCCCCCGAAACATAAATCTGGCTGCGCCCATGGTGTTTCGCCTTGTTAATTTAAAATGTTTTGCAATATTAAGAAAGCAGGGCAAATAAAAGGGAGAAATGTGTGGCAGTGCCATTAGCCCAAAGCATGGTGTCCTCAAGATGCTGCTATGCTACAGCTTCCATGATCTCTGACCTTTGGGCCACACTTGCTGGGGCTGATGGGAGTTGTAGTCTTAACAGCATATGGAGGGCACCCTGTTTGGCTACTCCAGGCTCAACAGGGAGTCATTTTAGAAGAGCGTACCTGGATTAGACCAAAGGTCTGAAACACAGGACTTTATTACTACTGGAAAAAGGCTTGTTTCCTCCCCTCAATCGCAAATGCTCAGAAGCCGCAGACCAAGAGAGCTGCACACTGTGGCCATCCTACCTATTACCCTGAAGTGGTAACACACTGCTCCAAGACAATTATTTTGTGAAACCATTATCTGTGACAAGTCTGCTGAAACACTGCACCTGATATACCAACAGCTCCAGGCTAAGCGAAGCGAGAATCCACATTACCAGGCTAAAGGTGTTTACAACCTTGTAAACAGTTTTATGGCAGCAGCAGTAGTCAGCCTGCTTCAACATAAGAACTGGATGATCTCAGCTCTGTAGCCACTTAACCCCAGGGAATCTTGTACCACTTAAATGGTGCCCAGAGGCCCCAACACTTAGGTGTCATGTATGTGAAATTATTCCTATTCCTTTCCTTAGTTCCAACTCCTGCTCATTCGACTTTCTTGACTCACTCTCTCCTGTGTCTCAATGGTCAATGAGGAATGGTATTTTCCAGACTTTCTTAATGCTAGGCCCGCCACCTTGTAGCTTTTAACCAACCTGGGGAATATTAAGCAATAAATATGGCTAGGAACACTAATAGCAAGCACAGGGTCTGGATGTGTTATGGCTCTGCAAAATGTCATTCAGGAAGCATTGCTGGAAGAGTTAAAGCTTTCTTTTAAATTGGCTAAGGTTTGGGCTATCTTTCCCCCTTTATTCCAGTGCTAGGCATCACTATCCACAGCTGTATATAATTGTGTCAGTCTTAGAGAGATGAAGACCCCCACCCACACAGATTTTTGAGAAAAGAACAACTGCAGGGGTCATCCTGAGGGCAAGCTACTCACCACACGGCCCCAGCGGTTCCAACAGCTGTACTTCCCATTCTGTTCTATGAGTTGGATGATGTAGAACTTGTTGTTATTGTGGCCAATGTTGGTCTGGTTCAGCATGCAGTCGTAGTCCTCGTGAATCTAAAATCATAACAGGCAACATGAACGCCCCTAAGACACCCACAGCAACCTCTGTGTGGCTAAATTCCAGCCTGTGATTGACATGTGGCAAAACGGGAGGACAATCAGAGCCCAGCACTTAAAGAGTACTGCAAGAACTAACAAATACCAAGTGCTATAATAAAGTCTAGGCTGGAATCCAAGAGGATAAATTCCTAGTCTGGCTGGACTCTCCCAATGGCATCCTCACCTTGATTAGTAGTTTTTACTAAAAGATCTAAGCAGTAGACAAATGGGCAGAAGGGGTCCTGAAGGACAGAACACTGTCCAATCCTAATAAGGCTCTGGCGGGGAGGGGCGGGGGGGGGGACGAAAATTTTTGGTTCCATTAATTTCCCCCCTCCTCTACTTGGGTCAGGCATAGGCAAACTCAGCCCTCCAGATGTTTTTTCGCCTACAACTCCCATGATCCCTAGCTAGCAGGACCAGTGGTCAGGGATGATGGGAATTGTAGTCTCAAAACATCTGGAGGGCCAGGTTTGCCTATGCCTGACTTGGGACATGCAGCCCTGGTTGCCCTGCTAAAGGAAGGCAAAGGAAGCTTCAGGAAAAGAGAGAAGCCTCAAGATTCAGTGTGTATTTTGACCTTCACTGCCCCACCACAGGTGCCCACAGGAGGACTCCCATTATGCTACACTATCCCGTTGCAGGGCCAGCTGACAGGGGGAATGGCCCCTTTCCCACCCCCCCAATGGATGCTGGGCACAGGGAACACTTCAGCCAGAGCTTTGCTCTCACCTTGGCGCTATCAACGTCGCTCAGCTGACAGGCAGAGTCAATTTTGGCCTTGAGCTTCTCTTTGGGAGCTGCCTTCAGTGCCTCCACGGTGGAGCGGAAACTGTCTTCTTCAGGTTCAGCCTTTAGCTCCGGCTCCTGTTTCACTTTCTTGCCCTTGGCTGCTGCCCTGGTTTGGGCAGGGGCTTTGCGCTTTGGTGGCATCGTTCCCTCCAGAGCCTTACCCTGTTTCCCAAAGGAGTCAGGCTGCTGCTCTTATTCAACTGCAAAAAAAAAAGGGGGGAGGCCAGTTAATTCTTGACTCGGGAGGTCACTAGAAGTACCAGTCCCTAAATGACCCACACTGACCTTCTCTGTGATTTCGTTTAAGTGAGAACAGGGAGAAGACTTGTCTACTTCAAACATTACCATTAAATAAATTTTATAAAGGAATACTGGAGTAGTTCCTTTCTGCCGACTGATCAGGCTCTTCAATAAAACTCTGGCAAAACACAGACTTTCCGAAAGACAGACTTAGCGGCAACAGCACATCGCTGGGTATTACAACAGCCAAGACCCCAAGGTGTGCTCCAATGTAGCATAGTGGCATAATGTAGCTCCAAAGACTTCTGCTTTTCTTTCCTGACAGATTTGGATGACATTCCCACATATGAGAATTCTGAGTGTGGCTGTGCACTCTGCTCAGATCTAGCAAAGGCTGCATATAGATATAGGCCATGGTAGGCAAACTAAGGCCCGGGGGCCGGATCCGGCCCAACTGCCTTCTAAATCTGGCCCACGGACGGTCCAGGAATCAGTGTGTTTTTACATGAGTAGAATGTGCTCTTTTATTTAAAATGCATCTCTGGGTTATTTGTGGGGCATAGGAATTCATTCATTCCCACCACCCAAAAAAATATAGTCTGGCACCCCACAAGGTCTGAGGGACAGTGGACTGGCCTCCTGCTGAAAAAGTTTGCTGTTCCCTGATATAGGCTGTATACATACCATACGGGTAAAGAATATTTAAAGCACATACCTTCCCCTAAAATATCCTGGGAACCATAGCTCTGGGAATTGTAGCTCTGTGAGGGATAAACTACAGTTCCCAGGATTCTCTGTGTGGGGTGTGCGCGCGCTTCAAATGTATGGTGTGCGCACAGCCATAGAATATTATGTAAATGTAGAAGCTCAACATGCAAATTGATTATGTATGAAACAGCTGCAGCATTCTAATCTAACACTGAGGAGGGAAATGCAAACCTTTGGGTTAACAGCCAGGTGCACTGACCCATTATGCCACAGAGATGAACATGTTGTCTTTAGTCCTAGGCCCACAGGCCCACACCCTAGGCAAACAGCCATACGACAACTATCAGAGCCAGATGCCGGTTTCATAGCTGACTCAGCCCCAAGCCCTCTCCTTCCTAATCACCCTAATCACCCTGTTAGTTCAGACCTTTATTCCTTTGACAGCAGATCTTCCTTTTCGGTTTTTAACTGTATCAATCTGTTAACAAATCAGCCTTGGGAAATCTGGAACCTTTGGCTGGACCTTATTATGCTTCCCATCACCTGTAGGTTTGTCAGCTACTCCAAGCGTTTTAAATTCTGATTTGCTAATCCAATGCCAGGAACAGGCAAGGAGCCAACTTTTAACTTGCATACAGCTGACTGGCAGTCAATGGCAAGAGAATATTTTCCTAATGAGTCACAACTGAAAGTGCACGGTTATGTTCATGCTATTTCAATAACAGTGCACAGCTTTCACTAACAAGTCACAGCTTTATTGCACAAGAGGAAACTGTCTTTTCTAGGCCTTAGAAACAGTATACTTGCATACAATATAAAGGATTTTGCAAGCATTATAGCCAGAAGGTAAGACTTGGAGAGGAAAGGTGAACCAACGGATGCTGTTTGAGAACAGGTGAGATAATGCTTGAACACAGCAAAGGAAGGAGTCCGATGAAACAGACTGATTATCTGGTGGAGGTGAGAGAGAATAGCAGGTGAGATGGTGGATGGGATCAGATGGCACCAAGAAAGCATGCACAGGGACCGAGTGAGGAATTCCCAAACTATGGTCCATGGACTTCAGTCAGGTGGTCTATGGAGCACCTATGAATTGGTGGCTAATGATGAGAGAAACAACACGTCTACCTCACTAAATAATCACATTGATTTTTAACTATGTTTTGGCAGCTTTTTTATTGCTTATGTTTTATTATGTTACAATTTGAATTCTACAACATTCAAATTGTAATACAATAAAATGCAATAATAGTAAAAACAGCCATACAGTGTCTAACACAGCGCATCACAATCGCTACAACAGTTAGGAAAAACATAAATGGTCTGCCCAGACCCTCATCAATTGGTCTGTGGGGAGCTTAGCCACAAGACGGGGGAATAAACAAACAAGTTTTCTAAAAGCCAGGTACAGTGATGCAAGGTTTTGAAATGTAACATCATTGCTATGTAGCATGGTTGGAGGCAGAAATATAAGACCAGCTAACAACAGATGAATGTATGATATCCAGCAAGCAGTCCTCTAGATGCACTAGTGCTCTTTGAACTCAGAACAAAATTATTTGAGTAATAA
The DNA here is from genome assembly GCF_964106645.2 of Podarcis pityusensis. NCBI lineage: Eukaryota > Metazoa > Chordata > Lepidosauria > Squamata > Lacertidae > Podarcis > Podarcis pityusensis. The sequence continues at coordinate 74,896,964 of NC_138029.1, read as the reverse complement.
ACAGCTCAAAGTCTGCCAGTGCTCCTAGGCTCTGCCTATCTACATATTGTGTTCCGGGAGACAGTCTGCTAGGACTCAACCATGTGTACATTCACTAGTTTCACTACAAAACCAATAGAGATACCAAATAACAGAAGTAGACAAATCAATATTATGCAAATGTTCTTATCCTTCAGAATCACTGGACTTGCCTCTATGCTTTGCTACCTATATTAATGAAGAGGCAGAGGCAACTTCCTTTGCCTTCATGCTAGTATCCTCCTCCTGCTTGAATTAAGAATGTGATTTGCACCTTGAATTGAGGAATTTAGTGCAAATCTAGTAGAAAATCCTGTACTTTAGTATTATTTAACATCTTAAAATTGAGAGAAATTGCTGCCTCATAACAGGGTTGTTTTGTTATCTGCACCTCCCGACTCCGTAAAACCAGTCTATACAACAATAAATTTTTTTACTATTTATACCCCGCCCATCTGGCTGGGGTACCCCACTCAGCTGACAGCATACAGCAAGCTCAACAGTTCTGGTCCAGAAAGGGGCTTGCTAAATAAATAGCATACTCAAACAAGTCAGCCAAACCACACAAAGCAAAGATTTAAAAAACAAAAAGCAATCAAATCTTACCAGAGAGAAAAAACCTTCTGAGTCATGTAAGCAATCATTCATAGCCTGCTGTATGCAAAATGTATAGCATACATACTCTGATGATGGAAAGTATGCACTCTTGATGCACAAATGAAAAGCGCAAATGGTCTTTTTGGGGGGATGGGGCGGGGCAATTAAGAGCCAATATTGGCATCATACCAATATTGGACTTGCAAATAATTTCGCCAAAGGTCTCAAGCCATGCAATAATTTTTGCTGGCCCACCAATACTGTACGGCTGTATTAATAATGTGGAACATAATGTGTGTGGGGAGGAAAGGGGAATAATTTACTTACTGTATTTCTCTCCTGCCCTTCTTCCTGAAGACCAAGGTGGCAAGAATCAGCACTTTCCCCAATTTACCAGATAGGTGTTTACACTCAAAGGATGCTATGTGGGGATTTGCCCCTTTAAAAAGTGGGTAGCGACCCATTAACTTGCGGAGGAGGGTCAAAGCAAAAAGCGCACAGCCCTGTCAAGTACTCGCTTAGGATCAGCGCCAGCCAGGGCGCAACTACAGCGGAGGTTCCAACCAGGATTAAAAGGAATCCGCAGTACCCCGTTATCAAGATACAGAGGCTTTACGTTGCTTGGGGACGTCTCCTGCACCTCTCTCTAATTCGAAGAAATCAGATCCGGTATAGACAGCTACGGATTCTGTCCACGTTCCCCGACTGTCGCTTTGGGAACGAACCAGAGACAAACATGATAAAGGGCCAGTCGCCGCCACCCAGCTATTTATTTACTTCTCAAACCCCACTCCACCTCCCGCCTGCCCAGAGTAGCAAAACTCACCGCGGTGTGGGTGGGTGGTGCACCGGCTCTTCGTAGCCCGGTGGTCCTCCTAGACGCGGAGGGCTGCAGAAAGAAGCCAGGCAAAGTGGCAGGGCAAGTTTGGGCAAGTCGGAGGGCGACTCTCCCTCGCTTGCCGTCCCCTCCTCCCGCCTGGTGACCTCAGCCTTCGATCAGCGGCTGCAGCAACACGCCTCCCAGGGAAGGAGCCAGCCCAGCGCAGAGGCAAGGAAGGGGCTGAGCAGCAGAGCCCGGCTGCACGCCGAGCTGTCCATCAACGCGTGCTAGAACAGCCGGACCAGCCAAGCCCACACAAGGAGCGCAGAAACTTCTTCTGCATCCACTCACTTGTTTGGGCACTAAATTAAAATAATGTTTTTTATTTAATTAACCCCCCCCCCAATCTCCCATGCATGAATGAACAGCGATAAGAGCACCAGGGATTATTGAGGGTTGTGCGTGTCCCTGAAAACAAGGGCACCCAGAAGGGGAAACTCTTGATTCATGTCATCCCGTGCAAACTAGCAAATTGCACGGGCAATCTGCGGCCTCTTCGCTCCTCCGGCTTTGCATAGCTCTGTGGTTCACCCCCCCCCCCCGCGCATTCCAAGGGCTAAGCCACGTCCCCACCCACTCCGCCAGCTGGCCTCTTGTGCCTCCCAGCGCTGTCGCCTTCCCACCCCTCGTCCCTCCTCTTCTGCCATAAGCCTCCCCAAAGTCCGGGCATGCAAAGGTGCAAGCGCACCGGTCCCCGCGGGAATTGCTCCCCCGCTGCTGCTGCTCCAAGCCCGCCCCCAACTGGTGCGCGAAGCACAATGCAGAAGCTGCGCGCGCCCTGCCTGTGCGTTCCCCACCTACTGGGCAAAGGGGAGCGCACCGCGCTTGCCCAGTCCCCCGCTTCCACAGCAAGACGAGCGGCTTAGCGGACCATTAAAGAGGGCAGGTAGCTGACTCTACGGACCAATGAAAACGAACCCGGCGGAAGGAGGCGTGACGCTGCCAACCCACCCGTCTCAGCCTTCCTTCCTTCCTCCGGGGTCTCGGGAGGAATCTCAGCCAATGATGAAAGGCTGGAGGCGTTTCCGCCCAATAGGAAAGCGCCGAGGGGGTTGGCTCGGCGAGCCGCGTGCAGGAAGTGCGCTGCGTTGAAGCAGCAGTAGCAGCAGCTCCGGGAGCGGCATGGCGGCGGCGGGGATGAAGAGAAAGCAGCAGAGGCAGCGCGGAGCTTCCGCTTCGGGCTCAACGGCGGGGGGCGCAGCGCGCAAGAAGCGCAAGGTCAGTGGGGAGTGCGGTAAGTGGGGGGGGGAGGGGAGAGCGGCCGAGCTCCCCACCCCGGGGCGCCGCGTGGCTGAATTACTTGGCGACATGCTCTCCCCTTTCGGCCGTCGGGCTTGTTTAAGGGGTCCCCCCTCCACTGCCCTAAGCAAGTTATTCTCACGGGGGCAGAGACCAAGGGTGAGGAGGGTGGTGGGGATAGCACCACGTGCTCGTTTCCAAAACAGTAAGGAATAGGGTGGGATGAGCACCAGCAACTGTGCAGTGAGCCTTAGCAAGTTTACTCGCGAGGAAGTTCACTGGTTTCAGTCGAGCATGTTGCTCTTTTCGCTAGCGGCCTTAAGCGGTACTCGAGGGTGCCTCGCAGGCTTAAATTACTTGTTAAATAAGCAGTAGGGGTCACGATTCTGTCGTTTGAGAACTTGCCATTGGCTCTGTACTTCATATCCGTACTTTGGTAGTTATGAGAATCCAGAGAGAGAATTTTGCATGTAGAATGGGTTTTGGTTGCACAATTAGTCAGTTCTCCAGCTACTAGTCATTGGCCATCTTTACCACTTAAAACTCCTGTTCCTCAATACTGTATAGCAATGCTTCATCTTAGTAGACTTGCAATTGCTTTCTGAAATGATTGTTTTACTTCCTAGCTCCCTGCTGCCGATGAGAAAGCGTGGCAGAAAGCTGGCTCTAAGCTGAATGAGGAGATTTCCAGTGATTCTGAACCAGACACGTAAGGATATGCATTGGTCTCCCTCTGTAGCTTAGAAGGAAAGATGCATGATCTTGAATAAAGATGCATGTTCTCAGAAAAATGAATTCGGAGAACCAGACTTGGTATGAATCCCCTCCCTAAGGGGGGTAAGATAATAAGAGAGTTGGGTGAGAAAATTGTGTTCTCCTTGCTGCAAAGCAGGCTGTTATGTTCTTGTATAGGTCTAGACATTTGTGTAATACTTTGCAGTGTAGCTCGCAGGGATTCTTGGAACACAACCCTTTCTTGACCCTTAGGGGACACTGTGGGAGAACTCCTCTGAGATTGTGAGAATGTTATTTCTAGCTAATGGATGATTGTAAGAGCCTTATGGGTTGTATCTTTCCCACCTGTAGCCCAGCAAGAAAAAAGAACAATGAAGCAGCAGATGAAATTGAGGAGACAGCACAAGAAAAGAAACTAAGATTAGCAAAGTTATATCTGGAGCAGCTTCGACAGCAAGGTGAAATGTTGGATATGTTGTGATATAACATGACTGCAAACTCTGTGAAGTATTGTAAAACATCAACCAAGATGGTTTTAAAAAGTAAGAGAATCTGGAATGAAGAGTGAAAGCTCCTATGAGAAGCTCATGGTCTTTTTTTAAAAACATTGATGTAGAGGAAATGATTGCAGAAATTTACTAAGACAGTATAGCTTAGCTTGCTGACATATCTCAACTCTTTGGCTTTTAGAATCTGCTTAAGAGAAGCAATTTTTTAAGAAGTGTGTTGGGAAGGGAGATTGGTTTGGGGTACTTGTTCTCCTCAAAGTGTCTGGAATGGCCTGTTTGGGGTCAATTCCTGTGGTTATGCAAACAAACAACTCTGATTCTCTTTGCCACAGCCACTTTATCTGATAAGCCAGCTTTTGCCAGGGAACTGGTACACCCAGCAATTTCAAGTGGCAGCCATGCATTTGTGGGATATGTACAAATTGACCCCTAGTACCTTGACGAATGGCTGTTCTAGGACAGTATTCTTCAATCCTTGGGTTGGTGGACTGAACTCCTGTCATTCCCCAGCTAGTTTAGTCAATGGCTGCCGATGGTAGGAGTTGTGGGTTGCATTCAGGCAGCACTTTATTACATTTATTACATTTTCTTTACTTTGTAATTGCTGTGTGTTACGTGATCTGGAAATCTAACAGAATGTAGTGGAAGTTTCATGCTGATTTCCATGCTAATTGCTTCCAGAAAAAAATAGTTTGTGTTGTAATTTACCCACTGTTTGTCACGCTTCACGCTATGTGATGAAATTTAGGATGGTTTTCCAGCCACGGCAATTCTTTCCGATAGTTTTCATGGGTGAATCAGGAACAGAAACACACATGTGCATCAAGACATTCACATGTTCAGTGACATTCACTCTTTGAAGCCTTGGGTCTTATGCCCTGTTTGTATGTGTTTCCCTGAGCAGAAGAGGAAAAAGCTGAAGAAGAGGCCTTTGAGAAGGACCTGGTTGCTGGCCGGCTGAAGGAAGATGTGGTGAGTAGGATACTGTACTTGGTAAAAAGGTGCTGGGCTTCAGAAGGGCAGAGGAGAGGCAGATTTTCTCAGCTAATGAATAAGCTTTAATGGGGTATTTTCATTAGAGAGTAAAAGAGAAATTCCTTCCACGTTGTAGCTGCTGACTGGGGGCTTGGCCCCTTCAACAGGCCCTCTTCCACATAGTAGCAAGAAGCTGGTTGGTAAGGAGGAAAATCAGCAGTCCATCTCTGCCTACCCATGCTTGCCTTTCAAACAGCAAGTGGAAACGGACAGCAAGGGCTGTTGTTGATGGTGTGTGTGTGTGTGTGTGTGTGTGTGTGTGTGTACACACACACATACAGTTTCCTACTCCTATCTTAAAGCATGAGAGCTGGAAACATAAGATTTTTAAAAATTAAAGATACGACCTATCAGTTCTGTTAATTTTGAGCAGTGTTGCTTGCACATTGTTAAAACTACTTGGGTTTTGGGAAGCGGGAGAGAGGATTCTATTCCATCCAATTTTATTTTACTCTTCTCCCATAGCTTGAACAGAAAGGAAAATTGCAGCGACAAATTGCCAAAATCGTAAGTAGATACAGCATCCCTTGAGCCTTTTTTCCTGCAGGATTTCAGAGCAGCTATAGCTCTGTTACTTGAAGGAGAGGTGGCGTATTAATTTACCAGATTACACATGGCACCCTTTCTTCTACTACTTGAGATTACTTGGAGATTTAGTCATCAGCTTTTAAATGAAAATTGTTCTCTTCTCCTTGGCCGTTGTAATGTTCATGGAATAGTTCTGCCAGAAACTGTGCAGTCGCCAAATTCTGATAGTTTCAAGTTAATTTTCAAAGAAGTTGGTTATTTTGGTGGCTCGATGCTCCAGTTTTATTTAACAAATCTGGCTTGGTATTGGATAAGAGCATTTAGTGCTACTATTCTATTTATCTAGTATGGAAATAGGAGACATAAAGTGCCTCAGTTTGCAGAGTCAGTGGAATGGAATGTTTCCTTTCCATACTGAAAAACAGTTAAAGTTTTATCTCTGGGCATGAAATTATTTGTGATGCAGCCTCAAATATTGCTCTTACTGATACTCTTTGAACAGTTGCAGCCTCCAGACGCATCTGAAATCAGGGTACTGCGTGGTCATCAGCTCCCCATCACCTGTTTGGTCATCACACCAGATGATAAATACATCTTCTCTGCAGCCAAAGACTGTTCAATCATCAAATGTGAGTCTTATTCTATACAATATGACATAGTGTTAAGACTGAGTGTTGAGTTGAACTTAGCAATATACAACCCTGTGCTGTTGTTTTAAATTTCACCATCTCCTCCTTGTGTGATCTCTGCTAATTTCTCTTTAACTACTGTTAGAAGGTACCTTATTTTGAAAGGAAATCTGCCACGTTTTTGCCGCTTCAACCATGGATTCTACTGCAGTAACTCAACTCCTTGAAAATGACTGTGTGGTATTAGCCTTCTTGTCTAACTCATTTTAGCTCTTGTTGTATCTTAGGGGATGTGGAGAGTGGGAAGAAGGTGCATGTGATCCACAGAGGAAAGAAGGGGACAAAGGACAGTCACGTTGGCCACACAGCACACATCCTCTCCATGGCTATTTCATCAGATGGCAAATACCTGGTAAGAGAAACTGACACCGCCCCCCCCCCCCCCCGAGATGGAGGACTATTTGAATTCTCAATTTTTGCAGCTCAGATTTCACTTTTAAGAGGGAAAGCCAGACAACCCCTCCTCCAGTTGTCCTTATTGGTCCTCTTAATCTGCTTGGGTGGGCTTTTGGCTAGCATGATGTTCCTTTGGCAGGTGGTTGCTAATCAAACTCTTGTGTTATTGGTCATGGCAGCATGTGGGTGCACATGTGGTGCTCAGGCATTCCTGCACTGTATATCTGTCCTTTCACAGGAATGGATAAAGTTAGGTACTTCTGTTGTCAGCTGCTAATAGGGTGGTAAAAGCCTGCCATACCAAGCCAGACCCTTGATCCATCCAGCTCAGGAATATCTACACTGATGGGCAGTGTCGCTGTGGGCTTTTGGCTGGAAGTCTTTCCCAGCTCTATTTAGAGATCCCAGGGACTGAACTCAGGACCTTTTGCATGCAGAGCACTTAACACCAAGTGGAGAAGCTATTGGCTTGGATTTTAGTGTGCCCTGGGCCTCTCTAGAAGCTTGATCTAAAAAGCCAAGTAGAGTAAAGGGGAGGAAGCCAACCCAGCAGCCAGCATGAATTGTCCTTGACTTAGTGGTTGTCTTACTACTGCTGATACCAGTAAACGTGTACAATGTTGCTGAAGGGTTGTGGGTACTGATAAGCATCTTGCCTTACCTTTTCTCTCTTAGGCAACAGGAGATAGGAACAAACTTATTTTGATCTGGGAAGCTGCAACCTGCAGCCACCTGTATAAGTTCACAGGTCACCGTGATGCCGTATCGGTAAGTAAGTTCATTGCCTTGGTTGTAATGATGCTGTAGCTTAGGCAGGCACAGGATTTGGGTGTGGGCTTTTCTGGATTTCTTTTTTAAAATGTGAGCTGTGTTCAGCTATATCTTCTAGGAAAGATGGGGGAAATATTTTAAATTCAAAGAAATTACTGTTAGATATAGATAAATGCAAGGATGTACCTTTTAAAAAGAATTTGGGACTTTTTGCCTGAGGGCATGTTGCAAAATAGGTGGTGTCCTACATTGTGTCGCAGAAAATATATCTCAGCCCTCCTTTATTTTTTGGGTCAAGTGCCATGTCACTTGAGTTTAAGCTCTTGTCCCCACCTGTAGCTTGTGCTGGTTGCTTGTTCCATAGCTTTGAAATCTGCTCTGGAGAAGAGGCAAATTAGGTCTGGCTGTGAGATTCAACTCTGCCATGATTGTGAACACCAATCAAATCCCTGCCTATTTTCATTTTTTTGTGTTTTTATGATTTTTTAAAAATATATATTTCTTTTGCAATGACTTTGACTAGACCAGATAAATAAAATAAAAATCCTTGCCAGTCTTGCCTCCTCTTTCACACCACTGTCCCCCTTCTCCTTACTCTCCCTGTTCTCCAAATGCAGGGCCTGTCTTTCCGGAAGGGGACCCACCAGCTGTACAGCGCTTCGCATGATCGTTCAGTCAAAGTGTGGAACGTGGCTGAAAATGCTTACGTGGAAACTCTGTAAGGAGCCTTCCCCCCCCCCTTCTTCTTAGTGTGCTTATGGGTTTACAGAAATAAATGGATGGGATTACAGAAATAAATGCACACTCCACAGCTGAATCTCATCTACTTTGCTATTCCCACACCTGCTTTCCTCTCAGGTTTGGTCATCAAGACATGATCACAGGACTGGACAGCTTGAGTCGGGAGTGCTGTGTGACGTCAGGAGGGAGGGACGGCACTGTCAGAATCTGGAAGATCCCTGAGGAAGCCCAGCTGGTGTTTTATGGGCACCAGTAAGTACTTACATAGAATTGGGGGGGGGGGGGGAGACAGGTTGGTGGGCCACATATAGCGTGTCACACATCCAGCAAGGCACCCTGTGATTTTTGCTGTAAGCTGACCTACACTGAGTCAGACTATCAGTCAGTGTCGACACTAGCTGAAAGCAGTTCTCCTGGATTTCAGATGGGATACTTAGCCCAACCCTTCCTAGAGATGCTAGGCATTGAGTGTGGGACCTTCTGCATGCAAAGCAGCTATTCTACCACTGAGCTATGGTCCTTCCCCAGTGCCTAATGTATATAAAAATAGGACAGGAATGCTAAAGGCTGGAAAACCGTGTTGTATGCGCTGGTTTCTTCACAGTGGTTAGGGACCTAAATGCAGGACTATTTAAAAAGGGGGCTGTGAAGGCGAAGGTTTTAAATATGGACATTGTTTGAGGCACCCAACATACATGAAACTGCTAATGCAGGGGAAGATAGCAGAGATTATTTCCTGCATCAAAACCAGCATCCCCACCCCCTCCTTGACAGTGACCCCACACCTGTAGAAACGGCAGTTCATTGGTCTCTATCAATGCGGACTTTTAAGTGGGTCCTCAAAACAGATCTGTATGCTGTGGTATTCTCATGCTAAGGCTTTTAATTGGGCTGTTGAATCTGCAACGCTGTTCTACACTTTCATTTTTTTAAGAAATAGGACCTGTGGGTTAATGGTGGTTGTTCCTTGCTGGTATTCATTCATTTATTATTTGTAAAGGATGGCTGTGGACACACATCTTGGGAGGGCTTGGTCCTAAAAGGTGTTTTTATAAATACTGCAGCATGCCGTCTTAAAAAGAATAATGGTTTCCTGTTTTGAATTAGGGGCTCCATTGACTGTATTCAGCTGATTAATGAGGAGCATATGGTGTCTGGTGCAGACGATGGGTGAGTACTTCCTCAAGCCTTAACATCGCTAAATTAGCACTTTCACCCCATAGCCTCTTCTTGCACATATGTCATATAATTGTTTTATATTTCCTGAAGGTCAGTATGCCTCTGGGGTCTCTCAAAAAAGAAACCGCTAACCACAGTGAAGAAAGCCCACCGTCTCCATGGCACAGAGGGCCTGGAACAACCATATTGGATCTCTTCAGTTGCTGCTTTGCTGAACAGTGACCTTGTAGCCACAGGTACTTCATGCTTTGGTCTCATTTGCACATTACTGTAAACCGTAGTTAAGTGCCACTGTGCTTTAAAGGTGAAGGTGCAGTATGCTGGTGCGCAATGTTAAAATGGAAGGCGCTTTGTTTCTGCCTCGCTCTTGCTGTGTTTCTGGGAGCTAAGCCATGGTTTGGTCTACAGTTACATCGGAACCCAGGCTGGTGGAGAAGGAGTAAATTGCCTGCAAATTTTATTCCATGAATCACCATGCTGTGCATCCATCTTTAAACCAAGATATCTTCAGTTCTTTCAGACGCAGGAACTCTTTTAACCCAAACATTTCTTAATCTTTTACCATATACTTGTATGGTGCTAGGGCTCCTGTTGTGACCCACATTGCTTCAGGTAGAGACTCACTAGTGGATCGACACCCACCAGTTGAAGACTGGTGGTTTAAAGTGATGTGTGAACCCAGCATCTGAAACCCTTGCCTTGCTTTTCCTATTGTGCTGTAGCTAAAAGAAGGGAGGTGGTTGTTTTTTTAAAAAGGCCTGCTATAGTAAAAGCTAGGGATGCGGGTGGCGCTGTGGGTTAAACCACAGGGCCTAGGGGTTGCCAATCAGAAGGTTGGCGGTTCATATTCCCACGATGGGGTTAGCTCCTGTTGCTCGGTCCCTGCTCCTGCCAACCTAGCAGTTCGAAAGCACGCCAAAGTGCAAGTAGATAAATAGGTACCGCTCCAGCAGGAAGGTAAACAGCGTTTCTGTGCGCTGCTCTGATTCGCCAGAAGCAGCTTAGTTATGCTGGCCACAGGACCTGGAAGCTGTACACCAGCTCCCTCAGCCAATAAAGCGAGATGAGCGCCACAACCGCAGAGTCGGTCACGATTGGACCTAATGGTCAGGGGTCACTTTACCTTTTATAGTAAAAGATAGCTGTGTATTTTAGGCTGCATTTCTGTACTTAGAAGTAGGGCTTATTGAACTTAGTGGGGTTCAATGCTGAGTAGATTTTTGGTTGCACTTGTACACTCTGCTCAATGGGAAGCCTGCCTATATTTGGAACATTGAATAAAGCCATACAGTGGTACCTCTGGTTGCGAACGGGATCTGTTCTGGAGTCCCGTTCGCAACATGAGCAGAACGTAACCCCCGTGTACGCAGGTTGCGATTCGCTGCGCCTGTTGTCATTTTGTGTGTCTGTGCACGCGCAAGTGGCGAAACCCACAAGTAAGCCTTTCCGGTACTTCCGGGTCGCCACGGGACGCAACCTGCAAAAACATATGAAACAAACACAACATGAGGTATGGCTGTATTCTGCTTTAGTCAAAGCCTGCCTAACAGGCGTGGGCTCGGATACTATTTCATGAGGCATTTCAAGATCCTTGTTAGGTGTAAGTGGCCCAGAGTAGCTGGGTAAACCCAGCCAGATGGGCGGGGTATAAATAATAATAAAATTACTATTATTATTTATTATTATTCTTCAGAAGAACTACATGGTAATAAACCCCCTAAAGACAATAAATAATCTGTTTGGGGTTTTTTGGTGTTGGGGTGAGCTTTTCATTTACACATGTAGATGAGTTGCTTCACAAACTTCTCTTCTGGGTTCCATTTAGCAAGGATGCCAATATCTGGCTTGTGATATTGAAAGACATGGCCGCGTGTGTGGGGAAAACTTCATTCTAGTCCCTGAATGTGACAACAAACGCTGATGCGTTTTTGTTCTTGGCAGGTTCGCACAGTGCCAGTGTGAAGTTGTGGAAGTGTGGAGAGGGATTCCGGAGGCTGGAGCCACTCTTTGAGATTCCCCTGGTGAGGAAATTGGGGGCATGGAGGAGGATGGTGTTCTTTTCATCAGTAGCGTTCCATTGTAAATCACAGCACACAGTGTTGTTGATAGGCTGAAAGTGAACCAGGGGACTTCTTTGCACAGAGCTCACCCTGACCATGAATTCTGATCATGGCCCCAGCCTTTCTCTTAGCTCCTCCCCATGCAATATGCAGATAACTATTCTAATGCCCCTGGCCCTGTTGCTGCAGGGATGATGGAGATCATGTGTATTAAACACTTTGAAGGCTGTAAGTTAATAAATTAATAAATGCTTATTAATTGGGGGGCAGTTGAGTGGTAGATAAACTAACCATTGTGTTCAGTGGTATATCCTGCTGAGTAGTCATGTGAGCTTACTTTGATATAGAAAACCCGCCCAGTTTCCAGCAGCTCCAAACTGCACTATGTATAGCAGAATGACCTCTTTAAAGTTTCCAAAACAGTATTCCCTTTCTTCTGATAGTGTTCTGGCACAGAGGCTTCAGAAGGAGAGCTGCTAGCTCAGAACTTAAAAGAGTTAAGGAATCCTTTGAAGCAGTTGCCATGTTTGCTACTGTACGGAAAACTTTTAGGTTGGCCATAAGGAATAGTAAAATACTGGCTTAAACTACAGAAAGGGGGCAAGAAGGTTGGGACGTCCTGGAAAGCATGAGTGAAAAATAAAATAAAATGGCAGTAGGACTGTGATATAATGATCAAGACCCTATGCCAGCTTGGAATATACAGAGCACTTTCAAAACATCTCAGACTTTCCATAATTCTGGTGTGCTGGTGGCTCATTTGCACATTTTGGATGGAGGTGAAATGGAAACTGTCTGCCATGTCAGCATATCAAAGGGAGGCTTCTAGAGCAATCATATCACTTTGTTATATCAGTAAATAAGATTCATGTAGCCTGGAATCTGAAGTTTATACCTCTGGGTGTGTTTCTTTCTCAGGTTGGCTTTGTTAATAGCTTGAAGTTCTCGAATTCTGGAAACTTCCTAGTTGCTGGAATTGGACAAGAACACAGGTATCCCGTACTCCATTCCTGTTTTATTACAATGTGTGCATGATTCTGAATTGCATTCTCCATCATCTTTAAAATAGATGTAAATAGCTTTCTGTCACAGTGGGTCCCCACTACAAACTATCTTGAGGATCTCAGTTTCAAGATGAGATTAGAACTGCCTTGCAGAATTCTTAAATCTCTCATGGAGTTTGGTAGTACTCCTGAAAATTTAACGGTCATAACTTTTTCTGGATCTTTTTCTGGATGTTTCTGGATGAAACACCTGCTCTGGATCCATTCCAGTCCAGCTTCCGCGCTGGTCATGGGACCGAGACGGCTCTGGTTGCCCTAACAGATGATCTTCGTAGACAGCTGGATTGAGGCGGGTCAGGGCTGCTGATTCTTCTAGATCTGTCAGCAGCTTTCGACATGGTCGATCACGAACTCCTGGACCACCGCCTTGCCGACATGGGGATCCAGGGCACAGTCCTACAATGGCTGCGCTCGTTTCTCTCTGGTCGGGGACAGAGGGTGGCGCTTGGGGGGGAATTGTCATCACGCCACTCCTTGGTGTGTGGAGTACTTCAGGGTGCGATACTCTCCCCGATTCTTTTCAACATCTTTATGCGCCCCCTCGCTCAGCTTGTCCGGAGTTTTGGGCTGGGTTGCCATCAGTATGCCGATGACACCCAACTCTATCTGTTGATGGATGGCCATCTTGACTCGGCCCCAGACACACTGACTAGATGTTTGGAAGCTGTGGCTGGATGGTTACGTGGGAGCCGGTTGAAGCTAAATCCTTCGAAGACAGAGGTCCTGTGGCTGGGACGGGACGATATGGGATTGGGAGGGCAACTCCCATCTCTTGCGGGGGCGCAGTTAGTGCCAGCACCGTCCGTTAAGAGTTTGGGTGTAATCTTCAACACCTCCCTTTCCATGGAGGCGCAGATTGCAGCTATAACAAAGGCGGCATTTTTTCCATCTCCTCCAAGCTAAGCAGTTGGCTCCTTACCTCTCTTGCCCTGATCTAGCCACTGTGATCCACGCAACGGTCACCTCCAGACTGGATTATTGTAACTCGCTCTACGTGGGGCTGTCCTTGAGTCTGACCCAGAAACTCCAGCGGGTGCAGAATGCTGCAGCGAGACTCCTTACGGGGTCCTCACTGCGAGATCACATTCACCTGGTGCTATACCAGCTGCACTGGCTCCCGGTGGAGTACAGGATCAGGTTTAAGGTGCTGGTTTTAACCTTTAAAGCCCTATACGGCCTAGGACCCTCGTACCTACGGGACCGCCTCTCCTGGTATGTCCCACCGAGAAACTTACGGTCTTCAAATAAAAACATCTTGAAGGTCCCAGGCCACAGAGAGGTTAGGCTGGCCTCAACTAGAGCCAGGGCTTTTTCGGCTGCGGCTCCGATCTGGTGGAACACTCTGTCACAAGAGACTAGGGCCCTGCGGGACTTGACATCTTTCCGCAGGGCCTGCAAGACAGAGTTGTTCCACCAGGCCTTTGGCCAGGGCACAGCCTGACTCCCGCCTTTGGCAATCTTCGTGGAGCTCTGGCCCAATGGTTGACATTGGTTTGATTTGAATTAATTTTATAATGAATGATTTTAGAGTGTTGTGTTGTGTTGTGTTGTGTTGTGTTGTGTTGTGTTGTACTGTTGTACTGTTTTATTGTTGTTAGCCGCCCTGAGCCCGGCTTTTGCTGGGGAGGGCGGGATATAAATAAAACTATTATTATTATTATTATTATTATTATTATTATTATTATTAGCACTTCTGTGCCCCTAAAGAGATTTGTTCCATTTTCCATGAAAAATATGCCTTGCTTAGCACTCTCATGGGAGAAGTCTCTTAGTGTCTTTGCAATTCTTAGTGTTTTAGATTAAACTTTGGTTAAATCTAAGTTCCTCTTTTTAAGGCCAGGAGTGAGAAATATATGTCTCTGTCTTTTTCTTTTACTGATGATGGCTTCTTGCACCATATAGGGGTTGTGTAATGTTTACTTGATTGTTTAAATTCAGATATACTTTATCACAGCACCTAAAAGGAGTGTATTAGTAGCAGATAAATTTATTTCACCTGCGTTTTATTGCAGATTGGGTCGCTGGTGGAGGATCAAAGAGGCCAAGAACAGCATCTGCATTATTCCGCTCAAGAAGACTACAGCAGGAAACTCACAGATACCTGATGAAGGCTCCTAATATTCTGTAACCTGTTTATTAAAGCCATATTTTGTGTTTGTAAAATGGTATTGGCCATCTTTTAATTATAGTTTCACTATTTTCCCCACAGGAATTGTGGATGAGGTTTTCAGAAGCAAGGGGGCTGTGGTGTCTGAAATAAAAGAGCAATCATCTGTTGTGGTCTGGAGGCCCCTTTAAAACAATTGTGTTCTACCTTTTCCTTGAAGAATCTGGAAAGTATGTGACATTCCCAGGCTGGTGCTAGCCAGACCCAGATATTTGGTAGCTTAAGACCATTATTTGGATATTTTACTCTGGCCTTTATTCAGGAAACCAGGAGTCAGATTATATAGTCGACTACTGTTCATTTGGACTGGAAACAACTCTCTCAAGATATTAGGTAGCAAGATCTGCCCACAGCTTTTTAATCAGAGATTGACAGTGCAGTCCAATGCATGTTTGCTCAGAAGGAAGCCCACCTGAGTTACATCCCCACCCACCCCCACACCCCTCCCTGGAAATACAATTCCAGCCTAAACCTAGCAACTTACATTTGCAAAGGGTGTGTGTTTTCTTGTTCTTTCATTCTGCTTCCAGAAGCTTCTGGGCTTCTAGCTAAGAATTTTGTCTAATTTCAGATTTTGGCATTGCATGACTTGTGTAAAGTTCACATTCAGAATATTGAGTGCTAATTAGTTCTTTTGTTATGAATAATGGCACTTAAGCATGTTTTCTCTCCAGCAGGGGAGGCAGTGGGAGAGAGATGCATTTGCAAAGGTTCTTGAAGTTGTGATAAGGGTTGCCTGAGTGAAAGCGGATTAGACAACATGCTGCTTTGAGGGAGATCAGTTGCCCAACACTAGCGGCTTCACAAACCTTTTGCTCCATTCTGCTCCTGGAGCTTACAGCTGTGAGAGTCTAATGAGGGTGAATTGGCTGCTTTTGTGCTGCAAGTATGCTTATTTCTGTATTGGGTTAGGCCATGGGTAGGCAAACTAAGGCCCAGGGGCTAGATCCAGCCCAATTGCCTCCTAAATGTTATTTGTGGGGCATAGGAATTCATTATTCCCCCCTCCAAAAAATATATATAGTCCAGCCCCCCACAAGGTCTGAGGGACAGTGGACAGGCCCCCTGCTGAAAAAGTTTGCTGACCCCTGGGTTAGGCATTCACAAGCTAGCAGTTTTGTGTGTGGGTGAGCAGAGCCCACCTGTCTCTGGACAGAGTAAAATTACACCTTGCTCATAATCCCAATCAAGTCCAACATTTGCAGATGACAAGACTGACTTGCCACTGACATGATGCCGTCACTTACCGTATTTTTCGGACTATAGGACGCACCGGCCCATAGGACGCACCTAGTTTTCAGGGGGGGGAAATCAAGGAAAAAAATATGATTTCCCCCCCGCAGCTTTGGGAGCAGCGGACAGGCTGCACGCAGCCTGTCCGCTACTCCAAGACCTTCTCCCTGCTTTTGCGGGAGGTGGCGGAATTCCCCAACCTCCCGCAAAAGCCCACAGGAGCCCCGCGCGACTCCTGCGGGCTTTTCGACCAGGAGGGAGAAGGGACTGAAACGGCCAGTCAGTCCCTTCTCCCTCCTCGGGGAAAAGCCCCCAAGAGCGGCGCGCTCTTTAAAGGGTGCGCGGCTCCTGCAGGCTTTTCTAGGAGGTGGGGGAATTCCCCCCCTCGTAGAAAAGCCAGCAGAAGCCGCGGAGCCCCTTTAAAGAGCACGAGGCTTTTGCGGGCTTTTGCGGGAGGTGGGGGAATTCCCCCATCTCCCCCAAAAGCCCGCAGGAGGGAGAAGGGACTGACTCGGCCAGTCAGTCCCTTCTCCCTCCTTGGGGAAAAGCCCCCAAGAGCCGCTTGCTCTTTAAAGGGTGTGCGGCTCCTGCGGGCTTTTCTAGGAGGTGGGGGAATTCCCCCACCTCCTAGAAAAGCCGCGGAGCCCCTTTAAAGAGCGCGCGGCTTTTGCCTGCTTTTGCGGGAGGTGGGGGAATTCCCCCATCTCCCGCAAAAGCCCAAAGGAGGGTTGGAGAGTAGCGGGAGGGCGTCGCGTGCCTTCCCGCTGCCCCCCATCCTCTGGGGCTGGCGATGGGGGAAGCGCTGCTTTCCCCACCGCCAGCCTCGAAGCCGGGTTGGAGGGTGGCGGCAAGGCGTCGCGCGCCTTCCCGCTGCCCCCCATCCTCTGGGGCTGGCGATGGGGGAAGCGCTGCTTTCCCCACCGCCAGCCTCGAAGCCGGGTTGGAGGGTAGCGGCAAGGCGTCACGCGCCTTCCCGCTGGCTGCCCCCCATCCTCTGGGGCTGGCGATGGGGGAAGCGCTGCTTTCCCCACCGCCAGCCTCGAAGCCGGGTTGGAGGGTAGCGGCAAGGCGTCGCGCGCCTTCCCGCTGCCCCCCATCCTCTGGGGCTGGCGATGGGGGAAGCGCTGCTTTCCCCACCGCCAGCCTCGAAGCCGGGTTGGAGGGTAGCGGCAAGGCGTCGCGCGCCTTCTTGCTGCCCCCCATCCTCTGGGGCTGGCGATGGGGGAAGCGCTGCTTTCCCCCACCACCAGCCTCAAAGAGCAGACTCTCCTGGCTTCAGCGGAAGCAACGCGAAGCCTCCGGAGCGCAGGCTTCGGAGGCTTCGCATTGCTATCGCTGAAGCCGAGGAGTCTGCATTCGCTCCATAGGACGCACACACATTTCCCCTTCATTTTTGGAGGGGAAAAAGTGCGTCCTATGGTCCGAAAAATACGGTAGCTAGAATCTGAGGGCAAGTAAGCAGTTGAAGCTTCTATGGTGGGCTCAGTCAAAGTTGGCCTGCTTGTTTTTGCAACCTCGGCTATCCCAAGTACAAACAAGATGCTCTTGTCACACAAGGCTTCAATAATAAAAAAGCACTTTATTTACATAAATTACAAAAGTCACAAACTTTCCCACAAAAAAATCTACTTTAAACTTTTCCATTTTTTTTAAACAGTATGTATCACAATAACACTTGCGTCTTTAGATAAAATTCACATTCTCCTTACCCCATCCCACATCGAACATTTTGTTGTTGCAACAGCCCTGTCTTCCTCCCCTGAGTGCCTTTACCTTTCACAGTTTCCGATACTAAAGGGATCCCTAACCTCTTATGGGCCTGTTTGCAAACTGATAGAAACTGCTGGGTACAGTATACACCAGGGGTGGCCAACTCCCAAGAGACTGCGATCTACTCAGAGTTAAAAACTGGCAGTGATCTACCCCCTTTTTTAGGGGTTCAGGTCAATGTTGTTGAGCTTTTTTGAGGCAGGAGGAAAACCCTGTTTTTTTGGGGGGGGGTGAAGAGCTAAAATTTTGAGCCTTTTGGGGTGGAGCCAAAGTTGTTGAGCTTCTTTGGGGGGAGCCAGTGATCTACTACAGACATCCAGTGTTCTACCAGTAGATTACGATCTACCTGTTGGACGTGCCTAGTATACACTGTAATCTCTTCACAGACTGCTTCTTACAAGCTTAATTTCAGCAAAGGAAGGGGACCCTTTGTGTGCTGGGAAAAGCCTCATCATGTTGGTGATTCTTGTGGTAAAAATAAAACAATAACCCGAAAAGGTGAACCTTCTATCATTTTGGTCAAAATGTTTCCCTTTCATCTAATGTTTTCTTCCTGAGGTGGCAAAAAAGTAAATAGTATGCAACAAATAAGAAGTTCCGAATGGTGGCTGTAATTCTTACAGGAAGAACAATGTGGGCAGTTAAAGAGCTTAGTCTATCTGGGAATTTGATTGCCACATGCTTGTACTCTCCTTTTGCTTGCTTTTTGGATAGTACTGAAACAAAAAGCAGGGAGAACCAGGTTCATATCCCCACTCAGCCATGGAGCTCTCTAGGCGATCCTGGACCAGCCAATGTTTTTACCTCACAGGCCGATTGCGAGGATAAAAATGGGGAAGAAGGAAGCCCATGTGTACCTCCTGGCAATGCTTAGGAAAATGATGGGATAATAATACAATAAAGAAGCAAGTGTAGCAGTCTGCCTGAAAACAGCTTGTGGTTCTCCAGCGATGCTTTCTGCATGACGCTTCCTTTCTTCTACTATTGTTCTTTGCCACGAAGTGCATTCTTACATATACATTAATAATACAGTTTGAAAATCTTACAATGCACAGACCACTGTTTTAAGACCTTTGAGAGTAGACCAGATCCGATTTTGGCATGTCTTCCCCCTTTATCCAAAGTGGCTTACAGCAATAGACTTCTGTGAATTTCAGATGTAAGACTCACTGCTTAAATAACAACAGTAGAAAGGGTTAGAAGAGAGGAATAGATAGAAGAACCCTACGGGTATATTCTGGAATCTCCAAGCAATGTAGCGCGGGTAGCGCTGTGGGTTAAACCACAGAGCCTAGGACTTGCTGATCAGAAGGTTGGCAGTTCGAATCCCCGCGACGGGGTGAGCTCCAGTTGCTTGGTCCCTGCTACTGCCAACCTAGCAGTTTGAAAGCATGTCAAACTGCAAGTAGATAAATAGGTACCGCTCTGGCAGGAAGGTAAACGGCGTTTCCGTGCACTGCTCTGGTTCGCCAGAAGCGGCTTAGTCATGCTGGCCACATGACCCGGAAGCTGTACACCGGCTCCCTTGGCCAATAAAGCGAGATGAGCGCCGCAACCCCACAGTCGGCCACAACTGGACCTAATGGTCAGGGGTCCCTTTACCTTTACCTTACTTGAGACAAATGTTTCCTGATAAGGCCAGATTGCCTCTGCCAAGTACTAGTGTAGAGCAGTGTTTCACAATGTGCTCCTCCAGATGTTGTTGGACTCCACCTCCTATCGCCCCCTGATCATTGGCCATTCTGGTTGGGCCTGATGGGTGCTGATGAGTCCAGCAACATTTGGAAGGGTAGTTTCAAGTATTTGAGCAGGGCTTCCACATTTTTTGGTGGGAAGGAGGCGTTTCTATTTATAGGCCCCTATTGAGTCTCGTAAACCGTAGTCTCATGTCCAAAATGTAGGGAAAGATTTCCCTTGCATGCAGTAGAGTATCCGCTCAGCATTTGCTGCAGGTCTCAGGTTCTAGGTAGGGACTGGGAACAACCCTGAGAACCACTACCACTCAACATAGGCAATGCTGAGCTAGATGAAGCAATGGTCTGATTCAGTATAAGGCAACTTCCTATGTTCCTATTGGTTTAGAATAATAATTTCTAGGCCATCCATTTTCTGGTTCAGAATTTTGCACACAGATTCAGCCCCAGAAAGTTACTACAATGAGATGTTAAAAAGCAGACCTGATCGATTAAAGAGATATTCATGCAACCCCCCCCCCCCTTTTTAGGAGGGAATGAGGAAATATCTTTCTTCATCTTGCTGCAACAAACAGGGCTATGACATGTAGTGGCACCTTACAACATTTCACACCTGTTGTCAATATGGATGGCACAGGCGAGGCAGGTCCACGGTATAGTGTAGGTGCCTCAAATCATCACTTGCGGAAGAAATCTAGTATAGACATGCCATAGGTCTACTGCTTTATTTTTTAAAAAATAGTGGCACTGACACAACATTTTAAATGGTATTCTATTAATTATGTCTTGCCTATAAAAAAAACAAAACACTTCTACTGCGACTCATTAGAATACATTGCCTGGTTCAAACATTTACATGAATACATAGGAAATACTGCAATTTGCAAATACCTCATAAACACCCAGTTCCCTGTTTTCAGTGTCTTCACAAGTTCGAATAATGTAGTTGCCATTCTACTGATGGCTCCCAGCATGAGTTCACAATGGTAAAGTAACAGAGTGATTTTTAGCTCTGTCTTTGAGTCAGTTTCACAACTATGAACTGGGATTCCAAACAGTATATTAAAAAAAAAAAAACTCCTATCATTTGAAATGTTGATCTTCCTGGGATTGTGAGGTAGCTCCACCTTCCCCCAAAGCTGTAGGGAGAATTGTTCATTCCAGAGGCAAGAGTGAGGCCTGCTGCCTGTGTACAGGGGGAAAACATTGTCCTCCAAGCTTCTTGATTTGTACCAGCTTTGGAAGCTGTATAGAATGATTCTGTATAGTTTTGTTACGAATGGAATTGCTTTAGAGAAGTAAAATTGTGCTTCTGACTTGTTTTGTTTTAGCTTCCCTTTATTGTGAACAACTAAGGCCTTGAAGTGTTCCCCGTATGCCATCCATTTCCTAAGCTATAAAATTTGTCCAGGGGAGGGGGAAGTAAAGATCTGCCATAGCAATTGCATTGTATCTCATCTTAAGAGAGAATTACATGGGTGATTTCATTTCCCTCAGCTGCTAGGAATTCAATCGGCTCACAAAGAGAAACTTCAGCCCAAGTGATTGTCGAGCATCATAGATAAACAGAGGCGTATAACAAAGACTTCACAAAGTTTGGTACTGCTTGATAGACAACTTTACCCATAAGAGAGAACTGGCAGGTGGGGAGAGGCGATGGTTCGGCAGAGCTCCGCTAGTGGCTAAGTGCATCATTTTGCAAAGCTGGAAGGCTTAGACCAGTATTGAGCTTTGGATATGAGACCTACTGGTCCTAAGCATACATATGGAGTGTGTTTTTTTATTCCTAGGAAGAGGTTACATTCCACAGTATATAGTAGGCGTTTCTGGATTTGTGTACGGAATAAAATATAAAGGAATCAAAGTAATTAATGTTGCGTTGATGAGTTCAGTGCAGAGTTGGGAACCTTTTTGTAAATTACTATTTTGCATTTTAGTGGTCCTTGATTAAGACTCCTCATGTATGTCTCAATCGATGTCAATCTACAAACCAGGTTCACTGTGTGAATTGACATTAAAGAAATGGAGGGAGGGTTACTGTTGGTTATATTCTGAAAAACTTGAGAAACTTAATAGCACAACGGAAGTATCATTTGCCTTATTAGCTAACAAAAATGGATGGGACTCGGAACTCAATGTTCTAACGTAAACCCCGTGGTATTCAAAACCAGGCATGTTTGTTGTAAAAAAGTGAAAGATGCGTGCCAAAGTTGCTGCCAGAAGTGGGGTCTCTGACCCTTTAAGGACCACCACCAGAACCTTGGTTTTCACAGAGAAGAAGCCCTGACTAGCTCAGAAATGGGAAGTTGTCTCCTTTCATGAACAAAAGAGGGCTGGTAAGGCCCATTGGCAGTGGTGCAGAGGATTCTTAAATCATGCCCCGCTTGTTCACCGTGCCTCCAGTTTTATCCTGACAGGCTTAGGGAGTCCTCCCAGGCCAAAGGTCCTTCAAAAGCTGGAGTCAGCCTTCAAGTGAATCTCCCCCTCCCCATTTACTTTCCTTTTCTAGAAGTCATGCATGTAGCACTTTTTTCATCCTAACTTTTTAGAGGAGAGGAGAGTTTACACTGCAACTACAGAGTACATAGAAAAAAGAAGTCCATATTTGCAGGGGGCAGTCAAATTTCCCCCTTTTCGCTGTTGGGATGTGCTTCTTGTAAGTAATCATCTGAGCGATGACTGTCTTGGTTTTTGACTCAAGGTCACATTTTTGCCAAACAACTTCCCCTGTGATAGTCTGCTGGGGAATATTTGCTTCAAATCAGCATCGTTTAGAATAAGTAGAAGATCTCTCTGTTGATGACAATGAGATTCAGAAAAGTTTCTGGAACAACACAAAATGGCCTGGTGCCCTGGTTATACTGTGAAATCTGTCTATATTGACTGTACAATTTACTATGACTACTTATAACAGGTTACTGTTAAGCGTAGCTGTCAGGGGTTCAGGAGCAGAGGCAAGGGCAAGGGAGGAAACAGAGAGCGAGGGGGAGGAGGCAGAAGAAAAGATGAGTGATGACGACGACCCGAGATCTCCGAGTCTTTCCAGTGAATCAGAAGATTCACAGAAAGGAGCACCAGTGGCCAGGGCAAGGGGGGAGCCTAGGGGGACACCCCAGGAAGATAGAGCCAGAGGGGACTCAGAGGGGAGCAGTTGTAAATCGGGACCAGCGTCACCGCCAGAGAGCAGGGAAGAGGAAGGGCGCCAGGGATCAAGCGCTGGCAGCTCACAACAGGGGGGAGGGCACGAGTCAGGAGTGGCCACACCTCCATCGGGGAGCGAAGAAACGGTCAGACGGAAGGTGGAAGGTTGGGCGCGCGAGCCAAGTTCAAATGCACAGGAAGGTGGCGCAGTAGGCAGCCCGGAAAGGGAGCCAGGTCCTAAAGCCCGCCGAAAGGAGGGAGAAGAGTCAGGGGGGTCAGCGTCAGCGTCAGAGGAATCCCGGAAGGAAGAGACCCCGGGGGGCAGAGGGACCCAGAGAAGAACAGTCAGGCGGAAAAGGTGGAGCAAGGCTAGGATATTAAGTTGGTGTACAAGGGGCGGAGACTCAGATGAAGCTTCGCCGATCTAACCATGAGACGTAGAGTTGCACGCAGCAGCTTGAGAATGGAAACTGTAACTCAATAAAGACTTTTATTTAATGATCGCTGGCTAGCGTGATCCTCTGTGAGCTAGGATCTGGAAGCAGCTCTGACAGTAGCTAATAACTGACAATGTTATTCAGCACCATATATACTTTGGCCTGAAGTGTTTTCCATTGAAATCTTCCAGTGCTATTTGTAAAGCAAGAGTGTAGGTAATTATGAGCCACTTTCAAGAGCTGTATGACTGGTATTGACAAAGGGAATTTTCCTTCCAGTCTATTCAAGAATATGAGCAATTGTCTATCATACTCCTTATAACACTGAGCAGTTTGGTTACTCCAGTGGCCTAGGCTTGAAGGATAGAACTAAGATGATAAGAAGAGCCTGCTAGATTAGGCCAATGGCCCATATAGCCCAGCATCCTGCTCTCATAACCAACCAGATGCCTATGGGAAGCCCACAAGCAGCACATGAATGCCACAGTACTCTGCCCTCCTGCAACTCTCATCAACAGGTATTCAGAGGCATTTCTCTTTCTAGGTCAAGAGCAGCCTTGTACCAGCTTGGTACCCTCCAAGTTTTGGACGTTCCTGGTCATTTGCCAGATGCTTGTGAATGATGAGCACTGGAGTCCAGAACATCTGAAAGGTACTTGGTTGGGAAAGGCTGCTCTTGACCAGGGCCCTAATATTCTCCAAGTGATCTAGGGAAAAATATGGAGAAACTTGACTCTGGGGACATGCTGGCAAAATGGTGTCTCTCCATTTAGATTCATATAAATAAATCACCTTCCTACACTTCCCATGGCCTTATCACTTGCTGCTTTTTTCGTGAATTCTCATTGCAAGGGAGTCATGGGCAACTTACAACTGCCAGGAGCAGCTCCTCTATGCCTTCCACATGTGCTGTATCAGGACGATTTTGGGCATCACATGGCACAACAGGCTCTCAAACAAAGATGTGCTCTTCCAAGCCCACATTCCCAGCAGGTTTGCACTTCTGTCTTTCGTGACATCTATGCTGGCTTAGCCATGTCCGCAGAATGGAAGCTGGCTCTAGGCACCAGGCCTGTTGGCAGACCAACTCTGCTTTACAAAACTGTCTGCAAATGTGACATAAAGGCTGGCAACATTAACCCCGCCATGTGGGAATCCCTTGCAGACGACCGCAGTGCCTGGAGACACTTGGGATGTGTATCCATAGCAGTGACCAGAGGAGGAATGACTGCTGGGAGGAGAGCAGAGAAAAGAAATTCCATGTTGCACCTGTAGCAGCACAGCTGGACACCTTCACCTGCCCCAGCTGCAACAAAACATGTCTCTCCCATATCGGTCTCTACAGCCACAGCAGCTGCTGTAACCTTCTAACAGTTTGACTTCACCCACAAAGGTGCACTCCTCCATTGTCTCCTGAGACAGATGGATGCCAACCAAGGGATAATACTGGACTCATCTGGGATGTGTGTTTTCTTTGTCTCATCTTGTTTCGTTCTGCAGAGCGGCATATAAGATATAACTCACTATTCTGTTAAAAACCAGGTGTGTGGTTCTATTTCTCTTCTCAGATATTATCACAGGAGCATTTTGTCAATTCATTTCAGGAAGCTTCTCACAGAGATTATACTTGCAAACAGCTGGTAGACATATTACAAATATATGTATGTTTGGAGTCATTGCAAGTATCAGTGTGTGCCACCAGGTTTTTAAATCGTGAGGAGATTCTATCCCATCTTTTCAATCCATAGCACCACGGATTCCTTGGTATTCTTCAGAGTTTTAATACTGATCCTCCCTCTTAACAGCAGAAATATTGTATACGTTGAGGAACAGTTTGAGGGAATGCAGTTTGTTATAAACAACAACAACAACCAACAGCTTCACCGTTCCTTTTCAAGTGTAGACAAGATAAAGGAATATATGTGGATTCTTCATTGTCACCCCAGTAATCTGATCGGGAAGCAGTCTTGTATCCATATCATGAGGGCAACATCATGGGCCTCTTCACAGATACATTCTCAACTGTGCCAAAATTTCCTTGCATCTCTAAACTGGTGCTGGACTTTGGGGGGAAAGGATAATCTCTGTTCTCTTGATTTTTCCTTGGAAAAACTTGTTCAATGGATAGGCATGGGGAACAGGGTTTCTCTCTCTCTTTTTAGGAAACAAGAGGCCCAGTGGGAAAGAAGGCATGTGTTCATAGGGAGCGAGCACAGAGGCAACATACGGTAACTGACAGAGAACACAGAGGCATTCACAAGGATGATGTTGTGGAGTCCACCACTTCACGGCCATTACACACTGTTGGCACAAATTGAGAAGATGACCCTGTGGGGCAGAGAACAGAAGGAGGTTTCAATGAATAGCAGTTTTTAACAATCCTGCACTTACCCAAACACTACCATCTGCAAACCACCACTCCATCTCACCTGGTGGTGCTGAGTTCCCATGCATCATAGCTGAGCTGCCAATCATCTATTTTCAGCCATGTCAAATTCTAGCACATCAGCTCTAACACAATCATTCTGCATCAATACATTTCATTGATATAAACACTGAGTTGATTTGTTTAGAGCTTTTATTTATATACCATGCAATATGCACAGCTCTGTCTTCATCCTTACAAGATAGGTAAAGGACCCCTGGACGGTTAAGCCCAGTCAAAGGCAAGTAAGGGGTGCAGCGCTCATCTCACTTTTCAGGATGAGGGAGCTGCGTTTGTCCGCAGGCAGCTTTTCGGGTCATGTGACCAGCATGACTAAACAGCTTCTGGTGCAACAGAACACCGTGATGTAAGCCAGAGTATGCACACTGCCTGTGGGCTTCTCAGGGCACTGACTGGGCACTGCTGGAGAAAGGAAGCCATCCAATGGTCAGGGATAATGGGAGTTTCCCTCAGATCTGATACAGCAAAGCGCTTCTTATATGACAATCCTGATCACATGTTGTCTCTGTCCAAATGGACACAAGTAGCAAGGGAATGCAAGATGCTGTTTGTCACCACATTTTCTTCTTAACATACTGCCACTGAGAAGTAGCAGATCTAGCAATAACACACCCTTTTGTTAGGACTTGGACACAGCTAAGAAAAGTTATTATTAGGAGTGTTTTATTCTTCCCAGAGGAGGGGATTCGCCACACTCTATGGCCTGTTTTGGATTATCATTCTAGGCTTCTGGAAACCATTGCCTTAGGAACCCAACAATGGGTGCCAGGATCAAGTCGTCTTCCCTTCCTCTCACATGCCAACCTTGGTGTGGAGGTTTTGGCTTGTTTTAAGCTGGAGTTCCTCATCACATCTGAACCAGGAAACCAGGAAAACAAGCCAAAGCCAAACCGGTTTCCTGCTTTTGAAACCGAGTTGTAATGGCTGAACTGCAAGCCCCGTGACATTTCTACCCAAGTGTACCTTTACAGGGGAACAGGGAATAAATGGTCTGTGTCATTAATAGAAATTTGTTCTTGGCTTATCTATACTGTTTGCTTACTGCAAAGTATAACATGCACAATACTGATTAGCAAAACCAAGCTGTCTTTGTAGCCATGTGCTTGACCATTAACACACACAATTTTATACCTGTGTCAAAATCAGTACCCTTAGATTTGTACGTTTCACTCCCTCAGATTATTTTGTTTGTCACCAGGTGTTTCCAGATTAGGGTGGGAGGAGCTTAATTTGCAAATGGATAGTTGGCAATAGGTTTGTTCATTTGCTTGTCAGATTTTCCCTGGAAAGGGTAGATCCAGATTAAATGGTGTGGGGGTGGGCATGTGGGCAATTCAACAAACTTGCATGCATAGGAGGAGCTCCAATCCTACAATAAAGACCCATCTCGAAGCACCCACCTTCATGGATGAATTACTGTGTTAGACTCTCATGGAAAATGGTGTATTTGCATAGAAGCAGTGGATCAGCTGCAGAACATGGTAGACTTGGAACAGACAAGGTGGAGTATTTCATCACAAAACACAACTGGGGGTGTTATTCATTTTTATTCTTATGCTATGTATTTTATGTTTTTATGTTGTAAACTACCGTGTGATATCTGGATGAAAGGCAGTATATAAATTTAATAAATAAAAAATAGCTTATAAAATTTATCACCACTGTGTGGCAATGGGAAGTAGCTTAGATGTTGTAAATAAGGATTAAACAAATTCATGAATCCATCAATCGCTATTAGGCCCTGATGAGCCATTCAGAATGCAGAGAACAGTACCTAGGGGAATCCTATGTTACTCACCATGCGAGTGGCTGGAGCTTGCAGCAGTCACACTAAAACGGTTGGTGGAAACACGATGGCTGGCGACATTCTTCTGGGGCTGGAAGAGGATGATATGTAACTTGGGAGTAAAGAGGCAACCAAGGACCACTGTGCCACTGAGGCTAACAGAGATGCACATGGTGGTGGTCTGGACCTGTGTAGAGGAAAAGGAAGAAAGAAAAACAGGGCATCAATCTGTATGGTCAGAAAAGTAAGTGTGGTGTTTACATGTGTCCCTACTTATGTACCCCCGCATATAGGAACTACCCAAGTACACACTTCCAACTGGCAGAGAAATAGGCAAGTACCATTTGATTCTAGACTAGAAGAAGCATGATCTTCACTCAATAAATATTCACAAATTGTATAAGCCTATGCAATACACTCTGAGGAGTTCTTCATTCTCTCCTACAATCTCCATTCTCTTGTTTTCCTAAGGGTATGTGCATTTCTGAAGGTTTCTTTCAACGTTTGGCTTCTTTGGCATGTGGGCAAAAGTCATACATTACGAATCCAACATATTCACAGTGCTGGTCGCTTAACTTTAAAAAAGGACATGGGGGAAATTAAAAGGGCAACCCAATCACATTCTTGAAAATAAAACAAATGAAAAAAGTTGTTTCTGCCTAGGACTGGACATGTATTGGGTCCCTTGTCAGCAGTTCTGTGCAGCACCTTCAAGACTAACTGATTTAAGCTGCTGTCTTATAGGTGCTTACCAGGTGATGGAGCAAACCCCATGAAATTCAGTCGGGCTAACTTCTGAGTAGAAATGTGTAGGAGTGTACAGTTATAAAACTATGCTTGTCCATATAAAGTTAAAGGTAAAGGTACCCCTGACCATTAGGTCCTGTCGCGGACGGCTCTGGGGTTGCGCGCTCATCTCACTCTATAGTCCAAGGGAGCCGGCATTTGTCCACAGACAGTTTTTCTGGGTCATGTGGCCAGCATGACTAAGTCGCTACTGGCGAACCAGAGCAGTTCACGAAATCGCCGTTTACCTTCCCACCAGAGTGGTACCTATTTATCTACTTGTACTTGATGTGCTTTTGAATTGCTAGGTTGGCAGGAGCTGGGACCGAACAACGGGAGCTCACCCTGTCGCAGGGATTCGAACTGCCAACCTTCCGATCGGCAAGCCCTAGGTTCTGTGGTTTAGACCACAGCGCCACCCGCGTCTCCCATATAAGGTTATGTCACACTAAACAAGTTAGTTAGTTGTCAGTGTAGCCTGAAGGAATAGGAGTGCAGCCCATGAAATCCTGAAACATATCCTTCAGGAATGCAATCCGATAGATCAGAATTAAGCCTCATTGAATTAAGTGGAAGTCATGTATTAGTATATATCTGATGGTTTCAGCTGTAGGTTTATGTCCCTGCATATATTTTAAGTCTTGCTCTCTCATTTCTTATTGTGGTTCTCTCCACTTATCTGTCTGTATCTTATCACAAATATGTGGACAACCAGCTTTATCATTTCTTCCTGTGAATGTAGGAGTCACATGCCACCCTTGGTCTGGCTCAATTTAGTTTTTGTTTGTGTCATGAAGTTCTATTTTGTTATTTGGGTTACATGGATATTTATTTTATTTTATTTTTTAAATCAACTTTAAAATGTATTACTATAGCTCCCTTGTTGCAATCTAGTTCTACATACACTAACTCATTGGCTTCCATAAGGTGCGGAAGAAGTTGAAATTCCCTGCCTTTGGATTGCTAAGAAACAAGCATGCTATCTTCCGATAAAATTAATATACTTCTGCAGTTTTTGCACTCAGTACATTCCTCATACTGATGGAAGACAACTCCCATGGCATATAAATGGATTTAATATAACAAATGAGAAATATGAATTGAAAGTTATTATCACAAAGGCTCAGGAACTGTCAAGAGATTCAGCTGATTTCATGAACATATACATATGTATTTCTTAAAGAAAACGAATCCTTCAACAGATTAAGGAATTACCAAGATGAGTGTGTAGAAAGAGAAAGCAAGTCTCTGACAGAAAGCTAATAATGTCAACTACCAGTTGGTTCCTCTCCTGAGACACATCAACACACTCTCTAAAGTCACAGGAGCATGTGATTTTCCAATCACAGGATGACATCTACTATTATTCCCTGATGCTTCCAGCAATAGCAATTGTCCTATCATTTTTGTGGTTCCTTAGATGGTGGCTTTTCACAACTTAAGCTTGTGGAGGGCAGTGGGGGTGACTATTGTAGAGTTTTCATAATCATAAATGCAGTTATCATACTAACATAGCAATAGGTTGCTGATGTCATGTCATGGGCCTGAATATATATATATATATATATATATATATATATATATATATATATATAAACACTTATTGAAAACTCCCTAGGGCTTCTAGCCTCAGATGATTTGCACAGCAGAGTCAGTAATTAAATCAACAGAGTCCCTGCCTTGACCTCCAGCTCCACTGAGGACTACTCAATGGCTGAGTTCGCATCAAGCATCTATAGATATAGATAATCAGTATCTTATCTTTAACATATGCACCTGAGGAATTGTTCTATGTAACTCAACATTCTCATCTATAGTAGCTGATGCAGCTGGAAGAGGGGCCACAGCATCTGGTTTACATGCTGAAGGACTCAGGTTCAATCCCTGATGGCTCCAGGTAGGGCTAGGATTGTCCCATGTGAAATACCAGAGAGCTGCTGAGTGGAGTTCTGCTCACAGAATTCTGCCACAAGAGTTGGGGAAGAAGGGGGATTTTCACTGTCTACAGGGCTCCTTTGCCAAAGGGTCAGATTTATGCATTTATTTGAGCAGCAGCTAGGAGAACTCTGCTCTTGGGTAGAAAAATACGGACAGATTGTTTCAAACACGTGCTTGGAGCAAAGCTTAAAACGCCCTTTCTCGTAGATTACATGACAATAAGAGAGAGGAAACAGAAAGAGAAGACTTCACTTCCTCCCTAGTTGGAGGAAAGGGGACATATCCTAGCTGAATCTATGAATCTAACTCTGTGATCTTAACCCCTTCATGCACTAACTAGCACTCATGCATAGTTACGTTTGACTGCAATTTCCCACAATGAGAACAGTGAAGACAAAGGAACAATCTCCCTAACAAAACAAATGGATGTGCCAACGGAGAAAGCGTCCACACCCCATATTCTGTGTGCCCCCTATTTCCCCCAGGAAAGTAGCTACGGGGTAAGTACGTTGTTTCTTTAAGATTTGCTGAGTATACATAATTGATAGAGTGACTGGGGCAACCCAGATAGATGGGCGGGGTAATAATAATAATAATAATAATAATAATAATAATAATAAATGTCTTAGCTGAGATTGGCTCAGTTATCTGGCAAAGGAGTAGAAGCATACTTTTTAGTGATAGCTTCCCAGAGCACAGCACATGTTAGCTTTACAAGTTAATAAATATTACTACTTTTCTAAAAAATAGTTAATTCTGTTTTAGGAAAACAACACCATACTAATTTAAATGCATATTTGCCATTCCCAGCTTATGCAAAGCAAATACTTCTTTGCATTTGACTATCTGGTAACTTAATACAAGATGTAAAGTAAGAAGCAGCCCTTAATCCCTCCACAAGTCCAGGGGTAGTTTTAATTGTACAGTTGCTATGAAACCACTCTTACAAGTTTCTATGAAAGTGGGTTTGACATGTCATTGATTTGACCCTCTAGCAAAACTCTGATGAAACATTTCCTCTTGCTTTGGAGCCTTCTGAGACCAGGTATTTGGCAGGCTTAGTGAAATTTTCATTCTAATTTCCTGCCTGTGGGAAGTCCTTTAGTCTGACCCCACCTGGGAAGATGAGAGAAATTCTGTTTTCCTCTGTCACCACCTCAAGCTCAGGAAGTGGAGACCCAGCAATGCAATATCAAGACAGTCAGTCTCTTGCCACTACTAGGTCTTAGCAGTTTGCTGGACTAGTAGGGTTAAAACTTAACAACAAGCTTCCTGGGCTGCAAATGTACAACATTCAAGTTCAGGCTCAAACCTTGCAAACAGTTGTTGCACACCTAATTTCTCCTGTGAATTTATTTGTTGATTAATATGTGATACATCCTTGGTCTCACTATTACATGACTGGATCCCCTCATCTAATTGTGACTTGAAGCTATTTTTATTGATCATAGCTTAGTCATTATTTATTGTAATTGTTAAGAGTGAATTTCTGTTTAATTATTATTTGCTGGTGTCTTGAGAGTTAATTGCATTGTGTACTATTATATTATAATAGATTATTGAATATTAGTTTATTTGATATAAGATGATTATTTTAAAGTTATGTTTTATTATGATGTTTTGGACAGATTATTATAAGGTGTATGTTTTTGTTGTTGTTGTTGTTGCTGCTGCTGTAAACTGCCTTGTGCATAGAAATATAGAAAGGCGGTATACAAATTAAAAGTGGAATACAGAAGTCTCTTACCCCTCCACCCCAATTTGCCTTTTGACTTGCAATTATATGCACTGAATGACCCATGTCGTTCTCCCAGATGAGTCTACCTCACAGGGTTGTTGTGAGGATAAAATGGGGAGGTTGAGAACCATGCATGCCGCGTTGAGTTCCTTGCAGAAAAGATGGGATGAACATACTGTAAATGTTTTTTTAAAAAATTGCTGCCTTGTCTTATTAAACACCTTTGTGTTTAGAAACTTCTCCTTGAGTTCGTCTAGTTTCAGAGTTTGGGATGGATATTGGAACAACATACATATTGTGCAAAGTGTTGATGAAACCGGGGTCCTACATTATTTAGAGATGGTCAAACGTGCAGCACAACAGAGAGGGGTCCAAAGTGGGACAGCTAATGGCAGTCTTAGAGTATACATCCAAGCTTTTACTGGGCCAGCCCTACCATTAGGTTGCGTGAGATGCAACCTCAGGCAGATTTGAGGTGTCATGAAAGCACAGAAGATGGTTATTTAATTTATTGTTGCATTCTTACTGCCATGGATTGGGAGGAGGGACTTTTGCCTCAGGGATGTTCTGCCTTGGGTACCACAGGAACTTCCCAGCCTTGGGCTTTCTTCACAGTGACTTTGATGGGGAGGGGGCATTCGCTGCTCTGCCTCAGGCAGCAAAATGTCTTGCACCAGCCCTGAGCATGCTTGGGTGCTATGCTGGGTTCTAATAAGCAGTTGGGGAGAGATGTGCAGGGAGATGGAGGACAGCAGCGATGTTTTATAAAAGCTTTTATAGTTTTGTACTAGTTTCTAAAATAATTCTGGGAGTCGAGGGCACAGAGGACCCTGTCACTCAGCACTTCAGAAGGTAGCTGCATAGCAGGATTTTTCCATTAGCCTAATCAAATTACAAACTCAAGTTCCCACATTTCATGCAGGCAAGGTCCCTGCTTCCGGGTGGCTTTAATGGAGCTGTGCTATTCAGCACCCATGAATAGCACACAGGTACTCTTTACAGAAATCAGAAAGCTCTAATAAGGTGCCTTTTGGGCCAAGTTTCTTACAGGCATCGTTCCAAAGTTTCTCACAGCATCATATTAACAAACTCCCTGAAGACTCTGCAAGCTTCTCAGAAATGCCAAGTGCATTTAACCAAAGACCTTATGGAACAGGTGCCTGCTACCAGTGCCAGATTTTAGTATCTATCCCTATACCAGTGACCCACCTCTACAGAAGATGGAACCCAGCTTAAATTGGGATGTTGCCGTAGGATGGGTTAAACCAGAAGTGGGCAATAGGTACATTTCAGGCTAGTGGTGGATCTGTGGGTTAGCTCAGTTCTGATACTGAAAGTGGAAACAAATTCATGGTCTGAGCCATGTGCTCAGAGCACCCTGTTCCTTAATGATCAGAATTAATTATCTTAATTCCACCACCATGCATCTCTATTTTGCATGCAACTTCAGCTGGTGAACCTTGAAGCTGCAGGAAAAGAATAAAGTCAATCCCAGAAGCCTGCCTGCCCATCCCTGGGTTAAACGGCCAACACCTTTGAAGGGGCTTCATGATGGAGGTTTGTTTGAATGTTGGGCGTATTAATCTAGTGTTCCCAATACCCACCAGTCAAGCAGACTAGCAAGGCCCGTGACTTTGGCAATAGTCCAAAGGAGTGACTATCACAACAAATTCCTGCACCTCTTTTTCAGATACCTCATCTTTTCCAGTGAAATTGCCCTAAAATAAAACCAGTTGGGGGAAGCTGCAAGGAAGCGTTAACCTAACTCCCTGCCCAACAAGTAGATCAAACACCACAATCCCTATTTTATGAAGGATGATGTCCCCCAAGGCCACAACAGAGATTGCTTAGCTTTCATATCCAGAAGAACCATATTATAATTATTAAAGATTATTGCAGTATTAACAATTAAAACT
Organism: Podarcis pityusensis; assembly: GCF_964106645.2. Taxonomy (NCBI): domain Eukaryota; kingdom Metazoa; phylum Chordata; class Lepidosauria; order Squamata; family Lacertidae; genus Podarcis; species Podarcis pityusensis. Next base: position 74,863,471 of record NC_138029.1, on the reverse strand, counting down.
GTTTTCTGCTTTGATATTGAAAACGAACCTCTGTATGGTCTGCATAGCACATTGATGGCCACTGGGGGCTGCTGTTTCTCTAGCGAAACACACCAAAGGCAGGGCCGCACTAAGGCCCAGGGAGACTGATGCAGTAGGAATGGAGAGTTGGAAATATTGTACTCATTTTAAAAATTACCTTAAGGTCCAGAAAGTAATTATTTCCTCGTCCCTAATTACCCAGTTGCAGATAATCATTGATGTTCATTGCTAGCAATGCACATTCTTCTACGATTCTTGAAAAATTATGCAACTTGCTATTTTTGACACAATCTGTTGAGTTTTCTTTAAGCAACTGCACATTTGTGGGGGTGGAATGGGCCCCACAGTCCCACATAATAGCTGAATTGCTGTGTCTTCATTACGACAGTAGCATGCTTACAAACATTCAGTTCTTTTCAACACAAGTCACCTCTAAGTGCATTGGCCAAATCTCTGGCAATTCTCCAATGTGTGTCCAGATTCCAACTGCCTCCAATATTTTCTGATCAAGTTTTTTTCAGAGATATGGTGAGCTGGGATCAGGATATGAAATGGAATACTCAGAAATTCAACACAACCAGATCACTGAAAATGGCAGCTATCCCTCACTGAAGAATTATTATGTAAACTGATTCTCTCTAAATTGCTTTCCAGCTCATCAGTCTACAACTTAAGAAATGAAGAAATGCTCGTTTGTTGCGCACTATCAATATATCTTCCTTCAAGGTTTTGTTTCTGTTTTGGCTCCAGATCTGTCCAAGGGACTTTCCCACCAGATGAAGCAGGGGCAGCAATTTTCACAGATTCCTCCTCCTCCCTGTTGCCCCACAAAATTCTGCTTCAGAGGGTTCTGGGGCTGAGATTCACCCAACAAGTCATTGTGCAAGTGATTCCTTTTGTGCAGTGGGACTCCCTCCCCACCCTCCTCCCCGTGTACCTCTCCTGAAATTGACTCAGGGGAGGAGAACTCCCAAAACAGTGGGGGAGGGGGGAGAGGAGAGGAGGAGGGGTGTTCTTTCTGCCAAGCTGTAATGTTTGTGCTGACTTTGATCTAACTTGTGGAATTAGTAACAAATAGTCTGTAAATCACCCCTTCAATAAATCTTTAAAATGCCCCAGTACCAGTTTCTGTTCCTGCAAGGGAGGCTTTAAAACTGATTCACTATGAATCCTTCAGCTGGGATAGCAGCAAAACAAGCTATACCTGCATGTTTTTTGTGTTTTTTTAAACAAGGCACAGAAAGGCTGAAAAAATTCGAGAGTGCTTTGCCTACCCATCCCAAACAGGCTGATACTTCACTTAATTTTAATTTTTTTAATGCAACAAATCTAACCTAATCCCCACCCCTCACCTTCACATGAAAACAACAGAGAAATGCTGGACTGAAACAATTTGACAACACCATTTTGCCCGGTTGCTTCAGAAAAACCTGACAGGATAGAAGGAGAGAAGAAAAGAGCAACTGGGCTGGTATATGATTTTGATTGGAATAACTTGACATAAAGTTGACATAAAGTATGGTTCCAGGAATGGAGAGACAGGCGGATAAGCCAAAGCTTCCAGCAATATTTTTTTGGGAAGTGGGATATATGTAGTAACTTCAGCTAAAGGTAAAGGACCATTAGGTCCAGTCGTGACTGACTCTGGGGTTGCGGCGCTCATCTCGCTTTATTGGCTGAGGGAGCCGGCGTACAGCATGACTAAGCCGCTTCTGGCGAACCAGAGCAGCGCATGGAAACGCCGTTTACCTTCCCGCCGGAGTGGTACCTATTTATCTACTTGCACTTTTGACATGCTTTCAAACTGCTAGGTTGGCAGGAGCAGGAACCGAGCAACGGGAGCTCACCCCGTCACGGGGATTCGAAGCGCTGACCTTCTGATCAGCAAGTCCTAGGCTCTGTGGTTTAACCCACAGCGCCACCCGCGTCCCTGTAACTTCAGCTAATAATAGCCTAATAGAGAGTCCCTAGGGTCCCTTGCACTCTTGGCAATGAGCTGTATTAGCTCCCCCCTAGAAGAGGAAAAAACCCACTACTTTAGAAATGGCTACATTTTACACCACCCAAGTGCTCAAAGCGTCCAGAGTGAGAGCGAGGCAAGGGGCAAGGGTGAAAAAATCTGCACACTTTCGTGCTACGGTGCAAGAAGGATGGGAAGCTTTTTCCGTTTCGATCTCACAGATTTTTTTGCACTCCCCCTGGGCCCGTGTCCCTGGCGAAGGGCGGCTTCGCCAACCCCCAGGTATGCTTCTGCTAATAGTGTGGAGACTGAAAAGGCAAGCTGACAGGAAGCCAAATAGTCCACTATAGTTCTGGAAGTGGCTTTCATGTCACGTGAAAGCTCAAATGCAATGTGGAAATGAGCACGTAGCAAAATGTCATGAAAATCGAACAAACTGCAGTGTGGATGCAGCCGGCGTGAATCTGCTCCCCCTTATTTTCTCCCCATCCAACAGAATAAGGATAGGTGATCTGAAGGTGCCTGCCACAGGCTACTTTCCGCCCTCATTCGCAGCAAGAGATGACTTACCCTGTAATCGCTAGAGGTGACGTAGAAGATGGGCAGGAAGGCCAGCCAGATGATGCACGTGGTATACATGGTGAACCCAATGAACTTGGCCTCGTTGAAATTCTCAGGGCATTTCCTGGTCTTGAAGGCATAGACTGTACACAAGACTATCAAGAGCACATTGTAGGTGAGTGAAATGAGCATACTGGAGTCTTGGTTGTTGCACTTGAGTGTGACAATGTACCTTTTGTCGGGCTCCGTCTCCTTCCGAGTGCCGGGAGTCTCCACCAGGAGCCAGATGACGACGATAATGAGCTGGCAAGAAATCAGAGCCATGCAGATGACCACTTGGGAGGTGGGGCTGATGAACCTCGGGCGCTGCACGCCCTCCTTCACCCCGCTGAAGATCCGAGCGATGCGGTTGGTCTTGGTCAAGAGGGCCGAGTAGCAGACGGCGAAGGAGGTCCCCAGCCCCAGCCGCCGCAAGGTGCAGACCGCCGTAGAGGGCTTCGCGATGAAGATGAACGTCATGCTGTAGCACATCAGAACCCCAGTGAGCAGGATGTAGCACAGTTCGCGCCCGGAGGCCTTGACGATGGGAGTGTCGTTGTTCTTCACAAAGACGCCAAAAACAAACAGGGTGGAGATGAAACCGAGGCAGGAAATGGTGACTGGTCCAATAGCCCAGACGTCCTTCCAGCGAATGTACTCTTGGGGTAGCTCATAGCATGCGTTCAGCATCGCGTTGGGCCAGTAGCCAAGCCCACAATCGCTGCAAGTGAACTCATCCAGCAGATATTCGTAAGGCTGGCACGGAATGCATATCCAACAGCACATGTCTCCTGGCTGCATGCTCTTCATTTCATTCTTTTTGCAGGGATCACTGCACTGGGAAACAGGGATGGAGGTCTTCACCCAGGGGATGAGGCTTGTGTTCAGGATGAGTCCTTCTGCCCAAAAGCCCACTTTCTGATAGCGATACCTCCCGTTGGCTCTGTGGTAGTTGAATATATTGTAGCGGCCAATCCCATCCCCACAGTGGTCAAATCGAACTGTGCTTTTGGTGTCTAATGATGGTCGAAAGGGAGCTGCAAAGCAAAAGAGCAAAGACTCATTTAAATGATGGAAAAGCTAAATGATTAGAAAATCAAATGTCCACATATAATTGAATCGTGCTCCACACGTACCTGTCACTCTCCTTTCCAGGGCATGTCTACAGAGGATTAACTACAAAGTGTTATCATACTTTGAAATAAATCTACTTCTGACTAATGGGATTGACAGAAAAATGTTTCACTAAGAAGAGGGAAAAAACACATTTGTGCAGAAAATCCTATTTCATTAGAATGCAATGTATAGAAACCCATTTTTGGTTATTTTTAATTACAAAAATCAAAATGGATATTCAGGACAACATGTTAGAAATGAACCAAAGCCTAATAGGGTGCTTTGTCCCTTTTGACCTTACAGTTTCAGTTGCAAGCGCCATAATCATGTGTTTGAGCGTGCTAAATGTGCTCACATTTTCTGTTCTGCTGTTTTTCTTTTCATTTTTGTTATTTCAACCCATAATTTCATGTTCCCAGGCATTGTGATGTTACAGACGTGTGTCTGTTGCCCTCACTGTACTTGTTTGTATAGGCTCAGCAAACCTGTGGGTGAAATAGCCCTAAGGACCAATCTAGATGTGACAGTACAGTGGTACCTTGGTTTAAGAACAGCTTAGTTTATGAGCAACTTGGATTAAGAATGCTGCAAACCCGGAAGTAGGTGCTTTGGTTTGTGAACTTTGCCTTGGAAGCAGAACATGTTCTGCTTCCTGTTGAGTGTGTTCCATTTGTAAATTGAGTCCCCCACTGCTATGGGAAAGCATGCCTTGGTTTAAGAATGCTTTGGTTTAAGAACGGACTTCCAGAACGGATTAAGTTTGTAAACCAAGGTACTACTGTAGTCACATGATTGGCTTCATGTGCTTGTTTTTCCTTTATTAAACAGCAGCCACAAACCCCCTGATCTAGACAAGGGCCTCAAAGGAGCCACAGTGTTAAAGCCTACCTCCACCAACCTTGCAATCTCAGTCTAGATTAGGGCTCTTCAGGGCTGCTCCTTAGAGAGAGAAAACAGGCAAGAAATGGCTAGGTAGATGATTAACACCGTGTCTAGGGAAGATGCAATGTTGTGAGGACTTTCCCCATTTCCTCCTCCTCCTTATCAGGTCGTGTGCTATAAGGCTTCTCACCACTGTGAGTGCTTGCTGGTCAAGAGATGGAGCAGAAATGGAGAATGGCAACTTTCAGGCTAAGCTTTGTTCCCTTCTCAACAGCAGATCAGAGTTGCATGCAGACCCAGAGCCAGCAATATTAGAAGGAATTTGATATCAAGCTAAAGCAAGCGTTCTGCCAGGGCAAGCATTTTGGCTGGCCAAACGGAGCAACCCCACATCTCCTCCCTCCCATTGTGCTGCATGTGCCCATACAGAAAAGTACATATTTCCCCCATATAATATGAGAATTAGCCATGAGGCCTCACTGACCACCTTAGGCTGAAGCTGCACCCTTCTTCTCCCATCACACCCCAAGCCTTTATTTTCCCACACCCCAAAGCACAACCTCGGCTTACCATCAAATGTCACATTCAGCATGAATTCCTTGTAGAACCTCTTGCCGTTCACAGGCTTCATGGGGTCGCAGAGCTTGGTGGCGTTGGGGCACAGCGCTTGATACATGTTGTGCAGGGCATGCGCCATTGCGTAAACCGCATTGATTACAAACATGATCTTGGATTCCTGCTCAAACTTGCCTGTCTTCAGGGAGAAGCGGCTACAGTTCTGGCTGTGGAAGCTGCACTGGAACTTGTGTTCCCAGAACTCCCGGAACCAAGGGTTTCGGCTGTTGTTGTAGGGGTCAAGGTTCCGGAAGTACACTGCGAATTCCTGCACCGGATAGGAAGCCAATTCAATGGTGATAGCTCCCTCAGCTATTGGCTCACTGCCAGCCACCACACTCTCAAGAGCACCCCAGCCATCACTGGCCACCCACGTGAAGGACACGTTGATCCTCTGAGCGGCTGCCAAGAGCTCTCGGGCATCTTCGCTCCGGGTGAATAGCACAACCACCCTTGCGCTGGGCTTCTGCAGCAGGGCCTTGATCACCCCGTCAAAGGTCTTCTTGTTCATGGAACGGCCCACTTTCTCAGAGGTGGCGATGCAGATGTTGCGAGCCCGGGCTTGTTGCTCAAAGGCTTCAATGCCTGTTTCTCCATAGTCACCTTCTGAGGCCACCGTGGAGACGTAGGTCCAGTTGAAGAAACGCAGGATCTCGGACATAGCCTTCGCCTGGTAGAAGTCTGGTGGGACAGTGCGAGCGAAGTAATCGTAGCGAGTCTTGTCGCTGAGCTTGGCACTGGTGGAGGCATAGCTGATCTGGGGGATCTGGAAAAGTCGCAGCAGGTTAGCCACCTGAAGGGAAAGAGAGGAAGGAAGGAAGGAAACAACTTGATGAGCAACACATAAGCAACAACAGGAGAAATGGCATAGTTATGAAGCAGCAGTGGCGATGAAGAATATTCTACCTGCTCTGTAGAGGAAAATGTGATAATTTAAACATAATGCCCCAGAAGACTCTCCTGTTGACATTTGAAAGAGGAGGCAGTTCATAAACCTCATGTTTCCCACATCCTAATTTGAGCAACTCTACCCTGAAAATTCAATTTAGAAATCAGACCAAACCATGGTTAAGGAAGTTTAACTATGGTTTAGTTTGGGGCCTGAACTGACATAAAAAGCATTTGCAGTCAACCAACAAACCAGAAACCACTGCTTGAAGTGGGTTTCCAAACTATGGTTTCTGGTGCCAGTGGTTTGGCATGACATCTGACTTGACATGCCATAGCTATAGATATCCTTCTGCCTTCAGATGCTGCTTCACCATGTGAAGGAAATGAGCAACATGCATTTAAGAAGCTGAGTCCAGAGAGGATGGAAAATGAAAACGCACAAGAAGCTCTGAATTAAAGCATGGTTTGCCTTCTATATGATTCTCAAACTGTGGTTCAAATTCTAAACTGTAGTTAAAGCAAACCATGGTTTGGTGTTTAGAACAAAATTGATCATAGTCTGTCAGTATACAGTGGTGCTTCAGGTGACAGATGCTTCAGGTTACAGACTCCGCTAACCCAAAAATAGTACCTCGGGTTAAGAACTTTGCTTCAGGATGAGAACAGAAATTGTGTGGTGGCGGTGTGGCGGCAGCGGGAGGCCCCATTAGCTAAAGTGGTGCTTCAGGTTAAGAACAGTTTCAGGTTAAGAACGGACCTCCGGAATGAATTAAGTTCTTAACCCAAGGTACCACTGTATCTGGTTTAATGTGATGAGGAAGAGAATGGAAGAACTACAAGGCACAGGTACCCAGATGGCATTGCATAAGCTGGCATCTGAGCCTTCAGCAGGCAATACATACACACTTCCTAACTTTTTGGTGTGAATATGAGGACGAGCAAATTGTTCTCTAAAAATCAGAGCTCAAATTCCGAGTAAATGATATGCTCTGTACCACACTGAGATGTATCTGCACCAGTAGAGGGATATACTGATGGTCTAATATTTAAACCAGTGAAGGTAGGTCCATTAGGGCAATTGGGATGCTGCCCCACCAGCTTCAGCTTGCCCTCAGCCAGCCCCCACCTGCCTGCCTGCCTTCTTGCTTACATCCAGCCCAGAGCACTCCCTGTCAGCTTCCTTTACTTCAGTCTCTGTGTTTCCCCTTGTAAAACTCAGAAGGAAGGCGAATAGGAGCAAAACTAGAATTAGCTAGTTCTGCCTGCCATTGACTCTGGCTGGCTCCACCTACTTCTGGGCTCCTTACCTCCCACTCCACCAGTCACACCAGCCACCAAGGATTAAAACATTTGCTGTTGAAAGCATATCCTTAATATTGCAACCCATTTCTAAGGCATTAGGTTAACAGCGGTTAACACTGTTGACCTTATTTGCCTTGTCTGAGCTAATCGTTTATGACACATCAATGCTACACTGATGTTTCTTTACTATGGATTTAAACTGTTTCGTATGCAGTGAAAATCTTTGCACAAACTTCTACTAGATGTTGGAGCGCACAAAGAATAAATGACACAGAGTGACACATGTTCAGTGGGCACCTTAAGTCTGAGCCACACAGAATACAATAAGTGTGATGTCCTGCGGTGTTGAAATGGCCTAAATCATCTTCCTGGACCATTGAAATTAACCCCTCGCTGAGATGAATAGGGCATTTGATGGGGACTTTCATTGTGAGCTTCTTGCAGCTTCTTACAGACAGATGTGAACTCATAAATACATGGATGGCATTTTGGACACATTTTCTCTGGAGCTGCAATAGCTAAAACCCTGGGGTTTAATCTTGATCAAATCAATAGGCATTTGTCGCTGGCCTCAATGGGAGGTGGATTGCAAGTGGCAAGATAAGATGATGGTGAATTAGGTAGCAGCTTCATACAAAAATCTGATACATGTTTCCCACTATATGTTCTGACCTACATATGACTGACTGCATGGTTAGCCCTTTATAAGGAACTAGGCTAAATCACACCAAGCTACCACAGTAGAAAAATAAAGCAGGGTCTATTATGTGTTGTACTCAATGAGCCACTCTTCCCATTAGTTTCAAGTTACAGACTCTTTATAATTGGAGACAGCAAAATAACAAGCCTCTCTAGATTGTCAGCATCTTGTTTTGGTTTGTAAAATCCTTCTTTCCTGGCATGTGGAAGAGGCATGGCATTGATTGTCACACACGCAGGAGCACTTCTTAACCACGACTGCACATGCAGCCATAACAAATGTATGCATAAGGCATCCTATTGACAGCCTCCCAAGCTCTCTGCATGCATAATTGGTACAAATGTCCATCACATTTGCAGGATATTGCTCAAAGACAGTACTTTGCAACAAGAAAAAAAGCTAATAGAAACCTGCCTCTTAATATGAGAGCTCGCTCAAGGATGACCAACTTGGAATGCCAATTCTGAAATCATTTTGAATTTTTACTATGGAAATGTTCCAATTTAGGCTGCGGAGGGGCAGCCCGCCTCGCCTATATTCAATACCACATATCTATCCGATTACTACGAAAAAACCACATCAAGCACTCTCAAAATACACTACTTTTTGCAATACATCCAGGAAGTGGCCTTTGAACGTTTCTGATAATCTTATTCCTCTATCAGCATGTTCTTGCTCAGTCCACTCCCATGGAAACTGAAATGTTGCATCCGGTCTATTAAGCAGACTCAGAAATTAACGCCCCCTCCCCAGACCATATGCAATGCACGCGCGCGCGCACACACACACACACACACACACAATGCAACTCAGTATCAGAAAGTAACATAGTATGTGTGCATTTATAGAGTACCCAGGGGATATGGTCAAAGAAAAGGGGAGGGGGAACCCTCCTCTCTAAGGCAATCTTAGCAAAGAGTTGTTTAAACACCAAGTTATGAGCATATCTAAGGAGTCTGAATGGAAAGGAAGGACTAGAATTGCCAACTCTCAGAAGAAGATGTCTGGTCTACTCTTTTGCATTAACAGCATATATATGAAGGCATCAGCAGGTGGGCCATTATCACCTACTAAAGTAGTATCTGTTGATCAAGCTCCTGTAAAAAGGACTATAAAAATATGGAAACCCTAGGAATAATTTTCCTGTAAATATAAAGTAGTAGATTTATTATTATTATTATTATTATTGATCAATACTCCAGCATTTATGCACATAACACAGAGCTATATATTCCAAAACAAGGAATTGCACCAAATCTAAATTACTTAACATGTCTCTTTAGTTATTTGAAATATTTTTTCTGCTTTTTGACCAAAAATGCCCAAGGCAGGTTGCAACATACAGTGGTGCCTCGCAAGACGAAATTAATCCGTTCCGCGAGTCTCTTCGTCTTGCGGTTTTTTTGTCTTGCGAAGCAAGCCCATAGGGAAATTCGTCTTGCGGAACGACTCAAAAAATGGAAAACTCTTTTGTCTAGCGAGTTTTTCGTCTTGCGAGGCATTCGTCTTGCGGGGCACCACTGTCTGTCTGTCTGTCTATCTATCTATCTATCTATCTATCTATCTATCTATCTATCTATCTATATCTATCATCTATCTATCTATCTATCTATCTATCTATCTATCTATCTATCATCTATCTATCTTTCATCTATCATCTATCTATATGTCTGCCACCTTCTCTTGTCAAACTCTTGGGTCTTTCAGGGATGTGGCAGGCAGAAACTCAACAGATGATGCATGGCGCTTCAAAGAAATGGATATCTTCACCTGTTGAGCTTGCAAACCCTGAGGATATTTCTTATATTTCCTTGATGACGTGGTGCAAAGAAATCCAAAGCTGTTAGCTCTAATGCAGTAAAGGTTGCTGAAAACAAGCTGTTATGACTGAGGCCTGAGTTTTTCCAGAGCATTCGTGACCAATGGCTGGAATAGTTTACTCTCGGTCATTATTTTACACTGTCATTATTTCCCTTGTGGTCTGAAGCCGTTCTCCAAGCCATTATGGAACTATATCTTACAGATTAATGGTGTGCTTTTATTCTTCAGAAACCACCGCCAAACAAACAAACTCCTGCCTCACAGGAATGCTGTGCGGTGACACTTGTCCTTCTCCGCTGCACTGACTAGAAGGGGAGGGGAGCGGCTTCTGGCTCTGCAAAAAACGACACAGTACGATGCACTCACTGTGCAGCAAAGCAGAGCCGTAGGCCACTGCGCTGTCATGAAAACAGTTGGAATTCAGGTCCTGCAAAATTTCTGGGAGAAGGAGAAGCTTCAAAGCTATGAGAGAGTGGCTTAGATTTTCAGGATCAAGCTTCTGCACCTTCTTTACTGTGTCCATGATCTTCTCAATGACCTCAGCTGAAAGGTTGGCTGCCCCTGATTTAGAGAAGGCAAACACTCTGCTGTGAGTACCACGCAAACCACTTGGGCTATGTTGGCCAAAGGGGTCATATGCTAGTGGACAGCAGTTGAGCCGATACATTCTCCACAGAGAAGAGGCATTCTCTGATCCTGAAAATCCAAGCCACTCTCTCATAGCTTTGAAGCTTCTCCTTTTCCCAGAAATTTTGCAGGACCTGATTTCCACCTACAAAATATGTCAAAGAGGACACTGAGTCCAGCAAGCTAGAAACCCCAATAATCATTGTGGCTGGTGATTCTGGGCACCAAAATAAATCCGGTACTGAGGACATGCTGTTGTCCCCCTCTTTAAAATACTTGTGGAGATCTTGATGAAGAATGAAATCAAGGAAGCTGTGGCAGTCCATCCCCTTTCTCCACCTGAGGCGAAACAGGAATATGCCGCCAGTACCACTTTTGCTGTGAGGTGGAATGCCCCCACTCTTGCCAAATTTAGGGAGAGAGGGGGCATTCCACAAGGCCTTGGCACTTGTCTTCTCTGCCCCGTGGGTGAGGAAGATGAGCTGCAATACTTCATGCTTGTAATGCCCCGCTCTTGCCTCACCACTCGGTGAGAGGGTGGATGTGGGCCATGTCAGAGCCAGGGCATCTTCAGTGAAAGCCCTCTATTCTCCCCAGTAGCCATGGAGGAATCTGAAGAAGGACCTCTGGTGAGAATTGATGGCCAGGCACATGTGGAGACAGGCTCTCCTCCAGGTTCCTGTTGGCAAGCCTTAAAGGTCAAGATCAGCATTTTCAAATGGGCCCAGAACCACACCAGTCACCAGTGGTGTCAGCAAAGCAGTGGTGAAATATATATATATATATATATATATATATATATATATATATATATATATATTAATTCCCAGCACAGCTTGTTGTCTAGCAGCCATGGTCTAAACTAGCGGTGGGGAACCTGTAGACATAGTTAGGCCTGGCATGCCTCCCCAATTTTCCCCATGAGGCCGTTTTGGCCAAGCCACACCCACCTGGCCTACACCAAATGTCATATAGGATGTCAGGTGGAGGGTAGGGGTTTGCAGCACTGGCAAGCAGAAAATCACTATCAGTACAAGCACTGATAATTAGCTGGTCATCAGTGTCTGAAATGCGCTGTGCCTTTGCCCACGCAATTTGATCTCAAACCATGCAGGCAAAGGAAAGCAGATTACCTGACATCACTGTGATGTTGGGTGATTTATAGGTGGGTGGCGCTGTCCATCAGCTTAAGTTGGCCCATGGAAGATAAGGGAGGTAAGGATCTGGCTTACGGGCTGGAACCAGCTCCCTGCCATTGTTCTAACTTAACTGCAGTTTCTGAACTGCACTTCCTGAGAGTCAGCCCCATGTAAAATATTGCAGTTGTCTCACCAGGAGGTTACCAGAGAAAGGGGTTGACCAAGACTAGGGCTGATATACCACAAGTTAGATATCAGACATGATGTGAGGTTATGTAATAAACTCAGGTAAGTAGAAGGGACGCGGGTGGCGCTGTAGGTTAAACCACAGAGCCTAGGACTTGCCGATCAGAAGGTCGGTGGTTCGAATCCCTGCAACGGGGTGAGCTCCCGTTGCTCGGTCCCTGCTCCTGTCAACCTAGCAGTTCGAAAGCACGTCAAAGTGCAAGTAGATAAATAGGTACCGCTCTGGCGGGAAGGTAAACGGCCTTTCCGTGCGCTGCTCTGGTTTGCCAAAAGCAGCTTAGTCATGCTGGCCACATGACCCGGAAGCTGTACGCCGGCTCCCTCGGCCAATAAAGCGATATGAGCGCTGCAACCACAGAGTCGGCCACGACTGGACCTAATGGTCAGGGGTCCCTTTACCTTTAATTATTAGGGAATTTGTGAGATGATGCTAACATACTAACGACAAAATGTAAAAGCCGGAAGGAATTTTGTGGAAATGTCTAATATGTAATGTTAGTGTGGAAGATCACAGAATTTAAGCAGAAGTGGTTGCGTGGGGTAAAAGCTTCCAGTATATTATTAGGAGGGAGAATGACAAGCATCTATTACAGTCTGAAGCCAAACTAGAGCAGACAAAGCAGTATGGTTACGGTTACTATGGATGCTATAACGTAGCTCATGTAAAAGGCAGCAGAAGGGAGGCTTCACTAATAAGGTTGTTGCAGATCCGTTCCTGTAAGAGCTGCAAGGCAGGCTACACAATTCTACGACTGATGTAGATCACAGTGATGTACAAGCAGATGTTGTGCAGGGAGAAAGCTAATCTGCTGCCTTTGTGCCTGGCCTAAGAGCCCTTCTGAAAGAGGAAAAACTGAAGAGCAAGTCAAATAATCTACCAGCAGTGAAAATGTGCACCCAGAGCTGCGGATGGTGCTGCTGCAGTCTGCGACTCAAACTCTCTACTTGGTCCAGATGCTCTGCAGTAATGCTCATTATCTTCAAAGGGGAGAAATCCTCACTAATGAGGTTGTTAAAAATACAGACTACAAAAGAGGCAGGCTAGAGGAAAAAGCCCTGCCATCTGATAGGCTCTTCGGAGTTGAGAACCAGAACACACTTCACAGCTCTGGATGTGTCAAAACCTTGCTGCATAATTAACATGCACAAATAAATTTTAAGCAGAAAATTACATTCCATAGCGGCAAGAAGGCACCCGAGATGGCCAATTGCCCTTCAAGGACTCCCCACCGGCAGTGTCAAGGGCATTTGACCTAAAGCCTTGTGTTTAACTGTATACGCTGTGGGGAATGGGAACAATCTTCCACACCTGCCAGGCTTGATTTTAGAATTATTAGCATGATGTTATAATTTCATAACCCCTTGCAGAACGGGGCTTTTGCAAGACTCAGTGGAAAACTCCGGGCCATTTAAGACCTCTACAATAACGCAGCCATTTCTCTCTTGCTAATGGACTGTTGTTTATTTAACAGCTATGATCGTAATTATGGTAGATTGCCTCTGTAACAGCTGGGGGGTGGGACTAAGTAGCTCTTTTGTTCAAATGTTAAAAAAGATCTGTAAAAGTAATGCTAGTTACCCATTAGACTTTAGTGAGAACAATTTATCTCTTGTCACCAACTTGTCCTTAGAGCCATAGCTTGAGACTCTTAATCTCAGGGTCAGCAGTTTGTGCCCCATGTTGGGTGAAAGATTCCTGCGTTGCGGGGGGGGGGGGGTTTGGACTAGATGATCCTTGTGTTCCCTTCCAGCTCTACAGTTCTAGGATTCCATGATTATCCAAGGGAAAGCACAGATCAGGTAAATCCACTTCCATACTGCATTAGGCTACAATTATCCCCACAAGTTCCAATAGGTGTTTGTGTGCCTACAAATTTGGAAGCAAAACAAAGCTACCCAACGTATAAGGGAGTGGTTTCTACATACTGGGGGACTCCCTTAGGTAAGGACAGATTTAACTAACCAGTCCCACCAGTGGAAGTCCACACAAGGACTTTCACTCATGCAGTGGGGTTCCCCCCCTCTCATCCCCATATGCCCCCCTTCAGATCTGCTCTGGAGGGTCAGGAGACAGCCCCCAGAAGAGCCCCCAGGGGGAGGAGAAGGCAGATCACTTCCCACAGGCAAGCAGAAGTGCTTGTGTGGCTGGTGATCAGCTTTGTGCTTTAGCATATGCGCCGCCGGGGTGCAAAGACCCGCCCAGCGCCCCCAAATTTAGTTTAGCCCCCAAATTAACTTTGGCATTCGTCGTAAAATGAAGAAAAAATGCAGCTCACAGAATTCATAGTGTGTGTGTGCTCTAGGTGCGTTTTTGCGGAAACGTGAAACTAAAATTGCGTGCTGAAACGCATGTGTAGAAGAGCCCTAAGTACTAAGTAGTTAGTCAAAGAAAATGCCGACAATTAGCGAAAATAAACATTTTTTAAAAATGATTTCTCTAAATGAATTTGAACTGTAAGTGATGAAATTCAAACGAAATTTGCAATGTTTTGCTCGGGGTCAGTGGCACCTTTGACACGACTGATCTCGCGCAGCTTGCATGCAGCTAGCAGGAAGGTGCGAGATCAGTCATGTCAAAGGTGCCGCTGACTCACCCCACTGCCACATAGCAGATCAATACAATACGTAACATAATATTTTGTAAGAGTTAATTTCGCGTGCACGGCGCCATTGAGAATGACAAGTGCCTTTGTTGACTCGTCTGACAAGTGCCGCCATTCTGAATGCCAAGTATCGCCTCTGGTAAATAAGTGCACAAAGTCGAAAGTCCTTTCGTGAAACAGTAGGTATACATTTCGGTGATACCTAGATATATACGTATTTTGTGTTTCTAGCTTGATCAAAATTATTTATTATTTCATAACAGGTAGATAGTTAAGAGCGTAGGTGGCTTCAGCAGCGGACACCTGGCACCCCCCCCCCTGAATTTGGTGCCTGGGTGCCCCGCACCCCTTGCACCCATGGGTAAAGATGGCCCTGGTGCAAGGGGTTCCCTCTCCTTTTTGCTAAAGGTTTTGGACGGCCAGAGATGAGATTGCATGGAGTTTTCCACAATATCTCAGTGGTGTGGATGGGGCTGGCTTGAGAGGAAGGACAGGCTCTAGCCACCTTGCAGAACCTCAGGGTTGGCCAGGCTTGTCAGAAGATATTGTAAGCTAGGCTGGCCAAGGTGTCTCTGGTTTGCATTGTCGTTTTGCTGCCTGGTCCTGGACTTGGTTGGCCCACCAAGTGCTGTGTTGAACCAGCTGCCCAAAATATTTATTACCCCAGAATGCCTCTGGACCCAGAAAGATGGTGGGCGAATGAAAATGCCAGATGGGCAGAGCTTTGGAGGGTGCCCTGCCTTGTTCCGTTACACACCATGGCTGACCACAGCCACCCCCCAGAACCTGCCATTCATTCACTGGCTTCGTTTGTGGGCCCACCCAGACTGCAGCACCCCAGATGCCCACCACAAAGTCTGACCCTAACAGTGCAACTGCGTCTGGCCATGGGTGTGAAAGAGAAAACAACACTGAGCCAGGTGCGCCCACAGCCATACAGGAAGGGGGGAAAGGATGGTTGTTGTGCCATCAGTTGGCAGGTGCAGTTGCTTGCTTGTATGAACATCCCTCGCCTAAGCTCAGCCTTCTCTGCCAATTAAAAAAAAACTGGCTCCAGAAGGAAAACTTCCTCCTGTTTCCATGGTGCATGCACACACAGAAGTGACATTTCTCTAGCCCAGCCAGTTAAGCAATGACAAATCCTATCTGACAGACTCATTCTTAACTAGTGAGAATTAGAGCAGGGGAGTGTCGGCGTGTTCATTATGACATCAGAGTTTACAACCCAGCTTGATGTTGCGATTCTAAGAGAGCTTCGGTTGCTAGAAGCAGATCATCATTTCCTCTCGAGACATGGGCTTTCCCTGAAAGAGATGATTGCTTTCTGCAAAAAATGTTGCGTAAGTTGAGTGCCGCGTGCCAATCTTCCTTTGCAAAGTGTCTTAAAGGTAAAGGTAAAGGTACCCCTGCCCGTACAGGCCAGTCTTGACAGACTCTAAGGTTGTGCGCTCATCTCACTCTAGAGGCCGGGAGCCAGCGCCGTCCGCAGACACTTCCAGGTCACGTGGCCAGCGTGACGAAGCTGCTCTGGTGAGCCAGAGCCGCACACGGAAACGCCGTTTACCTTCCCGCTAGTAAGCGGTCCCTATTTATCTACTTGCACCCGGGGGTGCTTTCGAACTGCTAGGTTGGCAGGCGCTGGAACCAAGCAACGGGAGCACACCCTGCCGCGGGGATTCGAACCGCCGACCATGCGATCGGCAAGTCCTAGGCGCTGAGGTTTAACCCACAGCGCCACTCGCATCCCCGCAAAGTGTCCTACGCTACACAAAATACTATGATCAGAAACTGAGTCCTTTGTTGCACTGCCACCCTCATGTCTCCAATGGTATCAGTGGGAGCTTTCTTCCCCAAGCCAAACAACAGCTGGGGCAGTTGGCCATGTTTTAGTTATGATAGTGGAGGAGAGGAGGGTGAAACCAGGGGTGGCCTGTTCAATTTAACCACTTGAGCTGAAACCGGACTTGCCGTGCCACCACCCTGCTGGTGCCACACCACACCAGCCTTCCTTATTTGCTTTGTGCGGTGGTGCCCACAAAGCACCAGCAACAGTGCCAGCTTTGAATGACGCTTCTCTGCTGGTGAGGGTGGGGAGCCTGGGCTAGGGCGAGCTTTGCACACTGTGAAGTAGGCACATTCAGATACATCAGTAACCCACACAATCTCTGGAATTAGGATGGAACAACGGAACAGTTAGCTTCTGGAACATGCCTGAACCGCACATCTATTTTTAGGAAGTAAGCACTGGTTTTCATAAAAAGCAAGATGTAGTGTAGTCAGTTGCTGCACAACCCTCTTGCTCATTAGTCAAGCGCTGGCCTTTTGCACCCAACAAATGCAAAATTACATAAATGGAAGGGCAGCCATTGGTAAAGAGCTTGAATGCTCTTGTAGCATAAGGCTCAGCAGTCCTACAGACTCTTTTGACCCTTCTCTATGCTTATATTTCTTTCTTTTTTCTTTATTCTGGCCATCTTTTCATAAGGCACGCAAAAAATCAACGTCGCCACCGCCAACATCACCACCACCTTCAATGCCAGAAACTTCGAAAAAGGAAGTTAAGGTACATGCCAGACTTTCTATACAGGCAATTTTGCCTTCCTAGAGGCATCTGGGGGGCCACTGGGAGAACAAGATGCTGGACTACATGGGCCATTGGCTTAATCCAGCAGAGCTCTTCTTACGTTCTTAAGCGCTTTTCCTTCACTGCCACCATTCCTGCTTCCAGGTAGGTTGTTTTTTTTAGTGAGAACTATAAGGTTGTGGCCTAGCTGTTAGACACAGGTGGGAAAAGACCATTTTCAACATCCAGTTTGCATCTTTTCAGTTTTGTGTCTTGTTTGGCTGACGGAAACTATTAAATGTCTGACACAATATGACTGATTCTTGTATGAGAGAGAAAACTAACAGGGAAAGGGATTTGTGCCTCGGCCCCTTTCTGCTTACGTTGTAGTGACAACTGAGTCATTGTTTCCTACTTTTAGGCTGCTATTACCATCCAGAAATGGTGGCGTGGTACTCTAGTCCGCCGTAGCCTGCAACACGCCATCGTCTGTGCATGGTTGGTCCAGAAATGGTGGCGCATGATTTCCTTCCGGAGACGAGAAGAGAAAAGGGCAATGGCATTATCGACGTACATTTGGTCTGAGAAGGCTTCCGTCCTCTTGCAATCAATGTTTAAGATGTGGCTTATGAGAACACGGTACAAGAAGTATCAAAGGGCAGCCCAGATCATCCAAAGTAACTGGCGGCACCACAGCTTCCGAAAATCCTCCGGCTCCTATTCTCTTAGCAACCTGAATCAGGATGGCATAGATTTGAACATTGAGATTGTTGTTGAGTAAAGAGTCTCTGTGGAGAAGGTAGAAGAGACTGCTTTCAAACTCAGACTCCAGGGAGTGAAATAAATGCATGCTTTGTCATACAGTTGTACGGCTGCTGTCTGTTTACTGTGGGTGGACGATTGCCATGGATTTGACTGAAAGCAAAGGCTGATCACCCTCTAGGATTTGACAAAATGAATGCTGATGTTCATTAATAGTCCAGGAAGGGCAAGGGGTGTCTCTCGATGGGACCCTATTGTTAGATGATTAATTATTAGATTATTTATTAGAGTCTCTGGAATGAGTAAGTCACCAGTGTTTGTAGATTGTGTATGTGTGTCAGCAGTCTGAGGCAGGTAAACACAGACAGGCACAGCAGATAGGTACACAGAGTGAGCCATGAGCTAAAGGCTGGAAGCATCTTGGAAGCACAGTGCTTCTTTCTAGAGATCTGATGTCAGGTAGCATGAGGGTATGGTACTATGGTGTGCATTTTTGTGTTTTTATATTGTAAACCAACCTTGTGCTCCTTGGCTGAAGGGTGGTATAGGAATTTAATAAATAATCCTAGAATCAAAGAATTGTAGAATTGGAAGGGACCCTGAGGGTCATCTCATTCAACCCCCTGCACTGCAGGAATCTCAACTGAAGCATCCATGACAGATGACCATCCAACCTCTGCTTAAAAACCTTCACGGAAGGAGAGTTCACCACCTCCTGAGGGAATTCGTTCCACTGTTGAATGGCTCTTGCTGTCACAACAAAGTTCTTCCTGATGTTTAGTCAGAATCTCTTTTATTGTAACTTGATAGTTACAAGAATAATAAAAATAGTTCACAATGCATAAATAGCTTCTCACAGACATGGAGTCATTTCCAATGTAATGTTTGGCTTCCGCTGGACAGCTCTTGGGATGTTTCTTCTGGGCAAAATGTGTAAAAGAGTTTAAATGGTTCATTCGCATGCAGCACACCCCTAGGCAATCGATGAATTGAGAAGTTCTAGTGTTCATTGTGTAGTCGTCACTCAGAATACTGCATGGATGAACCATTCTGACATGATATTTTCACGTGCAAACATCTAGGAACATTGGAAGCTACCTTATACCAGGTCAGAAAAATTGCCCAGTTTGCTCATCAAGAGACTGGAACTGGCTTTCTAGGCTCTCACAATCTCTCCTACTCAATCCTTTTTAACTGGAGGTACTGAGAACGGAAATTTGGGATAGCCTGTATGAAAACATGTGCTCTGCCATGAAACTATGGACCCTCCACTAAACTAACATCCCTGTGAACCTGTGCCCCCACCCTCTAACCTGCTGTTATTGGACTACATATCCCATCATCCCTGGCCTTTGGTCATGCTGACCAGGGCTATTGGGAGTTGGCATCCAGCAACATCTAGGGGGCTTGATGTTCCTCAGGGCAGCCATATTAGGAATTATATAGAAGCTGTGCCGCAGAGGCAACACTTTACTACAAAGCTGGCTGCTTGTCCTCCTCTGACCCCAAATTGTGATCCTTTTGCTGTGCTGACTACTGTTCCTTAGATCACTATGACAATGCGAAAGGATGGGTAGTTTGGGGGTCAGTTTGTTAGTTTAATTAGTTCTATCATGACATGAGGCAAGCAAAAGAAGATACCACAAGAAAGTCTCAGTCTCTCTCTCCCTCTCTCTCTCTCTCTCTCTCTCTCTCTCTCTGTGTGTGTGTGTGTGTATGCACACCACACCAGGGACTATCAGAGCAGGGCCAGGAGGGCCTGAAGCTCAAAGGAGGCCTCAAATTCAGCATTTGTTAAGTTCTGCAACTTGTTTTTATGCACATCGGACCGAAATGCAACATTCACAGTTTAGAACATTTAAGCAAGTAAGAATCGTGATTTGGCAAAATGCTTTTAAAATTTTGTTTAACTGATACAGATAAAGTTATATTAAATAGTTTTAAATAGTAATGACTCAGCAGAAGGCCTACCCCCCCCCCCAGTATTATGACTGTGAAGTATTATGACCCACATTCCTCTGTGGCAGGAGGTTTGTGCTGGATCATTCTGTGAGCCAAAGTGGTAGGTTGGAGTCAGAGGCAGGCCCTTCTGCCATCTGTTTTCCTTTTATTTCTGGAGAATGTTTGGTTGCAAAAAACAAAACAAAAAAACCCAACACAAAACCACAGTGAAGAACTGATGGCGTTCACCACATTTTGTTGCCTGGAAGGCCTTTTGAAGAGGAGGAGAATGGGAAGCTCTCCTTTCCCCCTTCCCTCATTGCCTAGAATTCCTTCACTGCTACCTACCTAGGCAATTATAATTCCACCATTTCCGCAAGTGTGCCTAGGCGACATTATTCACTCATTGTCTTTTTACAAAAAGGTTATGGTCATTTTGAACCTTAAAACAGGAAAAACCTTGGATCTACCTATCCAAAATTTGGTAGGGTTAATCTCTTGGCTGGCTATTATGTACCTATGTGGGGGGGAAACTCAGAAATTTACAGCTGTTCTGGTTTCCAGGCAGAAGTCAATGAGAGGACTGTAGCTTTGGTTTTCCTAATATTGTGAAGGTCTCCCAAACCAATCTGAGGTGAATGTAGCCCCAATCAAAAGCACTAGAACAAGTTCTGAAGTCAAGTGGATGAGGGGAGAGTTCATGTAGCTCTAGTGCTTCTCCTTGTCCGCATCCCCCAAAAGGTCTTATAATGGTCAAAGTTCTGAAGGATAAATGGATAGGATGGATTGAATGAGAATACAGCTATGGATAAAATGCAAAACTTACCACCCTAGCCAAAACTGGGAGGAGAGAAGAGTGATACTGTATAAGCAACTATTCTAACTAGACTAGTAGTGTAAGTAACTAAGACACAGGAGAGGCAACAAACTTTTTTTTTTTAATGAAGAAGGGACAGGAATGGATTGTGAAGGATGGAAAAGAGTTGAGAGGGCTTTGCCCATGGAGGGCTCCTTGAAAAAAGAGGGTGGAAACAGTTTACTGCCTATGGGTGGGCTTTTTCAAAATGGGTGGTGAGTGGGAGAGAAGAAGCATTGGGACTTATTCACCTCCTGTTTGCTTTGCTGGTCTTGCAGAGCAAACAACAGGCACATAATCTCCCCACTGAGGAGTGACAGGAAAACAGGACAGAGAGTGGAAAAAACAAGGGGATTGACTGGTGTGTTGTTGGGTTTACTGTGTTTGTTTTGCTACCTGCCAGCTACATCAAACAAGTATGAAGCTTTTGAGTGTGTGTGCATGTGTTGGAGAGGAGGAAGAAGCATGGGAACTACTGTGCTTGCTTTGCTGCCTACCAGCCATGTGGAGCAGTTGGCAGACTTCTTTGAATGTGTGTGTGTGGTGGCAAGCTTTTTAAAATATATATATATGGGAGTGTAGGAGGGAGAGAAGCAACTGCTTGAGATGGGCCTCAGCTGAATGTTGGGGTGAGGATAAGGGAGGATATGGCAACTCTTCCCTAATACTTGCTGCATGCCCCGTAGCAGGAATTGTTCCAAAGTTGTTGTTCTTTTGGGGTGGGATGCCAAATACAGAGGCATCTTTTTCCTGCTGTCTGCCACACAGCAGGGTACAGGGAATGCTCCCAAGTTGTTGTGAGGTGAGGGAAGCACAGCGCAGAAGCAAAGTCATCATTATTATTATTATCATTATTATTACTAAAGATAATATGGGGGGAAAACATGATTATTTGTACAATTTTATATAACCGTCTCTCTTCTTTTTCTGCTCTTTCGGAGGTTGCAGTCATTTTGTGTTAGGCCACTACAGTGGTACCTCGGTTTAAGAACAGTCCGGTTTAAGAACGATTTGGTTTACAAACTCTGCAAAACCGGAAATAGTGTCTTGGTTTGAGAACTTTACCTCAGTTTAAGAACGGAATCCGAACGGTGGAAGGGCACCGACAGTAGGAGGCCTCATTAGGGAAAGCACGCCTCGGTTTAAGAACGGTTTCAGTTTAAGAACGGACTTCCAGAATGGATTAAGTTCGTAAACCAAGGTACCATTGTATTTCTTTAAATAGCATAAAAAGTGGTCGTTCTAGAATCTGATGTAGTCTGTGTACGAAGAAGACTGTGAGCTGAGGCTTGTAGGCCTGTTGTACTGTGTGGCTCTGTGACAACTTCTTGTTTTTTATATCCCTCACTCCAAATAAAGCTTTGTTGCCCTGTTTCAAGACGCCTCATGTGAATCTTTTCTATAAACTCCTTTGCATTAGTGCTGCCAAAGTCCCAGTTCTGAGGATTTCTCCCACTCCATGCAGGCTTCTAAATGTCATAAAATGTGACTCTGAACAAGAAAGCATGTACAGTATGCAGACATGGGGAAAATGTGTGTTACAGTGGTGCATGCAGGCAAATTATAATCAATTACATACCCCTGGGCAGTTCTAAATTTTCCCTTTAAAAAGCCCCACCCCACAAACCATGTTTTAAAAAATGCAATTCCCACAACATGGCTCGTGCAATCTTAACCATGTCTACTCTGAAATAAGTTCTACTAAATTCAATGGGGCTTGATCCCAGGTGAGTGGTGTTAGGATTGCAGCCTAAATACTGGAGAATCTGCAGAGTTTCAATGTGCAAATTTCTCCCATTCAACTTGTATATTTAGTTCTCAGATGTGCTCTCTTGCAGATCAATTTTATTTCTTGCACTGGGTTTGAAACAAGGAAGGAAGCAGCTTTTGGTTGTTGAGTAGTGTGTGTGTGTGTGTGTGTGTGTGTGTGTGTGTTATTCTGTTTGCATACAGACTCACCATTTTTAATTTTTATTCTGAGCAGAGGTCTCAAAAGCTGGATGTGGTCCAGGCCTCTTTGAACCCCTGAGAGGGCCTGCGCTCCACTGCTGTAAGCGAGCCTTGCCCTTTCATACAGCCTTTGCCCAAACCACTCTTGGGAAGCAAAGAGGGCTGGAGAGAAGCAGGGAAGGTGTTAATCCACTGCCTGCTTTAGACACACAGTGTCTCAGCTGGATCAAATCTGTAGCTTTCTGTGCCAGTCCTGGGGGATTCAGGGAGAGAATCAGAGGCAGAGAGAGCACTCCGGTCTCCTCCAGCCTGGAGGGGACACAAACCACAGGGGACAGCAGCCAGTGAGAAGAACCCAGAATTATTAATAAAATGCCTTTGTGTTCTTGTTGCCAGTGCAGAACTCTGCAGAGAGGGTTCTGTAGCCAAATTATCTGTGGATCTTTTTAATAAGCTCCCTAATTATCTCACCAACTGTCCCTCGCTCACTTTGTATAACTCCTTGCCCTGCTTTGCTATTTACCCACCTTTTGGGCTGTCAGTTTAGTTAATGATTCCTTTATTAAAAACACAGCCATCTAGCCGGCTGAGCTGGTTATCTTTCTGAATGTTGCGTCCTGCTTTCTTTGTCTGCCCATGGCCAGCACGACACCCTCAGAGCATGAGGAAGGGGGAAAAAGATGACCCCCTTTTATTTCCTTTGTGCCCTGCTCCCCTTAATCAGATCTAACTGCCGCTCTCTGCACCTTCTCGGCTCAGGCTCTTTTGTCTTTCATTGTTCTTTTTTTACTTCCTACAGGTTTTCTTGCTTCATTCCTTTATTTTAAGCAACATCTACACATTGTACATTTAAAGTCCATTTCACGCACATGGCTTTCTTCAAAGAATTCTAGGAACTGTAGTTTGTTAAGGGTGTTGGGAATGGTTGCTCTCTGATGGGTAAACTACAGTTCCCATGATTCTTTGGGGGAAGCCATGTGTGAATGTGTGTGCCATTAAATGTGCTTTAAATGTATGGTGCGGATACTATTTCCCCCACTGTTTATCACCCCTCTTCTTTGTTTCCCACCCACACATCTTTCTTTCTTTCAGTTATACCTTCTCCTCCCTTAAAAGGTGCGCATGATTTCTGTCCCTCTTTTTTTTTTTTTGCAATTTGGCAAGTGCCTGGTTCAAAGGGACTTCCCTTGAAAGGAAAAGAAATGGTGGTATGGGCATGTGTGGGTGTGATCTAGGGAGTCTGCCATCTACATTTGGCATGGAACAATAATCTATAAGGGGAGCAGGGGTGGAAGGGGTGGACGGGAAGAAGCATATCTGAGTCTCCCACTCTTCAACTCCCACTGTTGCCACTTCTAAGTAGCAGGAAGGCAGAGGAGTCATGTGATACTCTGCTTGAACAGGGAGAAGGAGGGAGGCGGATGTAGCATAAAAGGAAACTAAACGGATGCTGTTCACAAACCGCAGCTCAGCAACTTCAGAAACCAAACCAACCCAGAAGAAGAAGAGAAGAGTGTGGATTTGATATCCCGCTTTATCACTACCCAAAGGAGTCTCAAAGCGGCTAAAATTCTCATTTCCCTTCCTCCCCCACAACAAACACTCTGTGAGGTGAGTGGGGCTGAGAGACTTCAGAGAAGTGTGACTAGGCCAAGGTCACCCAGCAGCTGCATGTGGAGGAGCGGAGACGCGAACCCGGTTCCCCAGATTACGAGAATACCGCTCTTAAACACTACACCACACCAGCTTCATAGCCCAGAGCAGCAGTCAAGGCATAGGATCTTCTGTGACTTTCAGGGCAGTTATATGGTGGAAAGCCAGTGCACAACCACCTCCCCAAAAAACACTGTGAGGATTTGCTTTGAATTCACCTGCTACCTTCTCAAAATATCAGGACACAGTGGGCCCTGGGGAAGTGTCCTCTGATCTAGCCAATGGGCAGTGCTTAGAGTGCCAGGCCAGAGGAGGGGGGATTAAGGGATGTCCAGCCCAGTCTTCAGCATTGGTGCTGACCTTTAAAGCCCTAAACGGCCTTGGCCCAGTATACCTGAAGGAACGTCTCCACCCCCATTGTTCTACCCGGACACTGAGGTCCAGCTCCGAGGGCCTTCTGGAAGTTCCCTCACTGCGAGAAGTGAGGTTACAGGGAACCAGGCAGAGGGCCTTCTCGGTAGTGGCGCCCGCCCTGTGGAACGCCCTCCCATCAGATATCAAGGAAATAAACAACTATCTGACTTTTAGAAGACACCTGAAGGCAGCCCTGTTTAGGGACGTTTTTAATGTTTGATGTTTGATTGTGTTGGGAGCTGCCCGAGTGGCTGGGGTATAAATATATGATGATGATGATGATGATGATGATGATGATGATGATGATTCAGCAGTGCCAAGGTTCTGGGAGCCCTGGCAGATGCCGAGTGCTGCCACTGACCCTGCTAAATAGAAACCCTCTTCTTGCAAGTCCTTCTTGTTTCTTCGGCTCCATCCACCAAAAGCCCAGTTCCAGCAATGCATTCTTAGTGGCATTTGACTAGGGAAGGAGGGAGGAGGAGTTTGGCCTGGCATATCTGTAGGGAAGCTCCTGAAATTAAGTGACAGATGGCCATGGTCTCAGGTGTCTTCAGAGGGATCCTGTGGTCTTCCTACCCACAGGAATTGGGGTCAAATCTGTAACTGAGGCGAACATAGCATGAGGCAGCAGAGCACAGCAGCAGGAGCTGCAAGCTATAGGAGAAAGGACAGAACTATTTTGCACTGGCATCGCCAAGGCAAGACCCTCCTCAAACTGCTAGTTTGCTGAATGCAATGCAAGCCTCCCTCAGAAGGCTGCTCTGCTTTTGGGGAACTGGGCCAGAGACATCTATGAGCAAAGCCCTGGCAACAGGCTCGTCCTCTCTCTGCAAATGAGATAGCTAGCCGTGTTCAGCTCTCTCCCTCTTTCTCTCCTGGCAATGGGCTCTGTACGTGATAATGATATATTAATTTACATTAATTATAGCATTAATACATCCTCAGGGCTTCTCAGGAGCAGCAGCTAATTACTCTGTCACACGGATGCTCTGGGATACGGTCCCTGCGTTAGGAAGCCTAGAATCAGGCAGAGCTTTTGTCGGGAGGGATGAACCTGAAGGCAGAGGTGGCGGTCAGGGTGGGCTATAAAAAGGTCACTCTGTCTCTTGTACAGGTGTGTGAGTCAGGCTGTGATTACCACGTTCACTGCACCTCAGGAAGCATCACAATAAAACAATGGCAGGGCGTTTGGAAACACCCACAAATCCTGGGCACACAAAGGCTCGCTCAGATAACTGAGCCTGCTGCAAAATATATGCAAAATACTATCCCCAATGGCCATCAGCTATGTTTTCACAAATATAACCTGCCTGTTCTCTGTTCTCACTTCCAAGGTGAGCGTGTATCTGATATTAGAATAACATGTGACCTCCTACCATCTCATCCCAGGAGTCTCATCCCACTTCTCATCTCGTTCTGTACAATAGTATGGAGAGCCTTTGAAATCTATAGGGTCCCAATTGATTCCCATTGTAAGAATGCATTGCCTAGAGTTGCAGTTCTGGTGATAGTTTATAGAGAAGCATTCCAAAATATGAGGCATTTTGTAGCAGAAGAATCTGACGTGAGGAGAGCAATTTGGTTTTGCAGAGCTATGATCCACTTGAATATGCAACAGTCTTTCAACATAAGATAAAGTCTTTAAACTTGTGGCTATGCCTTCCATAGGTAATCATGAGAAGCTTCTGCTCTGTCCTGTGCTTAGCTTTATGGAAACAAATTCTTCTGATGCCACCTTATTCTCTTGATGTATCTACTGCACGATCTACAGAGCAATCTGCCACACTGAGTTCCAGTGGGCTTCCAAATACGTGTGTAGTACCTGCACCCTTAGTCTGCAAACGCAGAGCCCATTCACTTCTTAAGACATTTAATACAGAATACTGTAGATAGGGAAATCTCGTGATGCCAAGATGGTATTGGTTTTTATTTTCTGACTACTGATTCTGAATTAAAACCAGATAGTGATACCTAAATTGATAATGACCAAAGCGCTTTACAGACATTGCCCCCATCATCCTTGCATCAAGCTATCTAGTGGACCTTTTTCTACAGTAATGCCTCCTTCTACAGAGAGCCAGTGTGGTGTAGTGGTTAAGAGCAGTAGTCTCGTAATCTGGGGAACTGGGTTCGCGTCTCCGCTCCTCCACATGCAGCTGCTGGGTGACCTTGGGCCAGTCACACTTCTTTGAAGTGTCTCAGCCCCACTCCCCTCACAGAGTGTTTGTTGTGGGGGAGGAAGGGAAAAGAGAATGTTGGCCACTTTGAGACTCCTTAGGGTAGTGATAAAGTGGGATAGCAAATCCAAACTCTTCTTCTCCTCCAACCCAGGAAAGCTGCCCTTAAAAATTTCCCACAATGCCCCAGAATTCCAGGGCATTGCAGAAATATTTAAGCAGCGGCTTCCCAGACCCAGCTACTCAGTGTGGCAGGCTGAAAGCAAGCACCAAGAGAAGCCCTACTGGGGCCTCAGCAGCTGCCCAAGAATAACAGTTGCCAAGGTTTGGCATGGAACTGGCAGAACAATATTGGCTTGCCTTAGGGCCACTTACTAAACTCATGGCCAAGCATGTGGAAACCACTATGCTACCTTAATTCACTGAAAGGAAGCTACTTAAGGACTTGATTCCTAGTTTCACAGTTGTATTCTATAGCTGCACCCATAGACTCCTCAAGTAACCATCAATTTTCCAAGCCCTCTTATCCAATGAGCAAATGCCTAGACCTGGCTTCTTTCATTCACACTCATTCTTTTTACCCCTAATACAAGGCCCCAGACACAACACCCCAATTCTAAGCACCACACTCCACATTCCCACCAGCTCCCTCCTGGTTTGCAAATGGTACCTGAATGGAGACGTCACTGTAGGAGCCCCCGATAACCCCTGTAATAGCTGTAGGTACATCATCATGAATGGCGTAGGACCCATCAGGGCAGATGTGCTCAGAGCCGTCCACTCTGGTGAGGGAGGCACGCACAAAATCCAGGGATTGTTCTAGAGCATAGGTGTCCTTGGAACAGGTGTCTAGGATGTGAGCTCCCAGGGTGATGCCCGGCAGAAGCTGCTGGTTCTTGTTGATCTCATCTAGGGCAAAGAGCATAGCTTCAAGGCGCTGGATGCCACGATGTTCATTGATCTTGCCACACTCCTCTGTAGGATTTCCTTTCTCGTGGACTGGGAACAGGCCCCCAATAACCAGGTCACCTTCCAAGCTGATCTCCTTCTTGGCTGCCACGTTGTATCCGGGGCTTTGGCCATGAATGCTAGTGTGGCACGCAACAGGATAGACCAGCAGAATCCATAGGGTGGCAGAGGATGCCATTGCACTGCCTCAAGAGGGCAGCAAGCACCTTTCCAAGCCACAAGGAGACCTCCCTGGTCAGAGCAAAGGTGTCAGATAGCCTACCATTTGTTGTGGGCAGTTGTGTCTCTGAAACACCTTTAATTCAACAGAAGTCCAATGGCCATCCTGCCGCAAGGCAACTCCAGCCTTAGGTGAATAAACAGTTATATTGTGATGTCCAAATATAGCCAAACAGAAGCAATTGCTGCTGGGAGTTGTGCTTTTTATCAGCCCCTTTGGAGAAAGAAAGACACAACAACCTGTGGGAGACAGAGAAAGAGAGAGGAAAAAGAGGGGAGATAATTAGTTACAGCATGAAAGGCCCAGTGGAGATATCCTTTAAGTTCTGGATCTTTAGTTTTATGGTGCCACAAATGTGCCACTACTGGGTACTATAAATATCATCACTTTTACAGGGGAATCCCTTAACTAGTCACTTCACAGCACATATTCAAGGTAGCTCCCTACTAAGAAAATGGTACATTTGCCTAGGATAGGCAGGCGCCAGCTTTTCTGCTGAGCTCAGGCAAGCCTCAGGAAATATGTTCCTCAGGCACAACTAGGATTCCAAGCCATGAAAACTGTACTCATTTCATTGTTTACACAGGCTGATTACTAGTAAAAAATAGATACCTTATGTCCATTCATTCATTTATTCATTCATTACAATTTCTCAAGAGTTACAAGGCTAACCAGGGAAGCACTATAAACTATATTAGTTACAATAAAAGACAAACAAAACCCCCACATCCCTTATTTTGAAGAATTAATGCTTATTTCAAAGAAGTATTCCTTGCTTTAGAATAGAATACCAGGATGGAACACAGTGGACAGACTAGAACAGGGCTCACCAACATTTCAGCCCCAAAATGGCTGCTGTAGGGGCATGTCTGCCACATCTAAAAGGGCAGAAGAGGGGTCAGCAACATTTTTTTAGGTCGGTCCGGTCCACTTCCTGACAGACCTCTCAGTGGGCCGGAGCGTGCACGCTCGCGCCTGTGCATGCGCTCAAGCTACTTCCGGTGCTCTTCCACGACAGAGGAGCGCCCGTGTGCATGCACACACGCTATTTCTGGCGCTCTTCCAACCTAGAAGTCGGTCCCTGCAGTGAGAAAAAAATGGAGCCACGGAAAAAAAGCACGGAATCCCCACGCCGATCCACAGAATGGCCGTGGGCCGGTTCCAGGAAGCTCATTGGCCGGACCTGGCCCATGGGCCTTAGGTTGCCAACCTCTTGGGCAGAAGGAGAGGACCACAAAATGGTGCAGGCAATTCAAAGTGTTGGTGTTGACCTTTAAAGTCCTAAGTGGCCTTGGCCCAGTATACCTGAAGGAGTGTCTCTGCCCTCATCGTTCTACCTGGACACTGAGATCCTGCGTCGAGGGCCTTTTGGTGGTTCCCTCACTGTGAGAAGCCAAGTTACAGGGAACCAGGCAGAGGGCCTTCTCGGTAGTGGTGCCCACCCTGTGGAATGCCCTCCCATCAGATGTCAAAGAGATAAACAACTACCTGGCATTTAGAAGACATCTGAAGGCAGCCCTGTTTAGGGAAGTTTTTAATGTTTGATGTTTTATCGTGTTTTTAATATTCTGTTGGGAGTGCCAGAGTGACCTATTATCAGTGGGGGGAAAGGCACCTACATTAGCCACCAAAGCACTTTCACACAGAGAGATGCTCTCAGCACCTCTTCTCCATTCTGTCCTCCAGCAGATTGTGGACATGTTTAAGGGGATGTGTTCAGTACAGAAGAGGCAGAGCTTCTGCAAACAGGAGCTGAGCAGCAGCAAGAGCAAACTGTCTCTCAAATATTGTGGATTTTTAAGGAGATATTTACTGAGACCGTCTGCAGGCACTGTCATGGGAGTTATTAGCAGGCCAGCTGGGCGGCATGTTGGTGACCCCTGGCATCTGCACAGAATTGCAAAGGAAAACTTCAATTCTAGATTTAATTATATTTTGGGGACTATTCTCTTTTTAATGGATGAAGGTGAATTCCTTCACTTGCTTCAAAATGTGGCAAGGTAACCCTGCTTTGTTTGGAAGTTGGAAGAAGGGATGATAGAAACATTTAAGGGATGGGGGGGGGGAAGAGGTTGAGCCACAGGGTCCTCATTTCCTGCTACATCAGAATGGTTGAAAATGTATGGCCAGTACCCCAAATTCTTTTCATCTTTGCCTCTCCTTTCTCTCTGCTGCTGACAGAATAATATTCCCTGTCCCATTTTTTAAACATTATATCCTCCTATTTCATTCCTCTAAGGAAATCTTTTACTCCCCATAAGAATATCAGAAAAACCCTGCTGGATCAGGCCAGTGCCCCTTCTAGTCCAGCATCCTGTCCCCACAGTTGCCAACCAAATGCCCCTGGGAGGCCTCTAAGATGACCCTGGGTGCAAGAGCAGCACTCCCCTCCTCTCCTGTGACTTCCAGCAGCTGGTATTGAGGGGCACAGGGGCTCCAACATGGCCCAAATAGTAAGTGCTTCAGAAAACAAGACTGCAGGCCAGTGACCTGCAAACCATGACCAGTTTCTCTGGTATTGTGTTCAAAGTAGCTAAGTGGTTAGCATTTTATGACATCTTGTAAGAATTAAATAGCACAACTCGACATAATACGCAATGTTCGTTTTTTAAAAACAAGAAGGGAAAATGTTTTATTTTGGGATGACTAAACATAGGCTGGACAACTGTTTTTTGGACGACTGGAATCTATGCAGGCAACTAAAAAAAATTCCCTTTTACCACTGATGAAGATATAAAACAAAGAGCCGGGGGGGGGGGGATAGGCCAGGTGACATCTCTAGCCCCTTGCCGTATGTCAAGTTTTGCTTTTTAAAGTCTGCAACCCTGCAGAGTACACCTTTGTTCCAGAATGTCCATTATTTCAGAAATCCACAGAACGAGTAGCGCAGCTTTGTACTGTTCTATATTTTAAGTCTGCAGATTTCTTCCCTGCGTCTCCCCTTCCCCATTTAACATGAAGAAACTTCTGGCATAGAACTCCCCAGGATTCCTTGTCACCATGGCAACCAGGAGATAGAGAGGCAGGGTGTGTACATGTGTGCAGGGCCAGATTTAACATTTAGCAGCTGTAGGTGCCTTCCTAGGGCAACGCTGTCCAGTGGGTAGTGTTTTCTCTGCAAAATTTGCAGGTAGCAAATACACTGTGCTGGAGAGAAGGGGGTGGGCATAGTGAGAAAGAAAGAAAGAAAGAAAGAAAGAAAGAAAGAAAGAAAGAAAGAATCACCCCACTCCTCTTGAATTATTCCATACTCTTTATGAGTGTCTGCTTGGAAAGTGTGCATGAAAAAGGGAAGCTGTGAAAGAGGTTGTCATTTTGACTTTCCGCCTACAATGCCCACTGTCAAAACATCTAAGTAGGGGCATGTGTGCATGTGTAAAACCTAGAATTCCTACAGGGAGAAGTCTGGCTGCCTTTTGGTCAAACCATCTCTTTTCTTTGTTCTTTGCACTATGAGCTGTGTCAAATGTGCCAATTTTATCTGGCATGAGTGCCTCATAACACCTCTTGGGGTTTGAACTCCTAGCCATTCTGAACCAAATTTCTCTTGCTTGCCAACACCATATATGCCTTGCCTGATGCTTTGCATGATTCTGTTGCTGGAGGAAATAAAGGTTGTTTGTTTTCTTTGGGTTTTTTTTTAAAGCTGGTTTAATTCACACCACGTCCTGCTCCCTCGGTCCATCACTCTCCCCTTGTGACCAAGTGTCTGGGATGAGGGCAGACTGACAAGAAGGAAACACTAGCCAGGATTTGACACTCAAAAAACATAGCTGCTTCCCTCCACTTCTCTCCTCACGTTTCTCTTCCCTTTTCTTCCCAAGCATAGTGCAAAATTTGAGGCTCAGAACACAGCATGTTTAAAATGGGGGATGGGGGGACAAATTCCTAGGCAGAAACAGCAAGGGATAAACTGAAGTTATAATGATGACATACTCAGAAGTAAGGGTGTGGATTTCAAAGGATAGTTGTACAGTATTTTGGTCTGCGTATTGTGTCAGGAAGTGCAAATTAGGTAGTAAAGGGACCCCTGACCATTTGGTCCAGTCGTGGCCGACTCTGGGGTTGCGGCGCTCATCTCTCTTAATTGGCCAAGGGAGCCAGCGTACAGCTTCCAGGTCATGTGGCCAGCATGACTAAGCCGCTTCTGGTGAACCAGAGCAGCGTGCGGAAATGCTGTTTGCCTTCCCGCCAGAGCGGTACCTATTTATCTACTTGCACTTTGATGTGCTTTCGAATTGCTAGGTTGGCAGGAGCTGGGACCGAGCAACGGGAGCTCACCCCATCGCGGGGATTTGAACCGCCGACCTTCTGATCGGCAAGTCCTAGGCTCTGTGGTTTAACCCACAGCGCCACCCACGTCCCTTAAATTAGGTAGTGGACCAAACCAAATTAAAACAAATTGAAATTAAATTAAAATCTGAAACGAACCAACATTCATAAAAATCTGAAACGAACCAACCATACAAGAAAGAAGATTCCACCTAAACATTAGGAAGAACTTCCTGACAGTAAGAGCTGTTCGACAGTGGAATTTGCTGCCAAGGAGTGTGGTGGAGTCTCCTTCTTTGGAGGTCTTTAAGCAGAGGCTTGACAACCATAAGTCAGGAGTGCTCTGATGGTGTTTCCTGCTTGGCAGGGGGCTGGACTCGATGGCCCTTGTGGTCTCTTCCAACTCTATGATTCTGTGTTATTCTATGTTCTATGTTCTCTCCCATCCCCATCCTGAAGAGAGTGTCAACTTTAGCCTGTTCTTGCAAACCCTGATGGAACAAAAGACACTTGGCAACACTGAGAGCTCACCCCATGATTTCTAGGCACAGGTCTGAAAGGTTTCTCTTTTGTCCTGCCGCTTTCCCTGGGAAAACCCACAGTCTACTGCTTCTAATCAAATTAGAAACCGGGACGGCTTCTGTAAATCTGGGACTGTCCCTGGAAAATAGAGACACAGTTGAAGGGTCTGGATCTGTGCCTAGTAAGCATGGGGCACTAGTAAGCATGGGGCAAAAGTTAAAAGTGCATGAGCCCTAATAGTTGGCCATGTAACAGTGATATTGAAGTCATGCTATAGCTACAAGGCATCATAAAGTCTTGTGCCTTAAGTCCAATGGTTTTCGACAGGGGTTATAAAGCTGCCTGAGATCAGCCACTGCTATTAGCCTGCTTATAGCACTTTAAACTTATTATCACGTTTTGTCTTGTGGTACAAATGTGTTTATCATAATTGCAGTTGATTAAACATTTACAGCAGAAACTCACAGGGGGCCAGAACAGGTTCCTGGATTCTGTGTGGAAGAACTGAACAAATAAAGTTCCAATCCCAAGATGTACGAGGACCAAAGAAGCATTTCAAATATTTCCTTTCCTGTTGTTCAGGGAGGTTGGTTTCAGCCTTTGAGCTCACTACATGAGTTGTAAATAGCGTGGAATGTTTCTGTATGTTTTCATTGTTGCTTTAATCATTAGTCAATCAGACTCTCAGATATTCAAAAGCCAATTCTGCTCCAGTTAGTTTTACAATGCTGTCACCCCAACAATTATTTTTAAACAGATAATAACATGTTCAGAAGTTGTGGATAAGAGCTGGTAGAAAGCGCCTTTGAAAAATAGGCATTGTTTAGTGAAATGATCCTCAAAGCATGATGTAGGCTTCCCTAATTCAACTGGATAAACAATTATGCTAAATACCCTCTTGGCTCCCTAGCAAGGCAAGGATTGTGATAGATTGTACAGGCCACATCTAGTTCTCTCTGTGTATATGGCTGTGTATGAAAAGGGCCATTAGGAACCCACTTGTGAAATTGATCTGAGAATGCCTATGACCGTTGTTTAATACCATCAAAGACTAAGGGCCATTGAGTTGTCTAATACCATCAAAGACTTAGGGCCATTTAGTTGTTTATTACTATCAAAGACTTATGACCATTTAGTTGTTTAATACCATCAAAGACTTAGGATAACACATGCTGTATATGAGAATAATTATGGGTCTAAGAGAGGTGCTCAAAAAAATGGCTGTGCAGAGTTTGATGTATTTTAATTCATTTTGTGGTGTCCTTTTCAGTGGGCACTTGATCTTTGTGTTGTTTATGACATCTCTTTCATAATATACAAAGCCCAGAAATTATTGAGTCCCAGTCAAATGGTGGACTTTCTAGTTACATAATTACTTTAAAGTTTCCAAGTAATTGCCCTAAAAAGAAACAACCAAAAGCCAAAATGGGGCTGAAGAACATACTTAAAATCCACAGTCTATAATCTAGGGAGATGTTGTGCTTCCTCATCCCGTATATATGTGTGGTGTGGACTAAGTCAACCGTGATTGCTTCCCATATTCCCGAGCTGTACCATAGCACTGAAAGTAAGGCTCCATGGCTGAGTCCTGCCTCAGATTGAGCCTTGAGACTATGCCATCAAAATGGCATTATGGACATTTTCGCCTCACAAAAAATTAAATAAGGAAGATATGCAAATTTAGGGAAATTGATTATTCATAATCGTGTCAGACCTATAGCGGTTGAAAACCCCCAAATTTGCCCTTCATATCCCTGTACTAAACTTTAAATGCCATGATTTTTATTTATTTATTTATTTTTTAAATGCAAACACAAGACATTTACCCTCAGGCTAAAGCTAAAAAGCTCTGAAGCACCTGTTTAACAAGGACACGCCAGGTGTGTGCTGGAAAGTTTAAATAACTGTTGTCACCCTCTTCTCAAAGCACTAGTTGATAGCCTGCAATTAAAAATGTCAATTTATATGTTACAAGCATAGTAGAACAATTCCCAGCTTGAACCAAATCAGTGTTAATGTTTCCACAATTACAGTTTCCAACTACTGGAAAGTAAAATTGCACTGTGTAAAAATAACATGGTCCAACCTACCATGTAAGTAACCATCTACTTGTGTGTCTATTTGCCTGATTTGTGATAATAGCAAAGGAAAGGTTGTTTGTGTTCCGGAAGAGACATTTCTTAAACTCTCTCTCTCTCTCTCTCTCTCTCTCTCTCTCTCTCTCTCTCTCTGGGTGTGGGTGGGTGTGTAGGGAAGAGGTCAAATTGAACAAAGCTGGACTTGGAAGGCCAGATTCCTTGCCAAGCAGACGTCAAAAAGCCAGCCATGCTATAATTGTTTTTCCATTGAAAAATGTCAATTTCACACAAATTCAAACCATGAATTTCACTTCAGATATTAGCATAAAAAGATGGGAAATTGTTCCTGCGGTTCTGGGGGTATATCTATTTTTAAACCTTCAGCATGAGGAAGGACCATAGCTCAGTGGTAGAAGACCTGCTTTGCATACAGAAGCTTTTGGATTCGATCCCCAGCATTCCCAGGTGAGGCTGGCAATGGCCTCTCTCAGAAACCCTGGAGAGCCATGGCCAGTCAGTGTAGACAGTACTGAACTGCATGGACCAATGTTCTAACTTGACATAAGGCAAGTCATGTTCCATACCTCCCAAGTACCCCAGAAAAATTGGTCATCCAATATTTTCATGTGAGATCATAGCGGCCATTTTGGATGTAGTGATCTTACACTGTGCTCTCATGCCATGATCTTGTGTGGCACGCAAAAACACACACATTTTGGGGCACCGCATAAGCTCTCATCCTGATAAAGTGCTTTTTGGGTTGAGAGTGCAACCTGTTCTAAATCTTCAGTGTTGTCTGAGCCATCAAAAGCATTGTTTCCCAGACAGGCCCGACCTATCAAGACCTATTCCCTATCAAGACCTATTCCCAGACAGGCCCGACCTATTTTGCTGTCTATTAAACAAACACAAGATACAGGTCTAAAGCCTTCCTATGTTTCCCCAAGACGTGTTTTGGGGAATCATTCCAGGAAGAGAGCCAGAAAGGTAATGTGGGAAGCAAAGAGTCCACTGAAGAACTCAGCAAAGAGGGAAAATGAAGAGCAAGTAGTTGTAGGGAAAGAGGAGGAGGAGGCAAAAGAGAGAAGAATTCTTTGCCAGCCTCTTGGCTGCCCTCCATGGTGTTGCATCCACAGATTTCCCTACACTGCTTGGTTCTGAACCAAGACTGACAAGCTTATCAGGCCTTGTCACATGGCATCTTTCACTTTCCTAATGCCTCACCAAGGCATCATGGACAGATTGGCTCCCTCCCACCTGCTGCCAGTTTGCCTTTCAAAGCATTGACTGATCCTGCCGCTGGAGAAATGAGAGGCTGGGGTGGGTGGGAAGCCTGACTATTGAAAATGATGTTTCCTTGGACCTTCTCAGATTTCACTCTGTGTGGGGGACCAAGCGGTGGGCCTAAAACTGATTACATGGGAGGCGGTGCCAATTCTAGCTTGAAATGGCAACTGCTCTATCACTGTATACCAGGAAGGATTTGTTTTTCTCGTTTTTCCTTTCATCTCTCTCTCTGCCCATTCCTCTTTGCTCGCTGAGGTCAATCTTCACAACGAAACTTTTTGCAAAAGCTTCAGAACTGAGATTGTTATTTGGCAAAGTGCCATTGTGCCCGGTGGCCCTGCAGGTTTCAAAGTGAGAAGTGGCCCTGCAGCTAGCAGTTGCTGAAGCTTGGTGCCTGTTGCAATTGTTTTGTTCTTTCCTGGATGGATTGAGGGCGCAAAGGTGTTGCGGGGCTCTTGAGCTTTTTTATTTACTAAACTACATGCGCAATGAGCAGTGGATTAATTCTTTTCTTTGGGAAAGATGCAGGGATGAGAAACAGAGAGATTGGATGCAGCACACATTTAAAGGTGAGTCTACCCAGTTTGCAATATGCAAATCGAAGCACAGCTATCCTACCAAATTTGCATAAAGTGTGCATTAAAATGCATATATTTGTGAAAATAACTTAAATGTAATACAGTGGTACCTCGGGTTACAGACGCTTCAGGTTACAGACTCCGCTAACCCAGAAATAGTACCTCTGGTTAAGAACTTTGCTTCAGGATGAAATCGTGCTCCGGCGGTGCGGTGGCAGCAGGAGGCCTCATTAGCTAAAGTGGTACCTCAGGTTAAGAACAGTTTCAGGTTAAGAACGGACCTCTGGAATGAATTAAGTTCTTAACCCGAGGTACCACTCTATATTAGGGGAAATACAAATATGCTTTGGAAAATATATAAAGCAAAGTTGCCTTTAAAAAATGTGCATATTGAGAGATATTCACAGGGAAATGTTGAATTTTCATGGGAACCTTTTTTTTGGGGGGGGGGATGCAAACCGATGTGGAAATGTGGAGAACTTAATTTAAAAATTAGAAACTGAGAGAAACCTGAATTGACATATCCACCCATCCCTGGAAAAGTGTCAGTTTTTCTTGAGCGCTGTGGTTTCAGGTACTTTGGGAACTGCTGGGGCTTCAGATTACCTGCTTTTTCACCAACTCCCTAAGGTAAGGCAGTTGTCAGCAGAAAGTGGTCTCATAAGAGGGGTCCTCATCGCAATAGTTTTATTTATTTACAAAACATGTAAGTTGCATTGCAGCTGAAGCTTTCAGTATGGTGGAAATACAACAACAAGGCACCATCATTATCTCCCCCTATAAGCAGGAATAAAATTATAAAAATGCCAAAAGCTATACAAAGCCATGCCCTAGGACAGCTCAAAAGGGCTAATTCCCCCAAAGCACTGCAGAAAAGAATTATTTTCACCAGACCACAGTGTCATTATGGGTATAGGGCGGTACAGAAATAAAATATAAACAAACAAACAAACAACCTGCAGAAAAGCTCCAGAGCAATGAGGGAGATGGCCCTGTTGCAAACCAGTCTGGCTGTATTGATTTAGGTACTTATGACCCACTTTTCAAAGGGGAAAAACCTTTACAGAGTGGCTTATCATATGGCTATACATACAATTTTAAATCAATAAAAATATCAATTAGCAAGCCAAACAATCCCTATTCTCTTCCAGTTCTATGGCTAAGATTCGAGTAGATGAACAAATATGCCAGAGAAGTTTAGGAGATAGAGGGAGGGTCCTGGTTCAAAAAGAAAAGAAAAGAACTTGACAAAAAACATCTTTCATATAAAATGTAACCTGAAGCATAGCTGATCATAAACTTAAGGATTTTTCACATGAGTAGAAGTATGTCTTGTTGCAAGGAAAAAATAGCTACAGTATGAAAGGAGAATTCCTGGATCCAAGTTTGGGGCAAGTACTCTTTGGTGAGAGAACCCCAGCAGAGATTTAAAATCGCAACACATGCAGCAAAGTGAAGTGTGGAAATATCGGCTGTAAGACCTTTAGAATATGTCCTTGTGAGTTCCTTCTAAAGTCCCCCTCTTCCCCTAGCATAGAAAAAGACTAAACGTTTGGTAAGTTAAAAATAGTTTACTTACAAACTCTCCAAAGGTCAGGTTCATGTGTTTTTCCATACATCAGTCAGAAAACACAGATAGCACAGAAGCTGCAACTCAGCTTAGTTACAGTGGTGAAAGTTCTGGTATAAGAACACACAAATGGCTTGTAAGAGCCATGTGGTCTGAGCTGCAGCAACCAACTCAAAACCTCGTCACATTCTGAGCTTCTTGGGTAGAGTGACGGAACAAAACCTTGATTACCTAGACCCTCCCAAAGTGATCTAAGCCTAGCAGGGCAGCTTACTCTGTGGTATTAACCCTTTCATGCATTAATTAGACTTAAGTATATTGGTTATAGGGACACGGGTTCGAAAGCACTTCAAAGTGCAAGTAGATAAATAGGTACCGCTCCGGTGGGAAGGTAAACGGCATTTCCGTGTGCTGCTCTGGTTCACCAGAAGCAGCTTCGTCATGCTGGCCACATGACCTGGAAGCTGTATGCCGGCTCCCTCAGCCAATAAAGTGAGATGAGCGCCGCAACCCCAGAGTCGGCCACGACTGGACCTAATGGTCAGGGGTCCCTTTACCTTTACCTATATTGGTTATATGAATCTGTTTATTCCACGCCTCTGAGATAGCCAAGACCTAAAAAATGTTCAGGACTTTTTAAGGGCAATGCCCTTAAAGGTATCTTGAATGGGGCTCAGAAACATTGTTCAGCATTTATTTTTCTGCTAATAGCTGATGAGGGTACATTCAGAGGCATTTTGTCTTCA
This sequence comes from Podarcis pityusensis, assembly GCF_964106645.2. NCBI lineage: Eukaryota > Metazoa > Chordata > Lepidosauria > Squamata > Lacertidae > Podarcis > Podarcis pityusensis. Next base: position 74,824,390 of record NC_138029.1, on the reverse strand, counting down.
CACATCATATAAACAAGAGAAATAACTAGCATTAAGCCTCCATGCAAGTAGTTGCATACACTGATCAGGCATGTATGTCTTTCACTGTGTCCATTATACCATGGCTACCTTATGTGCAAGGATACTGCAGCTGCACACGAGCATACACAGTAATAATATGTAATAATTTAAATGCCCATCTATTTTCTACCTTATTTTCTCTAGCAGTGCTGCACGCACCGCCTCTCTCAGTTGATCTCTCTCATGCTGGCCTTAAGTAGTTAGTTTTCTCCAGGTGTCTTAGTTTTGATTTATATTTTCTTTTTCTTACTGTTATTGTCTTTATTGCTGAAAGCCATTGCCCTCTAGGAGGTGAAATAATATTTAAAATCAATGATAAATAAATGAGCATATGAAGTGGCACTCCACATTTGAGAAAACTATTCTTTTTCACATTTGAAATCTCTATAATATAACAGAAGCTGTAATTCTAAGATTACATGCGCCAACTTCTGTTCATGAAAGGAGATTTTTGCTTCCTCTTCTCTGGCCTGCAGCCTGTCCTGCACCCCTTCCAGAACCTACTCTAGAGGGTCTCCCTATCCTGTTGCAGCATATTTTAAGGGGGTGAAGTGGAAGGATGCAATGGGAGGAGAGGAAGAAGCAGCCGTGTTGCATAAGCGGAAGTCTGTTCTCCGTGCACAAGGGCAGAACTGGATTCAGCCATATGTGAAGATGATATAAAAGTAGATTCCACCCTATACGGAGGTGATTCAGAGTCCACTCCTCTTGGGGAGGCAATGTGAGTCTTTCCTTTGCGGAGCTGGTATTATAGTCAAGGTCTAGGTAGTGCTGGAGGTTTTCATTCAAACTATTTTATGTGATTGCATTTATTTCTAGGCAAGTGACCCATTCTGAGCTCATAAGTAAAAGAAAAAGAAAAAAAGCCTGACATAATGGAATAATAGGTTTGACTCATTTTTTGCACATTAAAAAAAAATAGTGGATTCATTGCTTACAAAGAGTAAGTAATGCCTCACATAGCATGGGTTTGTATGTGTGTGTTTACCCACCCATGTGTTAGATAGGTATGCAGGAAGAGTTGTGCCTCTAGACTTCTGTGCCTCTGTTTGTCATCTCATGGCCTTGCCTGAACAAGATGCGTAGGCTTGCGCACTTCTTACTGCCTATGAGATCAAACTGTTTTGTCTCTTTGTTGCTAATGGGATCAGTCGAAGAAAATGATATAATAATTGTTTAATTCTATAATTAAATCCCCATTAAGAGGAAAGCACTTCTGTTTATAGTGCTGGCATGATTACAATAATGATCAGCATCAATTTGCCTGACCCTTTGGCAGGAATAAGAACAAAGAAGCGGCCGGGCCTGGAGGAACGCAAAGGAGGCTCAATGGGGAGGGAGGGACGCTTAGAGCAGGGGACACGTTTGCTTGCTTCTCCCTTCTCACAGTGTCTTCTAGTCAATTTCACACCAAGGCACCATGTAGTAGCGCTTGGGTGACGTGGTCAATGAATAAAGTGTAGCTCCCCCAGCTTGCAAAATGAGATGGAATGGAATTCAGGCTCAGTGGCTTCTGCTTGGAGCAGATCTGAAAACTGAAAATGCACAGCAAGATCACCAGGCTGCTTGGCAAAGCATAATGTACATCTCTGGGTTTGACAGGCAGCGTGTCAGGTGCTGAGAATAGAAGGCCCAATCTGGTAGCTTCTCTTGGAGGCAGAAGAAGCAGATGTTGCTCCAACAGCAAGTCACGCTGCAGGAGAGCATGGGAAGCTGAGTCATGCCAATGGCCCACCATCCATCTAGCCTGACTGACAGAAATTTCCCAGCTTCTCAGCCGGGGATCTTCCCCCAGCTTTGCTGCTGCCTGAGATGATTCTATCTGGAAATGCTAGGGATTCAACCAAGAACCTAATGCTGGTAAGGTATGCACTTTGTCACTCAGATTTTTTTTTTAAAATGTATTTATTATTAAAGATTTCTTGGTTTACAAAAGTACAGTGGTACCTCTGGTTGCAAACGGGATCCATTCCGGAGGCCCGTTCGCAACATGAAAAGAGCGCAACCCACAGCGGCGCTTCTGTGCGTGTGCAGGTTGCGATTCACCTCTTCTGCACATGCACGTGACGTCATTTTGCACTTCTGCGCATGCGCGAGCGGCAAAACCTGGAAGTAACCCTTTCCGGTACTTCCGGGTCGCCACGGGACGTAACCTGAAAGAACGTCACATGAAGCAGACGTAACATGAGGTATGACTGTATGTGCAACGTCTCTTTTTTCAAGTTACATTTTCTACAGGTCAATTTCATTTGTTGAGACATTAGTGTTACATTAGGAAGAAAGCGGGGGGAAGAGGTGGAGGGGGCCATGGTGGGTGGGGGTGGGGGTGGGTGGCGATGTTTCTATTTTACTTAATGTATGTGTGGGGTTTTTGTGTCAGTGTCGTTTGTGCAGGTTCTCTTTGCTATTCACTTGTCTCCCTTTGGTGGTGAGAGAAGTTGGGGTTGCCCTAGGGTGTGGTTGCTTGGCTGTGGTGGACGTTGTCTCAGTTTTAAGCCCAAAGATGGCTACATGACATCATACTGGTGAGATGTGTGTGTCGATGCTGATATGAACAGAGACTTCATGCAGCTGAATTGCAAGGTGAGACCATTTGTAGTGGGAGCAAGATGAAGGCAAAATTCAGAATAGCTCACATATGATCTACTGTCCATGCCTTCCAACACTTCTCTGATGAAAATAGGGACGTCTTATTCTATTATTATTACTGTTATTACTGCTATTATTTTACTACTTATCTCCCCACTCATCTGACTGGGTTGGCCAAGCCACTCTGGGCAGCTTCCAACATAACATAATAAAACATTAAACATAAAAAACGTTACTGCACACAACGGCCCGCAAACGAAGAAATGTATCACCCCACCCCACACATACATGTACAGCATGGGGCGGGAAAACAGCCTTTTCTGCAATTGCATTGTGTGTAAGCAGATTAAAAACAACAACACCAAATGACTATAACATGTGGTCATAACAAATTGGCTGAGAAAAATCTGGGAGATAGCATTAATGACAAAACAAACATACAAAGAGAAAGCTTTAAATAATAACCAACAGGACAAATTCATTGGGAGAGGGGCTTTTTCCTTCCAACTTTGGAATGATAATAAAACCAGATAATATTTCTCCATATACCTCTTTCTCCTTAATATAGCAGTTTATTCTTATGCAGATTTCTTCCCTCCATTTCCTTCAGTTTTCTCAACCCTCCTGTTTTCTCTTCCTGTTTTTCTTTTTCCACATTTTATTCCTCTTTTATATTTCTATTATATAAGCAAATTATAAATATACAATGATGAAACAAATCATGTCACCTGAATTTACTATTATGCAGAAAGCAAAGGTTGCTTCTGAGCAACTTTTTGTGAAGGGGAGGAATTTAAAACAATATCAAAGCCCAAGTATTTGGGAAGATCTGGGGTGGCTCTTTTGTGGCCTTGTCTAGTGGGACTCCTACGAAGCAAAGCATCAAGCCTCTTAAAACCTTTATCCCAGTTGCTATCAATGTTGGATCCACATTGATTTTATGTATGCTGTCATTGTTCTAAACTGGTTGTTTATTTATAACCGTTTTAAAAAAAAATTATATACAGCGTGCAATTGGTTTAACTGTTTTCATATATATTATTATATTGCAAGGTTGTTTTGGGATGCTTGATGAGAAGGGATTCATAAATGAAATAACATCAACAAAGGTAAAGGACCCCTGAATGATTAAGTCCAGTCAAAGGCAACTATGGAGTGCGATGCTCATCTCGCTTCAGGCCAAGGGACCCGGCATTTGTTCACAGACAACTTTCTGGGTCACGTGGCCATCATGACTAAACTGCTTCTGCCGCAGCAGTGACTATTTATAAACTTGCACTGGCATGCTTCCGAACTGCTAAGTTGGCAGGAGCTGGGACAGAGCAACAAGAGCTCACCCCCATCCTGCAGACTCGAACAGCCAACCTTCCGATCAGCAAGCTCAAGAGGCTCAGTGGTTTAGACCACAGCGCCACCCGCGTCCCTAACAACAACTTTCTAAAAGCACCAATGAGAAAGGAGCCCTCAGGGTCATTTCACAGCAACAGGGAGCCACATCCCATTCTGTCTCTTTGGCAATTGCGACTATAGACACATGTTTTCCATATTCACACATTACATTTTTAGTCGTACACTTTAAGATTATAATGGATGAAGCATCCCACAAACAATGCAATTTCTGGGCAGAATGCAAATACAGAGTGCCAATGCCAAGTAAATCACCGTGAGCTCTTTTACATGAGACAAGTTATGCATTCTACTCCCAGTTAATTAATTCTTTGTTTCAAACATAATTATTTCAGAATAACAAAAGTATGAGGACTCTGGTGGGGTGCTTTTTTTTTTAACCGTCTTTTTTTCCATAGCTAATAAAGCATTATTTTGTTCCTTGCCATTTCTTTCTCCTCCACCAGTCCCACGGGGATCCCCAGATTATGTATTGATTCCTTTTAAAAAATTTAAACACAATTTTCTCCCAAATTAAATGATATCAAATTATACATACTGCACACTGTCTCTGTACAAATGACTGTGGGGGCTGGGGAATCAAAGCCTTTTGCAACATAACTCCGGTTCTCTTTTTTTGTAATAAAAGTCTCCGTAGAGATTAATTGTCTCTTCCAGACAAAGGAAATGTTTTGTTGTTCATTTAAAGACGCCTTTGAAACAAAGTAAAGATTTCCTTTCAAAAAGCTGTGTTGTTTTTCTGTCTCCCTATAGAATAAACGCAATGGATTTTTTCCCAAGCTCGCATTATCACATGTAGGGTTTCTAGTCCTTATTAGCATAAGCAGTAAAGACAGACAGCTGCAGGAAATGGGGATGAAAAGAAGAGAGATTCCACTCTGTCCCTTTGAACAATGCGTGCACAAAAACTCATCTTTGAGCAAGGCTGAGTTTACCTTCCTCAGATATAACTGGTGTTGACCCCTGTATAATTAACATAAGGACTGCCTGGCCAGAATCAACCTCTCCTTCTTTTGGATCTCATAAGAAGAATGGCCTCCCTTTATTGTTAGGAAACTCTAGGCAGAATCCACCAGGGAAAGGGATTCTCTTGTCCAAGCCCAACTTGGACAGCTTTTACCTTGCTCCCATGCCTTTCAATGGGACTTGCACAGGAGAACGGTGTGTTGTTCCCTGGGACAGAATTGGCCCTTTATCTAGCAGTTCATGCAATGCAATCCAAAAAAGGGCTCACAATCAGTTCTGGAAGGTGATATGAAAACAAATCTGTTTCCCAGTCATTTGAATATCTTGCTAGAAACATGACCTACTGCTTGGGTGGTAAGATCCTCAGATAAATGTATTTCCCTCTAAGGTAGGGGTGGGCGGGGAATCTTATCCAGTCCAAAGATTACATTCTCTTCTGGACAACCTTCATAGGAGTGGGGATGGCACAGATCAGTGGTGAGAAGGGACAAGAGATGAACATGGGTGGGACAATGACCATAAATTTATCTATGTGCATTACTCTAGCTTCTAGGCACACTTGCACACTCCTCTATTCTGGCAAACAAGAGGCTTTACTTGAGCTCCCAGGTGCAAAGTGTGTGGCGGAGGGGTCAGAGGCCGCTGAATGATGTCACAATGGGAGGCACCAGACCTGATTGCTGTCTCTTTAAATTCCTTGCACTCTGCCTCGGGGAGTAGTAAAGGCTGAGTTAAAGACAACATAGGGAGCCAGTGTGGTGTAGCAGTTTGAGTGGTGGACTACAGTCGGGGAGACCCGTATTCAAATGTGCTCTCAGCTGTGAATGAGCACTGACCTACCTCACAAGGTTGCTGCTAAGGATAAAAAGTGAGGGAGGACAAGAATCATGCATGCCATTTACAGCTTTTTGAAGAAACGGTTGGATATTATTGTCAGGAGCCAGAGTCAGGGGCAGGTCAGCAATAAAACACCCGGTGTCCGTGAAGTTAACTCTTTATTCAAAGGAACAAAAACAGCGCAGGCCTAGTGATCACAGCAGCTCTTCCCAGTAGGTCTTGCCCCAATGAGGTAGTTGTGAGAACTGAAGGCCCCACCTTTCCACCGTTCTCTAAGGCTCCTCCCCCAGTTCCTCCACCAGCAGCCTAAGGTTTTGCCTTCTTGTCCCTCGTTGCACAGCCCTTTTCATGCTCTGGGAGACCAGGGGTGTGTGGAGCTGGTCGCAGCAGGAGGGGGAGACCTCTTGGATTCTTCAGCGGCCTGTCTCAACTCTGCCTCTTGGTCACCCTCCTCTCCAGCCTCTGCTTCAGCCTCAGAGTCTGAACTGCTGCCTGACACTGCCTCTTCCTGCTCACTAAACCCGTTACCTCTTCAGCTTCCAATATCTCCTCTTCCCAGTCTCCTGCTCCTTCTCCCTCGGACCACTCGTTGTCGTCCCACCACCAAACCCCTGGCTCTGAGCCTTCTTCCCCTGGTGGTTCCCTTGGGGTTTCCCCAGCTGGTGCCTCCCACCGCTCCTCTGCATCCAGCCAGTCTGTGACAGATAGAATCATAATCCCTCAATAGAAAAGGAAATAAGGTATGCCATCCTGTTGCTGATGGAAGTGAATAAAGAAGGACAGATTGCCTGGGGTGGGGTGAGGTGTGCGAGGGAAGCTCTCCAACTGGGCGTGATGGAAGCCTGTGACACTACAGCAGGTGAGTCACAGAGACAGTTAATGAAAGCAATAGCCTTGTCAGCCTTGCAGGCTTTGGGGCTTTAAGTTACAAGAAAGAGCCGATCTTCACTTTCAAGTCATGGGACTTGCTGACATCAGTCTCTGAATCTTACTGGATTTCTGCAACTTCTATTATTACCTATGAAAAATACGAATGTACCAAGAAGTGGATAAGAGACAAGGCGATGAAAACTCCTATACAAAGGAATCCTGACCTCTCTTCTCTGTGGCAAAGTTACCTAATTACAAACCCCCCCATGTGCTTCTATGACTGTCACAATGTCATGGTGAAGAGTTTTTGTTCAACTTGCTGCTCTTGGCCTAGTTTACATTATTTTGCTGTTGTGTACAACATATAGATGGGCTTCTTCTCCTTGCCTCCCTGCAGCATGTTGCATTTGGTTGCCAGATCAACATTTTCCAAATAAAAGGGACATTGTGGCACTGTTCAGTACTTGTTCTCCAGAGGCTGTAAGCTGCTCTGGGAACTTTCTTAGCTGGAGTGGTGTAAATAGTAAATAAACAAATCACAAAACACTGTATAAACCAGGCCCAACATGCAGCCTGAGAGCCATACACAGCCCATGAGGCCTTTTTGGGTGGCCCTTGGCAACATTTGATGCCCCCCCAGCCTTCAAGCTGCCTTCCCAAAGCCGGGGGGAGGGGAGTGAGGCGCTGGACTTTGGGAAGGAGGTGTGAGGGCTCTGGGACCCTGTCAGAGCCTCAAGCCTCCTTCCCAAAGTCTGATGCCTTGTTTAGCCAACGTTGGGAAGGTAGCTGAGGCCTGGGGGAAGGCATCAAAATTTGGCCTTGCTGCCCTCCACCCTGTGACAAGGCAGTGTGCAGCCTGCGAATTCTGTGTTGAAGTACTCTTGTGGCCCACTTGGTATGAAAAGTTGAACCGTCTTGATATAAACATTCAGTGCAACGGTTGCATCTTTTCAATCCCCTTTAACTTATGACTGTGTTGGCACCATCCACCCTAAGGCGGTAAGAATGAGTCACATACATGTTCATTTTAGTGGTTCTAACATGTCTTCACACCGTTTCTCTCTCGAAGAAGAAGAAGAAGAAAGAAGCCCACTCTAGATACTGGAGCAGGAAAGATGCTTGGAGAGCCTTCCTGCCAATCACATTTCAAGGGTAATCACATTTATCTGAGCAAAAGCTTCTTCTTTGATAAGATGTCTGCCTTCATCTCTACAGAGAACTTAATCAAGAGATGCTGCACCCAAGACAGCAGAGATGCAACGGAAGCTACAAGGAACAGGGGAAAGGATAACAACACCACAGAATGTCAATACCTGGAAGAGAAATAGATGAGGGGGAGGGGTGAGAAGTGACAGGCGCCATCAATTAGTAGTTTTAATTGTTTCCCCTCAAGGGAGCCAAAGCCTACACCATACATCCAGCAGTTATTAGTGTTTTAAATGCTGTCTGGAAGGCTGCCAACAGCAGGAATTGGCCACAATTATCTAATAATGCAACAAGCTTATGAAGGCTGGAACTATCCTGAGGGGGGTATAATTTTGGTAGAGATAATCAGGAGAATCCTCCATATGTATTTCATTAGGGCATGTACGAATGAGCTTGTTGTGTGTGTGTGTGTGTGTGTGTGTGTGTGTATAAAATGAGATCAACTTCATTTATAGTGTTGTGCTCCTTCTAGACCTGATCATGCGTCAGTAGCATGAGAGAAGGACGGAAGGAATGGGGGAAAGCTGTGCTTCTGGAGGAGGAACAGCTTTGCCTTGGGATAAAAGCCCATTTGCTGTTTGGTTTGTTATTAGGAGGAGGAGGAGGAGAACGCAGGAGTGTGTGTTTCAGTGCTGGATAGGGGATTGCATAGCCTTCAAATAAAAATGACATGAAAATGTTCAGTAAATGGCAGCATATACACACAAACACAAAGAGAGCGAGAGAGAGCTTTGAAAATAATACTCGGATTTGTGCAAGCATGACTGGCAGGGAAACTGCATTTCTTGTCATGAGAGATGCCACAGGCAGGTACCCATGACAGCTGCACAAGCACATTGCACACAGGATATTAATAATAATAAAAGGTAATGCTATCAAGGTGTGTACGGGGGTGGATGGGTGCATACACATGTACATGCAAGAAGGAAGTGTTTAACCAGCAACACTGGACTGCAACTTCCAAGAGCAGGGTTCCCTGTTTCAGCAAACACACAACTTTAGGTACATGCTATGATCATACAAAGTTGTGGCTAGCACTGGCGCTTTCTAGATATCCCTGATGAAACGCCATTGCTCTTACTGCATACCCTCCAACATGGCAAGGTAAAAAACTGGGATGCAATCTTCCGGAGCAGTACTCCTGCACAAATCACATGACCCATGCGAGATCGCAGCCCTGGAAAAAAGCACTTTTGGGGGGCTAGATTGCAGTGCATAATATGGTTGGCGTGCTCTTGCACACAAAAATGAGATGTCCTGGTTTTACGGGGACAGTTGAGGGGTATGTTACTGCATGGGAGAACACAATGGACGCCCACACAAACTAGCCACATCTGTCTGTGCTTCGGCTCCCGTGCCTGTGATGTTTGCAACTGGATTCGTTACTGTGTGGATTGCGAAAGGAGACATTTACATCTCCTCAAAGTGGTTCAAATAAGAACCACCAAAGGCAGATTGTCCTGAACAAGGCACAGGAATCATGCCACCCTGCGGGCCTCATCGCAGTCACCAATTACCTCTTGGGGGAGTCCCTTCTAAACACAGGTGAAATTCCCTTGCAGTCCCTGGCAGAGAACAATTCCCACCCAGCACTCACAGCCAGAGAAAGATTTTGGGTTACAAATTCACTGAATAATTCTCAGTAATGAATAAATGCAACGAAGTGCTGATTTGCTCACGGGGATTCCTGAAGCGGAAAAAGAGGCTAAACTCACCCCATGCATTATTCATCATGCCTCTCTTACAGCAGCAAGCACCTCTTCCTTTCTCTGCCTTTCTCTCCCTTTTGCCAAATGCCGCCTAGAGTTGTTCACACTACAGCAGCCCACCCTGGCCGGTACAGCAGTCTGGAAGTTGGGAGTCTGCTAAACAAGGTTGATTTGGTCCCTTAATTCCTGTGTTAGACAATAAGGCTGGGCTGAAATGGGGAGGTGCAAAGCGGGTTCAAGCATTTACTTGCTGGCACTGAGGGCAGGAAGCACTCTGAATTGACTTTGCCATTTCATATAGCTCAGGGGTAGGCAACCTAAGGCCCAGGGGCCGGATGTGGCCCAATTGCCTTCTCAATCCGGCTCGCGGATGGTCCGGGAATCAGCGTGTTTTTACATGAGTTAAATGTATCTTTTTATTTAAAATGCATCTCTGGGTTATTTGTGGGGCTTGCCTGGTGTTTTTACATGAGTAGAAAGTGTGCTTCTATTTAAAATGCATCTCTGGGTTATTTGTGGGGCATAGGAATTCCTTCGTTTCCCCCCCAAAATATAGTCCGGCCCACCACAAGGTCTGAGCCGGTGTGGTATAGTGGTTAAGAGCGATAGTCTTGTAATCTGGTGAACCGGGTTCACGTCTCCGCTCCTCCACATGCAGCTACTGGGTGACCTTGGGCTAGTCACACTTCTCTAAAGTCTCTCAGCCCCACTCACCTCACAGAGTGTTTGTTGTGGGGTAGGAAGGGAAAGGAGAATGTTAGCCACTTCGGGTGGTGATAAAGTGGGATATCAAATCCAAACTCTTCTTCTTCTTCTTCTGAGGGATGGTGGACCGGCCCACAGCTGAAAAAGGTTGCTGACCCCTGATCTAGCTACATCTGACTGGTTACATGGCATCATGACATAATCATATGGGCTATTTCACCTCATTAACAAGAAAAAAAATAAAGGGTAGGTAAGGTAGACACATACCATGTCAGAGTATTTCCAGAAAAGGTCTGTGGATCTGCTTCCTACAAGTCCCTCTCCTAGCAGGGGATATATCTTGATTGCACATGAATGAAGGGAAATGCTGTGACTATTATTTCTGCCTTGATCTTTTGTGAGTTTGGCAGAGAATTTCCAAAAAGAAAACTCTGTATCTGTCTGGATATGACTCCACATCCTTGTCCAAACACGCAATATATTCTTCCAAATCTCAGACATAACAGAATTTGATTCGCAATAGTGTGGTGTAATGAACTCTCACATGAGCAGAGATTATTACTTCATAATTTCAGGAATGGGCCATACATATGTTGTAGAATCATAGAATCATAGAATCATAGAGTTGGAAGAGACCACAAGGGCCATCGAGTCCAATCCCCTGCCAAGCAGGAAACACCATCAGAGCACTCCTGACATATGGTTGTCAAGCCTCTGCTTAAAGACCTCCAAAGAAGGAGACTCCACCACACTCCTTGGCAGCAAATTCCACTGTCGAACAGCTCCTACTGTCAGAAAGTTCTTCCTAATGTTTAGGTGGAATCTTCTTTCTTGTAGTTTGGATCCATTGCTCCGTGTCCGCTTCTCTGGAGCAGCAGAAAACAACCTTTCTCCCTCCTCTATGTGACATCCTTTTATATATTTGAACATGGCTATCATATCACCCCTTAACCTCCTCTTCTCCAGGCTAAACATGCCCAGCTCCCTTAGCCGTTCCTCATAAGGCATCGTTTCCAGGCCTTTGACCATTTGGGTTGCCCTCCTCTGGACACGTTCCAGTTTGTCAGTGTCCTTCCTGAACTGTGGTGCCCAGAACTGGACACAGTACTCCAGGTGAGGTCTGACCAGAGCAGAATACAGTGGCACTATTACTTCCCTTGATCTAGATGCTATACTCCTATTGATGCAGCCCAGAATTGCATTGGCTTTTTTAGCTGCCGCGTCACACTGTTGGCTCATGTCAAGTTTGTGGTCAACCAAGACTCCTAGATCCTTTTCACATGTACTGCTCTCAAGCCAGGTGTCACCCATTTTGTATTTGTGCCTCTCATTTTTTTTGCCCAAGTGCAGTACTTTACATTTCTCCCTGTTAAAATTCATCTTGTTTGTTTTGGCCCAGTTCTCTAATCTGTCAAGGTCGTTTTGAAGTGTGATCCTGTCCTCTGGGGTGTTAGCCACCCCTCCCAGTTTGGTGTCATCTGCAAATTTGATCAGGATGCCCTTGAGTCCATCATCCAAGTCGTTGATAAAGATGTTGAATAAGACTGGGCCCAAGACAGAACCCTGTGGCACCCCACTAGTCACTCTTCTCCAGGATGATGAGGAACCATTGATGAGCACCCTTTGGGTTCGGTCAGTCAGCCAGTTACAAATCCACTGAGTGGTAGCATAGTCAAGACCGCATTTTACCAGCTTCTTTACAAGAATATCATGGGGCACCTTGTCAAATGCCTTGCTGAAATCAAGGTAGGCTACATCCACTGTGTTCCCTTCATCTACCAGGCTTGTAATTCTGTCAAAAAACGAGATCAGGTTAGTCTGACATGACTTATTTTTCAGAAATCCATGCTGACTATTGGTGATCACAGCATTCCTTTCTAGGTGCTCACAGACTGTTTGCTTAATGATCTGCTCCAGAATCTTCCCTGGTATTGATGTCAGACTGACTGGGCGGTAATTATTTGGGTCCTCTCTTTCCCCCTTTTTGAAAATAGGGACAACATTTGCCCTCCTCCAGTCTTCCGGGACTTCGTCTGTTCTCCAGGAATTCTCAAAGATGACTGCCAGTGGTTCTGAGATCACATCTGCCAGTTCTTTTAATACTCTTGGATGCAGTTCATCTGGCCCTGGAGACTTGAATACATCTAAACTAGCCAAGTATTATTGTACTATCTCCTTAGTTATTCTGGGCTGTGTTTCCTCTGCTGAATCATTTGCTCCAAATTCTTCAGGTCGGGCATTGTTTTCTTTATCGGAGAAGACTGAGGCAAAGAAGGCATTGAGGAGTTCAGCCCTTTCTGTGTCCCCTGTTTGCATTTCACCATCTTCTCCTCTGAGTGACCCCACTGTTTCTTTGTTCTTCCTTTTGCTACGAACATACCCATAAAAGCCTTTTTTGTTGCTTTTAACCTCTCTAGCAAGCCTGAGTTCATTCTGTGCTTTAGCGTTTCTGACTTTGTGTCTACACGTGCTGGCTATTTGTTTGAATTCCTCTTTGGTGGTTTCCCCCCTTTTCCATTTTTTGTACACATCCTTTTTTAATCTTAACTCAGTTAAAAGTTCTTTAGATAGCCACCCTGGCTTCTTTAGGCACCTTCCATGTTTCCGTCTCATTGGTATTGCCTGAAGTTGTGCTTTTACTATCTCCCTCTTAACAAACTCCCAGCCATCATGAACTCCCTTTCCTTTTAGTATTACTGTCCATGGGATCTCACCCAGCACTTCCCTAAGTTTTATGAAGTCGGCTTTCTTAAAGTCAAGAAATTGAGTCCTAGTATGCTTGGCTGCTCCTTTCCGCTGTATAGTAAACTTCAGAAGAGCATGATCACTCGCGCCTAATGATCCTTCCACTTCTACCCCACTAACCAGGTCATCAACATTGGTTAGGACCAGATCTAAAATGGCTGTTCCTCTTGTTGCTTCTCCCACTTTCTGGACAATGAAGTTGTCTGCAAGGCCAGTGAGGAATCTGTTTGACCTTATGCTCTTGGCTGAGTTTGACATCCAACAAATATCCGGGTAATTGAAGTCCCCCATTACTACTATCTCCCTTCCTTTTGCATGCTTGGCCATCTGTTCCAGGAAGGCATCATCTATGTCCTCCGTTTGGCTTGGGGATCTATAGTAAACTCCCACAATGAGGCCACTGTTATTCTTCTCTCCCTTAATTTTGACCCAAATGCTCTCACTTTGGCTTTGAGGTTCTAAATCTTGGGTCTCTTCACAGGTATACACATCCCTGACATATAACGCCACTCCTCCTCCTTTCTTGTCTGGTCTGTTTCTCTGAAATAGATTGTATCCCCCCATTATTACATTCCAATCGTGGGACTTATCCCACCAGGTTTCAGTGATGCCTATTATGTCATATTTAGTTTGCTGTACCAAGAGCTCAAGCTCATCTTGTTTATTTCCCATGCTTTGCGCATTAGTGTACAGACATTGAAGTCCATTAATCATTCCCCCGTGTCTCTTATTTAAGGATTTTTTCCTCCCACCACTAGGTCTGCGTGCTGTTTGCTCCATTTGGTCTATGATATTTGGATGATCATCTTCATCAATTGATAGACTCCTACCTTCAGGAGCACTGTCTCCCTCCCCCACATGAGTCAGTTTAAAGCCCTCCTGATGAGGTTTCTGAGATTTTTGGCAAAAACATTTATCCCAACCGTTGTGAGGTGCAGCCCATCGCTTGCCAGAAGTCCATCTTCAAGAAACTGCAGTCCGTGATCTAAGAATCCAAACCGTTCCTGTTTACACCATTTGTGAAGCCAGCTGTTCACTTCCACTATTTTTCCCTCTCTCCCTGGGCCACGTCATTCAACTGGGAGGACAGATGATGTCCTCTGATGTGCTCTGGCTCAAATGGAACAATCTTTTTTTCCTTTTCCTTTTTTTTCTTTTTGTCTGGTGGTTGGAATACTTTCTCCTTTTAATTTAGAGGGGGAAATGCTTTTGGATTATGAATAGTTAAGTGTCCCTCACATTTTAAAAGTTGGTGTGTGTTTTTGGCAATGGCTGTGTAGGTTTAAATGATATCTGGGTTTTTAAATGTATGCTTTAAAAAGTTCTATTTTGATGAAAACAGCAAGATTAAAACTTGCAGCCCTACAAAGCCAAAAGGTTACCAGCCTCCCTGAAGCAGCTGCTTGCTCATTGGAAATGCTAATATACAACCTCATACACTCCAAGTGTTCCAATTTTCTAGGGACAGTGCTGGAATTACAGAAACCATCCCTGTTTCGGATTTGATCCTGGAGTGTCCCGCTTTTCTTTTTTCCTCCCCTGCATGACTTGGAGAACAAAAGCAGAGTTCTGTTTCTACTGAAAATAAAATACCTGCGCCAAATGAAGGAAACAGTGAAGCTGGCATACAAAGCCCTTGCTATAATGTTGAAAGGAAAGGTCACCTATCCGCTTTAAATTCTTTAATTGCAGTGCTTTTGCAGCTGGCCATTTTTTAAAAAAGAAACACATGGAGTGTTTACTCCTTTATTGTAAATGAAGCCTGACACTGTCTACTCAGAAGTGAGCCCCACTGTATTCAACGGAGCTGACTCTCAGGTAACTGGGTCAAGACTGAACAGTCTCCCACTGCAATCTGAAGCATTTTTACCCAGAATTAAGTGCCACTGAGTTCAATAGGATTTACTGTCTGGTATGCTCCTGATCATTCTCACAGTTTCTTCCATCACTGTTGTCATCACCCTCCTCATTATACCCCACCTTTTCCCCCTGACAGAGACTCAAGGCAAACTTACAACTAAAATTTTATTTCATTCTATTTATCTGTTGAAGGTGTTGCACATGGTTGCTTCCTTCTCACATTTTTTCTTAACAACAACCCTGTGAGGTAGGTGAGGCAGAGAGGTTGCAATTGGCTCAAGGCAACAAATGCATACGCGTCTCTATTTTCATCGGAGAAACGTTGGAGGGTATGCAAACTTTTGCCGCAGTGCCAGATTCACAATCTTGGAAAGAGAGAAAAAAACCCACCCAAATCCTTTGGCTCTTTTGAGACTCACACAAGTGAAATGCAATAGTAAAATGCTGAGTTATTGAAGAATCCGTGGTGAAAATGTCATTTCACGTGTATGCAAAAATGTAAACAACTATGCCCAGAATATTGACTGCGCTGAACGATTCCTAGAGAGGTCCCTGTTCAGATGGGAGTGGAGCATCTGCCTTCTCGAAGATTCACACTTCCACATTTGTTGTGCTGCTTGTTGATATGCCCTCTCAATGGCAAACACCTGCCCTGTTTCACAACCCTTCCTCACGCGGCTCTCAGTTTATACAGATTGTCTTATGCTTCGTGTATGAATTATAAATGCATACAACTTGCAAACAGGCGGTTCCCTGGCTGTTGACAAACACTTCTCCGCTCATCCGACCTGAAGAATGAACTGTGTGAAGGAACACTAATTACATCCACTAATCTCTGTGTTTGTGTGTCATCAGTAGCAAGCCTTTTCAACTGCTTATTTTAAGGGGGTGTTATTACTTGTGTGTCTCACAGCAAATTCCAGAAGCTCCAGAAAACAAACAGCAGCAGCAACAGCAGCAACCAGATCTGTGCTCAGACTGAGGAATGGCAAAGAGAACCAAGTACTTCTCTTGATCTTTGGTTCCTGGTTTTCCGTGAATAAAAAGGCAAACTCTAAACGCACAGAATAAAATAGGAAAGTGGCAGTGCTGGATGTATTTGGAACACTGACAATCAAGCAACGCTGTTAGACATCCTCCACTTTGCACAATGTTGTTCACCAGGGAGGGACTAGCCTTTTCACACGTCACATAGCAGCAAATTTGAGTTTGCCACTGTGTTATTCAGCACTCAATCCTGGCTACCTGAAGTGTGTAATTGCATGATAGATGGGCTTGCAAATACATGCTTGTCATATTCAAAACCCTACGCTTTAGAAAAAGGTCATGTGTGCAACAAGAGGCCCCGAACAAAAGCAGCACTCAACTCCATGATGATGACTGCTTCCTCCAAGTTGTACTTTGGGTCCCAGCTTCAGAAAAAAATTACAAGAACCCTGACTCTCAGTTTCTAGTTTTCAATTGCTTATGAAATGTTCCCAACTTCAATATGCCTATGTTTTTGCTACTAATGGTTTTCTATAAGCATGAAGAGTCATTTCAGTGCTGGGTGGATGGTGCCCACCCACCAAGTTTAATTATCCAAATCACAGAATCATAAAGTTTGAAGAGTCATGCAGTCCAACCTCCCACAATGCAGGAATCTCAGCTAAAGCATCCATGACAGATGGCCATCCAACCGCTGCTTAAAAACCTCCAAGGAGGTAGTCCGTTCCACCGTTGAGCAGCTCTTACTGTCAAAAAGTTCTTCCTGATGTTTAGTTGGAATCACCTTTCTTGTAACTTGAATGCATTGGTTCAAGTCTTGCCCACTGGAGCAGGAAAATACAAGCTTGTTCCATCCTCCATGTGACAGCCCTTTAGATATTTGAAAATGGCTGTCGTATCTTCTCTCAGTCTCCTCTTATCAGGCTAAACATACGTACCCAGCTCCCTCAACTGTTCTCCATGAGGCCTGGTTTCCAGACCTTGATCATCTTGGTTGCCCTGCTCTGCACATGTTCTGGCTTGTCAATATCCTTGTGGCACCCAGGTGTGGTTTGACCAAGGCAGAATAGTGTGTTGCTTACTTCCCTTGATCTGGACACTCTGCTTGAATTAAGACAGCAAATGCAAAACCCTAGCCTGTAGATCTGTTTATAGATTTTATGGCTATGTGATTCTGTGGGGACAGGATCTACAGATGTATGGACCAGGACAGTGCTTTTTTATACATCTAAGGGTTGAGTCAGTGTGTTTTTATTAATTAAATGTGATGGAAGGCAACTGTGAATGGGGGTTGAGTTTAAGGAGCTACAGGGGCCAGGAAGGGATGAGAGGTGTTGCTACCCCAGAGCACAGCAGCAAGCAGGTCAGAGGTCCTGCTGGTAGTGCAGGGGATGCTGGGGAGGCAGCTTGGGGAGATGGAATGTTAATGCATTTGGTGGTGAGCAGAAGCAGTGCTTTGGTTGTGGTGGGCATTGCTGGCACTGTTTTGAATGCCCCCGAAGTCTTTCATTAGCCCAGGGAAGGGGAAATCCCAGGAGCTTCCTGAAACAGGAGCTTATTGATAAAGAAGCATGTTTGTCCAGTTGTTTTCCCAAAATGTGAGCACTATCGTAAGAGGTACATAGAACAAAAGTTCATGAGGGATATCTCCATGAGCTGGTACTTTAAAAATGCTCAAAATGCAGTTTCTGGAAAGACTGGTCTCAACTTTTTGGAACTCAAAGTCAAGCCACATTTCCCTGCTTTCAAGCATTCTTTGACTTGAGCACATGTTTTTAGTGTTGTGACACCAGTTTTCTGTAATTCTCTTCCCTTCGAAGTGAAGCAATTGCCAACATTGTTATGTCTTTGACATTTGTCAGAAACTTTCTTTTCATTTTAAGAAGTCTTTCATTCTTGCCGGTTTTCAGGCTTCAATACTGCTTTATGATCTGTGCTATATTTTACGTTCCTCTTGTGCACACCACTCAGCTATTCTCTGAATGTAGAATGGTTTATAAATTATGAAAGTAAGTAAATAAATAAGTCTAGCACCTGTGGTACAAGCTGTTTTGAGCTTCCTTCCTTTTCTTCCTTTGCGTAACCAAATTATTTGACCCTAAATTAGTCCAGTCATCCTAAGCAGTCTTCAATAAGCAGTCCAGCCCACTTCTCCAAAGGCTTAGTAAAAAGGATAGCAGACTCCTAACCTGTTGAGATGATTCTGCAGTAAGAAACAGAGAAAAGAGGCCCCTACTTCAGCACTGCTGAGCTGGTGGTGCTTTAACAGTATTAAGATGCCAATGCTACTGGAGCTGAAGCTTCAGGGTGTGAAAATCCCAGTAATTCCCCTCCGCTTCAGCACATTATCTAGCCACAGTGAGCCCAGCAGCTGTTGGATCACTCCTTGTAACTACAGCTTAATAAGGTCAACTGCCTTAATTTCTGTCTGGCGAGGACTTACAATGCAATCCAGGAGCAGGCTTTGTTTGAAAGCACACTGGCAGGGTGGAAGAAATACAAAGTACCGCACCACTTACGGATGGCTGCTATAAAAGGTAGCAGAGAGAGTGAATTCCTTCCCACGTGAGGAGGATTGTTTTCATCTACCGCTATTTAAGTTAGCTAGAAACTTGCACCAAGGTACAGGTACGTGGCTATGCTTGTATGCAAATCAATTTAACCTTAACTCACTGTCGCTTCTTCTTGGGGGTGGGTGAAACAGTCACTGAGAAATTATCATTCTGCCTTCTCCCCAATGGCCCTCTAGTCACATTTGCTTTCTTGGACCTCCGTTTTTAAACTCTAGAGGATGTTAATCCAGGCCACGGCTTGTACATTTTTCCTGTGTGCCAAGGTTACGGTGCCAGCAATCAGGAGAGCACAACTGACATCGCACTGATGGTCACAGGAGCCGGTGTGTGACAAGTACAGCTCCTCTACGAGCCTCACACCCCAGTGCTTCTGGTAAGTAAACCTGCTGGCCTTTCTGATTTTGCTTATTATTTTGCCTCACCGTGTGAGACACGGTAGACCTCAGCCTGCCACCTGACGTGAAGGAAAGGCGCAGAGGTGTCTATGATTAAACTTTCCAAGCTGGAAACCGCATCATCTGTAGAGTACCAATTCTGGGTCTATTTTTAGTAGAGCATAAAACAGCCCCAATGGGCCACTTTGCTCTGCGTTGGCTGCCCGTAGCCAAAGCTGGCTGTTCAACACGCAGCAGAAGAGTGGCACCATCAGGGCAGGACTTTGGGGCAGCTGTCCAGGACCCCCCACCCAGGAGGAATTAAATGAGCCATAGAGCATTTTGTCCATTAGGGCAAAAGGAACAGTGTCCCACCACCCTCAGTCTGCCCTCAGCCGGCACCCACCTGCCAACCTTCTTACTTACAGCCAGTCTCAGGGATTGGCTCTTCATGTCAGCTTTCTGCTCGTTAGTCTCAGTGTTACCCTGACAGAACTCAGAAGGGAGCAGGATGGGCTTCCCTGCCTTTTGCCCCCCGCCCAGTTCCAAATATCACTAGCTGTCACTGGCAGGAGGGTCCCCAAGTGCAGCAAGACTGGCTTAACACATTCTGAGAAATGAAGTAAGATGTATTAAAATACCTCACCCATTCTCCACACCTACATCACGAAGACCATTCAGTCCAGCACCTAAGATTACCCAGCTGCACCACTGCAGCAGAATAAGGTGCTAAATAAGGAGATGGTAGTATGTTGAAGTGGTTGAATGGGCTGTACCACTTTCAATTACATATTATTACACAGGAGAGCGTTAAAAATGATAAACACGGCACCACAATGCAACCCCTTGCAGGCAGAAAATTACATTTAAGTGCAAAATTGTCTATTTTGCTATTTTCTATTGGTGTGGAGGCTTTTTTAAAACTTATGAATGCACCCCAAAATTTCATCCTCTGCTCTCAGTTTGAAGTGCTGCAGTTCGTTTCAACCCCTCAGCATGTTAGAACATCTTATTCAACACCTAAATAAGCAAAGCATTAGGATCAAGCATCAAAGCAGATCACTATGCACCCCAGTAGATGAGGCTCCTCCATAGATAAGGCTGCCAGCTTCAAACCCAAGGGGTGGGCAGCTCAGCCAGGAGACCCATTTTGAGTCTCCTGATGCCCATCTCTCTCCAGTAGCAGAGACAGAGGAAAGGAAACAGAGAGCTTGTGTGGTGTAGTGGTTAGAGGGTTGAACTGGGACCTAGGGGAGCACGGCACAAGTGCCCGCTTGGCCATGAAGCTGACTGGCTGAAATTGGGCCAGTCACCATCTCTCAGTCTAGCCAACCTCACAGTGTCATTGTGAAGGGTAATACGGAAAAGGGGAGAACCACATATGTCACCTTGAACTCCTTGAAGGAAAAAGGTGGGGTGGAAATGCAATAATAAACAAAACAATTAAAAACAAAACTTTGTTGTGCATTTCTGGTTTCAAATGAAGGCATAAGAAGGGACCCTGGCATATGTCCCAGTCACATCATAGCTATCCCAGTCACATCATAGTTGCTCCGTTCATCTCCTCAGCCTTTCCCATCCTGCATCTTCCATGGTGACTACAGTAGACCATTCCAGAGCTGCCATGGAGGGGAAGACTGAATGAGATATAAATAGAACAGAAACAGCTTTCTTGAATTAAACATTTGCTGAACACCCCATGACCTTTCCCTTGTTAATGGCATGATGGGGCAGTCAGGCATGTCCTGGCAATCCATGCAGAATTGTTGGCCTATTGCATTTCATAAATATGGCGAAGCATAATGCTTAAGGACCAGGAGACCTGATCAGATGAACTCAAACAGCCAATACAGCAGCAAAATGGGAAGGGTGAGATACATGCAAAGTGGGTTGAAATCATGCAAGTTCAGGCCTGTGGGGAGCTCAGAGGAGGCTGAAAGACTTAATAACTGAGTACGGATATTATTTCTCTCCTCATTGCAGGGAGCCCTGGTTTTGCTCCTGATTAGGCTCACAGCAATGGCTTCTGGCTCTGCACTGAGCATCAGTTGCAGCATCAGGGGTAGACTTAAATAACAAGGAACAGAGACTGCATCTGGTCCATGTTGACAGAGCTACCTCTGCTTTTAGCATTGTGGGGAGGATAATAAACAGCCCATCAACAATGCATCTTGCCTTCATATCTCACTTAGCAAGATGGGACTCACACAACACCATGAGGTAGCTGAATGGACCAGGATAATTACTTCAGCAGAAGATTCTCATTGGCTTGGCAAGGTGACAAGGGAAAATGAGTAAAAGGGGGAGTCAGTACTTTGGTCTCTGGGGCTCAATCAGGTCATGGAAGGATCTCCAAGTTTAGGGGAATCACGTGTCCAGCAAAGTTATGGAAGGATTCTGTTCAGACCTAATGACTCTCCCTTGGAAACGTGTGAGCTTCAAATTGCCACATCATTTCCGTATTTAATTTGCATGTAAGTAATTTAATCTGCATGGGATTTGAATGCATGTATTGGATGCCAAGTCAAGGCTGATGGAGTTTTTGCACTTCTCATGGGGTTGCACAGGTGGAGCGAGATATCAATGATTCTACAGACTGGGCAGCATTTCAATGTAAGGAAGCACGTTCCTGGAAGCATGACCTACCCCCATCTCCCTAGGGCCTCAATCCAGCCAGTTGGGTTGACCAGAAGATTTGTAGTCCCTTTCAGGTTGAGATTAAAATTGTGATGCAGCTCCTCAAAATCATGAGATGATTGAAATCAAGACATCTGGGAAAGAAATAGGGGTTGTCCTTCTTTTGCATCCAGATTCCAGAGGCTTCATGAACACTCTTTCATCCCTGTTTGAATGGAGTTTATTTGTGCAGGAAACTGGTATATAGATTTAACCAAAAAAAGAAATTGCACTGAAATAAATCATGTTATTGGAACCACATGACTCCATTTGTGTAACCTCTTCACAGGCTGCTGGTTTGCTTTCAGAACAATTCAATGTGCTGGTTGAATTACCTTTAAGGTCCCAAATGGCTGAGGGCCAGCACCTATCATGTGAACTTGCCCACTGTCTGAAATCCATGGGGGAAATTGTACCATTTGATGGGAATATGCGATGACAGAGTCTTCTCTGTTGCTGTGCCCAGGCCTTGGTCATCTTTGGTTCCCTCTTAGATGATGCCCCATTTCAGGGGGAATATTTTCTGTTTGTGGCAGACTTTTGGTCTTCCTCCACCCCACCCCCACCGCTCCTTTAGTATCACCTGCTTTTAGATTCTCTGTTGCTTTGTATTTCTTATTTTTGTTTTCATTTATATGCATGTGTTTTTATTGTTTGGGACCATTACCTGACAACAGTGGAGAGTACTAAGTACTTGAGAGCAGACACAATAGGACAAAACAGATGAATGTCTAGGAGTGGAGGCATCAAGTTGCATATTTTATGGATATTTTGCACTGAAACTTGGGGAGAAAAAAAGACTTTGGTTATTTTAAAACTTAATGTATCTTAACTGAGTGCAGAAATGTTGGTACCATTCCCATAAGAAAGCTTCCCTGTTCCCAAGAGCAGAAAAACAGGCATCTAAAATTTCAAGTAATGCAGAAGTACCTATGGACTGATCCAGTCTGTCCCTTTGAAATATACTTGGAGTCGAGAGTGGATTTCATGCTCTTTATTCAGCTTATAGCGGTGAGGAGGAATGAAATTTCCCCCAAAATATCTGCTTTATATACATTATTTACACAATGGGCTGCACGTGATTGGCTAATTCTGGGATTCTCCTGTAGGCCAATCAGGTTGTGGATTCACTTCCACCTGGAGCTGGATTGGGTGGCTCCTGCAGACCAATCATACTGCTGCATTCTGAATCCTATTGTTCTAGGACCAATCAGACTGCTGCATTCTGAATCCTATTGTTCTAGGACCAATCAGACAGCTGCATTTTGGATCCTATTCAACTCAGTACATAACACCCTTGAAAGTGGTAATTACATGTGTGCGTATGAAAGATTGTGCGAGAGCTGGACTAGGATCTGGAAGACGCAGGGGCAGCTGGTTCCGTTTTGCCGCCTGAGATGGAGTGAAAAGGTGCCACACCACCACAGCCTCACTTGTTGGGTTTTTGCAGTGGTGGCTTCCAGCAAGATCACACAGAACTCTCACGAGATCTTGTTGGAAGCCACCACAGCTGCTACTTGACCCTCGCAGCAAAGTTCACTTGGGTAACTTTAGGCCTTGGGCCATCCACCAACTCTCAGCCTAAACTGGATAACTGTGAGGATAATATGAAGAAGGCAAGAGCCATCTGGGCTACCTTGAGCTTCTTGGAGGAGAGATAGCATCTAAATGCAATGAATAAGCAAAGACTAGGGGCCAATGAAGTGTGTGTGTGTGTGTGTGTGTGTGTGTGTGTGTGTGTGTCTGTTAGAGAAAGGATGTTCTAATCATGAGAAGAGGATGTGGTAAGGAACCGGATTGTCCCTCTTCATTAGTAAGTTGAGTAGATGGAGGAGGAGGAGGAGGAGGAGGAGGAGGAGGAAGAAGAAGAAGAAGAAGAAGAAGAAGAAGAAGAAGAAGAAGAAGAAGAAGAAGAGATAAATAGCTGCATTCATTTGAATGTTTTTATTGATATGTGCCTAAGTTCCCAGGGGATTAACAAGCAATAGGCACTATAATACTGGCACTAACAAGATTTAGTTGATTAACCATCTGCCTTGTTGTAAACAATTGATTACACTTAAATAAATTTGCCTATCTCTAAGGACTAAAAACAGGCACCTTTCCCATGATGTTGAAGGCAGAGTGCGAGAACTAGCAGCCTAGCAGGAAAAATATTTTTAAAATATGCCATTCCAATTCTCTTTTACTTAACCTGTCCAAGCTAGGACAACTGCAAAAACACTCATTAGTTTTATTAAGGGATTAAGGTACCTATCAAATCAATCCATGCTTGCAGTCCAGGATGTTAGTCTTCTAACTACCGCAGTTTGGCTAAGCACAGAATACTTCACAGAATGGAGACTGAGAGGCAGTCATCTTTATTTTGGGCTGTTACAGCATTTGAGATGTTCCTCCCAGCCCGTTATTTGTTTTAACACAAATGGAATGTTGGTTGGTCAGTTCATCTACCCTGAAAGCCTGATGTAGGAGAGCTAGAGAAGGATGTGTTACTGAGTTTCAAATGGCTTAGATCAGGGAATAGGGCAGTCACCAGGCTAGAGAGAGAGAAAATATGTGATTGGATGCTGTTCCTGAGATACTGCAAACATGATGTTGAGGGAGATTCCAAAGCAGGTGAAATGGGGACTTCCGGGGTGGCGCCATCAGTAATAGCGGACTCCCTCTGATCCGCAGGGACTGGCTCCGCGGAAAACGGGTCTTTTCCGCTACGGCGAAGCGGGGACCCTTTGAAAAATCACAGGCGGATGAAGCCTGTGACCATGGGACTCGGCGGGCACCTTTTGCGCCCCCCCCAACTCGTAAAGGAACCCAGTTACGGGCTCCGGAGCGAAGAGGGGCAAGTGGCGCGGTGCTGAGAGTCAACTGCTTCTTCCGTGGAGCGAAGCCGCATAGCCGTTGCCGGAGAGCGCTGCCTTTTTCCTGGGACAATTTGGCTTTTAAAACAACTACTCGTGAGTAGCTCAATTTCGAACAATTGGACTTTAAATAATGACCTGCGAGTAGAAAGGAAAATTGGACTAAGAAATTCTTCTCAATTTGGCACTGAAACGGGAAGGTCTAAACAGGAAGTCAGCCTTCCGTTTCTTGTAGATAGATTAAAGCAAAGACATGGCAAACTAGAGTTCTGAAAATCGTTTGTAAAGGATTAACTTTCATCATTTAAAATCGTTGAACCCCCTTCGGAAGCAGGAGAAGAGGGGGAATTTTTTCCGGACTGGTTAAACCTGCAGAAGAGAGTGTAAAGAAAAGTAATTTTCCACCGTCTCGGACCTGGGAGCGGGGTGTCAGGACTGACATTCTTTGGGAAGTTCATTGACCATAGACAAACGTCTTTGACAGACAGTTAAAAGAAGAGAAACATAGCGATTCCATCATTCTCCTTCGCATTTTAAAGGAACAAATATTGACAAAATATCTGAAAAAAGGAAACTTTGTTGCTAGATCTACTCTTAAAAGAAAAGATCAAATAGAAGTTCTTCCCCTAGAGGGAGCCTGTGAAGCTGTTACTAAATCCAAATCGGGGAGCTCTGCAGCTGCAACAGATTACAATCGTGGGAACAGACTTCTGACCTTGTATAACAATGTATTCAGAAGCTCTGGTGCGTGCTTTCTGCAAAACAAGTGCCCTATTGGAACAGTTACATGAGAAGACGGACTTGATGACTGTTGCGATCAGAAATTTTGGACAGTTAGTGGGTAACTATATAGAACCCACCCAGGAATTAAATCAGGAGTGTGCTCTGACAGATCAGATGAGGGAAGAGGATGTTGTGTTGCTGGACCTTGGGTGCCAGAGATGGAGGGAGCTGTGGCCCAGCAGGAACACGAGTTGTTGGATTTGACAAATGAACTTGGAAAAAGCCAGGCTTGGAGAGATAGAGTTTTGTCTGGTTTGGAAATGGGGGGTTGGATAGACCCCCCTATGCAGGGATGTTTTGACTTTCCAAGTCTGGCAATGGGCCATGAGATGTTTGGGGTTCTGGGGGCTCTTAATTCTGGAGGGATTTTGAAACATGTTTTTAAATACCACATGGAGTTTAGTGTGGACTATGGAAAAGGGGCTGATTTGTCGAGAAGGGTCAAAAACACTGTCAAGATGGAGTTTCCACGAGTGAAAGGAGCAGGAGACAAAGTAAAGTACAGGTATAAATATGAAGAAGAGCTGTGGAAGGGACATGGAAGAGACTTAAGGGCCTCGGACATAAGATTACCAGGTTAATGAACTAGATTGATGGAATAGAAAGGACTGACAAAACCCGGGACCAGGAGGAAGAGACGCTGGATGAAGATTGGAAATTTTTTTTTATTAGGATTGTTTTATAAAATTGATGAATGTTAGAAAAATGTTGGAACGAAATCATTTGGTTTTAGCAAAAATGTTAAAAGAATTATGTAAGAATATGTTATGGTTATGAGAAACTGGTATAAATAAGATCTAAGTTTTAAGTTTTAGGGTCTTTTATAGTAAGATAAGGTTAAAGTTGATTAAGGTAATTTAATGACAGAATATTATGAAAAATGGAAAGGATTTGCTGTGATAATAACTAGGATACAAAAAAGGGAGGAGTGAGGAGGTCGATGAAATAAGGCAATGACAGTTAAGGATTTTGGAATATTGGATTTGTTTTTTGATTGTCTTGTGTTACGTGTTTTGTTGTTACTTTTTGATTTTGATTTTTATCAATTTGTATTGCTTGATTGTGGTTTGTTTTTCCTTTGTTCTTTCTCTTTCTCTTTCTTTTTGTTTTTCTTGTAATTTTAAAATTCTTAATAAATATCATTTTAAAAAAAACAACAAAGCAGGTGAAATGAGGCCTGTGCCAAAAATCTTGAAAATTTATTACTTCTTTAGATCATTTATATACTGTCATTTGCACAAGCCACAGAAAAGTTTATGATAGGCAAATAGATTTTAAAGCCTATAAAACCACACAATACATATTACAAATCACAATACATATTACTAGTAGCAGCTGCAACCAGCCATCTCCTTCATCAAATGCCTGCCAAAAAAGATGAGTCTTAACTAGCTGCCTAAAATGGTAAGCAGATGGAGCCAGATGCAGGTCAGTGGAGGTGGGGCGTTCCACATAGGTGGAGCCATCACTGAAAAAGCCCTTTCCTAGCCCCCTGTCCTCATGAGAAGAGAAGACTCCCTGGAAAAGACCCTTATGTTGGGAAAGATGGAGGGCACAAGGAGAAGGGGACGACAGAGGACGAGATGGTTGGACAGTGTTCTCGAAGCTACCAGCATGAGCTTGACCAAACTATGGGAGGCAGTGGAAGACAGGAGTGCCTGGTGTGCTCTGGTCCATGGGGGGTCAACATTTTGAATTCGTTCCTGTTGTAGGTTGCTCTGAGATTATCCCTGTGATGGGTTTATAATTAAATAAAGTCAGAAAATGTCAATTTCATAATTGTGTAACTATTATGAAAAGAAGCATCATAATATCAAATGACTACTATGACCAGAAAAGATTTTATGCACATGTCCTAATAAACCACCTCAATAAAGCGCAGAAGTTCACCAAACATTTGCCTAGATCAAATGGCCTGTGGAACAAAACAAACAAAAGCCTGTGGAACAATTAGAGCTGGGAATTCCATAGAACTGGGGCCACTACTGAGAAAGCCCTGCTGCATCTATCTGCCTTTGGGCTACAAGCTGATTTTAATAGTTGGACAGCCTCTTCTGGGGAAGAAATGTTGCCTCAGAACTGGCAGAGCTATCTGGATCAAAACCAGCATTCTGTAATGGGTTCAGAAGCCAACTGGCACCCAGTGTTGTTGACAAAAGCTTGACTGAATGTGTTCTCTTTCTCCTACTGTTGTTAACAATCAGGCTGCTTCTGAACTGTTTCAAGGACAGCCTCATAAGAAGTGTATTGCAGTAAATTATCCTTAAGGCTACATAGGCAGAAATAATGGGTGTCAGGACCTAGATCTCAGAAAGACCCTGATCTGCAAATAACAGAACTGTCAGAACTGTGAGCCGTGGCTGTTAGTCACTGACAAGCCTGGAAATCTGCCCTGCCAGAGGTAGGGACATTCTGGTTCTAGTGGACAGTGCCTTCTTTCCTACAGACCATCTGGATTTCCCACCATCATTTCCATCTTGTTTAGATTCAGGCACAACATGTTCACTCTCATCCACACAGCTTGTTCAAGTGTATGAAGGGTTTTTAAAAATAATTACTTAATACTTAATACTTAACATAATACTTATATTCTTGCTTTGCTAGGCATGCTTTGATGTCAATGAATGGTTGGGTTCTTATTGGTGAATGAAGAAGAAATGCTGCTTTCTCGCTTATAATCAGTTTGCCTTGGCCTTATACAACTAGCAAGGAATAGGGGCCAGAGTCTATGCTGCCTTACACCTCAACCTAATCTGCCAGTTCCAAACAGAGGGAGGTAGTAGCACAGTGCATACGTAGAATCAAGGCAAGCCCTGACCACTTGCCATTAACCACTTTTTAAAAAATACACTGCCAAATCCCTTAAGATTTGCCTTCTAGCCCTTCTAAACTGTTTAAACATTTGCTGTATTCACAGGGAAAGAATGAATTGTATTCAAAGCAGCACTGCAAGGATCCTTGTGCAACGAAACCTTCTTACAACAATTATGTGACCATCTCAAGGAGGTAGAGAAGATAGACTGAGGAGTGATTTGACTTCTGACCCCCCTGGTCCCAGCCAAGCACTGTGTCTGCCTTTAATGTCAGGAGGTAGACAACCTTGATTTCATTCTGGTGGCAAGGAGGCAGAACCCAGGAGGCAAGGGGGGTGGCATAGAGGGAGAGGGAGAAGAGGGTGGTAGAAATTGTATCAATGTGTTGAACTAAGTGAGAGACTCGGGAAACTAGATAGAGGAGACAGTCACGGAGAAAGGACATGGTTTGAGGGACCTCCCCCCCCCCCCCACAAAGTGATGCAGTACATAGAGCAAGGAGTTAAAGCATGAGAAGGCACATTTAGTCTGCAGAAATAAAGCCTTCATTTTTAACAAAACTCTGGACTTTTCATTAACAGCAAACACTGTTAGAAACATGGTGGCAGGTGTTTAACAACAGGGCCCCCTGTGGAGCAAGAAAAAAGAGGGGGGGAGTGCCCCTCCCACTTTTGATCTTGCCCTGCCTGCCACTAGCTCTAACTCCTGCCCCCAGCCAGCATGTGATGCTACACAGGAAAAAAAACCTTTCCCAGCTTTGCTTTATATCCACCCACTCTTTGAGGGAGTCTTCATGGATGCTGGTCTCACACCATTTTGAAGACAGCTTTTAAAACCGGACCTCAATTTTTTTTAAAAAAAAATTACAATGTGAATTTCTCCTATGTTAACAATCCAAATACAAAGGAGAAGGCAGGAATTCAAATGTTGAAACTTAATCAAATTTTAATTGCCATTCAGCAAAATGTGCATAGAAGAGATTCAGAACTCAGCCGCAGTACCTGGCTCCTCCTGGTGAAGTAGTGGTTATCTTTATCTTGTTACACCTGACAGATGGGTTGTATCCTGTTATATTTGTATCCCTTGAATGGAAACGTGTTGATGATATTTGAACACATTTGTTTATGTGCAAATATATGTATATATGCATCGATACAGATATGGCTATTTAGATATGGATATAATCAACAGCAGTAAATCCACCCACAGAATGTAAACAACTACCAGATATCATCGAAGCACAATTTGACAACAAGCTACAAGCATGGAAAGTTTCCTTGCAGTGCACCCAGTTAGAACAGAAGTTCTGAAACCGTGATCCATGTGGACTGGGGGTGGTCTGCTAGCTCCATTTAGGTGGTCCAATAAAAGGTTGTGGAAAAGTTGAGAAAATTTGTACTTGGCCCTGCATTTGATTCCCCACCACCACCACCAACAGGAGAGATTGGCTCCATTTTTATTAAGGCTGGATTAACCAACATGCTAACATTAACCTGTGATGTTCATAATATGATGCTGGGGCTGATTCTGGGAGTTTCTGCAAAATATATGTTCTTTCATCGAGCTCTGACTGCTCTCCAAATGTTTAAAGCTACAAATCTCCACCTCTCCTTCAGCAACCGAGACAACACAGCCAGCCAAGCAGCCAGTCCATGAGAAGGATATAGTTGTTTTGTTATATAGGATCAACAAATATATATTCAGCAACTAAACATTAAAGTTTTCAAGGAAGCATGCAGGTTGCAAAACTTGAACCCTGGTCTCGATACAAATATTCATTCCGCAGGCAAGAAATATGCTCACAGAGGCAAACTACATGTTACACAGAAAACTGAAAAAGCATAGCAAAACTGACAGTTTCTTCTCCTAGGCAAAGCAGCTTCAGAAAGGGATGTTGTGAAGTGGCACAGTGCAGGGTGTGCTTAATTCATCCCATGCCAGGTGTATTTTCTCCATTTCAACTTCCCCAATTGCCTCTCCACTTACAGGATTCCGGACATGTATCTGCAAATTTATGAGATTGCACGCATCTGGAAACTGGCTGCAGAGTTGCAGAAGGCAGGTATCTGGCAGGAAAGAGTTAAGTGCATGACCAGGAAAGAGTTAAGTGCTTCTCTCCTACAGACTGTGCTTGCAAACCTCCTTTCTATAGAAGCAGCAGCTATTTAGGTTTCTATTTCCTACATTCTCATGTAACAAGTAGCTTGTTTCACAGAGACAGAATCAATCGGCTCTTAGATTGGAACCAATGCTTTCTCCATAATCTATTAGGACACCAAAGCAAATATTCTGGAGATAGCTCCTGTTTCACTTCCTCATAAGTGTTGCTGGGAACAAGGCACCCATTGGGTATCCTACCCTTTTGCAATGGATTGTGATAGTCAACAATCACGTCTCAGAAAATGTTACAATAAATTAGAAGGGAAGCCCTTTGGTATCCAGTAGTCACTGATCCAAAACTGACCCTTGTTGGCCTGCTGTCTGTAGTTCTAGGAAATGTTCACTGCCCTGTGGAGGTCGTGCAGCAACATATCCTCTTAGTGGGGATTAAGTGCTAGAGTAAAAGGTAAAGGTAAAGGACCCCTGGATGGTTAAGTCCAGTCAAAGGCGACTATGGGGTTGTGGTGCTCATCTCGCTTTCAGGCCGAGGGAGCCGGTGTTTGTTGACAGACAGCTTTCTGGGTCATGTGGCCAGCATGACTAAACCGCTTCTGGTGCAATGGAACACCATGACAGAAACCAGAGCTCACGGAGACACCGTTTACCTTCCTGTCACAGCAGTACCTATTTATCTACTTGCACTTTGACATGCTTTCGAACTGCTAGGTTGGCAGGAGCTGGGACAGAGCAATGGGGGCTCACTCTGTTGCGGGGATTCGAACCACCAACCTTCTGATCAGCAAGCCCAAGAGACTCAGTGGTTTAGACCACAGTGCCACCCCCAGCCTGATGCCCTGCAGATGTTTTGGACTACCCTTCCTTCCCATCAGACCCAATCATCATGGCCAAGGAACAGAGATGACAGAAGTTGTGTAGCTAAAAATATATGGGAAGCACCAGTTTAGCGAAGGCTGCTCTGGAGCGCAGAAAGTTTGTTCCAATCTGACAGAACAAAAAAGATGGTTTCTTCAAGACCCAGTGATAAAAATTTGACCTCTCGGTCTCCTTCTAGTCAAACATTTGTATAATGTCACATTTTAATATCTATTCCTGGAAGAACAACTGTCACAAAGACTTCCAGAGGTTGCAAACAGATTATAAACACTCCACTTCACTGTCCCACTGATAGGCAAGGAAGGATCGCTGCGGCAATTTTACACTAAGAGAAAGCTGTAATTGGATCAGACCAATGGAATATTTAGCCCAGCTTTCCATTTTTTAATAAAGACTACTTCTGCCTGATTTAAATAAAATGTCTAACAGAATGAAGTACTGCCAGAGACATCCATTTACTATCAATCATTTGGAGCCTCCAGCATTTCTGTGCTTAGAAATCCATTCAGCAAGACGGCAGAGATGCCTTGGCCACCTTAATTAAAAGTCTTTGTCAATACGCCTCTCTTTTATGAACTTGCCTTGTTGTTGTTGTTGCTGTTGTTGTTTTAAATCCACTTGCACATAAGAATATACGAAGAGTCCTGCTGGACAAGACTAATGATTCTGTTCCTCACAGGGGCCAATCAGGCGCCTCTGGGAAGCTCATAGGGAGGGCAGGAAGGCTGTTGCCCTCCCCTGTTGCTTTGCCCTCTCAGCAGCTGGTAAATCACATTCCATTGCAAAAGGATCCCAAGCGACAGTTTTCTCCCTTGGCTGTTACATATGTAAGAACATATTCTATAATAGATATTTCCCTGTTTCATTAGATTTGTCTTGGTAAGGTGGGGCTACCATAATCGATACACAAAACAGGGGATATAGATGGTCCAAGAGTTAATAAAAGGGCTCAGGGATACTGTATTGTCCTCTATTCGTTCCTTCTCTAAAAATGCTAATGCTCTATGTGTTGTTTTGAAGAACCGTAACCTAATGATGCCCTATCCATGCAGTAGCAACAGGGCTCACTTGGCCATTTCTCTATTGCTGAGGCAGAACCAGTCTTCTAGGAAGCAGCGCTGTCCGCCAACCTTCGGATCGACCTGTGGCTAGCTGCTTCCTATGGTTCCAGAAAAGCAGCGGGCATAGCAATCCTAGCCCTCATTGCGCAGCATTGGGGTGCGATGGAGCTCTGTAGCCACCACTATATCTGCAGCCCTGCCACTCACGCTGGCTGACCGAGGGCGGAATGCAATGGGGCAGGCAAACCCCTGCTCCATGTTACACCAGCCTAGATGTCAAGTGATGGCACTTGGGGGGCACTTGGGATCCAGTAGGTTGCGGGCTGATTCAGCCTCTCCCCACAGATTGTTCTGTTTTGGGGGTCTCTGTGTGATACCACTCATGGGGATCCTGTCCATGGTGCTTCCATGCTACTTCCACTCACTTGCATTTGGGGTGGGTGAAATAGGGGACTTCATGCTGAAGAGTGACACTAGCGCCACTCCACTGGCAGAGGCTGGCACAGCCCTTTTGAGCTGAGTGGAGACTGCCACCCCATTTCACCCTTTGGTTTCGCAGATCAGGGTTTGGCTACAGTCACAACTGGTAACTGTTATCAGGATCTCCATGTATGGCGAACTCTGGATTGTACTTTTACTTGTCACCACTTTTAGATCCACTTGTAACATTAATTCCTGCTTAGTTTTTGCAAGACATGTGTTATGAGGGTGTTCAACTCCATTTGGCCCTGCACTGTATATTGACTCAAGCAACAATTATTTTCATTATTTCTCAGTTCCTCTTAGGCCAACAGGTGTACCTCATTTGCCACAAGTGGATATGGCCCTGTTGTTTCCAGTGAAATAAACTGGCAGAGCCTTCCTCCCTAGACCTCACTCCACACACACCAATAAGATTCAAGAAACATTGTTTTATTTTTCAAATGTTATCCTGCCCTCCCTGTATGGTGCCTGAGGCAGCACCCATGGTGTTTTCCCATTTTATCTTCACAAAAATCCTGCTAAGAGACTTGCTCTATGCCACTCCATAAGTGAACCTCATGACCAAGATAGGATTTGAATCCAAGTTATCATCAGTTCAGGTCTCACACTCTATACCATGCACCACACCACTCTCAGAATCATAGAACTATAGGGTTGGAATGGACCCAAAGGATCATCCCCTGAAAAGCAGGAATCACAGCTAACACTCACACACTCAACTTTAATATAAACTTAAGACGTATTCCTGGATCAGGGCCATGCAGTAAGAAATTGCCCCAGTTGGCAATGCTCTTCCCTTAAGGCCGTTTGGATATCTGCCTTCAAAAATCTCTGCCAAGACCCTTCTAAGATCTATAAGTGTCTAGAAGGACATCAGTGGTACATCGTTGTGAGGGCAGGAGCGATGTATCTTTTACATAAGAGCAATGGCAACATGCAAGCTGCCACACAGCGCTTCAATCTCCTGCTTCTCTGCCTTGTTCTCACCCACCCACCAAATATTAGAGTTCTAAGGCTTGGGTTTTGGTGGTGATCTGCATTCAAAAACATGCAAGGAGATTCTGAGGGCAAGAACTAGGCTCCCATGTCTCCTTGCTTAATTGACACCATCAGTCATTTCAATGCATCACCCCAAAAGAGACATTCTGTAGGGGCAGCTTTCTGAGTGGGAGATGCTCTGTCAGTCGTTGTCTGATGGATGGCAGTCCAGGGTGATTTTAAATTCACACAAATTAATTCAGACTGCTTTTCAGAGTAGCTGGTCAAACAGAACATTTGAAAGACACCAGTGGGGAAATGGACATGCTGATCAGACTTTCTATTTTTACAAGTATTCATTGGTTTGTTTTTAAAGGAAGCAATGCAATAAGTTAGACCTTGCTCGTTTATGAAATAGAATCAACTTTTTGGAAAGGTATTTGAGCTTTTTTAAATTCAGTGAATGATAAATAATGCTCTTTGTTTAACATGTCTTACAGCGTGGGATTCATCTGGCTATTTCTTTTGAGCTGAGAGACAAGCTACCTTACATCCTCTCCCTTAGGAGTTCGTTAAATGTTCTAGCACTCTATTCTTTAGCCTGCCTCTGGCTCTAGATTATAAAGGATATCCCTGCCGGGAACCTAGAAAGAAGGAAGGAAGGAAGGAAGGAAGGAAGGAAGGAAGGAAGGAAGGAAATAGAAAGAAAGAACTTTTCCTGCTCTCAATCTTGATTTTACCTAACTTGTTAATTGTTTTGTGACTTTTTTATTTACTGTTAGTATAGAAAAATGAGAAGAAATAGATTTTTAGATTTTTATTTCCAAATCCCTGTGGAGGACATCCACATATGTGGCAAAATGTAACCTGGTAAAAGTATTAAACCAAGAAATATGAACACTTACTTATAAGTTAGAATGAAGTGGCAAGGCATTACAGGTTTGGGACAGTGGAAGCAAACCCGTGTGTTCATGCTTGCCTCCTCCTGTCAACATCTTCTCATTTCTTAAGTTGAAAATGTTTCAATTTTTTAACATACATCTTGAAAAGCTAATCATTTGGGGTATTATCAAACACTTTTATTTTTACCCCCACATTTGTCTTCTAAAGTATCAGTGAATAGCTAGAATCGCAGAAAATCATCAAATAGGGTCACCACTGTGATACAGCTGGTAGTAATGTTAAACACACACACAAAATTCCTTTCCTAGAAGCACCAGTTACAAAACTTAATGTTGTTGTTGCTGTTGCTGCTGTTGTTTGCTACCTGTGAGATCTCAAATAGTGGTTCTCACATCCTGGATCAAGCTCATACAAAGAGCTCTGAAGTGGATTGATATGACTTCCAAATTAAACTTTGAAAGATAATTAATTACCAGAAATGGTTGTGGGCGTTTGGCAGAGAGACAACTAGCTTCCAGTGCAATCTTCTATTAGCTTCTAAATCTGTTGGGAAGAATAGGATTAGATGCCAAGGATATCTATAGGATTAAAAAGCAACGTGTTGGACTAATTCATCCCACCACAACCAAATGCCAGAGACTGGCGGGGGAGGAAAGGAGGACAGACGGGAAACAACAGAAAATATCAGTTTGATGATGCGAGATAAGAGCAAGAAATAGCACTGTAAAGCCTTCAGAACCCTCTCGAAAAAGAAGCACTGTGTAGCAGCATGTTTCAGAAAATGACAAAATAAAGAGGCACGGTTTCGAATTCCACTCATTGTCGGCATTTTTGAATAACAAAGCTTACCTTTGCGAAGCAGAGACACCTGTTAGGTGATGAGGAAGCGTCTCTCTTCTGTGCAAGGTTTCCCAGGCGAGCTGGGCAAAGATGCTCTGACTTTCTTTCTCCTGGCGGACTGGATGCCTGCTCCTTGCTGTAAAGATGCCGCCTCTGTCAAGTGCTGGAGGTGCTGCGCCTCCGAATCCTCTTCTCTTGCATAAGTAGCTGCCCACAGCTCTGGTGTTGAAAGCTCTTGATTTGCTTAGCGTACAAGCGGGTCTCTCGCTCGCCGCGATGCTCACACATTTGATTCACGTTTGAAACTCCTCCAAAGACGCTGATGTCAAGCAGCTTGCCAAGCATTTATTATCTCGGCAGGGAGCTGTCCGAATCCAGGGTGCTGAAATCAAACTCCCCGCGCGGGGGCCAGGAGCACAAAGCCTTCCCCGGAGGGAGCTGTCCAACAACGTGGTGCTAAATTCAAGCTCCCGGGGCAAGGGGGCTTCAGCATGCAATGATTCGCGCAGGAAGCCAGAGAGAGCACACCCTCTGCTTAAATTATTTGCTCCCAGGATACCAAAGCGATGGAGGAAAGGTCTGAACCTTGTAAAGGGCTTTCATTTGTTATGGTACTGATACTTCCTTCTGGTCGTCAGGATCAGTACTGATCCTTAG
Source organism: Podarcis pityusensis (assembly GCF_964106645.2). Classification (NCBI taxonomy): domain Eukaryota; kingdom Metazoa; phylum Chordata; class Lepidosauria; order Squamata; family Lacertidae; genus Podarcis; species Podarcis pityusensis. The sequence continues at coordinate 74,788,456 of NC_138029.1, read as the reverse complement.
AAACAATAGGAAGGGGAAGAACGTTGTCCTGTTTGGATTGTGTAGGTGGATCCCAGTACAGAAACCACCATAAAGGGGTCCCCTCCCCAAGGCTATTAAGGGACTGGAGGCAGCAGAGGGTTATCTCAGGATGCCTCTTCACAATCCTCAAGTGGGCGTTAACCTAAAGCCATAAATGCATGTTTGTGACAACATCTGTTAAACGTCCTGAAATTTCTAGCTTCAAGGGTTAAGGGTAAGAATGTAAATTAAGGCAAGTTATAAAAGAAATATTAGGGAGAAGAAATGACAGGCAAGTAGATAAGGCCCAAAGCAGAAAGGCAAAGCCTTGCAGCATTTTTCACATGCAGCTGCCATGACTCCAAGATAGTAGCTGGTGGGATCTATTTTGTTGTTTCTAGAACTCCAATATCCACCAGATGGAACCGAGTGCAAAATACTCAGAGAGAGAGGAAGGCAGGGCACCCAGGAATTCGCTTTTAGTACCAAAATTGAACTCACTGTCCTTTCACACAAAAGTCCATTCTAGGTTCTCTCCAAACTTACTCAATTTCAGCAGATTAATGTGGCATTTGAAAAAGGTGTTGCTATTGTTAAACAGCTGGGAGCCAGAAATCCTTCTTCATCTACTGCAAACCACCCTGAGATCTACCAGATTAACTTCTGACAACCCCTACTGTAAGAAATGCACTTGCCTCTCTGGTGACGTCTCTTTCTAATTCCCATGAATTGGTGGGTAAATATGATGGCTCAGTATTTTAAGAGTTTGTCACCTCTAGTTAAATGCATCTCAACTCTTCAGCATTTGCGTCCTCCCTTGCCTGAGCACCCAAATGATCTGTACCGGGAATCCATAAGAAACATATATTCCTTTAGAAAATATATAATAGATTTTTATATAGAAGAAACTAGCAGCAATTTTTAGCCAGGATGAAAGAGCTTGAAATACCCCCGATTTAATTATGGAGGGGGGGGATCATTCTCTTACGTTTAATCACATCCTACTGGTGGATAAAGCTATGGTTTTAACTTAATTTACTAAGTGAGCAGATCAGCTTGATGGTGTGGAAAGACAAATTATTCTCTTGAATTGCTCCCAGTCTAGGGATAGTTTGTGTTCAGGGCTGACATGTTTTCTCCCTTTCCTCATGTTAATAGCCTCTTTAATCAGCTACTAATTATGTGCAATGGGGAAACAATTCAGTCAACAGGCCATCTTTCCCTTTCCATTTTTTAAAAATCAATTGAATATCTTAAGTTGAGTACATCTACAGGACATGGGCCAAAATGTATTTATAATATATTATTAGTGATGTGCTCTCAGACGTTTAACATACGTGACTTTGAGCTCTAGGCTCCTGCAATACTCCCGTCCTTGAGTTTTTGCCTAGCAGAAGATCTCTTGGGAAAAGGGAGTAAAGCTCCTACATAGAGCTACATATTGTCTCTTGAGGTCCTTATCTGGAATTGGGCACAGATTCATGACTTCTTGCTTTCCTACAGCTGTCATCACCAAGGCTGCTCACACACCATACATTTACAGTCCACACAGCCCAATAATCATGGGAGCTGTAGTTTACCTCTCACAGAGCCAGAATTCTAAATATCCCTGAACTACAGTTCCCAGGATTCTTGAAGGGAGGAAATGTGTTAGAAATGTATGGTGTGTACACAGATAGGTTCAAAATTTTAGGTCATCAGGAGTATATATTTTTGGTACTAAAAGAGAACCAGTGATTTCCAAGCTCAGTTTATGGTACTAGTGCTTACCTATAAACCCTAGGAATTTGATATCCAGGAATTTGAAGGAACTCACCCCACATATACCTACCCAAACTTTGAGATCTTTCTGTTCTCCAAAGCTTTCTAGAGTTTTAAAGAGTTTACTAGCCTATTGTATTTAGCTACTGGTTTATTGCCTTGTGGGATATCTTTGGGAGAGGAAAAGGTTAAGGAGGAAACCCTACACAAATCTAGAATGGAGTCCCTAAGATGGTTGGATGGCATCTTGTAAGCCTCCTTCCAGCAACTCCTGCAGACAAGCTGGTGCCAAACGTATTACAGTCGTACCTTGGAAGTTGAACGGAATCTGTTCCGGAAGCTCCTGCAGCCAATTGGAAGCCACGGAAGTTGGACGTTCAGCTTCCAAAAATAGTTCGCAAACTGGAACAGTCACTTCTGGTTTTGCGGCGTTCGGGAGTCAAAACGTTTGAGAACTAAGCTGTTTGGAAACCAAGGTGCAACTGTACTTTGTTTTCCTTTGGACCACATCAGTGATGCTGAGACCTCCAGCCCAGGCAGCTCAGGACCTCCATGGACACTGTCCAGGTTTGCGCCCCAGAGAGGTCACTCTGGTGCTGCTAATGCAGCAAAACAACATGGAAGGCAGCAGTTACGAGTTACCGGCCTCTGTAGCAATAGCAGGCATTGTGATTCTCCAGCAATTCGACTTCACCTCCGTAAGCACACTCCATTCTTACAGACGGATGCCAGCATTATCACTGTGGCAAACTTAATCTATTGTGATTGTATTTCAGCCTTAATTTTGTAAACCATTCTAGAATCTTCAATGAAAGGCAGTAGAAACTCATAAATAAATACATAGGTTTTACTGCTATATAGTGAATTTTCCTACTGAGCATTCTACTAACCTGCCATCGCTTTGAATCCTGGTTCTCTAATTGTGAGTTCTATGATGATGGTTGTGGAAGATGATAGTGGTTGTGAAATCCTCTAATGTAAACTGGGTGTAGTGTGATCAAGTGGCAATGAAAGGAAGATTCACCTGAACAATATGCTTGAAGAATAAATTTACCCTGTCAACACACTACATTGCCCAGTGGATATTGCAAGTACGAATGTAAATCATTTTAGTGCAAAAATGTGAAATTTTATGAACATTTAGAATTAATTAAAGCACATTTGACTTTCCATTTAAATTCTTCCCGGAATCCCACAAAAGGCTGTTGCTTCTCATTAACTGGTATTTGGTAGCATACTGCAGATGTGGGGAACCTGTGACCAGCCGGGTGCTGTTGGACTACAACTCCTATCATTCATGAACACTGGTCATACTGGCTGGGGCTGATGGGAGTTGGAGTCCAGCAGCATCTGGAGGGTCATGGGTTTCCCCACCTCTGGCACAGTACCTACATATTTAGAGATTCTATATAGCTATCAGGTCTAATAGCCAATGATAGGCTTTTCCTCCCCTTCAAAAGCCATTTAAGCCAGTGGTAAACATTACCATAGGGACACGGGTGGCACTGTGGGTTAAACAACAGAGCCTAGGACTAGCCGATCAGAAGGTCGGCGGTTCAAATCCCCGTGATGGGGTTAGCTCCCGTTGCTCGGTCCCTGCTCCTGCCAACCTAGCAGTTCGAAAGCACATCAAAGTGCAAGTAGATAAATAGGTACCACTCCGGCGGGAAGGTAAACGGCGTTTCCGTGCGCTGCTTTGGTTCTCCAGAAGTGGCTTAGTCATGCTGGCCACATGACCTGGAAGCTGTACGCCGGCTCCCTCGACCAATAAAGCAAGATGAGCGCCACAACCCCAGAGTCAGCCACGACTGGACCTATTGGTCAGGGGTCCCTTTACCTTTACTTTAAACATTACCATATCTTGTGGCAGAAAATTCTATGAATTCATTATCCACTGTTTGGAGCAGCACTTCCTTTTATCTGCATGAATCTATTGCCAATCAATTTCACTGGATGATCTGAATTTGTAGTACAGTGGTACCTCGGGTTAAGAACTTAATTCATTCTGGAGGTCTGTTCTTAACCTGAAACTGTTCTTAACCTGAAGCACCACTTTAGCTAATGGGGCCTCCTGCTGTCGCAGCGCCGCCGGAGCATGATTTCAGTTCTTATCCCGAGGTACACTATATTATGAAAGGGAGATAAATGTATATCTCTCGACTTTCTCCACATCATCTGCAATTTGATAGAACTGTTTTTGCACCTCCTCTTAGACAGCTCCCCTGTCCAAATATTCCAGCCTTTCCTTGAAGGAAAATCACTCTAACCTCCAAATAATGCCCTTTTCTGTACCTTTCTCAGCTCTGTGATGTCCCTTTGACAAGAAAGGACTGTAGCACAATAGGCAAAGGTTCTGATTTCAACTCCTAGCATCTCCTGGTAGGGCTGGGAAATACCCCTGTCAAAAACCATGAAGAGTGTCAGAGAAAGTAGACAGTACTGCTCTAGGTGAACCAATGGCCTGAATTGATATAAGACAGTTTCCTATGTACCCAACGTTACCTTTCTGAGATAGAACTAAGGATTCTTCACAGCATCCTGAATGTGGCTGTGGCATTGATTTATATGGAGGCATTGCAAAACTGGCATCTTTATTTTAAATCGCTTCCTAGAAGTCTCCAGCATTGAATTTACATTTTCCACAACCATTTTTGATTACTATTGATCTATCCATCATTAGTTCAAGACCACTTTTTTGGAGAGCCATAGCCAACTCAGATCCCATCAATGTGTAGTTGCTTACCTCTCTCGCCCTGACCTAGCCACTGTGATCCACGCAACGGTCACCTCCAGACTGGATTATTGTAACTCGCTCTACGTGGGGCTGCCCCTGAGACTGACCCAGAAACTCCAGCGGGTGCAGAATGCCGCAGCGAGACTCCTTACGGGGTCTTCGCTGCGGGATCACATTCATCCGGTGCTATACCAGCTGCACTGGCTCCCGGTGGAGTACAGGATCAGGTTTAAGGTGCTGGTTTTAACCTTCAAAGCCCTATACGGCCTAGGACCCTCGTATCTACGGGACCGCCTCTCCTGGTATGCCCCACAGAGAAACTTATGGTCTTCAAATAAAAACATCTTGAAGGTCCCAGGCCTCAGAGAGGTTAGGCTGGCCTCAACTAGAGCCAGGGCTTTTTCGGCTGCGGCTCCAACCTGGTGGAACGCTCTGTCACAAGAGACAAGGGCCCTCCAGGACTTGACATCTTTCCGCAGGGCCTGCAAGACAGAGCTGTTCCACCAGGCCTTTGGTCAGGGCGCAGCCTGACTCCCTCCTTTGGCAATCTTTACAATACTTTAGTTTATGGTTGCCATCAATTTTGATTTTAATTAATTCTTTGATGTTTTTATAATGTTGCACTATTTTAGTGTTGTTAGCCGCCCTGAGCCCGGCTTCGGCTGGGGAGGGCGGGATATAAATAAAATTTATTATTATTATTATTATTATTAAATGAGTCTCTTTCTGCAAAATACAACACCTTCTGATCAGTCACCTGTCTTTCAGATGTCTTCAGAAGACTGGTAACAATATACAGTGGTACCTCAGGTAAAGTACTTAATTCGTTCCAGAGGTCCGTTCTTAACCTGAAACTGTTCTTAACCTGAAGCACCACTTTAGCTAATGGGGGCCTCCTGCTGCCGCCACGCCGCCGGAGCACAATTTCTGTTCTCATCCTGATGCAAAGTTCTTAACCTGAGGTACTATTTCTGGGTTAGCGGAGTCTGTAACCTGAAGCGTATGTAACCCGAGGTACCACTGTACTTTATTCTAAATTTTAGAAGATGTATGAGGCACAATCAGTTGGGCGGGGGATCAGACCTGTAAGCCACCCCTGTCCTAAACACATGTATCCACTCTATCCACAGAATGTTAGAATCATAGAATCATAGAGTTGGAAGAGACCACAAGGGCCATCGAGTCCAACCCCCTGCCAAGCAGGAAACACCATCAGAGCACTCCTGACATATGGTTGTCAAGCCTCTGCTTAAAGACCTCCAAAGAAGGAGACTCCACCACACTCCTTGGCAGCAAATTCCACTGTCGAACAGCTCTTACTGTCAGGAAGTTCTTCCTAATGTTTAGGTGGAATCTTCTTTCTTGTAGTTTGGATCCATTGCTCCGTGTCCTCTTCTCTGGAGCAGCAGAAAACAACCTTTCTCCCTCCTCTGTGTGACATCCTTTTGTATATTTGAACATGGCTATCATATCCCCCCCTTAAGCTCCTCTTCTCCAGGCTAAACATGCCCAGCTCCCTTAGCCGTTCCTCATAAGGCATCGTTTCCAGGCCTTTGACCATTTTGGTTGCCCTCCTCTGGACACGTTCCAGTTTGTCAGTGTCCTTCTTGAACTGTGGTGCCCAGAACTGGACACAGTACTCCAGGTGAGGTCTGACCAAAGCAGAATACAGTGGCACTATTACTTCCCTTGATCTAGATGCTATACTCCTATTGATGCGGCCCAGAATTGCATTGGCTTTTTTAGCTGCCGCGTCACACTGTTGGCTCATGTCAAGTTTGTGGTCAACCAAGACTCCTAGATCCTTTTCACATGTACTGCTCTCAAGCCAGGTGTCACCCATCTTGTATTTGTGCCTCTCATTTTTTTTGCCCAAGTGCAATACTTTACATTTCTCCCTGTTAAAATTCATCTTGTTTGTTTTGGCCCAGTTCTCTAATCTGTCAAGGTTGTTTTGAAGTGTGATCCTGTCCTCTGGGGTGTTAGCCACCCCTCCCAGTTTGGTGTCATCTGCAAATTTGATCAGGATGCCCTTGAGTCTATCATCTAAGTCGTTGATAAAGATGTTGAATAAGACCGGGCCCAAGACAGAACCCTGTGGCACCCCACTAGTCACTCTTCTCCAGGATGAAGAGGAACCATTGATGAGCACCCTTTGGGTTCGGTCAGTCAGCCAGTTACAAATCCACTGAGTGGTAACAAAGGTTTCTTCGTACCTGCAATAAACACTGAGACAAGCAAAATGATGCACAACTTCCTTGTATACACTGCAACACAGAAACACATATGTAACCATTTCACAAGTATTTCATCAATCAAGCTTGTGCCATTGGCAACACAAAGAAATCTGGGGAGATGCATTTTCATCGTAAGAGAGCTGTGACTGCAAAGGAAGGAATTTATTTCCTGTTTCCCTACTACACACTTATACATTTCACTTTCTACCACTCCCTTGGTGACTGCATGGAAACAGCCAATATTCCGCCCAATCCCCTGAGCACATTTCAGACTGAAAGACAAATCCCCCCAGGGAATTTTCTGTTCATCTATAAAGCATCTCTTTTTACTTCTGTCCCTACAGCCAACAGATTTAGATGAGATCAGATGAAAACCTTTTACAAGGCACCGAGCAGTACTGAGCAATGCAATTGGAACCCAAGGCAGAGTTGAGAAATGGATAAATGTCCACCACATATGCCATGGCTGATAACAGCATCTTGTTTGGAAGAATAAGATGTCATTGAGCAACATAGGCTTGGTACATACACACCCAATTCTAGGCTCAAATAAACCTTTATTATTGTTTTTCAAGACAGCTGTGTATTTTTGTGCTCACTAAGCATCCCCAGCTCTCACTGGGCTGTACTGAGGTTTCTCAGCTTCCATTATTGTTCTTTTTTAGGTGGGGTAGACACACTTTGTGCTCAACTCCAGCTCTATTACATTGTTTAACATATGTCTGTTCGTAGCCTTTCTTCCATCCCTGGGGACATTTAAAAATGGCTTCTCATCATGAACCAGGAAGTGACTTATCCAGACAATTAGATGGTTCTTCCTATCCTTTATATATGTGAACTATGTTTCTCTGCTCTGTTCCAGCCACTACATTCTATTCCCTCCTCCACCCAATAGTCAGTTCCCCCTCCACTAATCTTTCTGCATGTCATGCCATTATTACGGGGCTACCATGAGGTTCCTCCATCCTCACCCCTTCAGATCTATTGTATTTGTGTAAACCTTGAGGTTACCCTGAGTCTGCGGGTGCTTTACCCTTGGTTATCAGTGGTGCAGTTTTGGCTACAAAAGCATGAGCATGGGAAGACTTAAATCAATATTAATATATAGAAAAACATTGCAGTTATTTTCTGACTTCGTCTTAATAAAATGTGATGGGGGAAACCAGTTTGCTGCAGGGAGAATGTAAATTGACAATCCTAATTAAGCCTCCTTCTGAGCTCTGTTTGTCAAATGTAAATGGCCATTTCCCAACAAGCATTGTCTTAAGTTGAGTCCCTAGAGCAGTTAAATTGGCATGATTTTGATCTAGCTCCTGGGGCACTGAAGATCAAATAACAACAACCAACAGATCCTTTGAATCCAGATTAAATTTTGCACTTTGTGGAGCTAATAGTCTTACTAAAGTCAATGACCATACTAGACTCATTTTGTTGGGTCCCGTTCATGTATTCATGTTCACCGTGATAATCATGGGCTGTTCAATGCACCATGGGTCCAATGCACATTGCAGGACACACTCTTGACCTGGTTTTTGGAACAGAGTAGATTGGGAGAGATTTGGTGACTGGAGGGTATAACCATCACCCCCTGGTCATGGATGGATCTCTCCCTGATGTGGTTTGGAATGATAGCAACTGACTACCCCTGAAGGAATGGGGCTATTAATGTGGTTTGCCCATAGAGACTTATAAAATCCAATGTATTCTTGAATACGTTGGGAATTTTTCTCATTTGAGTAACTGGTGTTCCTACTGAGGGACTGGTTGACACAACTCCAGAATCAATAGCTTGGCTTAAATAGTTCCAGGGAGGTGCTCCCCTAAGCTGACTTCAAGAGGAAGCAAGGCAACAGTTCTTACCAGGCAAGGATGGAAATAGTAGCTGTCTCCAGAAAAGTGTGACTAGTATGACTGCATGAAGCTCTCCACCCATGCCTTTAGCCATCCACACAATGGCTTCCCTACCCACTTCAGTGACCCAGCAAGTTCACAGCCTCCTATGATATGCATTAATATCACATCTCCTGAGAGAAGATGCAGACCTAAGTGTCTTTTTACTCTCGTAGTGGGATATGGAATTGGAATAGATGGAGTGGAAATTGTGTGATATCTTATGCCTTGGAAATTCAAGCTGCCATCCTAAGGCAAGATGGGGGGGGGGGGACCAAAGACAGTTTAATCACCTGATCGCAGGGCTTCTGCAGGCAGGACAGAAGAGAAGTCTGGAGGAGTGCTATTGTGCTCTTTTTACTATTTCCCCTCTTTGCTTTGCTTTTAAACAGTTTCGGGGTGGGGGATTAACAGGATAGATTTATGCCAATTTAGGAGCTGCCATCCATCTCTTTGTAGGTTGGGAGCACTGGTGGTGTGGAGAGCAGCAGAGAAGTCCATGGATTCACTTATAACACATCCACCATACATACTACCCTGACATGTCTTCTTTCAAGGCCTGCTGATATTGGAGCTTTGACATCTGCCAGATCAGGGCTGCAGATTTTTCCACAGTGTTGGGCAGGTGAGGGGTCTGACAAATAGATTCCCTCTTAATCACTGGACAGAGTAATTTGATATCCCCAGGATCACAGCCTGACAGAGCAATCCAAACCACACCAGGGCAGCAGTGAGACATGATGAAGTCTCATAGTTACCACCTCATCCATAACCCCATTGCTTACCCCATTCTTCTGGGGCAGAAGGAAGAGAGGCAGACAAATATCTGATGTTGGCTATGCCAACCTGGGGCTGGTGTAGTGATCAGGTCTGACATGGACTACTTCAAAGAGTTCTTGTAAGGATGAGATGGTGGGGGAGAACCACGTACACAGCCATGTGCTGCTTGGAGGAAGGGCAGAACAAAAATGTAACAACTAAATAATATATATTTTGCTTACATGAAGCATCTATAGTAATAGATCCAGTTCAAAAGCCTTTTGCTTCCAACTTGTAATAGGCTACATTCTCTGGTCTTGTATGCTTAGCCATGATCCAGAGAATTTTGCTTGCCTAATGATAAGATATTCACACTCCCTGCTTTGCATTAGTCTAATTCTGCAGTGACTTTTCATCCCACCCTCTGCAACAGATGAGCTATATTAATTCTGAGCCAGTTTGCTGGGGACATGAACTCATGTGAACCACCAGTGTGCATAACGCATAGGCAATATTACTGCCCCTTTGACTCTGGTGGTGACTAATCCACTGTAAAATTAAATTAAAAGGAAACTCAGTGTGTGTGCTGTTGCTTGAGCACAATGCAGGCTGCCTGTCAACATTCCTTTTAGGGATTCCTACTCCTGTACTCACCCACTCAGTCTAGTATGAAAGCGCTCCCTATATCAAGCTCCCCAGAGGATTCATTACATACAGATCTGCAACGTTGTGCATGTATGCAAATGCATCTGCATGCCTACTTAAGGACTGAAGCCTGCCCTATTGCCAATCAAGATATGGCCCAGTGGATATGGATCATATTCATGCCAGTATGAATTCTACATATAGCACCTGTGTGAGGATCTCAACGCAGCTTGTAAGGATTCCTAAAGGAATGTTACTTTCATGTAGTAATGCCAGTTCTCTCACAGAACGACAATACCAAGGACTCACATGCTAGGAACTGGTTTGAGTTTGTAGCACAAGACTTTCCTGAACTCTAGAGAGTAAAGCGAATAAAGAACAATGAGTCAAAAGAGCTAAAATAGAGGAATCATAGAATAAAAGAATCGTAGAATTGTAGAGTTGGAAGCAACACTGAGGGTCATCTAATCCAAACCCCTGCAACTAAAGCATCCATGACAGATGTCCATCCAACCTCTGCTTAAAAACCTCCAAGGAAGGAGAGTCCACAACCTCCTGAGGGAGACCGTTCCACTGTTGAATCTGAACTGGGCTTCTCTACCCCCTTTTCTGACCTGGGTTGCAAGCATGATAACTGTCTATGTCACACTTCCTCCTAATGCAACTATGGAGCTAGGGTAATCATCTTGACCTTCTGGGTTTGTGTACAGTTAAAACTGATCACATTTTTTTGCAGCATTTGGCAATCATTGGTGAAAAGAGGGCATGCAACATGGTAATGTAACAATAAACCTTAAAACTGGTTTGTTCCTCCAGGAGATGGTGATAGCCACCAATTTGGATGGCTTTAAAAGAGGAATAGGCAAGTTCATGGATGAGAGGGCTCATTGTCTACTAGCCATGATGCTTATGCTCTACCTCCACAGTTGGAAGCAGCAAGAAACCATGGGAAGGGAAAGTGCTGTTGCGCTCGTGTTCTGCTCCCACAGGCATTTGATTGGTCACTGTGAGAACAGAATGCTGGACTCGATGAGCCATTGGCCTGATCCAGCAGACTGTTCTTATGGATAAAGGCACAAGTAATAAAATAATGTAGTGAGGCATATATTAAGGTTGTGATCCTAGAATTAAGCCCCATTGAACTCAATGACACGTTGGAGTAGACTTGCAGGTGTTTGTGCTGTTTAATCACTAGGGATCAATTTAATGTTTGATGTTGACTATTTGATATTGCATGGCCTGAGTCAATCTCTTTGTCCCAACACAATGACTTCTAAGATCAGCTGGGAATGTTTCTTAATGATGAGCCAAGCCAGGATCACAAGGACAGGCGTAGAGCAGCAGCTCACCAAAGCAGTAAGATTGTATCTTTTGGAAGCAATGTAAGACATTTTTATTCAACCTAGAAAGGATAAGTAGAATAACTAACAACATCTTTATTAACCTGTCCTGGGGCCTTAAGACTGAATGGGCTCTAAATCCAAATGACCAAATAAATAAAATGCTGGCACTTCAGTGATCATGGAAATTGCTACAGCTGTAATCCATTAGTTCTTGGCTCATGCCTCACTCTAGTCACATGATAAGATGCCTTCTTTTTGGGGGCAGGCATCAGAAATTAATGTTTGAACCAGCTCTAAGTTAAAAGAAATAAGAGAGGAAGTGACTGATTGCAGAAAAGTTGCAACAGGCATTGCTGGATTGGAATTGACAGAAGATCTAAGCCTTTGGTCTCAGAACTCAGATTGCAAGTGAAGGGAGTATTAGGCAGGGAAGTCTGAGGGAAACGATGAGGAAGTTGGAAACTGTGAAGATGGTTGGAAACTGCACAGGAAGCCTGAAAAATGCAAGGCCGAGAGAAAGTTATTCAGATTGGATGAAAGGGAAAATAAAGGCAGAGGCCAAAGCAAAGAGGTAACAAGCGATGGGGTGGCAGTGGTGACAATGGGGCTGAACTGGGATGCTCCCACATAGATGTTAAATTGGTTGTGCATGTAACAAGGGGAGAAGAAGAGACAGCTGTGGTCACAATCAAATAGGTGGGTGGGGAACAGATCTGAGAGAATGGCAAGTTTAAAGAGAAATCCATGTGGAGCCTGTTAGAAATGGCGGCATATCTGATGTTGGTAGAGAATTCAGAACCTACCAACTCAGGCTCTACCAGCTTTCATCTTGTGCTCAGATGAGGGATATGGATGTTGGGCAGATGAAAAGTTAATGTAAACTGAGCGGAGCTGCTGGAGTTCCCCCCTACTCCCTTTCCTGCAGATCACAAAACTGCCAAGTGAGATCAAACATCAGCTTAGAGCTTCTTTTTTTATTTGGTTATGTTTTCCTGAAGATGACCCTTCATGGGATTCCGAGACCAGTTAGTCTGTTTTCTTACTTTGCTTTCCAAAGTGAGCAAGAGACAGGAGTGGGAAAGAGGTTGAACAGCTGTTGGTGAGAGACCTTTGCCTGTCACACAGCTGTTGAATTTCATTCCGCTCTCTTCCCCCTGCTGAAGCCACATGGCATCCCTTCTGTCATGTGCAGGCCGTGTTTCTCAAAGACACTTTTATGCACTGTTTCTCTGGTGTCAATAAGGCACTCTGTGTGATAAGAATTTGGAGGCCTAAAGCAAGTGAACCAAATATCCATTATGGGGGGGGGGGTATTACTGAGCACAGTGGATTCCTGTGCTCTGTGATTCTTAGGCTCCTAAGCTCCACTTTAATAAAATATGATACAATGCATTCCACTTACACCATACATTGCTTACTACTAAATGCTGTACTAGACAACATTTAAAAAAAGTTTGATGATTATTTGCCATCCAGAGCTATGATGACAACTGGCTACATGCATACTGTCACACTTTTATCAGGCCGTTTGTTCACATACCTACATGTTGCTATTTGATACATACTCTATTACTGAAAATGAAAGTTACATACTTACACACCAGATCTCACTGCATGCTGGCAAAACTGAAAGAAAGACCTTTCGCATGAAAATGACAAGGAAAAATCATTCCTTCCAGTCTTCAGTTCTGCATGTTTCCATATCAGTTTGCAATTTATTCAAAAAATCTCTCATGGAAACCCATTTGCATTTTAGCACCAATTTTTCCTAATATGGCACATTTCTATGCAATTTTGCCTAGTATAGGTATTATTGTGAAGCTGTTTCCTTAATATTTATATTTTCCCTAATAGCATGCATCCCCCCCCCATTATTTTCACTAATATGTGCATTTCTGTGCACATTATTTGGCTGGAGACCTGCACTGAAAAATTTGAAGAAATGCAAATTACACAGGAAGGCGGTGTTTGCAAATTGTTTTGGAAAGTAGAAAAAAATAGGTAGATTTACCTTTTACTCTAACCTGAAACAAAATTGTCCCCCCTCCCAATCCTTACCTTAGGGTGACTTTAGTAAATCAAGAATGAGCATGAGAAATGGGCCTTTTCAAGCACTTTTTCTTTTTCCAGTTTCCGGTTTTGGTGTCCTTTGGCAACACCAGCAGCTGCTTCCCAAGGCTCTCCACCAGCTGACAAGGTGAGAGGACAAGGTGCCTTTAGGAATCTCAGTCAGGTAGCTGCCCTCAGTACAGAGGCAGCCTGGCATAAATATTTCAGGCCTTTTTGTTGTTGTTTTGTAATAATGAGGAACAAAGACAAACACATGGGGAGAGAAATATTTTCCACCCAGGCTGGAGGATTTTAATATTTTATCAGGCAGAGCACAAAATAGTCCTGAATTATCACATGTCAATTGTTATTTTTGAGGATTATTTCTGACCTTTTCAAAACAGGATGCCCATCACGTTTCCAAATGAATGTGGCTAGAATGTTTGCCTTTCCCTGGAGAAGAGTCACACTCGCAACCCCAAAGACACCACCGATTTGCTAATGAGAGGAAACAAAGACCCTGGCAACTGTCACCTTGAGATGTTAGGGCTCAAACTTTGCATTTGCTTCCAACAATTTTGGTGTTATCCTGAAGCATGATCTCTATCCCCAAAGAGGCTCGGCTTATTGGCATGTGAGAACATCCCCTGTTTTCCCTGGCATTATATTCCCTGGCATTATATATAGCTCTCTTTCCTAAAGATTTCTTTTAAAAAGAATTGATGAGTCCTTTTAAAAAAACCATAAGAAGATGGGACTTGGTTAGCTGTGCAACTGAACTAGATTTCTGCTGGGTTGTTTTAAAGTCTAGTAATTTCCTTTCAGACTTTCCACTTTGCAACAGGAAATCAATTGGACAAAGCTGTTAGAACACAGGAAGCTGCCCATATACCAAACCAGGCTATTGGTGCATCCAGGTCAGTGAGGTCTACACTGATTGGTAGCAGCAGCTCTCCGGACACAAATCATTCCCAGCCAGCCCTCCCTGGAGATGCACCTGTTTGGTGCAAAGGATGTGTTCTACCACTGAGCTGCCTACAGCAAAGAAGCATCTGCCCAGTATGTTTCTCATTTCTGGCATTTCTGAGCCACAGATGGCCTTTGGCCCTTGACCATAGCAATCTGGGGCAGACATGACTTGAACAAGGTGCAGATCAGTCCTGCACTACTTAGAGAAGCCTGGGCGCGGGGAGGAATTGCCCTTGTGTGGGCTCACTAGCCACATTTGATGGGCACTTTTGAAAATAGTCTTGAAGTCAGCATGGGAGCAGCTTTCCTGCCATTAGGCTGGTTGAAGCAAACAAGATGACTGACCAGTTGTTCTTATTTCTGTGCTGTGTGGTACTGACCTTAATCAGGAGCCTTCTTGTCTTTATCCCTTCTCCATACTCCATCTCCTTTGCCACTGCCCAACCTTTGAGAGCCCAAACCCTTTCACTGGTCTTAGCTGTCCACATACATTTTGACTCAATAATCAAGAAAGGATTTTCTCCTTAAAATCCCAGAGTGTATTCCTGTTTCTTTCTATAATTTATATCCCACCTTAATAGTGCCAGGCTGCCAGTGTTTATGTGGCACCCCTGGCTAACTGAAGTGTGGTGCTGTGGGCTGCATTAAAACTATACATCTGGAAAGCATCCGAAAGCTCATCTTGTCCAACCATCATACATACTTAAGAGCAGAAACACAATGTCCTAAATGCCCCTAACAAATCCATCTATTTAACAGATGAAAAGAGCCAATGATCAAACCTTTCTAAATCTACCCTCTGCTGAATACATCCCTAACTGCATATTTTTCAGTTGGCAATACTTTTTTTTTGCTAGTTTCCTGTCCCCATTAATTCTGCCACACTTTGTAGTCTTGCCAGCTCTCCCCATACCTTCTTGTCTGGTTTCAAAAGCTGCCCTTTCATGTCCCTGCCTGTCTCACCTCTCATGCTCTTAACATCTTCTCTTAACATCTTTGGCTGGCTAAAACTTTTGTGTAACTTCCCCCACCCCTTATGCCTCATTTGTGCTCTATTTAGCAATTCAGAAGCCCCAAAAGGAAAGCTGCTTCTCCCCATTAAGAAAATGGTGAACACTTTGAGGAGGAAGTAAAGAATTTAAAGCCACAAATACCCTTTTGAGGTGGTTCAAATTAGAGTATGGAACATTGCTGGGAGATAGCAGGGGTGAAACTGCCCTTCACAGCAGGCCATTTTGCATGGCAGCAGGAATCAGGGAGAATTCAGATGACCCTTCTGTAAAATCTGAGCAGGCTGGTTGAGTGGTGGTGTGGTTAGGCATGACCCCTGGCACATCAAGAAACATCTGTTATGTACTAAACTTGGATCCTAGAACAATAGGCAGGTGGGGTCCTAGAATGCAACAACCTGATTGGCCTGCAGGAGCAGCCCAACCAGGCTCCAGGAGGGAAGCAGAAGCAGCCAATCAGATGGGACCCATTGTGTTAATAATGTATATAAAGCTAGAGGGTTTTTTTGGGGGGGGGTGGATTTATTCACTGTTTGATGAGCTGCAATAAAGAGCATAAAATCACTATGCGACTCCGAGTATATTTCAACTTCCTTGCTGTATGCATAACCAGGTGGGGAAACCTCTGGCTCACAGGGCTTCAATTGGTCTCTCTTCCTAGGCCCTGTATTCTTCTTGGCTTTGACCATTTGTTGCCTCAATGGGGGGGAGGGGGGGTTAACACCCTCCACATAGCGGATGCATTGTGCCCACATACAGCTAAGTTCCACTGGCAAAGGCCACACATTCTGCTCCAACCATTCTTACTGTTGTTCACTCATGAGCAATTTTGCCTTGCAGGAGCACAGCCCAGATGAACGGAGCAGAACAAGCAGAAACCCACTATAGGAGGAAGGGTTGAGTGTGATCAGTCACTGCAGACAGCCACTCTTCCAGAGAAGGGAGGCTGAGATATGCCCACTGGCTGGAGCACTCAGGCATCACTGCTCACTCTTCCTTCTCACCTCTTCACTTGATGCACTGGTGCATCCAGCTTCAGGAACTTGCTTTTCCAGAGGACTAGAATTGTTCATCTCTCTTTCTCTCTCTGTTCTCCATGGATGACACCCAACAGATACAGCTGATGAGAACAAGAAACTGTTCCATGTAGACCATGAAGAAGGCCTCACCAGCAGTGGCCAGATGAAGCCCACTGTTCCCCAAGAAGTCGCCAACCTACATACACAGAGAGAGCAGGCTCTTAAATCCTGGCATATTCCATGACAGACAGCTCAGGGGAACAGACACCCTAAGTGAAGCTTCTGCTGGGTGCAAGTCATGCACTCCTTGCCCATTTCACTATTGTCTCGGTCCTTTCCAGCCACTATCAGGGTGTGTGTACCATGTTTTCCCCTCGATGTACTTGAACCAGTGACCCTGGGAGAATGTGTGCATTAATTTATGTCTCTGCCTAATGAAAAGCCCCCTTTTCATATAATTATGGTTGCCAGGAAAGGGTAGGGGCTAACCAGAAACTGATTTGAACCAGCAACCCTTAGAGCAAGTTTGCATGTTTGTGTCCACTTTGCAGACCCCACCAGAATTCCCTTGCATGCTGCTGCTGCTTTCTGCATTTGCTTCTTTGCATTTGCTTGGGATTTCATCATCTTGAACAGAATTACAGAGTTGGAAGGGACCTCAAAAGCCATGTAGTGAGTCTGGGAAATGTGTTGCTTCAGTTTCTCTGATAGGTGTCATCCACAAATATGGCTACTCCACTTTTCGCCCCAGATTCCAAATCTGTTATAATTCAATCACTACATGTCTCAGTGTTGGTTCTCAGGGGATCAGGTTCCAAAAAGTGTATCCAGTCCTGTGATTCCTAGCCCACATACTGTTATATTAAAAGCATCAAGGGAACTAGGTTTACTGTATGCAGTATGTATATCTTGTAGCCAGATATGCACACTTAGTTTGTTGTTGTTGTTTAGTCATTTTGTCGTGTCTGACTCTTCGTGACTCCATGGACCAGAGCACGCCAGGCACTCCTGTCTTAGTCAGTACAAAACAAAGTGAGAAATGGCTCTGAACCCCTCCCCATCTTCCCAATTCACTGCAGCTCCATTAGTTGGCCTATGTAAGTCACATTTCCACTGTGTCAATACCTGTCATTTCCCCTTAATTCCTCTATAGATCCTGACACCAGCAATTTAGTAATCTATTTATAGATCATGGTGTCAAATTGTGTGAGTAGCTTATAGTTCTACAACTGTAGAAGTGGAACCTGTTTTTGCAGCTGTGTTACATGACATCTTGCTGCCCATAACAGTGTTTCAAGCCCATTCTTCTAGCAATTCTGCAGCAGGGAAACTGAATAGCACACTAAAGTAAAATATATCTCCTGGTTTTGAGATTATTTTACCTGCTTTTAGTTTCTAGAGGGATTACATTGTACAGAGCCTTAGAACCCCTGATAAGCCCTATAAGGAAATAGTGCAGTAAAGTGCTGCATATGCATATTACATAATGTTAAGATACTTTAGTCACATGGGAGCTTTCATCCACCATCAATTCTAAGCCTCCAACTCAAGTTATGCACTTTCCAATGGGATAATGAGTAAATGGCTGTTTATTGTGGACTCAGTGCTGCTTATACATCTGGGTATTCCACATGACACCTTCCTCTTAAAAATTCCATCCTGTATTATTTTCTGCAGAAAATTGGATAAATAAAAAAACCCTGTGGAAATGGTAACTCTGGATTAAAATAGGGGAGGGGAGAGAGAGAATAAGATGGCATTTGATAGGGCTGTCATGAAAATGCTATGAAAAACTTGTATGCATGAGCAGCACCAAGTCCACAATACACTGCCAATGTGGAAGTGCCCAATATATCCCATTATGGCTATGTAATGGTGCTATATATACACCTCTCAATTATCCATAGGACATACGGTGGATTTTTTTGCTGGCAAGTGTAATATGCCATAAGTCCTTTCAAATGAGACTTAAAAATAAATAAATCTCTCTCTCAATGTCACCTTCCTGGCTTCTTTTATTCTTGAAGAGCTAGCAAAGCTTCATGGAGCATCCTGGAGCATTGTTTCAAATTTATCATCCTTCCCAACCCTTGCAATCACACCGGGAGGAAATTATCACTTAATATCAGGTCCAGCATCAACGGATAGCACTCTTGAGCTGAGGGCCCATCAGTGCTGACATCTACTGTGGACCCACCTGATTATGAGTGACTGAAACCTTAGTTTTTCACAGTGCTAAAAAGCAACATGAGGTCAGAGCATATGGGGACATTTTAAATGGCACTGCTATTGCCATTAAGCCCACAGGGGAGGGTTGTCACTTTGCCACGGGCCCTTAAACTTAGAGTCATCAGTCCTATCTCATCCAACTCAACAAAGACAATTCTGTAATTATGCTAAACCAAATCCAAAGAGATTATGTCAGCTATGCGTATCTCAGGAATGTTTTAAGTTCAACTCTGTTCAGTGGGACCTTCTTCAAAGTACATGAACATAGGATTGAAACCTTGGTAGTTCTCCACACTCCACAATTCATCTACCTATAGGCTCAATTAAAAGATATGTGGAATGAAGCATCCATTAGAGCAGGGAACATGTGTGTCTCTCCCCAGATGTTGTTGGGCTACAGCTTTGAGCATTTTTGACTACTGGCCATGCTGACTGAGGCTGATGGGAGTTGGAATTCTGCAACAACTGGAAGGTACCAAGTTCCCCATCCTTGCATTACAGATATTCATCAAGGACAGGAGCAGATCTAGCTGAGAGGTAGAGCGCAAAAGGCCTCATCTATGGTTATTGGAGCCTCTGGCTGAATGACCTCAGCTCATAAGGCGAGCTCTTGAGAGAGCCACTACCCGTCAAGAGTAACAGACAATATTGGGCTCAAGGGCCTGACTCAGCATACGGCAGCTTCATTATGTGCAGCAGAAGAAAAGCATTCAATTTTATAAATCTTGAAAAACCAAAAAGTTATAACACGGCAAATCCATGATATAAAAGATCATTATACATTTCCAAAGTGTTGCTTTTGTAAGTGCTATACATGTTTCAGTACCTGAAATATAGTCTCAGGTGTTTAGCAGTGAGGCATGTTTCACTTCAGTCAGAGTTCAGATTTTGTTTTGAAGTGTTCACAGAGTGTGGAGGACAGGGGCTTGCTTTTTGTTTGCCATTTTTAATTTCAACAAGGATTACCCAACCCACCCCATTCCCAACAACTATGTCTAAACCAGTCTGGCACATAGATTACTTTAAGCCTTATACATGATATCAAAATAGTGATTAAATACATAACAGAACAAGTGCTTTTCACTTCAGGACCAAACTAAAAAGCAAACTTCTCCGACAGCTTTGCCAGTATCTTAATGACAAACCGGAACTGAGTTGTCATTTCTTTTTGCTTTTCAGTGAAGGCTGCTCACTCAATGACAATTTGGGGCTTTCAGCTCCAAACATAGTACCTACTCCTGTATGCACACACACATGTGTGTACACACACACACACACACACACACACACACTGCCTTTTGTGTATGCAAATGATTGGATTCAAAGTCATAAACTCTACTTCTGCATATAAAACCCAAATTAACTTTGCTATGGACACTTTGCAGCTTATGACCAACCAGTTTTGAATGCAAGCAATATGTACCATCTCCAAAACTGTTCCAGTCAAAGTGAAGTAGGCTTGCTGAACTCATCATCTGTACCTGCAAGTATCAGTATTCAAGTTGGGAATGTAAGTGATCTGCATGCACAGAATGAACAAACACAGAAACATGAAAGGTGTAATCAAATTTAGGGCAGCTAAGAGTTAACATATACAAATTAGTCCATGGAAACGTGTTCTTCTTTATGTTCCTCAAGCAAAGCCAAATTTCTCAACGTTTCCCTTCCAAGAAATGTTGTTTTCAGAATGTCAATGATGTATGTTGTCTGAAAAGCAGCATCAACCATATGTAACCTACGAACTTTTAAAGTTTGGGCTTAGAATTCCAAACACCTCTATGCTACGATTTGTATGTACCTATGAATTAGCACTTGAATATAACCATGAAGAAAAGAATAGGGCAGGGGTGGGAGATGGCAGTTGAGACCTACCCTTCCTGTAGGTGGCTGGAGAAAGAGGTTGATTGTCATGAATCTAGACATCATTCAGATGCAAGTCTACTACTGTGGGGTGCAGTTGGGATGTGAAGGGAGGCTTCTGCATTTCTCTTCCTGCTAAGGGTGGCTTTGCAACTGAAAAAATGTTGTGACACATTGATAGTTAAGTGGAAGAAGGGAAGCTTAAATGTAAGTAAAGCAATAAAATAAAATAAAACCTCAAACATTAAGTTGTCCAGAACAACCATTAGAGGGAATCAAAACCTGCACTCCTATAGTTTTCTTGGATTCACGTACACTAACCAAGAAAAATGAACCCACAGGGTGCATTTTGTGTTCTCTAAAAATCCTGTTGCACTGTGCATTCATTTTTTAGATTTCTGGGCTCCCAGGCTGTTATTTCTTAGTATCACAACTTCATTGTGATTAATGACAGACTCTTGTGAACTTAAATGGGCTTCTGACCAGGCATCAGAGTTCTTTCATAACTCAGTGAGAATCTTAGTGATGACACAGAATATGGTGCTAATGAAAGTGAGATGCAGACTCCGATGGATATCTATGCCTTCAAAATGAAATTGTTAGGAAAGCTGCATGTCTTCAACTGTAAAATGTCCCAACAGGCAACAACACAAATCTGCCCATGTGCGTTAATTGTGTAGCATCACATTCTATCCCAGGTGTTGGCTACAAGGCATTTGAAACTGCCATTATAGCAAACTGTGTCAGCTAGGGTTAGAATGGAAGAGAAGAAACATTGGGACTCCTTGGTATGCTCTGATGTGTTCTCATCACAGATGGATGGTAATTTTATTCATCACCCAGTCCCTTCACAATCGCAGCAAGTGCCAAGAGAGAGAGAGAGGCCAGCCCAGCCACAGAACAAGCAGAGCATCTTAGAGCAGATTGCCAGACAGCTGCCTAATAAGAGCAGGCTCCAGTTATGCCTTTGGCAATTCAATTCTTTGGGAAGAAGTGGACATGTGAAAGATTGCCTGAAGCAGCCTGGGAAACATTAGCGGGCAGGTCTCTCAAATACTGTGACAATCCCTCTATTGATTGTCCCAAGGGATGGTGGCATACAACACCAGAGCTTGTTAGGATTCTGGACTCATATCTGAAAATATGTGTCTGCAAAATGCTGGACGTTCACAAAGATGACAACTAAGAGCTTGTAGAATCCGTTAAGGGGAGAGGTGGGCTTCAGAGGAAGGAGACACTAGGTCATGTGCTCGCTTCTGGAGAAACTATGTATAACTACTCAGGCAACTCTTACACAAAGCACCGTTTCATTCAGAATTTTGACAAAAGGAGAGTATAGGTGAAAGTATATGTACGGATGGCTTCTCCTGTTCATGGTTCAGATCATGGCAGGTTAATCAATGTGCTCCTCTCACTAGCTTGAATCTGTACTGGAATATTTAAAGCACAGTTGATGGGAAGATGTCATTTTTTACCCTTCAACTGTAATTACCATTACGGTATGTCTACTCCAAACTAAATGGCTTGCGGATAACTGCCATTGTCTACACATGCCTAGTGAAGGTTGCTTCCTCATCTCAGAAGAACCAAAGAAATGAATTCAACAATGGCTTAACACATTAAACTCAAACAGCTCCAAATACTCAGTGAATCTGTTCATGCTGTTTACCTATTACCAACTAAACTCTTAGGAGGAGGAAGAGTGAAAAGTAACAAACAAACAAATAAGCTCCAACCTTAAACTCACCTGTGCTCATATTCAAAGATAGTTATAGAAAATTTGTTCTCTGTCAACAAGCTAACACAGCCAAATTAAAACTTCATACATTAGCCTCTGAGCTATTTGGGCTGGAATGGAGCAGATTTCTTCACATGAATGGAATATATGAGAGATTATTGATGGAAAACTTTTTTTAAAAAAAACCTCCCTGCATGTGGAAAGCTTGCATGTCAGGGAGAAAGCTAAACTAAGATTTCTAAGCTTTATTTTCTCACTAAAATGCAAGTTTTCCACAATAGGGAAATTTATCTCATGTTTCCCAAGTGCACATGAATTGTGAGATGATACAGCCAGAGTACTATACATGTGCCTTGTTGACTTCAAACATATAAGCAAAAAGATGATTAACATGTAAGAAGCACATTCACCTGTGCTTGGCTACATAATATAACAAGGGGCTGTATGCATGTGGGAACACAGAATTTATATGCCATGACACAAACACACACAAACAAGAAAAAGAAATGATGTAACTTACAATCATGTATACGTGTATGCACATGGCACACACAAGAGGATTTGTAATGTCCTCCCATATGTGTATTCACAATGGGAGGTAAACAAGCTTTATACAAACAAGCTATCATGGGGGGAAAATAAACAAGTCATTGATGCTGGTGTCTTTGCCTCCATTACTTCAGAATTCACTAACAAGCAGCAGTTATTATAAGCTGAAGAAATCTTACCTGCTTCCCCTATTCTACATAACAGAGAGAATAGTATTTTTGTATCTGTCAAATGAAATATGAGGAAAGCCATAATACAGTCCTGTCTATATGTCTCCTGCTAGTCCTGCAACTTCCTATGTTCTAATTACATCCCTATTACTCAGAAAAAGGAGCATATGGAAAATGGGAAGACCACAGTATGAGGTCCAAATTAAACACGACACCATTCAATACATTGCAATTTCATTTATGGTGTCGTGTCTGTTCTGTCTCCGAGTCTGTGCACAAGTGCACACAGGTCTATGCACAAAGTGAGCAGACCCAGGCGCTCACAAGTGCACAAACCATCACACATACCCAAGGGTACTTGTGGACATATACACTCACTTGCATATAGATATACTCACATGTAGAAATATATAAACAGATGCTCTATGCTGCACGCTTGGAAGCCATGCTCAGCAATGGGCACTAGAAAATCTACTGGGTTGGTTTTCTAAAATTGGGATAGCTGGAATGATGCTCATTCAAGTAATTCCATGTACCATACTAACATCAATTGTGCAGTGCCAGTGAATGAAGTTAATATCTAGGTGGATGGGAAAGCTACCCGATAGCATGTGTGAGAATGTTATACAGAATCCAGGCACAATGGGGATGGAACATATCCAGCTCCCCATATATTGAACATGTGTCTGCTTGCATCATCCCTACTAATTTCAGGGACACTGTAGCTAAAGTGGAATTACTGATTTGGATATCATGGTAAATCAGGATTGGGGGAACATGAACATAGAATTAAATACCAAGGAATAGTAAGCCAGAAAAGAAATATAAAGGTTATAGACCACAACAACAAGAGCACAAAGAAGAAAGGAAGGAATCAATGGTGATTGCTTGGAGGAGGGAGCTAGCAGCCTTATGGACCACACAGCCCAAGGGAGAAGGTTCTAACACTGCATCCCATTGATTTCCCACCAGGCTGAGTCAATGCTCAGAAACAAAGAAGGTCTTGAAGGTGGCTGAACGTCGAACATCTCTGCCCACTATATGGATCCAATTCCATTAAGAAACAGAGTGAGCCATTGATCCAAGACCTCCAAGAGAGGATGTAAGCAAGAGTACGAAGAAGATGGTGGGGAGGATTAGAACTTTCCAATATTTCACACACATACCCCAAATACACACACATATGATTTCTTTCCTCCTGTGGCCTTGATGCCTTCCTTAACCCACAATAGAGCTCTGAATTCAGACTGTGTGACATGATTCTCATCAGTTGATTTCTCAGTACAAGACCTTCATTAGAGTGACAGCAGTGAAAAATCTGGTACAGAGCCCTCAGCGTGGTTTTGATGGAGGCAGGTTTGACCCAGCCCAGCATTCAGATATTATTACCAATGTAAAATGAAGACCATCTTCATTTCATCCTTCTAAGGGGTGTACTGCAATGAAAGCTATAGAAATTTTTATCTTGCATTAAGGGTAGACTCTGTAACTTGTTTCTCTGTGCGGAAATTATTTGTTCCAGAAGAACATGCAGAAATTGTGAGAAGAATTAAAATATAAACTTCCAACACTGGCACACAACATTATGTCAAATCCACTATGGTTACCATTATATCTGGGATATTACAGCAAATCTGTCACTTCACTGCACTGAACACAAGAATATTCCATTCCATTCCTTCCACTGCACCACAGCCTCTGAGAATCAGCACTGGAGAAAACATGGTTGTGTCATTTCTGTTGTATTGTTGCCTTGTTTTATTGCAATAGTACCCATTCTCCACAACCTCTTTGCCGAGAATGCAGGAAGAGAGTGTGGTGGCTATTTCTTTCATGTGGACTTTTTTAAAAATAATAATCTGAAACTAGACAAGGAACTTCTCAAGTTCACTTCCTGGAGGCATAGTATAAAATGTTAACGGGTGCTACAGTTGTATGTGCATGATCATGCAATCTAAGAGAGAGAAGACAGTGAAAGTGGGTTGCACAGGCAAGTGAAGAAGAATAGGAAAGGGAGCAGAAGCAACATGTGAGTGTTTGGGATCATGATAACCCTGCTCAGAAACTTTAACCTTCGAAAGGGAAGCTGTTAAGTGCATTACTGATCAAGAAAACTCAGGCATCCATTCAAGGGTTAAAGGTTTGCACTACAGTTTTCAATTTCAAATGTAACTACTGCTCTTTGGTGTCAATAGATGTGGTGCCAATGAATGTGCGTGAGTTGCACAGAAACAGTCTGATTAGGGGGTAAATGGGAAGGAGCTCAGGAAGCAGTAAAGAGATGCAAGAGGGCAGTCTACACGCAAATGCATCTATTGGCTCATGAAGAGTGATCTCTGCATAGTTATGCACTGACTCTTATACACCCACATACTGAAATACACTGTGCTGTTCAACACTGAAGCTCCCCAGCACTACTTCACACCATCCCACTCCCAGTTTCCTGTTACAGCACACATCTTTAAGTCTGGCTACAGGAGAGTGGAAAGCAGCTACAATTCCCCTGGATATAACTGCTCTTCCTTTATAACACCCCAAATACTTGTCTGCAGACAGAGAGTAGGACAGGTCTCAACATAGATTAGTGACCAAAATCTTTTGGCTGGACAGAAAAGAAGCAAGAGAGATGATCAGTTTCTCTTTCCAATCCCCAAGAAACACAAGAAAAGAAATGGCTTTATTCTTCGCCCCTTTCTTTCTCCAGGGCAATAGGCTCCTTGGTCCATTTGGCCTTGGCGGTGTCCTGGTCCTCAACAGAACCAAGGTCAGCCGACAGACCTGCCATTCCATCACCATCACCATTGCCTTCCAAGTCCAGTTCCTCAAAGGAGGAGCCACTAGCCCCTGACTCGCTGTAACTGTGCTCACTGCGATTGTCCACCTCATCTCGGCTGTGGCCAGACGTGAAGGGGGACAAGATGGAGGTAGCCACTGAAGTATCTCTGCTGTTGGTTGTAGTCTCCAAGCTGACAGAGCTGTTCTCACTTAAGGTGTCGGCCCCTTTATGTAAAAGAAGAACAAAGAGTTAATACTGGGGAAAGATTATAAACTCAGAACCATGAATAGGAACCACTACACATCTCCACCCTTGCAGTTATTTGAACATACTTTGGATTCTTCAAGCAATAGGAGTTTAAAAAAAACCATGCAATTTCATCCCACCAAAAAGTATATCACAAGGACATGGGGAGGGGTTTAAGAGTGTTATAAGCAGCAAAAGCCTATACCAAGCTAAATGGATCCACTGACTGTATAATGGACTGTATCATATGCTTTGACTGTATAATGGATTGACAGTATAATGGACTGTATCATATGTTATCTTACTAATTTAAGACCCTTGGGTTTGGCCAGAGACATAGTTTAGAAGATAAATCTACGGTCCAAAATAGCGATCTTGTGGTGTTCATTCCCACCAAAGCATTCAAGAAGGCAAAGCAAACAGAGATTGACTTCTAGGCTTAGATGATCCTTGAAGACCACCCAGATCAGCAATGCAAAATTGGCAAACCAGTAGCTATTAAAGCAAGAATTGTTCAGGAAGGCAAATCATAATTTAATGCATTAGAAAAAGAAACATTAAAAAGCATTCTAATTCATTGTGGTTCCAATCTTGTGTTGATAGTAAACCAGTATTAACCCTTCTATCTTAAGGACTCTGTATCTACAGTTACTTACCTGGATGACCTGAGAGAGTGACAAACTGTTCCTCCTAGTTGGGCAGAGATTTCATGAGCAAGGGGTGTCTCTGTACAGTCGGTGACCCCCTTCCCCCATATCAGACTGGATTATTCCAGGGAAATAATCTTTTGACAGCTTAGGTCCTCTTAGGAAAGAAAACTGCATGATTGAATCTAATTAAATAAATTTACTAGTAACTCAGGATGATTGACTTAGGCTTGTCTCACAGGAAAGTATGGATGAATTTTTAAGAAAAGAAAGAGGAGTAAGAGCTTTCTGATCTCCATTCAATAAAAAGTCAGCAAACCCCAGCCAAGTTTAGTGGTAACTTGTCACAAGTTAGTGTCAGTATATGGAAACATCACCGCTGCAGACAGCCAGATTGTTGACGTCACATGATGCGCCTATCTGTGGGAAAGAAGAGTTTCCCAGGACGTTCACAGGCTGGATAAGTCTTTGTGAAGAGTGTAACTTGAAACCTTCTGTGTGCGCATGTTCAGGAAGTTTGTCAGACGTGCTGGAAGAGCTGAACTGAAAGGACGTGTTTTTCTCTAGTGCTGTAATGTCAGAAATAAACATCATGTAAATAGATTTCTGACTTATTTTCTTTCCCCTGCGGGAGCAGGAGAGAGGGGTTTTGCATTTTACCCATGCTTGGGAAAATGTCGCCTATCAAAATCTCCCTGGTCTGTCCGAGATATCAGCCAGAGGAGGTTACCGGTATGCAAGCTCCGAGGACAGTGAGAGGGGCCAGCCTCTATGGAGGGGGCTTGCAAACCGACAGTTAGTACAGAAACTATAGCTACAAAATTGGAAAGCAATTGCAAAATAGGGTAGGCATGGTGCCCATGATTTGGATCACACTGTTATTTCCCTTCTCAACAGAATGACCTGAGAACATTTGTTCAACACCGTGGCCCAACATAAAATTGAGCTCTAAAAGTATTCTCTGCTTGAAATGCAAAAACAATGTGTGTTGGAATATCTGGAACATATCTGGAACGTATTAGAAGATACCTTTACTAGGAAACATTGGTAAACATACATTCACGTACTCTCTTTGGCTAAACCAAAGAGCTTTAGAGAATGTTGACATGAGGAAAGTGCATTCATATTGCCCTCTACTGGACAAAATGTGTCTCCTATCTTGCAATCCTGTCCCCTTACTGAAATGTCATGGCTTTCCCCTTAACAGGCTTAGAAGTAGAATACAAAGATTGTATGAAAGAACTCTGTTAACATTTCCAATTTTGAAAGAAACTCCTTCTAGGGTTTCCTACAGCAGCATTTAGTATGTAACTAAATACTGAAACTGAAACACGAAGAGAAAAGAGAGGAGGAATGGAATCACACAACAGCTGAAACTTGATAGACAGGTAGCCAAGGGCAAGCTTGCTATTAAAAGTCATAAAAACATGATTATATGCTCAGCTGTTTAAAAAATGTATTGTGGAATTCCCCTCATAACAACAGCAGCACTCCAGCAAGGAGCAAGCCAAGGCACACATGTAACGGATTAGAGTGAGTGGGTGGATGGGTAGTTCCCACTTTGCATGCTTCAAACATTCTTGGATTGGGGCGAGGGCTTCCAGTGGCAGCCAATAATGCATTCATGTTTGCACAAGGCAAGCTGTGTCTTCTTGCATTTCATAAACTTACAGTTACCAGCTTACCCAGCAGGGACATGAAAATATCCCGCGCATACATATCTTACTGCCTGCTCACTCAAACTACAGAACTCATCTATAGCAAAAGGTGGAACAGAGCCCCCCTCCCCTAAATTGCTATGTGGATATTGACAGATTTTACATGGATACTCCGCAATGAAGTCTTTGTTTAGGAAGAATCAAGAAAAAAGGGAGCAGGGTGGTTCGCTTGAACCAAAGTCTCTTCCTAATAAGAATGTTTTGAACATGTGCTGTAGGAAAATGATCTTTGTGAGCTCCTTAAATTTAACAGGAGGCAGTTACACACATAATATACATCAGGGGTGGCTAAACACCAGTTGGGGGGGGGGGAATCACCTACATCCAAAGGAAATTTTTCTCAAATTTTGGCAGTGGCAGAAAAAAAAGTCAAATTAAAGTAGACACAGTAGAGCAGGGGACAGAAATACAAATCATCTGGCCCTCATCTCAACAAATCAATCATGTGATGGGTGGAGAACGGTGATAAGCCCCTCCCCTCAAATGGTTTGTATGGATCAGATGAGAAGGGAGTCTATGTGCCTGTGTATGTCCTCTGTATGTGTGCATGCATATGACAGTGTGCATATGATAGTGTGCATGTGAGAGTGTGATGTGGCCACACCTACTTTTGTCCATATTTGCTATTGGTATGTGGTCCCGAAGGGTTGGGAAGGATAAATGTGGCCCTCAGCTCCCCGCACACACGAAAATAGCCATCCCTTATATAAATGGCTCCAAGACACATTCTGGGTCCTCCAGAACCTTTCCTTCTCCCCCTCCTCTTTCCACTTTCAACTACCAGACCTTTATCCAGTCCTTAACATACTGGTGTAGAATACCGTATAGATTTCTGCAGGATGTTGGTGCTTGTTAGCTATTCTTGTTTGATTCTCCCTTAGTGTTGCCTGGTTCACAAATAAAAACCGCTTTATTGTTAAGAGAGTAAGTAACTGGCCTGGAAACCTGAGTGCTTTTAAAAGAGCACCTTTATTCTTCAGATGCTTTTTTAGCATTAGGTCCAGCTCCCCGCACTTCCACAAAGGCAGCACTAAAACCTGCCCCCTCCAGCACTTCTATCCCCAGTCACGAGTGACGCATGAGGAACAACAAAGTTTGCATTTTGGGAACACAGTGTGCCTAAGGCTTTTTTGTGTGTGTGGTCAACAAACTTAAATATAACTCCAAAGGGGACATTAGATGTTTGATGGAAAGTTTCCCTCGCCTTTCACTGCAATTTGTGAAGTGTAAGCCCCCTTGGTGATGGTGTTGCTCTTTAAGCTAAGTCCTGTTCTGTGATGCCCCTACACTGCAACTAGTTTAGCTCCTCCTGCTGGAATCTGTGGGTCCAGACAACGGCAAAGTATACAACGAAGTCCAAGCACATTTTTTAAAAACAGAGAAGGATGCATGCATATATAATGTCTTCTAAAGCCCCCCTTTAGCACAGTTGCATCTGATAGAGAGTCCATAGCACATGCTTCCTTGTGGAAGATCCCATGTTCAATCCATGGCATCTCCAGTTAAAGGTTTTTGGTAGCAGGATTGAGGAACATTCCTATCTGAAATGCAGAGTTGACACACTTTAAGGCAGCTTTCTGTATCTCACAGAATTGTGAAGATGTGGTCACCAACCTCTTGTTGTTTGGATACCCAGTGCTCGTTGTAAAACCAGATAAGCTTGTTTTCTTATCAACTATATTCTTCTAAGGTTCAATTATTTATTTCTAAAATGTTGGGTCTAATTTTCCCAGTATTATTGTTTTGTTTTTAGAAAATGAGAAACTTTCAATCACCCAAATCTCTGGCATTCTCCATGTTATGCATGATCACATTATTCCATACACAACTCAAGTGCTCTTCAGTTAGAATAGTGACTACTACACAGGCTGCAGGAAGCAAGCACATATTTACAAATAGCAAAGTTAGTGCATACATTTTTTTTTTCTGAGGCAACAAAGCTAAGCTAGTATTACTCCAATTCTTTTTTATTAATAACATTGGTTCTAATTGCGGTTTGGGGAACGTCTCAGCATGGCATGTAGTCGAGCTGAAAGATAAGGGCTACAAGCACCATAAGTTGATCTGGATTCAAGAGAAATTGTGGGAGGAATTTCATGCCACACTCTTATGAGCCTTCTGTCAGGGCATGTCTTTTGTCTTGCCAGATGGAACAATCTCCTCTCCCCACCCCACCACGCGCTGTTCCAGGGGTTTTCTTAATCCTCCAGAGCCACTTTTCAGGGATGCTATAGGGAGGGGCAAAACTCATTGCGGAAGTGGAGGTCTTTGCGCAGGGCTTCCACTGATGGGACTCATTAGTTGAATCTTGCCCATTGCCTCCAACAATGGAGATAGAACATAGCCATTGTGGCCCAGTATTCATTACTCGCCATGAATTTGTCTAACCCTTTTTCAAAGTTATCCAAGTTGGTGGCTGTGGAGAAATGCTGCTAGATATAGATATATGTCTGTCTATGATTGTTTATGAATGAAAACATTCTTTGAAAGTTAGATCCCTTGTACTGTTACGATGTTGCAAGTCTGTGTAGCAGGCGATCTTGGTAACAGGTGAGAGGAGAGATACAAAATCATTTTGTCAGTGAGAGATAGAGAGACGGTTGTGATTTGGACAGTTGGGGATTGGAGCAGATGAGGGAGGGAGTGGGGAGAGACCAGAAATATGTTGAGGGAAATGTTGAGGCCTGAAGATCAGGAGTAGGGAGTCAGTGGCTACATTGTTCTGAGAGGCTGCCCTGTGTAAAGGTCTTACCAGAGGAAGGTTACACAAGCAGGTATTTAAAGTTGGCTAAACGGACCAAGCAGCCAGAAATACAACCAGAGGAGCTTCGGGATGTAGACACAGACTGTCCCCTGTTGCTGGACTGGGTTGTGGGAATATTTCACTGGGGTGGGATTTGGCTCGAGGTAAAAGCCACTTCACTGGAAGGACAGATCCTGAAGCTGAGACTCCAATACTTTGGCCACCTCATGAGAAGAGAAGACTCCCTGGAAAAGACCCTGATGTTGGGAAAGATGGAGGGCACAAGGAGAAGGGGACGACAGAGGACGAGATGGTTGGACAGTGTTCTTGAAGCTACCAGCAGGAGTTTGACCAAACTGTGGGAGGCAGTGGAAGACAGGAGTGCCTGGCGTGCTCTGGTCCATGGGGTCACAAAGAGTCGGACACGACTAAACAACAACAAAAGCCACTTAGAAGCTGGTGTCAGCAACAGTTTCTTTAGTCAGGGCCATCTTTACCCGGGGGTGCAAGGGGTGCGGGGCACCCGGGCGCCGAATTCTGGGGGGTGCCAGGCACCTGCCGCTGAAGCCGCCTAAACTCTTAACTATCTACCTGAGGTGTCTTGTGTGAAGGTGCCGCAGGGCCGGAGAGGGACGTGTGCCGACGGCAGTAGCCGGGCTGTGGCCACACAGCTGCACTCAGGGGACCCTGGCCCTCCTGCTGGCTTGCAAGGAGGTCCTTCCCAGAAGTGCTCGTCCACAGCCGGGTCCCTTCTCCCGCACTGACAAAGATTCTTTCTCCCATTACACCCACATGGATGTTGGCATTAACAACAAGAAAAATCTGCTGGGGTCTAGGAAAGCAGCCTTTTATAGTTGTTCTGACTCTTCCCTTGAGAAGACTCATCAATAGCTATAAAGCACAATCTGTTCTCCCTTAGCAAGCACTTGTCAATAAAAGAATCAATAAAACAATGGACTTGGAAACATCACTATTTCTACAAAGTGCACCAAGAAACTTAACCCCACATGTAAGTGTCCTGAGACCTAAGCAATTGACTCTGGCCCCCAGGAACAAATCTCTTGAATAAGAGTCTGTTTACAGTTACTGCCATTGGAACATAATTCTTGTCTTCCTGGCCAATTCAGGGACAAATGGCTTTAATGCACACAATGATAAAAGCATCTCCTCATCTTTTCTCCCGGTCTTGTGAAGTATTATTAAGTAAGAAACATGAACAATGATATTTCAATCATATACCTGCTTCTTGGGAATAACACAGGGGCATGCTCTGTAATTCTCCCTAGCATAAGGTATTTTTTAAAGAAAAAGTGTGGCTACTGCTTTCATCCCTACCTGTCTTGCATACAGAAAAATAACTGGCCAAAACAGAGAGAGAAGGCTGGAACAGCACATCAGATAAGAATGAAGTAGCCAAACAGGGCTGAGGAATCATACAGGTCTAGGTCTAAATTTGGACCCATGGCTGAACTGTGTTAGTATATGAAAATGAAATAGTGGGACTACGCTTCAGACAGGCAGAACATCTCAGGGAAAACTGAAGTACCAGGTGAAATAATAGAATAACCAAGTGCCAGTAGCATGTCTTCAAATTATTGCCTGGCTCCATGCCTTAGATACAGGTTTGCTGATATTTAGGCTGCTTTCTAGCATTTTCTAAATGCAAGCCCAAAAGGCTTCAACAAAAGGTGTCATGTAATTCCTACAGATATCCTAGGGAGGCAAAAGCTACCCCTTGAAAAGTATGAGGGCTGAGGTAGCAGACCAGGGGTAGTCATTATGATGCTTCTCAAATATTGTGGGCTACAGTTCTCGTTAGCTCCAGACAGCATGGCCAATGATCAGATATGGGAGTCCACAACATCCAGCGTGTATATCGCTCACAAAAGTGCTCAGCTTCAGAAACTGTAGATCCAGAATGCAATAAGGCTTGCAGAGGTGCTTGGCATCCACCTCCCCCCTGCCTTTCCTTATACAGGACCATTAGCCTCCCTGGCAGGAGAATAAAGTTTGCATTTACTTTAAAAACAACTCCCGTATTTCTTTGCACAACTGTCACATGAAGCTAGCTGCGCTCTCTCCAATGAGATTCTCACAGGTAATTGCTGCCCAAGGAGACAAGTGCTTGCATGAAAACCACAGCAAAGCCTGGAGAGGGAATAAGTGATTAGGAAAGCACAAACTTTAGCACAGGCAGGTAGTACATCTTCACCATTCCCTTGAGAGAAAGCTGAGAGCACAGGCACAGTGCTTCCTTCCTGGGGCTATGGTGTCTTACAAGCACATCCAAGTATGAAAAATATCTGACAGCAAGCAACACACTGTCAAAAATGGTCTGAGACCTTGTGAAACTCATTTGGTGGACTAAGTAGACAGACTAGCTACAAAAGGGCTCACATTCTGTAACACTCAGGCTATGTATACCACAACAGGTGCCTGTGCATTTTGGAATTTCCCAGGGCCATGGAGTGGTATCACAGTGTATCCTGCATCATGCATACTCAGATGTTGGAAACTGGTGCTTTTACAAAGACTACACTCATTGTAGCTAGTGGAGGAGACATTGGTATCAAAGAGCTCAAGTGTTATATTTCTTTATGATAAAGAATGACTATTGGTAACCAAGAGCACCCATCCTTTAAGGCCACATCTGTTAACAGGAAAGAAAAGGTGTGCCTGCATCAGACCGTTCAAATGTAATAGCAACAATTCTGGGGACTACTGTTTGAGTAGAAAGAGCTGTTTTTCTGTCCTATCCAACTTTAACCACATTCACAAGTTTACCTAACCCCACCCACCTCGGGACAAAAATGTGGTGAAAGTGCTCTGAGGCCATAAGCAGATGTTACAAGGGATACAGATGTTATCTCTTAAGGAGAAACCTAGGTTGCAGAGAATGGAATCTTCACTCTCTCGGCACTTGAACAGCAGCATCTTGTAGTTCAAAAAAGGAATAAGATTATTTCCCAAGGAAAGTTGCTATGATTTGGAGAGCTGTCTGGAGTGTGGCTGCAAGTAAGAATTAGAACCTCTGACTTCACTGATTAGTAGTGACTCCCATGCCATATTGCGATGACCCCAGAACCAACCAGTATTCAACACAGAAATAGGTGGGAGCCAAAACTGGCTAGTCTCAAGGCAAAGCATGGAGAAGCTCCATGGCATTTCCACCTCAGTAGCAAAGGCTAAAATGCATTTAATGAGCTGGTTGTCTGGATTAACCAAGAATCAGCAAGATCCATTATTTTACTGAGAATTCAATTTGAAGCAATCAGGTGGTGTGAGAAAAAAGACCAAGGCAAATCCGGTGGAGCAACTGAGCTATTTCTACAGATAGGTAAACAATAAAAATAAGAATTATTTTATTAATCTGGTTAAGAATAGTCAGAAACTGCTTAAAAGCTGCTGCAGTGCAGTTACTGCATTCATATTTCAGATATACAGTATGAGGCATAAGATTTCAGAAGCTATTCCATTTCTTGTACATATGCCCACCTATAGATTGTTGTGTCTGTTAACTATATCTCATATTCCCACATAAAATCTCAGCACCCTTGCCCCAGTTTCAAATCCTTGTCTCAAAGACCCATGTAATCCATTGCTCTGAATGACTATATTCCTAGATTTGAGAACAATGCAACTAAAGTGTAAAGAAGAGATAAATTTGTCAGATTAACAGCAAACCCAAAAATCCTGTTGTTAGTTGCCAGGGCAACACAGCAGATAACAACATATTTGTGTAAGCCATTAACCATTTTTAATTATGACATCACTTTCTGCTATGTTCTCATAGCTGAGAAAAGGACCAATGCCCTCTATACTTGAGCCCTATTTGTGTGTTACTCATGTGTAGGACATAGTGGTATTTACGTTGGCATGGTCCCTGCCCTCTCCCCAATGTCCCTTCTTTCTCTAACAACTACTGAGGACAATCCTCACTGAAGTGCAAAGATTGCAAACCATAAGTACTCTTCTTCCTCTTCTTTAACTAAAGTACAGAAAAGGATTAGGCCAATTCCAGTCTTGCAAGAGGTGCACAGGTTTCTCATCTATCAGAAGAGTCCAGAGTCAAAGTTCTCTGCTGCAAGTGGCTTTGTCAAAAATAGCCTTGCAGGGAGATCTATTCCCTGGCCATTCCAACCTGGATTTCCCTGAACCCCAAGGGGGCACCTCTGCCAGCAGATGCCAACAACTGAACTATAGACTCCTTGGAGGATCAAGGAAGCCACAATGAGCTTCCCCTAAAAATGTCCCTGCAGTTTAAAATCCACTGCCCCTAGAGGAAGCCAACAGTTGCAGAAAAACCAGCTGGCCCTTTAAGTGGTATAGATTCAGGGGGCAAGGCTGTAATATTATCTAGCTCAGACTAGAAAACTCTTGTGGTTGCTCCAGAATAGTGGTGAGACAATGTGTTTCTTTCTCTGGATGGATAATCATGACCCTGAACTATAAATCAGCATCTTGGTACTTTGTCTAGACCTCCAACCTTGTCTGAGTTTCTAGTCTATTCTGGAGCCCTGGACTTCCTGGTCTCCATCTTACTTGGGTCATCACCACTTCTTGATAGTGGACACTGAACCTTTCTTTCAATAGTATGTTTAAATAATTTTGGCTGGTTTGCAATTTCTTTTGTACATTAATTTGCAGTCTGTAGCCATGCATCTTTGTTCCACAATTTCCTTAGATGTTATAAGATCAGGGGAAGTCAGAATTTGATTTGACACCTCAAGGGACCATTAAATTACTGGGGACTCAGTAGACATCATTCTTTTTTAGTCGGTATTGAGTCATGTACTAGTACCACTAGCAGGCACTATATACTATGGGTGTCTTTTGATGCTTGTCTGGGCTAAGCAGAATGTGCCCCTATTAAACAATTTGCATATGTGAAAAATGGGCTTGGAGGGGGGCAAAAGCTTTTGCAAAACACCTCTAAAAGCTCCCTTCTTTTGCACTGATTCACAATTATGGCACCTGTAGCCTCAGCTCCATTTTATGTCTGAAAAATGTACTTTTGAGTAACAGTGAGATTGCTAGAGAGCTAATCAAATTTGGTGACATAGTGACATCACTGGGAGCAATACTCTCTTTTTGTTGACTGTATGCCCTCAGTGACATCATCACGTAGCCAAATCTTATAGGTTGTATAATGATATCACCCTAGAATGAAAAACTATTTTTCAAACAAGAAATAGCCCCGAAATTGCTGCAATTTCAGGATGCACAGAGGCTCAAAATGGAATGCTGTCAAATCACACCTTATGCTGATTTTACTTATGTGATTGTTTGTTTATTATGTGATCTGCATAATTCTACAAACAAACAAATAGAAAGGGTGAAGGAGACTCTTGCTTACCGGGCCCTGGAGGCTGGCAGCCTCTAAAGTTCCCATGCAACTATTCCAGAGTCTGGTAAACAAGACAGAGGGCTTAAAAGCTTTTTCCAGGAAGGGTTTTCCCACCACGGAAAGTGTTTTTAAGCCCTCTTCCTTGCTTACCAGACTCTAGGAAGGTCTTATGCAGGCTCTGGAGGCCTTCTCAAGATCTCAGGTGGTAGGGGTTGTTCTGATTTTATACACAACCCCCAGGACCATAACACCCACGTAACTCTTCAATATATGTTAAGAGTTGTGCATCTTCACTGCAGTGCTCTCACACTTGCAGAAATTAATTTTAAAAAAAATAACCCCCCAAACCCTGATCTCTGAAAGTTGGAGTCATATTTCAGAGGGGAAAGAGAATGCACACAAAATGCGCTCTCTTGTTTCGGTTATACAGTCGTACCTTGGTTTTCGAACAGCTTAGTTCTCAAATGTTTTGGCTCCCAAACGCCACAAGCCTGGAAGCGATGGTTCCAGCTGGTGAACTATTTTTTGAAAGCTGAACATCCGACGGGGCTTCCGCAATCAGAAGCTGTGCTTTGGTTTCTGAACATTTTGGAAGTCAAACAGACTTCTGGAACGGATTCTGTTCGACTTCCAAGGTACGAGTGTATTGGACTAAATATATTTTACTATATTGTCCTAGTGTTCCTATACAGTGGTACCTCGGGATGCAAACAGGATCCATTCCGGAGCCCCGTTCGCATCCCGAATGGGACGCAAGACGCGACAGCGCGTCTGCGCGGGTCGTGTTTCACCGCTTCTGCGCATGCACGACGTTATTTTGACCGTCTGCGCATGTGTGAGCAGCGAAACCCAGAAGTAACACGCTCCGTTACTTCTGGTTTGCCGCAGAGCGCAACCTGAATGCGCTCAATCTGAAGCACATTCAACTCGAGGTATGACTGTATTCTGCCTCAGAACTGTTTCTAGTATTAAGGCTTCTAGTACTACTACTCTTTTGGAGACACTGCTGTGATCTTGAACTTTGCTGCCTTAAACCCCTTTGGAGAAAAGTGTGGTGTATAATTCTAATAAATAATGAGTAAATAAATCCTCCAATTCAATAGCACAGCAGGTTTGGGAAAAGTGAAGATACATGTCAATGCCATAGTACTTTGAAGAATGTGCTCTCCTCTAAGTGTGTCTGTGTCCTCTTCTACCCCTCCCATTCAGCTTTGTGTCAAACCTCTATGTGTGTGCCCATGACTGGTTTTTGTGGTTAGTTGTGCTTGCGTCTCACATCACAGACCTCCTTTGGGCACGTCAGCACCTAGTCCCAGTATTTCCCATCTGTAAAACAGGTAAGCATCATCTATACACTCTGTCATCAAATGTTGGCAACATTCTGTTACATACGTGTTGACTATGGCTTCATTCGCTTTCTTGACTGTTTAATACTCTGTAATGTATTCATTTATTTGTCCTGTGGACTAATCTCAGCTTCAGTGTACCCCAACTGTAAAATGTGTGAACATTTTTAGAAAACCTTAAAATCTTATTCTTTATTAATGTGATGCAAATATGCTTCTCTTTGTGTATCTCGTCCTGCACTCTACAACTGGATTAACTAAATAACTTGAAGTTCTTCCTTTGTGTTTGCAACAGAGTTGTAGATTGGATTGCATTAAGTAATGTGCGATGGCAAGATATCAGATGTGGATGGCACCACTTGGCGACAGGGGACTTGTAAGAACATGATATAGATGGATAGACTGCTATGCTCCACCCCTGACCTATCAGAATCCATCCTCAACAAACCATTCTGTGACTAGGTCCAGTGGGTGAACCCCAGAGTTCTGGTAAAAGGGGGCGGGGACCATGAATGACAAAAGTTTGAAGTCTGCCCTCCCTGATGTACTGCAAAATCTGCTAGTTTCCCCCCAGTTATATGCAATTTGTCCATATGGTAAGAATATGAAGAGGGCAATGTAACTGTGTAGCACACATCTGAGGCAAATTTCATGTCATTCCTCTTCCCTGTCCATAGTACTGCCAAAATCAAACTCCACATATTATAACTCTTGTTCCCAAAATAGAACAGTAACATATTCTGAACAAACAGTGTCTGAGCTGCAGCCACAATGCATATCTCTGCCAAGAATGATAGCATCTGCCAAATACCTTGAGATTCAAAAAAGAAACAAGTACTTAATAAACATTCATTCACTGAAGGGGAAAATACCATAAAATTGCAGTACTACTCCTGCAAGATCAGGGAACCCTGACATAGAAGTTACACTTTCACTAAGTTAAAAATAGGTTGTTCATCAGGAAATAATCTCTCAGCTTCTGCTCTGCCAGAATGTTCAGTGGGGAGGAAATTATGTGAATTGCAAGGAAAACAGGTGTTACTGGTAAATAAAGATTGCTGACTCCCCTCTTTATGCATAATTCACAAAAAAGCACATTTTAGGTTAGCAAATCAGGCGAACACCTACCAAAGGACTAAGCTCTGTCATACAATTGGGCAGGCTGGGCACCAAGGAGGAAGAGTTAGGAGGTACAAGAGGAGAACTGGATGCATCATCTTTTAAAAAACCCTGTTTATTCAAACAAATAGAGTCATAAATGGGTCATAAATATAATGTCAGTAGATGGCTTCTGGGCTGTTTGTTTAATGCAATTCTTTGGGAAATACTTTCAACCATGGTTTACAGCAGGCTCCACACTTTTCTTTACACACTTCAATGAAAATAGTGTTTATCTAGTATAATTAGGGTTCTTCAAGTAGTCCTTTGTGTAAACCCATAATATTTGTCGAAATGATATTATGGCTGTATACATTTTTTGTTTTATTGCATT
Source organism: Podarcis pityusensis (assembly GCF_964106645.2). Classification (NCBI taxonomy): domain Eukaryota; kingdom Metazoa; phylum Chordata; class Lepidosauria; order Squamata; family Lacertidae; genus Podarcis; species Podarcis pityusensis. The sequence goes on along the minus strand of NC_138029.1, from coordinate 74,749,179 downwards.
TTATTGTACACCATTTCAGTAAATTTGGGCCGTGAAGTGGTTTATAAATCTGCAAATACATAAATAAGTGGTTCTGCTCTTTCAATTCCTTCTGCATAGCTACAAAAGTAAGAGACATCAACAGAGAAGGAGGAGAATAACGTGCGTGGATGACCACTTGAAGGACACCTATGAACAGGTATGTCAATTGTGTTTCTTCTTTCTGGGCTACATGAACTCCTACAATTGACTGATTAGTAAGCCAACTAGAGCTAGACACTTCATTCATGGAAGATCTCACAAGAAGTAGCAGCACAGGAATTAAGATCCAGAGCACAGTGCCTGATAAATAGGTAGGACAGTACATGTGGCAGTTCTGCAAAGTTCAAAGAAGGATGTTTAATTAAAGTGTGCTGAGGAGGTAGCTGTTCTATGGAATGAGTTGGCAACTGGGTTGTTTGGCTAACTGGTAGCCCAGATCACTAGAAGATGCTACCCAACAAAATAGTCTTTGAGATGACACCAAATTACCTTTATGAGAGCCATTACATACAAAAACGTTATTCTTCCAAACTTTGTGGTCCTCAAAAATGTACAAGGCTAGCAGGTGTGTAGTGTGCATTTGTTGTTGTTGTTTTTCTGTTCTGGGTGGAGAGCTGGAAAGTTTATGTCCTGATTGAGAATAAAGAGGGACGCAACCTTTGGAAGGAAAGATACCTCCATAGTCGGAAGTGGTGTGCTTCCAAATACCAGTTGCTGGAAACCACAGAAGGGTTGCTGTTTTACCCAGATGCTGCTTGTGGGCTTTCTATAGGCACCAGGCGGGCCGCTGTGAGAACAGGATGTTGGATTAGATGGGTCACTGGCCTGATCCAGAAGCTCTCTTAAGTTCTTATGATACACTAGAAAACCACATTTATTCTGGTACATCTACTGGAAAGCTGAATCATAGCATAAAACAGACAAGAAAGACTATCATGAAAGGGAGATAGCAGAGATCACAGGTGGCTATAGATTCACAGTGATTTCTCACTTGTTGCTTGAGAACTAACACCAGTATCCAGGGCAGAGTGGGTGACAGGAGGGTAGCTGTGTCCAGAAAAAAACATGTAAGACAGAAAGTTTGAAAATGTTTAATAATCAACTACTGAGGGTTGTATTAAGAGACAACAGTTACATGAGAAGAAATGGACAGGCTGTGGGAACAAAGGTGAAGGCATATGTCAATACATTTGATACAGAATGGAATTTTGCATCCTTAACATGAGAAGCAGTCATGGCATAAAATGACGAATGAGAGTTAGCAACAACATCTAATTGGAAGTCTGCCATGGCAAGCAGTTATCTATGTAAAAAGCACCCAGATATCTCTTTTCACTTAGAGTGTGGACACTACTATAGTACATTTCTGGATGCCATGGAGTATTCAGGGAGAAGAACCCAGTAGAGATAACAGTGGTCTCTAACTGCAAAACAGAAATTTAGAGACAATGGGTGTGTTTAGCAGATAGTTATGCGGAAAATAAGATCAATTTGCACGGATGATGAAATGTTAAGAAAAGTCAGAATATTAGCAAGAGAAATAATTAAAAGCTTCTTTTGACTATTCATATTATTTGTATCCTGGTCTGGTGACAGAGTACAGGCATTCATTTAGGATAGCATTTTCTTTGGGAGGCTGAAGTACTGAAACAGGAACAATATTCTATGAGGATGGAATTGGATCTATATGTTCTATGATAAGCAAAGTGTATATTGCTTGGGATAACATAGAAATAAGATGGACACTTGAATAATTGAGGAGGAAGGGTATGGTATGGTACTGTATTACATTAGTGTATGTAATTTAAGATTTTGAGAACCCATACCAAAGAAACACGAGCATATGTCACCAAAATGAATGGTCAGTTTCAGGAAAAGCCAAAGGGAGGCAAAGATCTTCATCTGGAAGTCCCTATATTCTTGGAAGTGGAGTTAGGTGATATATCTTTGTTTTGTTTTTACAATTCAGAAAGGAGAGTAAGTTATGAGATGACACCTGAGAATAATGCAAAATAGAGTAGGAGTTTACTCCCTGGTAATTTTGAGGTGCCCTTTCTGCACCTTTCACAGGTCTACAATATTCATTTTGAGGTGCAGGATCAGAATTATACAAAGTATTCAAAGTGTAGTTACATCATAGATTTGTATTGCAGTGGAATATAGGCACAGGTCCTAGTGGAAAGCCATAACCTTTGAACTACAGTCCACTACATAACATACTACTGTGTTGACTTTTTTTTTCTTGGAGAAAGGCTTCAGCATAAAATAATGTTGCCAGTTACTGTCCTCTGGGAAGGTGTAAAAAGCGGAAATACATTTTCTCACAAGAAATATTGAGATCGTGCCATACACACTTGCTAATTGGCAATATACAGGGAGAGCAGCATAGTAAAAATTGCTCCCCAACATGTCCAATTTCCTGCTGCCTTTATCAGTCAGTGCAGAATGCTGTTTCCCCCCCACAAACTACAATGAGGAAATTTGGAGCTGAATGATTTTTCAAAAACACACCCATTTGTGCATTTTGTGTCTGTGTGTGTCCCCGCACGCATGAGAGAGAGGAAGTAGGTGGGTGCAGGGAGGAAGAAGTAGGTAGTGGCTTTATTCCAAGAGTCCTTTGGTACTTGCAAGAGTGCAGGGCACTGGCACCAACTATAGGGAGCCCTGTAGTTTTGTGGGTGCTTGGTAACCATGCCATGGGGCTCTGACGCGATGTCCGAGGAAGGCCCTGCAAAGCCTCCGATGCAACTTCCAGTAGAAACCGGAAGTTGCATTGGAGGTCTCATGAGGCCTCAGATGTGACCTCCCAGGCCCCGTTGAGGCCTTGGAAACACTGCTGCAGTGCACCAATGTAACGTGATGTCATGACGTCACAACGTAACGTTACGTCGTGGGTGCAATTGGGCACCCATAATCAGTGGTGTAGCTAGCCGCTTAGGTACTGGGCGAGGGGAAAGCCATCCATGGGGGTGGGACAAGCAGGCCACAGGGTGGGGTGTGGCATGGCAGGACGCAGGGCCTCCCTGGAGTCTGCCCACTGCCTCCCCCTCAGCTATAGGGCGGCTGGGAGGGGGAGGCAGCAGACAGATGCAAGCCTCATGCTGCCATTTGGGCAGCCTAGAGCCTGCAGGTGCCCGAGCCACCACGTCACTTCCAAGAGAGACACGTAGTTCAGGCATGCTGCAGGCCCCATGGTAAGTGCCTCCCCCACAGTGTGGCTCCCAGTGCACCCTAACCTCACCCCCCAGCTACACCTCTGCCCATAATCTGGGACCCAAGGCAGCGCCCCTGTTTAGGAGAGACAAACTGGTTCATTTGTAAGAAGTGGTGCTTGCTGCAATTTTTATTTCAACTTGCAAAGAACTTACTCTGATTATAGTTGGGGATCTTGCATGGGGATGAAGGAGATTTTGAGAGTTCATAGGGAAAGAAGAAGAAGGGAAAGTTCTATTGCACAAGTGGAACTATGCATTCACAGCATTGGATACAACCCTAAAGTTCTAGAGAATTCTCAGGGTGTACAGCATAGGAGCAAACCCCAGTTTAGAACTGCACAGGGACCATACAAAGAAAAAGCACAGCAACATATATCGGAGACTAAAGTCATAAAAAAGGGTAAAGAAGACATTTTATTTCATGACCTGTGAGGCCAGTAATGTTACTCAAAAAATACACAAAAATAAAACTGGAATCTCTTCAGCTTCATGCTAGGCTCCAAACTATTCAAATCTAGTTTTGATGTTTCCCAAAACAGAGTCCTTGGGTTGCATGTGCTGGCTGAGGTTGATGGGTGTTGTAGTACGAAACACTTGAAGGGTAACAGGTTGGGAAAGGATGTCCTCTCAGTTATTGGAATTTATTCTTTTTGAAGAAAAACTATTTTCTCAGTATATTTTTATTTCCTGGTTGTGTGTTTTGCTGTTTAATTACCATGAAGACTGAATATCCCAGAAACGATAGCTTTAGTCAATAGAATCAGTAATGAAACATTCGTGTTGCTGTATTTTTACTAAGAAGGTCATGTGTAGCTTTTCTGTTCTCAGAATTCTACAATCATGTCTACGAAAATGGGGGGTTATTGTCCTAGATCTAAACACTTCAATAGATTGGAGATTAATACACAGATACCAACCAAAGTGCTCAGCCCCTCCTGGCAGACATCCAGAAGACCTCTCAAGTGCAGGGACGTTTTTTTTTATACCAGCTTGTGATGTATGTACATTCCTGCACAGAATAAATTTGAGGCTTCCAAATTTAATTGCTAAGTAAGTGAACCAGAGTTACATGATGTTAGAATAAAAGCATCTTTTAATCATTTAATTTGATACACAAAGCTGTAGTGAAACCAGACATAAGACAGTGCAGTGTAAAGAAAAAATAGAGCATGCCTTTAAAGTTAAAAGCCATAATAAAGTTTAATTATGGTTTCAGGCTCCACCACTCTGATCCAACAATCTTAAGACAACTCCATCATTCAGAAATCCCCAGCAGCTTCATCCCTTTGTTTTGCATTGAGGGTGACAGTAAAGACATTCATGTTTCCTTTTAGCCAAGCATTTTTATACTGCTCTGTCACTTTCAATCATGTCTGAACAGCCACACTTGACAGACTTGGCCATTCTGGTAGACATATCCATTTTAAGGAGGGATCTGCTCTGTCTGGACACAGCTGAGGTGTGCCCCAAACATACATAAAGGGCATGGGGCAAGCAGACAGGCAGTCTAGTCACCAAAGGCTCAAGCACTTGGTTTGCTATGGATCACCATGCAACTGCAAAATGTGCTCTCTAGAAGAATCATAGCAATGGATTTCAATAACAGCCCCACTGTGTCTCCTTCCCATCACTGTGTAGCTTGGATTCCCCAATTCTTCAGATTCCTTGAATGGAGTGCATTCTAGAGTTGTAGAATTTGATTCTTTGATGTGTTGGGGACCTCCTCCTCTCAGGTCTCATACAACCCACAGGTACTGCACTGGTGATCCAGGTGCCATAGTAAGATCTAGGTATGAGAACTCTCATATGACATATGCCATTCTCATCATGCTGCTTATTTCTCCATCTGTCCCATTCTCATAGTTCTCTCCTTGAGAAGTTGAGGATCTCAGATTGGTCCCCTGTTGCTCTTATTTTGCAGCTCCACTAAACTCTGCTTCCAGCATCAGGAATTCTTGATCTGATCCAGAAGAATTCTTTTTATGAACACTTTTCCTTTGTATTTAAATGATATTGAAGATGCCAAATGAGCAACCATAGAAAATGATGAGTTCTTTTGAAGGATTCCTACTGAAAAATACACATTTTCACAGAATCCAAATGACTCATCAGCTGATTGACACATCAGACGTTCAGAGCCTCCATTTAAAGAAAATTCCACTGAACTAAGTGAGGTAAAATCAAAATATTGTGGCTTGACAGGGCTATGGATGGGGCTATCACTGACTTGGATCGGTTCCTGGAAGTCATTAATCTATACCACTAAACAAGGAGCACTGGCACTTGGGAGTCTTACAAGCTGAGGAATAAATATATGGAAAATAAATTCAACTTATCACATGGAAATTCAACTATCAAATGCAAGTGCCACGCGTAACAGGTCTGGGGAGTCTCTTGGGCAGCACAACGTGGTTACTCTCAATTACTTTCAACAGGGCATATTTGACCAGCACTGGATTTGCCCATGCACATCATCTTATAGAGTCAGTATGCTCCAAAGGATAGTAGGGTTCAAAAACCTCATCAGACAGGTATTCACTGTTCAGCAGGCTCTCTCATACAAAATGGAATTGTGACCTATCTGAGAGCATAGGCAAAAACATTACTAGCCTTCAAAGGCTTCCTCAGACAATTCGATCTTCAGCTGGATTAAAAAAATTCTAAGAGTCAGCACCAGTTGTATCTAAAAACGGCAGGCATTCCATAATCAGACCCTCATCACAAAGACAACATACATAACACTGCGGGACATAAATACCGTATTTTTCGCTCTATAAGACGCACCAGACCATAAGACGCACCTAGTTTTTGGAGGAGGAAAACAAGAAAAAAAATATTCTGAATCTCACAAGCCAGAACAACAAGAGGGATCGCCGCGCAGCGAAAGCAGTGATCCCTCTTGCTGTTCTGGCTTCTGGGATAGCTGCACAGCCTGCATTCACTCCATAAGACGCACACACATTTCCCCTTACTTTTTAGGAGGAAAAAAGTGAGTCTTATAGAGCAAAAAATACGGTGTATATAACATTGGTGTCTCTTTCTGGAAGTGGTTTGAGACTACCATTCTGCACTGATGAACATGGGGATAAGAAAAGTGATTAGGTTATGAAAACTTACCATTACATCTTTCTACAGCCATCTGTTTGATGTTGCAGAACAAATAAAGAATGCAATATCATAAATACTAAAAAATTTAAAATGTTTATATACACAAGAAAGGATAGAAAAAAGAATTGCTAATCCTCCCCTTACCACAAGAAGCCCACCCCCTTCCTTTTTAAAAAGAGTAAAATGTTCCTATCCTGGGGTGGCAGAGAAGTTTTCCATTAATGAGATTCGATTCCCTGAAGCTAAAAATACCTTCCCAATAAATTGTAATGGGGCATATTTCTGTTCCTTGCAACTACTTTACAGTGCTATAGGACAACTCTGGAATAAAAATTCGCATTATTGCTCCCTTTTGCAGGATGTGGGTTGCAAGTCATGTAATAATTAAGTTAAGTGACTCAGACCATAAGCTACAAGGTCAGAAAGCCTTGTGCTTCCCGCCGCCGCCTCCCCCCCCCCCCCCAGGAAAAAGCACAAGTTAAAAAGTGAAGCAAAACAAAGCTCTGAACATTGTCCCCAACCCCAAAGGAGAAGAGCCGGAGGAGAGGGTTTGCCCAACTCCAGAGGACTCCTGCTGTGGCAAGAGTACTTAATCCATAATTCTTCCCTTCAGTGTTCTGGCCTTCTTTCCCCAGCCATGCTCTGAGCTCTATCAAATATTCATCTCCTCTCTCCTTAAATAATAGATCAATGTAATAACAGGCAAAGCACAGTTAATCACAGCTTTTCAAACCCCACACAAAAGCCACCAGGCGATGGGTAGGGACAGGCACAGCAGTGCGGAGGGGGCAGGGACCCAAAGCATCAGCAGCCAACAATGACAGCACACACAAGTGGGAAAGCAACTCCATGCCTAGCCCCTAGGCCATCCCCCGCAAAAGATGCAGCTGCAGGCCTCCTTCGAGGAGAACTTGTCATGACGTAGCCAGAGCCAACAAGCAGGTCTTTCTGGCAACAAGTGCCAAAGCTGGACAGAGAAGCATATGCTCAGTGGAAAGAGAATGCAAAAGGGAGGCGAGGCGCATAGGAGAAGTGTTCATGTTTACACAGAGGTTTAGCATGCTAGCTTCCCCAAACCAAGGACTAGAATTTAAAATCTATTATGTGGCTAAAGCAAGCAAGCATGGATAGCTTCAGTTTAGGTTTACTGCCCATCACAAAGTCACTGTACAGTCTAGAGCACTGTCACGCTCAGATTCTGAAAAGTACAAGAAATGATTACAGGAGGTATTTGCAAAAAGGAGTTGGTGTCGACTGACCAGCTGAGCTACATGATAATTGAGGACAATGGAAGAGGGAGGCGCATTGTTCAAAATGTGCTATACCAGTGTAGGGAAACTTCATTACTGTCTTTCTGCTACAAAAGATTCCCTCTAGATCTGTTGTGTTGGGAGTGAGCCCTCAAGAGATGTAGGGATTGCTGCCTTCTTTGCTTTAAGCAAGTACCAATAGCAGGCTGAACTGTGAAGATCATCTGCACCTCTGAAACTGTATATCCCTCTCTGAAACTATATATCTCTCTCTGAAATTGTGTATGCAGAAACTCTCAGAGGGACACAGTCCCTTATTGCTCCAAGAAGTGCAATTCTTTCCCTAACAAGAGGCTACTTTAAAAAAAAAATTGACCTTCCATTCATGGTCACACAAAAACCCAGGAGACAGCCCTGCTGAGAGCAAGGACAAAGTGAATGCTCCTAGGACCTATAGCTAGTGCTTGAGCATTGCATGACAATTAAGTGCAAAACAAAGCTAATTATGATTGACAGAAGCCCCAGAAGCATTCTCGCTCCTTTCAAACCACCCCTCCCTTTCTTGTGACCTTCATGACTAACGAGCAGCAAAAGGGATCAGTTTCAAATTGCATAGGTATCCAGTTGTCTTCAGCTTCTCCCAATATGCCCAGAGTACAGTTATATATACACATGTATCCTGAATGCTCCAGACGAGTCTTCACAGATGCAACAGCCATGTTCTCAGTGTGCCGATATAGATGGTGTGATAAAGATCCCAATTCAGCAAAGGTCTCGGCAATCTCCCCCCAGCATCCAAGTTGTCAAGCATTATTAGTAGTCACTGCCAACAGTAGAAGTAGAAAGCACTTAGCATCTCAGAGGAATGGGCTCGAAGGAAGGAAGGATGATAGATTAGATAGCAAGACAGATGTGGTGTTTCTTTCAAGGTCACAGGATCACTGCTCGACTTCAAAAATGCAAACTATTTATTGGCACATCTACAGGTCGCTAGCTTTTGAATGACATCAGTTGCATCAGAAGTCAACAGGGGAAATGGCAGAGGCTTCTGCAGGGAAATTCATAAAATGAAATCATTAAATCAGACAGACCTGGGAATTTTTAATATAGCTGTTTGTAAAGAGCTCAGGGAACTTCAAAGGAAAGGTGTTATATTAGGGCAAAGTATTATTAAGGATGAAGATGGCCTTTGAAACAAACAAGGTGCAACGAAAACATTCTAATAAAGTCCCTATGGAAGGTTTTGTTTTTAACTGCACAGGAGAATGAGATTGGAAAGAACAATCTCTTATACTGTTATTATTTCTAGATTGTTGTGGATGCCAAATTTTGCCCACTGAGCAGTAGCATCTTCTTAGAGAAAGGCTAAATGAAAAGACAGAATGGGAAGCAAAAAATGAAGGAAAAAATGGCTTAGAATCTTGCAAGCTGCTCAGAATCTACAGTCCCCATTTTGTTCAGTGTTCTGAAGATGGGAACATAAGATAACAACATAAAACCTAAGAAGAGTCCTGCTGTATCAAACCAAAGGTCTATCCATTCAAGCAACCTGTTATCATGGTGGTCAACCAGATATGGTTTGAACCCTACATGCAACAGGACTTGAGTGCAGCAACACTTTCCCCAGTTGTGATTCCAAGCAACTGACATTCAGAGGCATACTGCCTCCCGCAGTGGAGGTAGAATATAGACGTCATGGTTAGTAGCCAATAGGAACCTTTTCCTCCATAAATTTGAACAATCCTCTTTTAATAAGAACATAGCGACCTGCAAGATAAGCTCAAAATTCTTCAGGATTAGGCTGGATCATTTTGTGATCAAATACCTCATGCTATCATGTCTAACTGAACTGTTATCATGCCCAGTGCTCAAGATATTCAGTACCACCTTGGCTGATATTTACAACCACTCGAATGATAAAATCCCTTTATATTCCTGAATAAGTTTCCATCCTGTAAGAAACACATCACAACATTTCTCCACTGCAACACTATGCAGTCCCAGATAAGGCTACCAGTCCTCACATAGCCAGCCACAAACAGGATGTAAGAAAAAGTCTGTTTGCTTGATTTGTGTATCTGTTCTCTGCATTCAATAGAATTAGCCATGACTTGTTTAGTTTATCCCATTCCAACATAGGATGGAACCCAAGAACAACATAACTAGATGTGCATGCCCAAGAGACATTCTCCCACTGCACATGGTTGTTGTTTTTTTGGACTGAGTGGATTTTCAAAACAACCCACCCTGGGATGTCTAAAGCAAATATCTAGATCCCAGTGAGTTGCCATTTCAGAGGTGCAAAAAGGCTCTTGATCATCCACTATTTCACACATTACTTGTACCTGTTTGCAGTCATGGTTCCTCAATCTGCTGTTGCAATGTGCGGGAATACATTCCCATTACCAGAGCAATGGAATGTGCATTCATATATATACTGAAAAGTAAATCAGTTCAGTGGATTGATTCAAGCATTCAGTTGTACATTGAAGATGTTGTTCCTCTGTGCTGTCTTATTTTCACTGGAATGAACATCTGAATGTGCATCACAGCATGAGGAAAAATTGGTGGATGTCTTTGTGTACGTGTGCATATACACACACATACCCTTGTTAACAGTTGCATTTTCTTGTGCAAAGTGATTGCTAAAAGACGAACCTTGTGCTGTGTGCAGAGGGGGTGCTCACAAATCTCTCCTCTCCCCATTTTGAGCTAAACGTTAATCCCAATCCATATATGGATACATTTGAGATCACAACTTGAATGATCTTCCATTCTGTGTAATTAAAAGGTAAAGTAAAGGTACCCCTGCCCGTACGAGCCAGTCTTGACAGACTCTAGGATTGTGCGCTCATCTCACTTAAGAGGCTGGGAGCCAGCGCTGTCCGCAGACACTTCCGGGTCACATGGCCAGCGTGACGAAGCTGCGTCTGGCAAGCCAGCACCAGCGCAGCACACGGAAACACCATTTACCTTCCCGCTATAAAGCGGTACCTATTTATCTACTTGCACTTAATGATGCTTTCGAACTGCTAGGTGGGCAGCAGCTGGGACCGAACGACGGGAGCTCACCCCGCCGCAGGGATTCGAACCGCCGACCATGCGATCGGCAAGTCCTAGGCGCTGAGGTTTTACCCACAGCGCCACCCATGTCCCTCTCTGTGTAATTAAAAGCAACCAAATCAGGTTATGGTAGCTTCCTTTCTTCCCAACATAGCCAACCACAAACAAAGGGGATAAAAATCAATCTGAATTGAATACATTTGTGTTGGGAGCCCTAATATGTAGCAGTAGCAACACTAAATTGCTGTTGAATCTCCCAGACTATGCTTTTGAAAAAGCATTACTTGAGATATCTTTTCTGAACCACTCACCAACATATCCTAATATATAAAAATGGGAAGAAGAAAAAAACCATCCTATTCAGTTTACAAGTGCAGGCTGGTTGCAGGCTGCTTGTGACCAGAATGAAAATTCTTCACAAAGACTTGTGGAGCCTTAATATGTAGTAGTGGGTAAAATAACAAGATGGAGAGACACATATTTTATTCTTTTTAAAATTCAAAGTCATAATGCTGAAACATGTCAGACTGACAAGTGTGAATACCAGTGCAATGTTTCTAAAATAATAGGTGCTGTTGAGCAAGCTGCCTTGAAGTCACACTCAGTAGAACGGAAGCTCATTCCCTACATTCCAGGTGTGGGGGGGACAAATTCCAAATGCTGGGACTAAGAAGGAGCGAAACAAAGCCAAACAGACATGCCAAATGGCACTGTTGTTCTAAATTTGTGAATGGTGTACGAACAGTTATTTCTACTCCATTATTGAATAGAAGGGTGTGTGGTTTTGATCAGTGCCTTCATAAGAGACTACTGGAAGCCATATGAGCTAGTCTGTTTACCAAACAGGAAAGCCAAGGTATGTATAACAAATAAGTAAAAGTATTGATTTGCATGACTGTAGACTGAGTCTTGAAGCTATAGGTGGTATCCAGTGAAGTAGTTATGGCGTATGGGATGATAGGGGAGGCACTGTACCTATGGTGGGGGACACATCATGCTCCTTCTTGGGTAGTTTGTCCACGTTTGGTCCCCAACCTATACTGAGCTCTCACCGGTAGCTCCTAGAAGCTGTCAGTGTGCAACAGTCCCCAAACTCCTGGAATGGCCTTGACTAACTGACTGAACCAGGTGAGGGTAGCTGATGGGTTTGAAACCCTAAGTGAGTTAGGGACTTCCCCTGCATGTGAAGACAGGTTCTGGTGGATTGAACGGATCTGGTGGATTGAACGGATGAGACCAATAGTGGGTCGAACAGTCAAGAAGGTGGTTTCTGCACGTGCTGTAGAGTGAAATTAGGACAGGAGGGGCTTGTCAAACTGGGAAGGAAGCCCATCTAGGAGAAGGAAAACTCTGATCCTAAACTTCGGCTGTCTTGTGGGATATCTTCAGGAGAAGAAGAGGATGAGGAGTAAACCCTACACAAATCCAGAGTGGAGTCCCTAAGACAGTTGGATGGTGCCCTGTATGTCTCCTTCCAGCAACTCCTGGAGCTAAGCTGGTGCCAAATGTATTGCTCTGTTTTCCTTTGGACCACATTAGTGATCCTGAGAGGGGGATCTTGTTGTCTGGGCAGTCCAGGACCTCCATACTGCTCAGGCTTGCACTCTGGGGAGGTCACTTCGGTGCTGCTAACACAGCAGTTTGGCTTCACCTGCGGAAGCGCACTCCACTGTCTCTTGAAACAGACAGATGCCAACAAAGGTTAATCTGAAGTCCTGCCTCAGATTAAGGCCTGATGGAAACTCTATTTATAACCAAACCAAACCCAGCTTTAGCAGGATTGGTGGCACCTAATGTTATTTATCAATGTTAGAGTGCACGTCAGAAGTCTTGTGCTATATATATTGAGCACGGCTTCCTTCACTCTTTTTAGACAGCAGGAGAAAGTAAGGTCAGCCATTTGGAAATTATAAACAAGTTACCTCGTGGTAAATTTGTTTCAGTTGATAAGCAACACAGTTGTATAACAGATAGACATTGTTAATTATCACCTATCTAATAAGAAATTCTCTAAAAGTGGAATTCATTCTTCACACAACAGAATTCAGGCTAAATCCCTAGAAGACCAGTATAGTGCTCCTGGGATGAAAGGAATCTGGGTTGATGTTCTCTTAACTCTAGTTAAGGCAGAATTAAGCAGAAGATGCTAAAGCAATAACACAAAGTACTACAATGCTGTTTAATCTGTTCTATTGGACCTCATGTTGTTTGTATTAAACCAAGAGCTTGCAGAGAGGTGGTCTTTGTATTCCAGCTTCTCCACTGAGGTTTTAGTGGAAAAGAAACATTAGAGGAAGTGTTAATAGATCTAAATGACATATTAATGGTTACTAAGGTAACCTTGAAAGTAGCTTCACATGCAAGTGAAACAGTTAAAAGAGCCTATGTACATCCTGACACCTGCATAGCACCTAAACAGCATCAACAGAATGTCTTCTACATCTTTTCCCATTTCATTTTACGACTGACCAGTTGTAGACTCCAAGGCTTACTTACTGGATTTCTTACCCACCCTTCATCATAAGGTCCAGAATAGATTACAACAATATGAAAATACAGTATTAAAATCGGATTAAATAAGTTACAGGCAGAAGAACATGGGGAACAGGTGTCAACATCAGCCAACATTTTTTCTCTCCCAAGACCCAATTGTTCTGTTTATCAATCTACTCTGATGAAGAGTTGAGAGCTTGTACACCTTTTTGTGTTATTTTGGTTGCCAATAAAGATATTGTCCTAATATGGACATTGGAAGTATTCAAATGCTAGTTTGTTTGTTATATTTTTTTAAAAAATATCAATGTGGTTTACAATCTCTATATAATAAACACACATAATAAAAACACATTTAAAATCAGAGACCATCAGCTAACTATTATGGAAATATATTTCTGTAACTGTCTGCATAAACCTGGCAACACAGTGAACTTTTCAGCAGGTTGAAACAGAAGGTGCCTGCTGAATCTTTATCGGCAGAGAAAGGTTTTATTTCATGTTGATGCCAAATTGAGCCTCGTTAGCTCAGGGGACAACCAACGTCATACCTGCAGATGATCTCAGTGAACGAGCTGGGATATAAGGGTTTAGACGGACCTGAAGGTATCCTGGACTTACGTTGTTCAGGGCTTTGTAAATTAATACAAGGAATGGGTTTTAAAGGGTAAACCTCTCACAAGATGAAGGTGTTCCTCTGATATATTTTCAAGTGCCAGGCATCCCTTTAACTTCAGTGACTTCAACATTTTTACCTGCTGCCCATATGTCAGTGTCTACCAAAGGGCCTAAACTGCCGAATAACCAACCATCAAACCATCAGGCAGTGACACTGGTATCTGCTGCTTAACTGAACAACAGCAAGCAAAAAACATTAAAGACTCAACATCTTCTCTTATGAATACAGCTCAGCCTCCTTCTCAGTGGGAGCCTAAGAAGTAGGCAGCTAGTAGCTGTCTGTCTGATGTGTCTTCAGGATCTGGCTCCCTGGACATTTTTATAATTTACCACTATTACAAAAGGAACGTATTTTATTATCGTATCTATTTTGAACTATTACATGCATTTTGCTATGTTTGTGATACACGCCATGGAACCTCATGGTTGTTTAGATGACAACAAATTTATACGCCATGTGTAATGCATACAGTATTTATAAATAGCAGTTGCAGGCGATGTATATTTTTGTCCTACAAGATGTGAGCATATGGGCAGATCCCAGTAGCTAGCAAGTCTGCAGTACTCTAGCAACCGTATCAGGAGAGCTACAGATAGCACTGATGTCATGCTCCTCTCAAGATTGCAGTTGCTTCCTTTATATATGCATAAATCTTTTTTACCTGTCACCATAGGATAACAATCACTATCAAGATGTCATCTAAAGCAATTCAATATTCCAAATAAGACAGATAAACAAGAATTATGTGATGAGAACAGTTAAATGTGGCTTATCCAAGAGAAGATACAGACCAAAGCACAATCATGTTCTTTCTTGGATGTGTTACATGTCCAAGGATGGACAAAGCAGTCTATTTCAGTTTCTTTCATTTTGTCAGTCTTAAGATCAGTTCACCACATTTCATCATTAATTTGTAATTTTTAAAAACAAGTCCTCACAAACATTTATCAGCATTTTAGCTGTATTTCTCCTAATACAGTAAACACTTTTTATTATGTAATTTTGCCTAATGTGCTTATATTTCCCAATGTAATGTGTTAGGTTGCATTTCCCCTCTTGCATATGCATTTTTATGTACATTTTAATGTACATTTTATGCATTTTTTGCTTATATGTGCATATTTGTACGTATTTTTTGGTTGGAAACTGTACCACAAAATTTGGGATGATGTGATTTTTCAAAGGATTGTTTTTTGGGAAGTGTGAATTAAGAAGGCTCACATTTTAATTTATGAACCATGGATAGCATGTCAGAGAGGAGAAAAGAGAGAAAATGATTCCTTTGAATAACCCCAGCAAATAACCTGTGCTTCCTGAAGAGGTCAAAGAGAAACAGCAGCAGAAAAAAATAGCAAGCAGGAGATAGCATGTCTGATACTGAGGGATGTGATTGGGCCATCTAATTCAGTACTGATTGGCAGCAGCTCTCCAGAATTTCAGATCCGAATCTTTTCCCAGCTCTTTCTTGAGATTCTAGGCATTGAACCAAGTGAAACACACACTCTACCACTATCTATGGCCATAAGAACCCTTTGGGATAAAGAACTGCATTTCCACAGACACACACCCATATCACACCCCCACCAAAGCCATCAAAAGGTAACTGAATGGAACTATAAGCACCAGTTGTCCTGTTTTGAAGAGGGCAAACATTGTAATTAGAGTCTAAGAAGGAACTAATGTGTAAAGATTAGTGTGAACATTAAGCCCTCATAGTTGCTGATAAACAGCTGGCCTTTCTCTTCCTTCACATGACACAAAAAAGCCTGGGCCATAACATCAGGTGAAGTTGGCTTTTGCGATCAGGGTGAGAGAAGGAGAGGAAGTTCTGGTAGTGCAGGATATATTCTTAAACACGCAGGCCATCACCAGGTTAAGAGTATTTAAGCCCTTTTGCCTTCCCTACCAACTTCTTTGAAAATTCTTGCCACCCTTTCTTGGGAATAGTGCAGGTGTTTTCCTGTCAACTCAGGACCAGATAGAAATTCTTAACCTGTCTGTATACTGGGCAGCCAACCAAGGTGTTTGTTTTTGTTTCTTTTGCCTACTCAAACCTGGTGGTTTGCCATCTCTGTACTCAGGTGGTTTGAGGGCAGTTTCAGTGGAGGTCCTGTTAATGAGGTAAATTAGCCACATTTAGAAAGGTGGTGTGTGAAGGTGAACAGGTAAGGAATGGGTTAAAGTGAGTACTAGGTAGTTAGCCACTCTTCAGAGTGATAGGTGCTTCCTATCACTCTGGGCCTGTGGGATCGATGGGCAAGATACAGAGCACCTTTGAGTCACTCCATGGGAGATGTGGGACCCCAGCAGCTCTTGAGAAGGTTTCCCTACTCCCTACTCACCTGAGTGGGCAGGCCTTAAGGGAAAGAGCAGGGATAATTCCTGCCACTATCATTAAGCAGGGGTTTGCTCACCTCATACAGGTAATGCTGTATAGATCAGATAGCTTCCTAAACTGTCACCATTTTCTGCCAAATTTAACTGTAAATTAAACATGTGGCTCTAGTGCCACCCAGCACCTTGTGCCTTGCTTCTTTATTTCCACCTCTGTTCACAAGGTCCATTTCCCCCATTTGTTCACAGGGGTGATTGGTTTTCTTTCTTTCTTTTTTGCTCAATTGCACATTTTTCTGGGAGTCTATGGCAAAAAATACATTTCCCATGAAAATGATGATGAATAAAAGAATACCAATAAAGCCAAGAATAGCCTTTTAGTCTTGGAATAGCCTTCTGCTGTCAAAATACAGCATTCACTCATAAATTTGGCAACAGTTAAAAGAGAAGATGGTAAGCCACAAACGTGATACAGGTCCTCACATATCAACACTCCATATGTTCAAACTGCATTAAACTACAAAATAACCAGCTCTTTGAGCCTCCTTTAGAAACAAACAACAGTTATCTTGTTGGCTAAAGGATCTATACTAGGACAACAATGAAGAATCTCTGTCTTAGATAAAGTATCTAAGAAGGCAAGCGCAGTATGAAATGAAGTTGTGAACTAGTGTATATCATTTCTGACAATTACTGATTTAGGAATAGTATGAACGCAAAATTTACTCAAATCTAAACCACCATTCTGGTTATACATTAAATAGCCTTGCTTGTTATAGTAATGCATTGTAGCTTCATATAAATGGGAAAGGCCATAGAGTAGTGGCAGAGCATACGTATTTATTTTGCATAAATATGCATGTCAGTCTTCAGTATAAAATATCTTCAGGGCAGCTAATAATAAAAGAATTATACAAAGTCTCAAGTTTATTCCTTCTTGGAATCCCTGGTTTAAAAGACTCCCCAAGTTGCTTCCAGTCGAAATAGAAGTGCTGGGTTAGATGGACCAATGGTATAAAGCGTATCTTTGCATCTTTAAAAAATGGACTGTTTTCCAATACAAGAGGCATATTACTAGAATTGAACTGAGCAGATTTCCTCTAGTATTTCATAGTAGCATACCTGTGATATCTATTTGAGCATCTTCAGCTTCTGCTGCTGCTGCAGCTGCTGCTCTGCTTTTCTTCTCCAACTCTTTCATTTCAGGCACGTAGAAGTCCCCTTGACGGGCAAGGGGGCATACAAAATAGATTTTGTTGCCTTTGTAGATTTCCAGTCTGGGATGGGCACACAGTTTCCGCTCCTAAAAGAGATAAGACACACAGCATTGAAAACGTTCCCCCCACTCCCATTGTATTACAACAAATGCATACATCCACAGACAGATTTTCCAGAGGCCCCAGGAAGGACCTGCATGTGCCCAGGTGGCCCTAATCTATATTAACTGTCTCCTCCACCAACCACTTCCCTACTTTGGTCCCCTCTGGAATTGCTGCTTCTTTATCCCCATAGTCTAGGGGTGGGGATCTAAGGCCCAGGTTCCAATACAGTGGTACCTCAGGTTAAGTACTTAATTCGTTCTGGAGGTCCATACTTAACCTGAAACTGTTCTTAACCTGAAGCACCACTTTAGCTAATGGGGCCTCCTGCTGCTGCCGTGCCGCCAGAGCCCAATTTCTGTTCTCATCCTGAAGCAAAGTTCTTAACCTGAAGCACTATTTCTGGCTTAGCGGAGTCTGTAACCTGAAGTGTATGTAATCTGAGGTACCACTGTATAGCCCTCTAGGCTTCTCTGTCAGAACCTTAGGATTCTCCGTGGGCCCCACACTCCCTCTCCATGAACCATACTCTTCACCAGAAACTCTGTCCTGCAAGCTCCACAAGTGCTTTTGCCTGGCTGGAATGTGCCTTTGAACTGGCACATCCTTGCCTGGAGGAGACTTGTGTGTGTGCACAGAGAAACCTCTGCTTTTGCTTGGCCGGAATGGAGCCAACTGTACATGGTGAGAGTCACATGTACATGGTGAGAGTCACAACCGTTGCTCCACTCACCTTTGCCTCTGGCCCCACCCACCACTGGCATGCAGCTCCCAGAAGCATGGCCATTGGCAAATGTGTCCCCCAGACTGAAAAAGATTTCCCACCCTTGCTCTAGTCCCTATAGGCCTATACTTTATTGCAACGCACTGTAAAATGGAAATTTTATTATTCCTCCCCTGCCTATTCATGTCTCCATTTCCCCTCTTCTTCTTTTGTTTCTCTGTGCCTATCTTTTTTTTTTTATTCTGTGTAGAGGCCTGTCATATCATACCGTATAAATAAGTCACAACTTTCGAGATCAGCAAATCCCGAAATGTGATATCTCAGCACTCCAAGGAGATTGGCATGCATACCGAGACATATTTGTCCAATTCCCAATTCTTCTGTCATTTTCCGACACCGGGAGACCAAATTTTAAAATGTTTGATCATCTAGTGAAAGGGGGCAAGAGCCCTCATGCTCCAAGATAAAACAGATAATAAACTGCAAAAGGTGGCTTAGCAGATCAATGAACTATATCTCTGAAGCAAATCCATATTCCATTGTTCAGAATTCTAAAACTTCTGCCTTAAGCATCAATATAAAATACTCTGGGATTCATTTCAGAAAGAATATGCAACACAATCAGTGGGTAAAATAGCTTTAAAAAGTTCAAATTTTCAATCCTTCCTAAATTATCATGCTATTAATCATGTTTCCACATTATCTTCTCCCGATTCATTTATATACCAAGCTCAGCTGGTGTAAAAGCAAAATGGTAGAGCACATAATTTCTACACAACATGGCCAGAAGTTAGTCCTGGCTGATCTAGTTAAAAGATAGAAGAAAGAAGAAGAAGAAGAAGAAGAGTTTGGATTTGCTATCCTGCCTTTCACTCCCTTTAAGGAGTCTCAAAGCGGCTGACATTCTCCTTTCCCTTCCTCCCCCACAACAAACACTCTGTGAGGTGAGTGGGGCTGAGAGACTTCAAAGAAGTGTGACTGGCCCAAGGTCACCCAGCAGCTGCATGTGGAGGAGCGGAGACTCAAACCCGGTTCCCCAGATTACGAGACTACGGCTCTTAACCACTACACCACAAAAAAAGACCACACCCCGAAATCCTGGGGTGGTGAGGCCAATTAGTATCAAACCATTATTTACTCAGTATAAGGCACCTATCAAGTTTATGAATTTGCCTGGCAAGCAATACATAGATGAAGCCAGGTCATCTGTTTTTGCAGGTAATTAACCTATTAATATTTACTCATTTACTGCTCATGGTGTTTTTGTCATCTAAAAGAAAGAACAAAGTAGAACCTTCTCTCTCTGCATGTTATTGAGAAGTAGTCCAATGGCCATGCAGGTAAAGTTGTCCCCCATCCCCCCCAGTGAGGTCTCTTTCCCCTCAACTAGCTGGCTCTGTGCAGCTACTGCAGTGGAATGCACTTCCGGCCCTTCCGGCTGAGATCCTTATAAGTTCCTTTCACATTGCATCCCCAGCAAGGGAAGGACTCTCATGCAGGACAACAGCAGACCACTCCCTCATGGAGTGGCAAGCCTGCCAGAATCATCTTGTCTGCAGAGCACTGGGCCAATATCAGCCCCTGAAGGTACCATCAGTGGGCCTGGGAGCACTGGTTCTAGATTTTGTGCCATTCATTTATTTTAGTACAGTAGCACCTTGACTTATGTCACCCTCAGGTAATATAAACTGCGGGTTGCAAAAGCGGCAAACCCGGAAGTGTTTTGCCGTGCACAGAAGCACTCTACCGTGCCGTGCGCATACGCAGAAGCAGTCCCTCCAGTTGTGGAAACCTCGGGATCTGACTGGAGCTCCGGAATGGATCCTGTCCGAACTGGAGTTACCGCTGTACTTAAAATTGTAAACTGCTTTGGATGCCTTAGCAGAAAAGGTAGTTTATAACTGCAATAATAAATATCCCTCCCTGATCCAATCAGTCTCCTCACCCACTACTGCCCTTGGCCAGGCAGTGCATTTCCCCTGGCCTTGCCCTCTCATTGATGGCATCACTGCACCACAACTGCCATTACAACTACAATTATTGCTCACAACTACATATGCCAAATGCAGCAATAAAGTGAGGGCAAGATTTGAAGCATCGCAGAAAAAGTAAAGTGTCTTTGATCTCGCAAGGGGGTCTTTCCCTCTCATTCCACTCACTTCAGCCTAATTCTACCCTAAACAACCTGGAGGCAGAAGTAAGTTAAGAAATAGTTATCGCTTCCACACTAATACTGAGTCAAGAGGACAGGGTGTATTTGAAGAAAAGATGGGGAGTGGGGATGGAAGATTAATATTGGATGATATCTGGGGGAAGTTTAATAATAATATTTATTATTTATAAGCTCCTCAGACACTCAACATGGTACAGTTTTTTATATATATTCTCTCAATTTTGTCTTATTTATCTATTCTATATAAAATAGTAAGGCACCCAGAAAATACTGCATGTTACTTTTGACTGGGGATTTTGTTTTCATGCGGTAAGTGACCCTGAATCTTTGAAGCACAATAACAGCACCAAAAATTTAAACAAACATGAAAACAAACTAGCAGAGACCTAAAGTGCTTTACCTCTGTGTTTTCAAAACTAGTTTTCTAATTCTATGGGAGACAGAAACCCTAATATTTTGTTCCAAGTTTCAGGTTTAAAATGTGTTTGTCCTAGTGATCAATTTGGCCCAGGGACTCACATTTCTCTTTGGTTGCTCCCTGGAAAACAGATGTTAGTCTGCTGCCCATTTCTAAAGCATTTTGCAATGTTGACCCAAGCAACGGGGTTTTAGAGGAGGCCAGCTGCTGCTCCTAGCAGGGAGCTGACACAGCCAAAAACCTTCCCCTCTGCATGTATGTAAGACTCTTCTGAAGAAGCCCCAAGCTTCACGGAGTAATTAATCCAATCCAGGAAACACAGATAAAAGTAGCTCCATCAAGGAAAGTTCCAAAATAGTGTTTGTCAGAGCCTGATGACTCCTGCCTTTTCCTTTTCCTTTTCCTTTTCCTTTGCCCTCGTCTTTAGATACAGTCCCTTGATTCTAGGTGAATCCCTGGCTTTTAAGCATTCCACACTGCTTGATGTGCAGCACCCGTTTGGGAAGTCTACAAGTGCCAGCTGAGCAGGAGAGGGGGCGGATGGCAAAAGCGGGTTTTAGATGGATCAAAGAAGCAAGGCCCTGATGAGCTGTGCAAGGAATGGACTTTGCACTGAAAGAACAGCTGGCCATTCTAATGAACGCCCACATTCTGCCCTCCCAGCAGCTGTGTTGCTTGACATGTATTATGGTTTGCATGGAGCGTGTGCCTGAGGAGTGGGGAGTGAGATTCTTTGCTAAAATGCTACAAATGGGTGGGAAGGAGGATTAGTTGCTATCCTCTAAAATAAATGTCATCTACATTGTGCGTACAGACTTCTGCTCATGTCCCCAAATAGCCCTTGTTGATCAGAGTGTTGCCAGCATACTCTGTAACATGCTGGCTGCTCTGTAGCCAGAAGGCCTGTGAAGCAAACTCCCCAAGAAGGCTGGAAATGACATCACACAGGGCTGTACCGTATCAGCAGAAGAGTGGATGGAAAAGGAGGACACGTTTAGAAGGTCAAATGAATGGTAAATAAAGGGGAGGGGGACACCACAGGGAATGTTAACCCACAAATTAGGAGGTCAACTTTTTCTTTTTAGGTGACCAGCTCATATTCACCCAAGGCTGTCTGACAGTTTTTCAGCAGTGATGACAGTAAAGAGAGTTTAGAAGTCCCAGTCTACTGCATAATGAGAAAAATTTCCTCTATCATCTGTTGATGTGGACTCAGTTCCATGAAAGCTTATGCCATAATACAATTTGCTAGTCGCCCAGCTATTCTCCTCACTAACAAAAACAGACATTATTTTAAAATTGAATGGTGTGTGTACATGTGAAGAGCAGCACTGAAAAAATAATGGGGGGGGGGGAGGTTGACAAAAAAATTGCTGCAAGCTAGTCAAAACCTTCTCTGGGAATTGAAACTTACACAGACTGTTGATAAGTTTAAGTGCTCTATTTTTCCTCCATTTCATAACCAATAAGAACTGAATGGGAAGTCTTAAGGCTAAGATATGGAAGTGACTAGCTCTGACAAAGTTTTATTGCTTGTCAATGCAGATGTCAGTCACTGTCCAATAGCTATCCATGACACTTGCACAACCCAATCCTACTATTGCTTTTGCAAGGGAAATAAATTTGCCAGGTGACAATAATCGTCTCCATTTTCTCAGCAACAAAATAGTCTAATATTCCAACAACAGAAATCGTACCTTGAGCTCATGCAGAAATAAAGCTTCCCATTGATTAACCATAGTTATGGGATTAGGAGCAGTCTATGGTCAGTGGCATTTTATCACCATGTTATTTGTTTGTTTGTTCTAAACACGTCTTAAGTTTAGGCCCAACTGCACTATTACTTTCAACAAATGTTTTTAACATGAATTAAAGAATGGCTTTTTAAAAAATGTAATGATGTGCTCAGAATAATTTCCTTCTAGCTTCATGGCTATGTCACACCCATAAATAAAATAAATAAAACTAGTATGCAATGATGTATATACACACAAAAAGTACTATACCCCCTGAAGTGTGGAAAGTCAATTGCAATTCCATATGTAGCTTACCGCAGAAGAGCAATGACTAGGTAGTACTAGGGAGTCACCAACCTTGAGGCAACCCAGGTGAAAAATCATTACAATGCAATTCCATTATGTTGCTTCAATGTTAATATAGTGCAGTGTGAGAAAACACTTCCTTGGAGTCATCTAAAAGAGTACCTTTTTCTCCAGCATTTTCAGATTCACAAGAGGAAATAGAAGCAAAGAGGAGCTGATTTATTAGCTCTGCAGGGAAGTTTGCCTCAATCTAATTATTAAAACCAAGATCTGATTAATTCCTCCACCACCCCAACTTCCTGGTAGCTTAAGCAAAATCCTGCCTATGAAAAAAGCACTATATATAGCCAATCATGTCAGACATCAACTGCTTCCAGGGGTTAGTGATTTCCAGCATTTTGCAGACATAGATAGCAACGTGTAGGTATACTTGTAAAATCTCTATTCTCACACCAGTGACCATTGCACACCCATCCCCATGCTTTAACATGTTATTTGTTGTATTCACTTACGGTCCTTCAGATGTTGCTGGACTACAAATCCCATCCGTCCCTACTGGGATGACCAATGATTGGGGTGATGAGAGTTGTAGTCCAGCAACATCTGGAGGGCTACAGGTTTCTCATGCCTAACTTATGTTGATGGACAGGAAGCTCCATTTGCACTCTGGTGCAAACTAACCTTTTAAAAAAGATACTCCCGAAGTAACTTAAGAACAAAATAGGGACAAGTGATTTAACAGGGGAAGATACGAGAAGAGGACTGTTCAAGTATACTCAGTAGAATTCAACATCAGGCTCTTCCAATTGCGCTGTCAGCTCAAGCATTGAAGCTTGCCAGATTAAATGACGCCCCCCTCCTTCATCCATGTGACATTCTGAGGGTTCTCCCAACCTCCTCTGAGTTAATTTCAGTGCAGGTCGTGAAGGAAGCCCCATTGCGTAAGCGGAAATCCTTGAGCAGGGCTTCTGCTGATAGGGGTGAGGGTGAGGTTAGGTGAATCCTGCCCACCTAAAGGAAACTGAGATCCATAGGAAGTGCCATTCTGATAATCTGCCAGGCATCTTTCGTTAATATACAGACCTCTCTGGGAGAAGACGAGAGCATTATATTAAGAAAAGCTATGTGCTATTCCCTAATTCAGAATGTGCTTGTTCCTCTTTTTCTACAAGCACAATTATCCCATGGTACACAATTACTACTCAGACCTCACAATTGCCTTCAACTGCAAAGCCAAACCTCCTCAATACATTTATTTTTAGTAACATACTTAATGAAGGCTCCTAAACAAGCATAGCATTTACAGAGAGTGAAATGCTTAATGCATTCAAGTAAAAAACATTTGGTTTTTAACAAACTGTAAATCATCCAGCCAGTTAAGGGACACAAGACTACTGGCACATATGTGATTGATATTTATTATTTTCATTATGTATGTAGCATTTTTCTGGTACCTAACAAGACCCTACTGTATTGTAATATATGAGACTATACTAGGTTGCTTCCATAGTCCCCTTTGGCTGAAAACAGTGGGAAACTCAAGGATCAGCAACACTGAAAACATGCTTCAGATAATGGTTGGTTAGACTCTCAAGTATGGAAGAATCACAAATCTGTTGAGAAAGTTAAGTGTTCTAGGACGCAGATCACTTTTTAAAGAAGCCTGAGAGATGTGAAACACAAGGGTGTGTATGTGTGGAAATGAAGCCGTTCCTGGTGTTCTTTTTATCCAGAAGCCAGTTAAGACAAAATTCTCAAATTCAACACAGTCCATGCCTAGCGTTACTGGGACAAATTCATTTTAAATTAGAGCAGTCAAATACCCACCCTCCTTTCAGCCATTCATGGCATGTGAAAACCAGTGACATTTTTGCTAATTTTTGGAGGGGTTGAGAGAAATCTTAATTTTCAGTGGGTGGGAGGCTTACCATTAAAGCAGCCGTTTTCAATTTCCAACGCTGCAAACCTAAGGCAGGGGTGTTGGGAGGAAATTGAAGGTGGCTCCCCTGCCTCCTCCAGTGCTCTGCTGGACTCTTAAATACTGCAGAACTCAGGGTGGAACATACCCATTCATTCTGTAAATTTTCACTCACATGGTGAAAAATGGAAGGAAAATAAACCATGCCAGCTCTAAAGTTAGTTTGGTTTATTCGGTGGTTGAGTTGGGACTGGAAGGATTCTGGATCCTTTTGATCCAAGCCTTCTCCTGGTCCTCCTCTGACACACCTCCAACTGCCTTTCTGATGTTGGAGCTCCAAAGTTGGTAGAGCAAGGGCCTCCCATGAGCCATAAGATTTCAGGGAAGGGGAAGAAGGAGGAGGAGGAGGAGGAGGAGGAGGAGGAGGAGGAGGAGGAGGAGGAGGAGGAGTAAGTTCTCCCACCATTTCAAGAAATTGCTACATCATGGCAGTGTGTGTTTCCACTGGAATGCTCTGCAGCAAACAGAAATGTGGTCAGATTGCTTTGACAACCCCATCAACATTTGCCACCAATGAAAATGAACAGGTTTCTCTCAAACGCCAAAGATTTGGGACCACTCTCAAAACTGGTGGAAAAGTTGGGGCCACATTCCTTGGCTCAGCTTTCATTTAAATTTATGTACTTCACGTTAAGTTAGTTGTGAATTGGGCTGCCCATCTGCTCGGTCTAGAAACCAGGCTCTCTTTCATTTGTTTGAGTTATTATGATTTCTGGATGATGGATGTCCTGTGGCAGTAAGACTTGTTTTGAAGTAAAATACTGAAGTGTGTGTGTGTGTTTTTTAAGGAAAACAGTATCCTTTCAATGAGAATGCACAAATGTCAACATGAGAGGTTAATGTGAGTTATTAACACACTATTAGCAAAATGTTCTCCTGAAAATCAAGCCATAAGTGTCAACACATAAAACTAGAACAATTAAGTAATTTATGCAATAAAAGGCACAGGGAAATGACTACTAACAAAATGCCTGCCACTATGATGCAAAGAAGGTTGGGACAGAAAGAGGGGCTCATATTGCAAAATGTCAAAGGAGGGTGCATGAAATCACCATGCTTTGTGCTCAGAGACTCATTTTGCTCTGCTGTGGTTTCTCCCTCAGTTGAAAGCTGGGCTGCTGAATGTCAAGGTCACATTTTCCTCCCACCATATAGTGTCACCAAGGTAAAACTTTACTTTGGAAAGATATTAAAGTAACAGTGTGTGCACAGGGACAATAATTAGGAAGGGGTGAAAATTATCTTTAGTGACTCCAATTTCTTGGGCTATGGGAACAGGTTTTGTTGTTCAAAAGTCTTGCTAACTGTAGGTTGGTTACTTTGTCCCACCGAATTGAATGGGAGCCCCTGAGAATTGAGCCTATTCCTATCAACATCTCTCTGGAATCAGTTTCTTGGGCTCTTTTCTAAAGAATTAAAGGATATGGTTGAAATGCAAGGATCACTGTTGTTGGCAGGATTAGGGTCATGTATTCTGCATTAGCCAAAAGCTAATCATCACAATTATAACAAATAAAGGCTTGACATATTTTGCTTTGCATGTCATGAGTCTATCTCGTATATTAGTTTCACCTTTTAAGCTGAATTACTGAAATAAATGAACTTTTCCACAATATTCTAATTTTTCGAGTTTCACCTGTAGCTCTTCTGTCTACCTCCATTTTCAGAGCCTGCCACTTCTCCTCTCCAGGAAAAACTGTACCCAGAGGCAATCCCCAAATCTTTATTAGGGGAATTCCCATTGTTGTTGTTTTTCCAACATGCCACATAAAAAGTATTGGGGTGTGGAACACCGATGCAGCTACACACATTCAGCTTTAATGGTGGGGAGACAGACTACAATTCCAGGAGAAAGAAATAAGCCAGTCAAAATTAGTACCGGGACAGTGTCAGATAGAAATGAACTGAACTGTAATCAGAGGGCTGGTCTGAATGAAAGCCAAGATTAGCTGTTTTTTAAAACCTCCCTCCCTCTGTGATAAAAAGCCATTTGAAATCAATACTTCTGTATTTTAAATAACACAGATTCTATAGCTACACTTGAAAAGATTTCTTTCCTTACAGATTGACCTACACTTGGTAGCAATCATGTATCTGAAGTTGTTGACTGTTACATATCTTCCGCAAATCAAAGGCACCATCCTGACTTTGGAGCAGAAAAATGGTATCTGGAGATTCCTGGACCTGATTGCCCCTGCAAAAGAATATAGTTCAACTCTTCATTTTTAACATATCACTTCATCTTGGGTCATCCAGAGTCAACTACCACATAAAAAACCCGCTCAGCTTTTTGGGGTGGGTGGTGTTGCAGCCAGGATCCGAGCCCCGGCAGTGATCTGGCAGTGGGGGCGGGGATTGACGCCCTCCCCATCGCCTTCTGGGCTGTGTCGCCGGTGCTGAGCAGGGCCCTGCCCATGGGTGGCCCTGCTGACCAATCAGCACCAGCAGGGGCCATGGCTGCAGGAAACTTAAACCACAGCACGGCCAGGGATCCCTCCTCTTGGGCCCTTCGCCTGATCTCCCAACCCACTTGCCCTCTCTTTTTATGCTTTGCAGCGGGTGGCGCTGTGGGTAAAACCTCAGCGCCTAGGACTTGCCGATCGCATGGTCGGCGGTTCGAATCCCCGCGGCGGGGAGCTCCCGTCGTTCGGTCCCAGCTCCTGCCCACCTAGCAGTTCGAAAGCACCCTTAAGTGCAAGTAGATAAATAGGTACCGCTTTATAGCGGAAGGTAAACGGCGTTTCCGTGTGCTGCTCTGGTGCCGGTTCGCCAGAGCAGCTTCATCACGCTGGCCACGTGACCCGGAAGTGTCTGCGGACAGCGCTGGCTCCCGGCCTCTAGAGTGAGATGAGCGCACAACCCTAGAGTCTGTCAAGACTGGCCCGTACGGGCAGGGGTACCTTTACCTTTACCTTTATAACATGACCTTGCTATGGACAAATGTCGGCTGCCGTATTGTTGGGGTCATGTAGGAATTTTTTCCACTTGGCAAATTGGCACCAACCACTTGGTTTTCACCTACCTTGTAGCAATCGTCACAACTTTGTGAGGTTAGGCAGTGGGTAAGCCTTTGTTTGGACGGAGGGGTGGTTGTAGACTCCGCCTGCCCCTCCTCCTTAAGGGTATCCTGTTAAAGGGATCTGGGGGCGTGGATTCTGTCGGATGCCCAGGTGTGGGCTAGGGCCATGCCACGACCCCAACAGGGACGCCTCGGGGTCCCCCTATTTGATGTAAGTTATAGTGCTCCCCCTATTGGTGATTTATACTTAGATGGACTTCCTGCAGATGGGCAGGAGTCGAGATATAGCCTGGCTTCACTCAATGCCTAAACCAAACCACTCACATCTGTAACCAATAAAGTTCTGGCCTATTTGAACCCATAAACCTAAATATTCATGTTGATGTGTTTATTATCCACTAGGGAACTGTGGGTCATGGGGCCTTGGCACACAACATCTAATAGATCACATGAAACCTGCCTGTGGCTCAGTGGTAAAGCATGTGCTTATGCAGTTAGTCCTATGTACAGTCTCTGAGGTTGAGTATCTCTAGTTAAAAGGTAACACATCAGAGCTAGAAAAGCTTACTATCAGAGCCCTTGGGAGAGCAGCTGCTAATCAGTAAATTGTATGGACCAAAGGTCTGACAAGTATATAGGGCAGCTAGTTATAATCATGTTAGGTTTTTTTCTTTTTGAGAATGTAGTTACAAGGTAGCTAGCACATGTTAACAATAAAAAAATAATAACTGCAATCTTATAGCAGATTTCCACTGGGACTTGATTTATTATTACTATTATTGCTAATTCTGACCTATTATATTTATTAAAATAAGCGGAGCATCACATCCCTTTAAGGGCCAACATATATTGTGACTTTGTTGAAGGCAGAGCTATGAAAAAAAAGAAAGAAAATAAAAAATAAAAAAATGCAGACTACTGACAAAGAGATAGATGCCTCCAAGAGGTTATAGGGAAGGGAAAGAAAGGATCAATTCCAAAACAGGTGAAACAATATCAAACACAGACCAAAAGTGTATTAAATAGAAAGTCTGAGTTATATTTTTTTTAGGCAGAGCCGACACATCTCATAACTGTTGATTTTTTAAATGACAAACCAAACAAGAAATGTCCCTGCTGCTCTGTCCCTTGGGTCTCAAACTCAACAGCTAGCAGCATGTCAGAAAACTGAAACATAGATATTTTTGGCAATAAATTCCAGAGGCATGATTTTCAAAGACTTACAATCTACACTGGGTACATTCAACTAGCACTCAGGCATCAAGAATCCACACACCCAACACAAAAAAACCCTCATTTATTTTGTACCGCAGTGGATATGAGAGACTTTAGAAAGAGAGCCTGGTTTCACTAATATCTACAAACAAAAGCATCAGTATTTCAGCTGATATCCAAATATTGTTTTCAAAATTCCAACCTATTGTTATTTTTTCTCCCCATCTCCACCCCCAAGCATTTCAACTAACCAGCACATTTACACATGATTTACAGTGCAATCCTATTCATTTCTGCAGTGTTCAGTGAATGTTACTTCCAGGTAAGGATGCATATGAATGCAGCCTAAGTTTTTGATGTATACAAGAGGGGATCAGTAGCCTTTTCTTAAAATGTCCAAAGGAACAATAGGTAAAAGGGTGAAGGTAAAGGACCCCTGGATGGTTAGGTTCAGTCAGATTTGACTTTGGGGAACAACAGATTGCAGCCAATATACCTCCTACCTCACTGCTCTACCGATCCCATTAAATATACTGCTTATGCTATAAAAATGTTTAAAAGTCAAAGGAAGGAAAGTGAGGAGGTGGCCTGGTTGAGCAATCTATGCTTCTCCTAGTTCTTTTAGAAACACAGGCATGTTCTCTGGATTACCACCTGGCAATCCTACAAACATCAAGATGAGGAAAGTAGGTGTCTGTATAGAATGCCCTACCTTAGTTACAAAGCTGTACTTTGAAGAAAATAGTGGATTGTGCTTAATTTAAAGCAGGAAGGAACCTATGTAACCCAAATAAGATCCTTCAAACATCTGAGCACACCAGGAGGAGATGTGGAAGAGAATCAAAATGGTATTGTCCCAGCTCCTAGGCATATTCTCTTTTCAGACCATAATATTGTGTGAAAAAAGGAGCAGGTCATTTACATGTTATCCACTTACATCTTTGCAATGATAGCCAATGCATCAGCTGAAGTATTGGTAAGTCTTGTTTCCAACTGTATTTGCTGTTTCTCTTGTTCGTATGCTTCATTTTGCAACACCTCTTGTTAAGTCAGAGACATTATCATTGTAACTAGCCAAATTTTGAATTATAGAATGTGGTATAATGACCTAGTCATTTTCCTTCATCTAGGAAGTTCTCTTGTAGGCTCAATGCTTCAGATGAGCTCCTTATATGTTAGAGTGATCTGAGATCATTATCAGGAAGCTTATTGCCTCAGAATAATATTATTATTAATAATAATAATAAGGCTTGATAAGTATAAAGAGCATGCTTAGGTTGAGGAGCTAGAAAGGAAAAGGAGGTTGGCTTTTGTGATTGATTCACTGGTTTAGCTATGCAGTAAAGCTTTCAAATGTTCCACTACTCTTCCTGCTGAAACTATGACTGCTTAATCCAGCTTGCCTGTTTACCACTGATGGATTCGCAACGTCAATTAGTAAGTTAATAATAAATCAGAATGCAATAGATCTTGCACAAGTTATTGGATTTACAGTGATCCAAACATATCATCCAAGTCACAGTGACCAAGATATATCTGCGCCTTAAAGATGAAAAAAAGGATACTCAATTAAGGAAGTGATCATTCCTGTAAACGGCAACTGAAAGACTGAATAGGGGAAAGGTGGAAAATTAGAAAGCTTAAAGAGGTATGTTGGAATCCTCAGAGTATGACCATATGATAGGATGCATGTTTGGCCTGCAGTTAAATCTCAAGTTCAACCTTCTGCATCTCCACATAGGGTTAGAAAGAACCCTATCTCAGAGCCTAGAGAAAGCCACTGCCAGTCAGTGATACTAAGCTATATGGACCAGTGGTCTGACTCAGGATAAGGGCAGCTTTCTGTGTTCCTAATCAGAAGTTCAGAACATGTAGGATGAATTATGGAGGTTCTGGAGAGAAAATGTAAGTGAGGTGTCAATGTGAAAGCAAAAGCATTGAAGGCAATAAGATAGAAGTATAAAAAAGTAAAAACTGTGTGTTGCATAAACAAAAAGATTGCACAGAAGGGAAGAGTCCCTGTGCTGTCCTCTGATTTCTTTGTGTGGGATTTAATAAAAAGAAGATGAAAGGGAGAGGCTATTGAGACAGCAGCTGTAGAGGTATTATTGAAAAGGTGGCATCCCATTTTTATTCAAATTCAAATGATGTGGGGCTCAAGATGTTGAACAGGTTGTGGACACCAATATTAAGGGTGGTTTTTTTTTTTTGTTTTGTTTCTTATGATGATACATTCTGAAAACAGCAACCAGAATAAGGATAGTTCTAGTAGGTGAACTTTGGGTGAGAAATGAATGTGAAGCTAGCTGATAAAAAACAGCACTGGCCTAAGAGAGCAGCAGGAATGAGTAAGGGAATGGGGCTTAACAAAAAAGACAACACAACAAAAGACACTGGCATTGGGCGAGCTTTGATCTATCCCCAGTCCTTTTGAGGCTCTGGGAAAGATACTGGCAGATTTTTACTTCCACTCTTAATGGAAATTTGATGGAAATTGATAGGACTACAGAATCAGCTGAGAAAAATACATATAAATCTGTATTGATGACTACAGATACTAGATTGGGACTGGAATTTATGCTATTGCTATTCTAGAGAATGAAGTGTGTAACATTGGACTCAGCTATACAGCTGCAAATAAAACATTTTAAGTGTGTTTTAAGTGCAATATGCTATGTGACACTAGATGGTGATGGTGGGCCTTATGGAAAATTCAATGTATGTTTAAAAATGCTTTAAAAATGCATTTTCAGAATGGTTTTTATGTGTGTGTAGATTCCACCATTGTGTGCTAGGGAATGGTGAATGTTTGTGATTGTTACATTTGGTCCTGCTTTTGTTTTCATTATTAATAATAAATAAAAAAGGCAAGAGAATGTAGATATCACAGGCATACATATTTTTGGATTGGAAGGAAGCACAGGCAGCTAAAGAAAAAGAAGTTTTTGAAAAAATGCATTTCAAAGTGAGAGAGGAAAATTGGGAGAAAGAGAAAGAATGGGGCAATAATGGGAGCCCTGTGCTTGGCTGAAATTTATGACCGATCAAGAAGAGCAGGCAGTTGGTTGGTTGGTTGGTACTTAACCAAGTGGCAGAGGTGGCTGAGAAGTTAATTCACTGGCTTGTAAGTCAGTGCTGATTGCGAGAAAGAAAGAGACTAAAATGCAATTACTAAAATACATTGACAGAGCACATCTAGATAGAAAATAGAGGAAACTTGCCATAATTTAGTGACAATTCTATAATGCAGTAGATCAATAGTGCAGTAAGAGAAGTGGCTGATTTAGAAACAAATTAGAGACAACCTCTGTCGATTTTGCAGGTAATCAATAAATGGAGTGGCTGGAAAGAGGAGGCAGAGTTTATTAGGCAAGACACTTGGTCAATGAGCTGGTATAACCTGTCAGTAGGGATGCTGCTCTTTGTGTTCCTCCAGCAACACACAGAAAATAGTTTAAGTATGTTTAATGGATATAGACTAGCTAGCATCAGGCTTTAAGACTGGGCAATGCAACTGGAGTAAATAGGGATGACTGGACTTGTACAATAGCAATTATTTGTACAATACAAAGAAATTAAGCAAATCAGCATTAAAACTGGCCAAAAATATCTGAATTCTATCCCAATCCTATGTTCAGTTATGAGAACATTCTTTTATTCTAACTTCAATACAGTGGTACCTCGCAAGACAAATGCCTCGTAAGACGAAAAACTCGCTAGACAAAAGAGTTTTTCGTTTTTTGAGTTGCTTCGCAAAACGAATTTCCCTATGGGCTTGCTTCCCAAGACGAAACATCTTGCGAGTTTGTTTCCTTTTTCTTAAAACCATTAATACTGTACCAAGTTTGAAGCGGGAACTGGGCTGGCAGGGAGCGAGCGAGGGAGCGACCTACCTTTTCCAGTTTCAGCCTTGGGGAAGGAGAGCGTCTCGCTCCGCGAATGAACGCAAGGCAAGAAAAGAGTGGGAGCAAATCTCTTCCAAGCGCGATCGCGAGCACGACAATTAGTCCTGAGTTCTGAGCAGAGTAATCCGATACGAGAGAGAGAGAGAGACTCTGGAGACAGAGCGTGTGCGTAAAAGCGCATGAAAGAAAGACTGCAGAAGGAGCCAAAGAACAAATAACGGACTTGGGCGCAACAGAAGCGGGATCTAGCAGAACGACGCAGAGGGATCCTCTTCTGGAGAGGGTACAGAGGAGGCAGGTGGGCTGGGATCCAGCGGATCTGGCTGGGTCTCTGCGCCGCCTCTGCCTCTCTCTCTCCCCCCCCCTCCCCACGTGGCTGCTCCATTTTGCCCTAACTGCACGAAGGCAGGAGGAGGGGGACCAAGGAGGAGGAGGAGGAGGCATCCACTGTGCTTGGGCCGCCGCGAAGGCGCCTTTGCGGGGGTGGGAAGAAGCCGGGAGCAGCTGCCGAGACTGTGGGGAGCCCGGCGGCCTGGCACAAGGTAACGGGGGGAGCAAGGGAGAGTCCGCACCGGGCGCTTCGTGCGTCCGCCCTCGGTTCCTGGGCTCGAACTTCCTTTGGCACCTCGTGGAGAGAGAGGGAGAGGAGCGGGCTGGGGCTTTGATGTGGGACGCGGTTTGGCGGAGCGAAGACGCGGCAAGGCTTGGCGACAGAGGAAGGGGGGGCTGTTTTCGTGGGGAGGTGGGAGGGGGTGTCTTTGCCTCTTCCCGGCAACAGATCCTCCAGGCTGGGGAAACTCCTCCTGCTGGGGAGCGACCCGCTTTGTGCTTTGCCTGCTATCCCATTATAAAAGGAGTACTGTAATAATGTTCATAATACAGTGCCAGGGTGCATCCGTGCTTCGCAAGACGAAAAATCCGCAAGACGAAGAAACTCACAGAACGAATTAATTTCGTCTTGCGAGGCACCACTGTATATGCTTTTTGCTAGAATTTGGGGTGTTTTGAGTCTAAATGCCATGGGGAACTGTGAAACGCACAGAAACCTCAACACTGTACACATACATTATTTTGTTTATTAAGTCAATAGTGTATAATCTTGATGCATAGAAATTTGTTGTTGTTTAAAGCTGAGATCATCAGTATATCAAATCACAATTCCACTGCGTGGATACAGTAGCACATACCAGTTACGACCTTCTCAACTGCGTTACTGCCTTGTAGCTTTCTCCTGTGTTTCTGCCAATGCACACACTCTAGGAGACAGTCTGCACAACCCAGCACACACTTCAGATAGGAAAGGCACAAGCCACTTGTGTCTCACATCTGCTCTTGGATAGGAGGGTGAAAGCAAACAGCTACAAGATGAGTTCAAAAGGTTTCCAAAAGGAAAGATGAAAACATTCTAGACTCAACACAAGTTGTTCCTCAGGACCAACAGTTAGAAAGAAATCCTCTTTGCTATTTCACCCCTGACTTGTGGAGGAGAGGGACTGTTGCACACAAGCTCCTATTCCCCATGCCCCCAACTAATTAACGATCCCTGTTACTCTGGTGCCTTTTGCCCAGATCTCTTTCTCCATCTGGTTTAAAGGGCAACTAACAAGAAACACAAGCACACACAGTCTGGCTTGCTGCCCCACAGCTGGTGCCCTAAAATGCTTGGCACAAGATCACTTTATTTCATAAAGGGCAAGAAAGTCCCAATGGCAAACCAGCTCTCCTCTGCTTATTTATGCCACCTGTTGTCTACGAAGTCCCAAGTCCTTTTTTGCCGCTGCCAAGGCTGTAAGCTCTTTGGGCACAATAATCCTTGTGATTGCATTCCCTCTTCCCAGAAGTTATGTAGAGTCTTTGAAGTTGGGGCAGGCGGAAGAGTTTATTTGCTCAATCTGCTTTAGAAATAACTGTTTGAGCATTTATAGTGCTCAGCTACCCAACAGTGCCATTCTGGTTATTGGACTAAACTGCTGGGAATAACCAAAGTGAGATAGTAAGCAGGGTGCCCTCATGCCAGAGGAACAGACTTTGAAGCTTAAGGGCAGAATGAAGCCATACAGAAGATATATGGATATATGAATAGGGGCCTCCTTGCTTTTCTTTTTCTAAAGTGTCCTAACCATGTCTACTCAAAAGTAATTCCCACTGAGTTAAAAAAGGCTTACTCCCAGGAAGTGAAGCTGAGGCTCGAATACTTTGACCACCTCATGAGAAAAGAAGACTCCCTGGAAAAAACCCTGATGTTGGGAAAGATTGAGGGCACAAGGAGAAGGGGACGACAGAGCACGAGATGGTTGGACAGTGTTCTCGAAGCTACAAACATGAGTCTGACCAAACTGCAGGAGGCAGTGGAAGACAGGAGGGCCT
The DNA here is from genome assembly GCF_964106645.2 of Podarcis pityusensis. Taxonomy (NCBI): domain Eukaryota; kingdom Metazoa; phylum Chordata; class Lepidosauria; order Squamata; family Lacertidae; genus Podarcis; species Podarcis pityusensis. Next base: position 74,713,856 of record NC_138029.1, on the reverse strand, counting down.
GGCGTGCTCTGGTCCATGGGGTCACGAAGAGTCGGACACAACTAAACAACAACAACAACAACAACAACAACTCCCAGGAAAATGGGGCTAGGATTACAGCCTTAATCTGCTTCCTACTGTGAATTTTAAAAACCAATGGAATGCATCCTTCATTATCTTTTCACGTGGAAATATCTCTTTTGTTACATGTACATTTTATCCATGCTCCTCAGTCCAAGCCTCTGTCAAAGTGGGGATTTGCATCCATCCCCTAAACCTTTGTTTAAAAATCTTGCTCTACTCCCAGGCAAATCCCAATCTTTAAAACATACCGTATTTTTGTGTGTATTAGATGACTTTTTTGACTAAAAAATTGTTTCAAAAAACTGGGGTCCAATACACGGGTAGTGGCATGGGGAGGAGAAGCGGCGTGCCAGCCAGCCAGCCAGCCAGCCAGCCGGCTGGCAGGAGCACAACTTCCCCCAATGCTGCAGCGAGTGGGAAATGATCTAGGGAGTGTTTCCTGCCTGCAGCTGCGTGCGGGGGGGGGGGGGGAGAAGCCGTGTGCTGGCTGGCAGGAGAGCAACTTCCCCCAATGCCGCTGCGCGCAGGAAACTCCCTAGATCGTTTCCCGCATGCATCAGGGGAAGCTGCGCTCCAGCCAACTGGCTGGCTGGCTTCCCTTGATCCTGCTGCACATGGGAAACACTCCCTAGATCGTTTCCGTGTGCAGCGGCATTGGGGGAAGTTGCGTTCCTGCCAACCGGCTGGCAGCATGGGGGGGGGGGAGAAGCTCAACAACTTTGGGCCATCTCTCCTCATTTTCTTAAAACTGAGTCCTCCAAAAAAGGAGGGTGGTCTTATACATGTGGGTGTCTTATAGACTGAAAAGTACGGTAATTTAGCTGTGGTGTTAGGTTTCAGCAGACACACACTGCTATTTTCTGAATAAAGTATGCATTTATGAAATAAAATATTGCAATATTCAAAGAATTTATATACCATTACATAGCATTACAACTGGGTGAAAGAATAATTAATATGATCTGGGACATAAAGCAAAATGTCAACAGGGCGCTAAATTATTCCTCTCAGATGCCTAAATGAGGGAAATGAGACAGAATAAAAAATTCATACTGAACTGAAATCACACTAGTGAGATAGGTTGCAGTCCTAACCTAGAGTTTCATCTGTTTTCCACAAGAAGTGCCATCCCCTTAATACAGGGGTTTATATTTATGTTGAGGGTAGTTGTGTCCAGCAGTGCATATTAGCAGTGGGTGGAGCCAAAGCCCAAAGTGGGTGTAGCCAGCCCTTCTCTGCCTCTCTCTCTCCCTCTCTCTGCTTGGCTTCTGTGCTGGGCAGTGGGGGGGGGGAGGAGCTTCTCTTTCCCCCCAACCAGCACATGATTGTAGTGGGCAGCCAGAGAAGGGGCAGAGCACTCTGTCCTGCCTCCAACAGCTTGCCTGGCTTCCATGCTGGACTGGGAGAAAGAGGCTGACAAAAAAGCAAACACAAGATTCCATAGCCATTTAGACCTCGATATCAAGTCTCAAGGAACCCTTTTATTTTAGTTTCCAATCCCCATGACTGAGCTCAAATGTGTCCAGGTTGCCAAATGCTAGTTCTCCTGGGGGCTGCTGATGGTGGGGAGGTTCTCATCTCTTCCATCTCACTCCCCGACATGCCTCCCCCACAACTCCTGCTCAGCTGCTGCTCTGTCTTCCTCCGAGAAGGCCTTCTTAATTGCTAGTAAAAGGGACTTGCTCTAATTAAAATTTAATTTACAGCTCAACCTGAATTCATTAAAATACAAGCTGAATCCTGTCAAAATTATTAAAACAATATATATCGAGGGAGGATTTTTTTCATTCAGCACAATGCCCCCGTGGTGTTTTGTTGGGAAACAGAAGGCAAGCAGGGGCACTGAGGGAAATGATTTTGTTGGGCTCAGCTGCACAGAAGAAAAAAAAATCAAATGCCACCATATAAATGTTTCATAAGTCATCACTCTTGGGGTGCTCACACTGGTTTAATTCACTATAAAATCTGGCTTGGTGAGTATCCCACCATCAGCCTCTGTGAGATGGAGTAGACTGTGGCTTTTAAGACTCATCCATTCAAGAATTTACTGAGATCTCTTTTTCTGTCTGACCTCAAAGGGTCAGTCTCAGTGGTGGACAGGTTGAAAAACCAGTGAACTGCAGTGAGAGACAAGATTAAGTGAGGATATGTGTAAATGAAAAAAAACACACCAAAGGTTCAGCTGTCTGGATGGCAACTAGCCTGGAAACAATTTCAGAAACTGCAGCTTTGTGGTGGCGGCAAGTGGGCTAAATGGATGCAAGAGCGGAGGAATATCATTTTGTCCATTATATATGTTCAATGCAATCTGAATGAGAGGATTGAGAATTTGAGTTTCCACAGGTTTTCAAACTTTCTGCCTTTTACACATTACCAGTCTGACATTGAACCTCTGAGTGTCAGTCATGAAACTCCACTATATTCCCCAGAGTTCTGGAATACGTGCAAGGGCTCACACAATCATTTCATGCAGCACTATTTGGCCTTGCCATCATCCTGCAGGACACAACACTTTGTGGCTGTGCATTGCTGAAGGAAGATTGGTAGTGATGGCACAGGTGTCTTACAGGGAAGCTTGTTGACCGTACTGATCTTCTTATTAAGAAATCAGAATAGGGCTTTATAAAAATCCAGGAACAGTATTTAAAAACCACAATGTATCTGAGATTGTCACATAACTGATATGCGTTTGTGTGAGTTTCCGTGCCCAATTCATTTACCCTGCAAAGCTTTCTAATGGAAGGCTGCTATCTGTAGTCACAGCCGCAGAATGGCTTCAGGGTGGTTGTTTATATGTTATCTTGTCACCATGGGTATTAAAGTGTCAAGCAGTAGGGCATTTTACCTTCCTCTCTTACAGCCAGAAGATTTACAGTGTACATTACACCACATATGAAATGCACTATAAGTAAAAAAAACTAAGGGGATCAATTCCTACCCTGACAAATTATTATTATTATTATTATTAAATTTAATTTGTATACCACTTGCATGGGAGGTGCCTGGAGAAGGGCCTCAGATTATGATTGCAGGATCCAAGTCAGTTCATACTGAAAGAGGTGGACCTGAGGTATTGTGGTCCTGAACTGTTTAAGGCTTTATAAGTCAAAACCAGCACTTTGAATTGGGTGCGGAAACTAATTGGAAGCCAGAGGGCCTTCTCGGTAGTGGCACCCGCCCTGTGGTACGCCCTCCCATCAGATGTCAAAGAGATAAACAACTACCTGACATTTAGAAGACATCTGAAGGCAGCCCTATTCTGGGAAGTTTTTAATGTGTGACATTTTAATGTATTTTTAATCTCTGTTGGAAGCCGTCCAGAGTGGCTGAGGAAACCCAGCCAGATGGGCGGGGTACAAATAATAAATTATTATTATTTATTCAGTAAGCAGCCTGGCCACCGAATTCTGTGCTAGCTGAAGTTTCCGAACTGTTGTCAGAGGCAGCCCAACAACACATTGCACTAAGTTAACCTGGAGGCTCCCAAGGCAGCCTGAACAGGTTGGGGGCAGCGGCATGGTGGTGGTGTGTGTCCTGGATTTTTGTTAGAAAAAGTTGGGGGTGTATGTTCTTATATAAGGAACAAAGAGAGGAAACGATGGAGGAAAATAATGAACACATTAGTGGAATGTTTATGCTTTCTTCATCTAGGAATTCAGCCAGGAGCTACATATTCCATGGGATGTATTCCTAAGGCCCCAAACAGAAAGAATTCAACACCATCTCCTTTCATAAATAGTGCGGTCTTGAAATACTACCTCATAGTACTCTGGGATTGGCTTATCTCATGTCATGGTGCCTCAGAAGTGCTGAACCTGAGTAGGACTGTTGCCCATAATTCACAGTATGGGGCTCCACTAAGCAGTAATTTCGGATCTGGATGGGGTTACTTCAAAAAACACAAAAAACCATTTATTTCCTTTTATGAGCTGTTACTACCAGGTTAGGATGATCCTGTTGTCTTAAAAGTTGATGAGTTCTAGACTCACAAGCACCTAGGCTCTTCCAATATTAAAACAGCCAGTGCAGCTAGCCTTCCAAAGCAGGGACTACATCTATAGCAAATACTGACTGTTTTAATATTAACTGTCCCTTTCCATATATTTGAGGGGATATAAAATGCAATGAAATATTATAGAAAATATCTATACCATCAGGTCGTACTGCAGCATATTATATCAGAAAGCAGCATCTTCTATAACAAAACTATGTTTCTGGGGTGGTGAATGGTTCCTAAAAGTTAAGTTAATGTAATGTAATGTAATGTAATGTTAATGTAAACTGCCAGTGCTGGCTAATAACTCACCCCTGGTCTTCTAAATTTATGCCCCATACTTAATAGCTGTAAGATGATATTTCTTCTGTGAGGACTGTCTCACCAAATAATTTACATCTAACATTTAAACTACATTTCTCTGCAATCATTTATCCTCTCTCCATTATCAACTAGCATTTAGGACGGCAGTAGGGAACCTCTGGCTTCTGGGCCTAATTAAGCCCAGCAGGGGTCATAATTTGGCCCATGAGGCATTTTCCCCAAGGCACAGCTACCCACCCCACACCTGATGTCATATATGACATTAGATGCAAGACAGTAAAAGGATGGCTGCAAAGGAACAATCAGGAGCCTTAAAATGTGGTTGCAATTGTTTCGTGGCAACTGCAGTCCATATTTAGTGCCTTTTCATTCTGGCACTAAATGCAAGCCTCATTGGGATTGGTTCCACTAGGGAGCTTAAAGAATATCAAACTTACGAGGGTAAACATTACAAATGACATTGTAAGTAATAAATGACATTTATACTTGTGGATTCCAACTGGACTTGGGGACATCCTAAGGACTAGGATTCAGGAGATGCCATTCTGCTTTTTATTGCTGTGGTATTTTAATTGGTTTTATTGTACATATTAATTATGGATATATTTTAATGTTTGTGTCAGTTGTTTTTAGACTTGTAAGCCGCTTAGAAGCCAATTTTGACATTAACTGGTATATAGTACGGTACAGTATAAGCAAAACAATAATAATATTAGGCTGTATAAAGGCTCTATTTAGTTGCAAACCAATATATTTTAATTGTTAAAGCACCAAATTAATATAATTGCTAGTTCAGTAAATATATGGCTTTCAATTGAGGAACTATTTAAATCAATGACTTAGTAACTCATATTCAGGGGAAATGAAGGTAGCCTAAGAATGGAGAATGATGGAGGGGGTGTTGGGTGAGTGAGGAGAGAACCTCTCTGCATTTAGCATCAGCAGAAGTAGTTCAAGTTGAAAAAAAATGCTAGGGGTAGGATACTTTTTTAAATTTTATTTTAAATCACTGAATTTTCATGCAGCCTGCTCGTCTCTCACTCATGGGAAAGAAAAATATGAACATTAGCAAAAGGATCAAAGATTAGTTGTAGAGCACATATTTAGCATGAAGAAGGTCACAGGTTTAATCCCTGGCATCTCCAGCTAAAAGGGATCAGGCAGCACCGTGATGGGAAAGACCTCTGCCTGAAACCCTGGAGAGCTGATGCGTTAGAGGAGACAGTACTTGGCTAACTGACAAATTTCTTTCTTGGTATAAGACAGCTGCCTATCATCCATATCCCTGCAAATGAGGGCTGATTAATAAATAAGGGAGAAGCCATTCACAGCTCCTTTCATACCTAGAAGGAAACTTTGTGTCTGTTGTTCTACATAAGGAGCTTTGGATGCACTTCTGCTAAACACAAGGACTGGATCTGTCAACTTGCCCACTTGCTGTGAGCAAAAGAGGGGTAGCAGTTTCAGGTTCCAAACAGATAGCCAGATCAATTGGAAGTGACTCCACCAGCTGTGTGTTAGGATGGGAAACCTGTGGCCCTCCAGATATTGTTGGACTAAAACTTTCATCATCCTTAATGATCATTGGCCATGCGTACTGAACCTGGGTTATATAAAATCAAAACCTTACAAACATAACAGGTGAGACATTGATGATAAGCATATATATATCTCCCATTCTCTCTTTACAGTCTCCTCAATATAAATGCAATCTGGGGACTTCCGGGGTGGCGCCATCGGCAATGGCGGACTCCCTCTGATCTGGAGGGACTAGCTCCGCGCGAAGCGGGGACCCTTTTAAAAATCACAGGCGGATGAAGCCTGTGACCATGGGACTCGGCGGGCACCCTTAGCGCCCCCCAACCCGCAAAGGAACCCACTAACGGGCTCCGAAGCGAAGAGGGGGAAGTGGCGCGGTGCTGAGAGTCAACTGCTTTTTCCGTGGAGTGAAGCCACATAGCCGTTGCCGGAGAGCGCTGCCTTTTTCCTGGGACAATTTGGCTTCTAAAATAATCACCCGTGAGTACTTAAATTTTGGACAATAGGACTTTAAATAAGGACTTGCGAGCAGAAAGGAATTGGACTTAAAAATTTCACTTTAATTTGGTACTGAAACGGGAAGGTCTAAACAGGAAGTCAGCCTTCCGTTTCTTTGTAGACAGAATAAAGCAAAGACAACATAAACTAGAGCTCAGAAAATCGCCTCTAAAGGATTGGCTTTCATCATTTAAAATTGTTGAACCCCCCTTCGGCAGCAGGAGAAGAAGGGGGATCTTTTCTGGACTGTTTAAACCTGCAGAAGTGAGTTTAAAGTAAAGTAACTTTCCACCGCCCTGATCCTGGAGCGGGGTGTCAGGACTGACGTTTGAAGCTCATTGACCAGAGACAACGTTTTTGACAGATAGCTATAAGAAGAGAAACTTTGACTCCATTGTTCCCCTTCGCTTCTTAAAGGAACAAATATTGACAAAATATCTGAAAAAGGAAACTTTTGTTGCTAGACTTGTCTTTAAAAGAAAGAACAAATAGAAGTTTTCCCCCTAGAGGGAGACTGTGAAACTGTAACCAACTCCGGGGAGCTGGCAGCTGTTACAGATTACACTCGTGGGAATAGACATCTGACCTTGCAGGACAATGTATTCAGAAGCTCTGTTGTGTGCTTTCTATAAAACAAATGCCCTACTGGAACAGCTACATGAGAAGACGAATTTGATGGCTGATTCGATTAGAAATTTTGAACAGGCAGTGGGAAATTTTGAACAGGCAGTGGGAAAATATGTGGAGCCCACCCAGGAATTAAATCAGGAGTGTGCCTTGACAGAACAGGCCCAACAGGAACATGAGCTTTCGGATTTGACAAATGAACTTGGAAAAAGCCAGATTTGGAAAGAAAAAGTTTGGTTTGGAAATGGGGGGCTGGATAGACCCCCCTATGCAGGGATGTTTGGACTTTTCAAGTCTGGCAATGGGCCGTGAGATGTCTGGGATTGCGGGGGCTCCTAATTTTGGAGGGATTTTGAAATATGTTCTTAAATACCACATGGAATTTAGTGTGGATTATGGAAAAGGGGCTGATCTGTCGAGAAGGGTCAAAAATATTGTTAAGCTGGAGTTCCCACGAGTGAAACGAGCAGGAGACAAGGGAAAATACAGTTACAAATATGAAGAAGAGCTGCGGAAGGGACATGGAAGAGACTTAAGGGCCTCGGATATAAGGTTACCAGGTTAATGCGCTAGATCGATGGGATAATAAGGACTGACAAAACCCGGGACCAGGAGGAAGGGACGCTGGATGAAGATTGGATTGTTTTTATTTCTTTTTCTACTACTAGGATTGTTTTATAAAATTGATGAATGTTAGAAAAATGTTGGAATGAAATTACTTGGCTTTAGTAAAAATGTTTAAAGAATTATGTAAGAATATTATGGTTATGAGAAGTTGGTAAAAATAAGATTTAAGTTTTAAGTTTCAAGGTTTTTTTATAGTAAGATAAGATTAAAATAGCTTAAGGTAATGTAATGACAGAATTTTATGAAATATGGAAAGGATTTGCTGCAACAATTAACAACTAGGATACAAAAAAAGGGAGGAGGAGGAGGTCAAAGAAAGAAGGTAATGACAGTTGAGAATTTGAGAATAATGGATTTGTTTTTAAATGTTTGCGGTGTATTTTTGTTTCTTTTTTCTTTCTTTTTGAATTTGTATTGTTGGATGTGGTTTGTGTTTTTCTTTGTTCTTTCTTTGTTCTTTTATTACTTTGTTTTCTTTTGTAACTTAAAAAAAAAAATTCTAATAAATATCATTTGAAACAGAAAAATATATATATATAAACGCAATCTGATTGGTATAGCCTGTATGTGGTGTTCGCATTGCATTTTTATTGTTGAAAACTGCCTTGAGGCTTCTTGGGTATAAGGCAATTAACAGATGAAATAATAATACTTCAAAGACTAGTGCAGTGAATCAGCAGTGTCCTGTTACTTCAGCAATTTCAATTTTTTAAAAATATAATAATTATAAGCCAATAATGAGATTATTATTACTTATTTAAAACTGGAGTAATAGTAATGGCAAACAATCAAGGACCCTTCTAGCAAAAGGAAGGTGACCTGGAACATTTGGATGAAGAAGGTGAAGCAAAATATTCAACTGAAAGATAGGCTCAGCTCAAAGAGTAATGACAATCAGAAAAGGCATTTCCAGGAAAAGGAAGTCAATAAGGGACAGGAAGGGCAAAACTCTGTCATGTTAACTGATCTCAATGGAGAGGGAGTGGCTCCCAGGGCTGGACTGCAGCTCAGCTCCTGAAAGGTCAGGGACTGAGTCTGTCCTCTGCCCCTGGTTCTCCCACAAACCCAGAAGTGTGAGGTCATTCAATTTAGTTAGCTATTAACCTAGTTATTTTTAAAAATATGGCTGTCATAGAAACCCATGGGGTTGAATCCAATTGTTGAAGTGCTTTTGATTCAGCAGCCACCTCCACAAATGAAAGAGGAGGGATGCTGATGATCACTCTGCAGTTCCATCACCTTCGAAAATGTGCTATAGAAAGCTAGGGGACCATTCAGAACAGTGTGGAAGATGGCTGCAGGGGGAAATCACATCCCCTCTTCTTCCATTAGCCTATGCTAGATCAAAGACTCTTTTGTACACAGGAGGGCTCCTGTTCATGGAAGGGTGTAACTGGATACAACTCACAGATATTCCTTATCTATAGCAGATAAATACATATTTCCAAATGTTCTACCACAGATAATCAACTGAAAAATTAAACAAATAATCACTATCAATTGCAATTTATTTACATCTTCTGTGCAATGGAATAATTTTGAGAACAGGAAATAATTTAAGATACCAATGCTTTGAAATAGGACTAAGCAGCTTTTCCCATTATGGGAAACTGTGTCTTCTCCCCAAGGTGATTTAAAAACCACTCCAGTAAATACCATGCCAATTCTGGATTTGAACACACACCACTATGTTCAAACAAACAGAAATCAGTCTCCTTTGACTGAAGCGTGATGATGTCTGAGGAACATTCTAAAATTATAATAGGTTTTTAAATAGCTTTTATACTGCAAGCTTGCCTAACATTATTTGAAATAAGCTGAATTTAAAAATTAAATTCAAATTTGAAATTCATTTAATTGTTAAGGGTATCTGCTTTAGATGCTGCACTAAGGCTGCGCCTACACACACTTACCTGGGAGTAAGCCCCACCAAATTTAATGGGGCTTACTTCTCATAAACATGCCTAGGACTGCAGTGTAAATGAAAAATGTACAGGCATTAACCTCCCCTGCCCCTTGCAAAGCATGTACCAGGACACACAATCTGAATTCTTTATACTTGCCATACTTTAAAAACTCACTTTGGACTCACTTAAATGATCCCAAATAGCCTAAGGGAAGGAAGCTACAGACATTCATAGCTATGCTGTATTTGCTAAGTACAGTACAAGGCTTGTATTGTTATTTATAAAGCTGCATTTCCTTTTCTTTTTTTTCAACCTACCATCTCATTACAAGCCAGTCCCATGGAGGCACCGTGCATCCCTACCCACCTACTCGCTAACTAAATGATTTGGTCTTATTGCTTTGGGTTCTCATTCTGGAAATAACATGAACAGAGGGTGTGAGGAAAATAGCAGTGCCTCTCCCCCCCCCCCCCCCCCGTTGCTGAGTGACAGCTCTTTGAATGGAAGTAATAAAAAGGAATTAAGGACCGCCAAAGTGTATAGAGAGATTTCATTTTATTATTTAACCTTTAAACAAAACAGGATTTGGCACTTAGAATAAAGTCCCTCAACTCACTCCATGGGCACACAGACAGGAGTGGTGCATATATGAATGCAAAGACACATGGGGCACAAAAACGGCACCAGTTTAACTCCCCAAGGGCTTTACTTTCCTGCAAAAAAGGGGTTTTTTTGTTTTGATGAGCTGATTTTTCTTTTCTTTCCTGTAAGAGGATGCCTACCTGCTTTCAACCTTTTCTGGAGATAAAATACTTTGAACTTACTATTGGAACAAAGTCAATAAAAATAGTGCATCAAGCCAGTCTGGGGAAATATTCTTATTCTGCTTGAAAATGGAGCCTGTGAGATTTTCTCTAACTCCACCAGCCAGTTATAAAATGACACGTATACACATTGGTCCCACAGATGGGAAAGAATTGATTAGTGTTACATACGGCAAGTACTCTGTTACCCCTGTCATTGGTTTGTCTCCACTTCTCCCTGCCTAGTTTCAGAAGAAAGTGCCCAGTTCCCTTCCTTTCATTATCAACTCTTTGGGCCATACCAAGTGTACCACAGTTGAAAGTACTGAATGCCCACCTTTTGTGTTGTACCTGTCCAAGGAAGGTGTTGCTAAGGCATATATGACATGTCATTGTTATAGCAAGAAGTATATAGTTGGTAACTCATACACTGTAAGTTCATGGAGGAGTTATTTTGTTTTCTTAACCATTGTTTTGCTCTGTTTTTCTCCTTTGTTGGGGATGGGCAGAAGGTCAGTAACTCATCTCTGTGCAGCCTGCCTTGGAAGCTCTCAGTTGAAACTTGTAAATTGTTAGACTAGAGATTTTTTTTTTTTTTTAAAAACCAAGATTATTTTTCTCTTTTTTTATTGATGCTCTAACACTCCGGCCCACTGGAATCCTAATAAAGTCATTCTTTATAGTTTCATATATGGTTGATTTTTAGCCATAACACAACTTCCAGTTTAGGAGTACCCATTCATTCCTGTATGGTATTCCAGACAAACATCTCCCCAATTATGCTACTTGCTGCTAAATGTGATGTTTCTTGCATAAAGCACTTTTGGGGGCAAACAGTAGAAAAACATCACAGGAATGAGAGAGTTAAACTCTATCCCCCACCTCCCCCCCAAAAAAATCCAGATGAGCAGATATGGTTGCTATAACATGCATGGTTAACATAACATGTAGTTTATGTAAATACAAAATGGTGGTGGCAATAATTTTGTATTTTGATATAGTATGGATGTGTGCAGGTGGAAAGAATGTCATTTTTATACATCCTTTCCCATAATTCAACCTTGGCATTTCCATAGGTCATATTCCTACAGTATCATAGGAAGTGAATAATTAATCCTTCTTGCCAGAAGATGTTTTATTCAGGATTTATACAGCACTCAGGATCCCCCTCCCATTCTTGATCAGGCAGGATGGAAAACAACTCTGTCCACTAATTCAAGCCAGGTATTAAAATTGCAAGCATTACAGAGCTATCAGAGCAGACACTTTACTGTGCATATGCACCAAGGCAACCTATTCCTCATTATTCCCATTCTTTTCTTTAGCCCACAACCCAGCCATTCCAAGAACTAAAGAACTGAAAAAGAGAGAGACAGCAAAGTGTCCTTTCTCCAGCATTATAAAATGCCTTTCTCCATGTCATGACTCCTGCATCACTAGACACAATTCAAAATACATAAAAGCAAGAGCTGATTAAATGACAACTCCTTTGCTCAGAGATAATACTCCACTTCATTAAAACTAGTTACTCCCTTTTCATTATTTGTAACAAGCCTCTACAGAATACAAATGGAAGCCCCCAGCATTTGTAGGAAACTTTGCATTGGTTTATGCTAGATTCAACCCCCCCCCACTCCTTTCTTTGCACCCCATCCTACCAAAAACATAGTGATGCAATCAGCTGAGGCCCTCTTGCAAACCAAACTTTATTAGCCATCAAGAAGGGTGAAGATAGGAAACAGGGGGCACATCTGTATAAAAGTTATCCTCAAATCATTTTGAAACATCATCTCTGCTCTCCCCCCATCCCCACTTATCTCAGCACCCTTCCTTCTCAACCCACCCTTTCCTTGGCTCTTTGCTTCATCTAATCCAATTTCAGAGGCGCCTTCTGTCTGCTGTTTCCTGCACTACTGGCTCCTTTTTATCTTCCATATTCATGACATTCCAGACATTTCTAAAATGAGAGGTACTGGGATTCTTCTGCCTAGATCCTCTGCCATAGAAGCCATTTTTGCTAGCTCCACATTTGTGTTTGCACATCACAATAAATCAGGATTGTTGGCTTATTGCCACTTATCAGGAACAAGTAGAATACTGCTCGATTACTCCCTCCCTGGTGCAAATGGAAGAAAGGCGCAATTAAGCTTGGCTTCTCATTACATCCAAAACCAGATTAGTAGAGTGTGTTTATTCTTTCCCAACAAGCCAGGAATAACATGCTATGTTTTAAGGCTGGCTAGTGATCCTGGCTTGTTAAGAGTGAAACAACCACAATCCCAGGTCCAGCTGTCATGGGAAGCCAAAGCTTATTTGCTACTTCTGAGTTCAGTGGTTGCCAACCTTTTTGGACCCGTCACACTTCAACCAGTGTGATCAGCAGAGTATGCACAGCTCCAGCAGTGTCTTCCAGCAGAACATCAGAGTTTTCCTGTTATCCAGTAGTCAGCCCTTTCCAGAGTTCCCAGTTAAGAAAACTTCTTTTCCACTCAGTTCAGTTTAGAGTCTTTATTGTCTCCGGGCACAAGACTAACAAACACACTAGTTACATAAACTTTAAGATGTTGGTACATCATGAACTAATTTACTCTAATACCATTCTTCTGTTCTTGGAAGTAAACCTTGCAAATATATATGTATACAGAGAGATCCACTAGCACTTTACCACGCTAGCTCACCATGCTATACTGAACCATACAGGATGTAACCTTCAGCTTCTCTGCTGATACCTTGCACTGAACAAAAATATCTTCTCAGTGAATACGGTATCTCACACTCAGCGGCAAAGCTGCATGCTCCGGTACCAGGGGTGGAGAGCAGGCAGGGGCGTGACTGGCGCGCATCCCCGGGGACATGGTGTGCGTCCCAGGGGTGTGGCACGTGTCCCCGTGGGGCGGGGTGCATTTCTAGGGGGCCAGCTGCAGTGGTACCCCCCCTCCCCGATGGTGACGGGGGCGATGTGCTCCTCCTGCCAGTGCTCACACTCCTGCCACTGCTGCTGAATGCAGTCTTTATAGCTGCCTCTGCACTACACACATTCCTTAGGGAAAAGGGTGGCGGATGTGTCAATCACCAGGCATTTAGCCTTGGAATGATTCTAAGTCACCCAGCGCAGCTAGGTAACTTTAAACAGAATCTAGATGTGGCGGGTGGGCTGCTCGAGACAGGGACCAAGCACTTAGTGAAATTTCACCCATTTTTTTCAAGTTACACCAACATGCACTCCCTTCCGGATCTCCTGTCCTCTGTCCCCAGCACTATAGCTCCTCACTCATATCCCTGGCAAGCACCATTTTAGCACTGTGGTGAAGATGATCCGCACTGTTTCACTAAAGTGAAATTGTGCATATTTACAACAACGATGATGAAACAGCAGAGGGAGGAGGAGGAGAACAATGAATCAGTTAAAGCAATATGTAGGAAGCTGGAAGAAAACTGACAGGGACAGAATGAAGCAACAACATCTGTGGGGAAGTGAATAATAAAAGCAACCATGAAGAGGTGGGAGAAAGAGGAGGAGGAAAGTGCTATATCCCTCACATGGAGATGCTTGGATGCAATTCCAAATGCAGTAGAAAGTGGAATGGCAGCCACTCGAAATTGCTGAGAACCTTCTGTCTGAAATGACACCTAGAGAAAGAAATGGTTATAATGGGTTATAGTAACATTTGCCAACCTAGTGCTCTCTGGAGGTTTGGACCACAGCTCCATTGCTTGCTGGGGCTAATAGGAATTGTAGTATAAAACATCTGAAGGGCACTAAGCTGGTAGAGTCTGGGTTATAGTTTACATGGAGACCAAGAAATAGACACTAATCAAGTTTGCTGGGCATCCTTTTCGTTTTTGTTTTCATTATGTATTTGCATTTTTATATTGTGATTTTCTGATGTAATTCTGTAATCCTGGCTGGACTGGGGATTTTCACTACTTAAATGAAAAGTTGCTGAGCTTCTTTGGGGGAAGTGGTGCTGTGGTCTAAACCACTGAGCCTCTTGGGCTTGCTGATCGGAAGGTCGGTGGTTCGAATCCCCACGACGGGGTGAGTTCCCGTTGCTCTGTCCCAGCTTCTGCCAACCTAGCAGTTTGAAAGCACAAAGTGCAAATAGATAAATAGGTACCGCTCTGGTGGGAAGGTAAACGGTGTTTCTGTGCGCTGCTCTGCTTTCGCCAGAAGCAGCTTAGTCATGCTGGCCACATGACCCGGAAAAACTGTCTGCAGACAAATGCCGGCTCCATCAGCCAGTAAAGCGAGATGAGCGCCGCAACCCCAGAGTCGTTTGTGACTGGACTTAACTGTCAGGGGTCCTTTACCTTTTTACCACAAAAATAGTGCCATACCTGCGGGTTTTTCCAGACATTTTGCCACTACAGCAAAATCGCCCCCTAACACAATTTTTACACCTGACATGTAGCTCCCCCCCCTGCCCCAGCAGAAGGCAAGCCTATATTCACATGCCTCTAGTTTATCCCCCTTAAAGGGTTTCTATGACTTCACAATAGCTCTTGATATTTAGTACTGTACATCAAATATGGGACATTTCTGCAATGATAATCAGACCAATGCTCTGGGAGACCATATTTTGTCTGATATATCAAGCTGCAGTCAATAATGCTGAGGAAGAACTTGTGAACAATGCCATTGTGATCACCAAGGGTCAGTAGGATGATTAATCAGGGAATCAAATGCCACAATGGTCTCACAGTTTTACAATCTGCTCAGGCTAGCTCCTGCCAGCTCCATCAGTAATAGAGTAGTACAATTATATTTAAAAAATAGCCTTTCTGGTTGGACAGGCAGTGACCAATGTCATAAGTAATATTTTCAACCATTTCCTTAGAAGAAGAAGCTTCCAATATTAATTCTAAGATCGCAGGGCATCACAGTGCATGCCTTTTGATAGGATTAATATGTAATTTGTAGAATCATTCTTGAGCAATAAAGGAATAGAATTTTCATATTATCATTACTTACAATTTCATCAAATCTTGATATGCTAATCAACGTCTGAACTGATCCATTTTGGAATGCAAAATTTACAAATGATAGTCAGCACTTAAAGAAATACCTAGAATGACATTAGTGCAGAATGAAAATACTGTGTTGGCTGAAGCAAAAGACCCAGGTATTCACTGCATGCAGATATAAAAATACTGTGGTATTTTAACTTGCAAGATTTACTGAGAGAGAAAATAGCAATATGGAGCTTTCATGTAATTAAAACAGCTGCTGAAACCCTTGCTATAAAGGACTATGTTTTATCAATAGGTACAACAGTTCCTATAATACTCAGAATGGAAGGTTTTGTGGATGTATGTGCAATGCTATATTGCATCAAAGAACACCCATGGCACATTTCTTTTACCTGGATGACAAATATCTCCAAGTAATTAAATATCATATGAGTCAGGAAATACAAAACAAATTAAACATCAAGGCAAGATGGCAAAATGGTCCAAGCAACAAAGTGCATCACTTGGCAATTAACACTTCCCATTCGCAGCGGTACCTTTGTTTGCAACTCTGCACCCTCAGCTTGACACATTTTATTACTCCTCAGGTTTTTCTAGAGGCTTCAATTTAAATTTAAGACATAATCTTTCTGCTAGGACAAATACAAGGCGAGCATAATCTTGGGAATCAATAACAAGCCCGACTGCTGGAAACAGAGGGGGAAAATAAGCTTACAAGATGTCCTCTGAGAAATGGGGGGGGGGGGGGGCATTTAAAGTCTTCCAGCAGCTGGAAACTAAGAAACCTTGGCACAAAAGGCGGGCGAGTTTTTCATTTTCACCTAAACTAAGATAGCCCACCATGCAATTTACACCTCGGCTGTCTCCCTCACACTTCCTGGAACTTACACCCCAGAACACACACAAGCAGGCACACCCAACTGTACAGCTAGATGAGCTGGAAAGTGACAGCTGTCAGACTTGGTAAAATCTTTAAGTGCAACAATGTACAAGTGTGAACCTTATAGTCCGAGCCCCCCTCTACCCAATCAATCCAATTTAAGGGCCTACAGTGACTACCTCTTGGATAGTGCCCACATGCACGTACAGATATTCTCTCTCTCATACACGACTTCTCACACTGCAGATCCCCTAAGCAAAGGAGAGAAGGATTTACAACAAGACTGCCCAGCGGACATATTTAAAAACCATTCTCTAGAGGATTCCCTTCTTTCTGGTCTCTCTTGGCAATCTATTCAAACCACTAGGATTGGCTTTGTTCATTAGACTGCAGAGCCTCCCCTCCCACGCGCACACAAAACTGCAATGCATGAAAAGGGTAAATTTGAAAGAGCACATTCAAAGTAACGTGTTCCTTTATTGCCTTTGGGAATAGGGTCAGCTGAAACTCTGAACTCTACTCCCTTAAGATATTACAGGCCCCCATTTAATGTCAACTGACTACTCTTTACAACCTGAAACATCCACATTTTTTACAATATTTATATAATGTGTTCAAGTTTTACTCCAATTATACATTATGAGGAGCAGGGGCAGGGAGAGACAAATAGCCATATCCCAAGTCTGAAGGTGTTTTGCGCTTACTGCGTCTCACTTGAACAGCAACAATTACTATCATAATTAGCTAGCCTTATTTACACTACAGCTTTTGGGTTCCTCCCTGACCCCACAGCCAAGATCAATGTTCTCTTAGCCAGAATGACTTCACCCCCATTGGGATAACAGTGGAGATCAGCACACCAAGTATTCATACACTCCCTCACCTTCAAAGTGTAGGAAATTCTTGGTGCACAAACAGCATTGTTCTAGCAACACTGACGTTTTTTTCACCTGCATGCTTCTGCCAAAATATGCAATATACAGAGATTTATTTTTTTTAAAAAAAAGAGAATAAATATGCCAGAACACATGGTCTTGTACAGCCCACATGTGGTGGGAGCATTGGCCATATGCAAGCAGAAAACATCTGTTCACTGTGGATGAAGCCTGGTGTGAACGCTCATCCAAAGGGAGACCAATATGAAAAGTGAAGGGCTGGCATTGTCATTCCCTACATTTAGTCATAAGAAAATTTCTTCCCAGAGAGTTAAATGGATATAAGAGATCTTGGGGTGGGGGGTGTCAAAGCTGCTGTTTTCTATTGCTCAACAGGGCTATTATCAGTTGTCTTTTCAATGAACAGCAAGTGTATGTGCAGGCTAGATTTCAGCCAATCTTGTACTGTATTGCACTTCAAGTAATAAAACTTTGCCATGAGCATGTATCTCCATAGGTGGCGAAGGAGAACCAAAGGTGGGGTGGGGAGCAAGACAGAAGCATTGGCATGAGAGAGACAGGGGAAGAAATTATGGGCGAAAGGGACTGAGATGAATGGTACATACATAAGAAAGAGACAGATGAACTGTACTCTCAAGAAAGGAAGCAGACGGGACAGAAAGGGTGGGGGAGAAAGAATGATGGCACAACTGGAAGGACGAAAGACAAAAAAAGAACCTCCCCCAGCCCACCAACCGAATAGCTGGGTGGGGACAACAGCACAGGTTGGAATTTACTAGCCAAAGCATTAGCCACCAAACATTCCAAGTCTCCTTCTATGGGTAGAATTTGGTGTCGCACTATGTTGAACGTTCGATCTGCACAAGCATATCAACTTGCCAGGCAGAACAATCCCCCCTCCCTTCCCCCCGTGTTGTTCTTGGGGTTCTCTAGACACACACACCAAGCCTATTCTGGGGGACGTGTGGGAGAACAGAGAGTCCTGTTGCACAAGCAGCAGCAGCCACTGCGCAGGGTTTCCACTAATGGTGTATGTTAAATGAATCCTGTTCTGTATAAGGAAACAATTAATATTATCACCTAGGACACTTCTAAGAAAGGAGCATTTGTTTTTCCAAACATGAGCATTGATGGTTTATTCTGTAAAATATATGTGTATGGGAGAGGAGGCACACACAGTAGCGAAGTGAGCAGAAGCTTGTGGGGAAGCTCTTACGTAAAGAGAACACAGGTAATGATGCCTCTAGAGTCTACCACTTTCCAGATATTAAATTCCTCTTGTAAACAGAACTAAGAAGTCTCAAAAGCAGACAGTGACAGGATAAGAGATAGTAGTAAAAATGAAGAAGCAGGTGCCATAAGAATATGGGCTTCCCTTGAAGACAGTGCAGAATGCAGCCACCAGCGTATTGGTAGGTGAATCTACATGTCATCATTAACATGTATTTTTTTGAACCTGCAAAATTATAAAGCCCTGGGTGGCCTGGGACCCTGGTAACTGTTAAATCACCTCTCCTTATAGAATCCAACCCAGCTTTGAGTTCAGTATGGTGGTGGTGGTGCTTTTCATTGTCCTGCTGTCAGTTGTTGTATACCAAGCAGTGGCACAGGATCAGTTCTTCTTTGTGATGGTGCCCTAAGTGTGAATTTCTCTTCCCCTGGAGGCACAGAACGTCCCAACTTTGATGGGATTCCAGCACCAGGTTAGCATATATCTGCACAGTTTTACCATATAATAGGCTGCACAGTTTTATTATATAATGAAAGTCCAGAATTAGGACAAGTCCACATTTTTCTCATAAAAGATATATTGCTAGACATTCAGGTGGAACAAACCCTCTATAAAAAGCCTTGAGTGAGAATGTAAGAGCAGGCTTTAAGTGTTAAAGATTGGTTTGAAACTGCCTGCGCTGATGGTAGTGTTAATTATGGGGTGGGGAGGTAGAAGACTCATTCTTTGTCATATCACAGAAAACATGGGACCAAATAGGTGTTTCAAATTCTAGTGATGCAATGTCTCTAAGAAAGCAAAGACAAAACACAACTGGGTTATCCCTGATCCTCAAGCAGAAGAATGATATGCAAGCAGCTGCAGCCAGCAGAAAGAAGGATCCCATCTTTTGCTTTTAATTTAGACACTGAAATGCAAGATGATCACTACTTGGACAGAGTGACCAATATATTCATTGGTATTCAGAAGCAATACAAATCAGAGATGAATATTTGGAACAAAAGAAACTGTGTTCTATAGTGCAGGGGTATCCAAAGTCAACAGACCATCAGTGCTCCACAAACTTCATTCAGGTAGTCTATATCATGTCAGTAAAAGTATAATGAAAAACCATACAGAACCTCACACAGCATATTATAATTGCTACAACAGGCAAAAAAATCATTAAGTAATCAGCCAAGACTCTCAGCATTTTTCAGGTGGTCTGGTAGGAGCTTGTGTACTACTGATATCAAGTCAAATCATGGGACTTCTGTTCACAATCTTCTATTCACACTGGGTAGAACTCTGCTAAATGTAACTATATTTTAGTCCCATTGAAATCAATGAAGCTCATGATAAATCAAGAGTGACATTGCTGAAATCAGATACGGCATCTAAATCTAAGGTTTATTTTGTAAACTGCCCTGTGATACTTGTATAAAAATTTATTTAATAATATTTAATAATAATAATAATAACAACAACAACAGGAAGAAGAAGAAAATGATGGAGTTTAGGCCTTCAAAGCACAATTTAGATGGTTAGTACAAAGGAACAGGGGAAGCTGCCTTACATACCAAATCAGTGTGGTCCATCTAGCTCAATATTGTCTATTCTAACAGGAGGTGGTTCTCCAAGGTTTCAGATAGGAGTTCTTCCCAGGCCTATATAAAGATGCCAAGGACCAAATGTGGGATATTTTGCATGCAAGCCAGATGCTCTACCACAAAGCTATGGGCCTCCCCCAACATCTACAGTATGTTGTCACTTTAAAAAAAGTGGAGGCAGGATGGAGATATAAATATAGTAATACATGCACCTAGAGGACAGTGCAGGGAGGTTCAGCCATGGTTCTCTTCCAATATGGGAGGAGGGGAACCGAAGTGACTAAGCAAGTTTCCCAGTTATGGTCCTTAATAATTTTATTCCTAAGTCACGTCTGAGTTCACCTCTCTGTGAATGGAATCCGGAGAGTGATGTCAACTGAACATAAACATTTTGCAGCACAGAATTTTAAGATCTAGTGGGAAGTAATCAAAAGGAGTGGAAGGTGTGGAAAGCAACAATGTGTGTGATCCGGCTCCCCTTTTCCAATCAGCCTCCTCCCAAATACCAAATCAGCACAGCTGAGGGATCATGTGCACTATCCCAGGAGGTCTCATTACCTCAACCGAAAAAGAGTGAACTAGCTGAGCGCTCTCCACTGTGGTGCCAGAATGGAAGGCAAGCCAATTACCAGCCTATGCTGTCAGGAAGAAGAGATGCAGAGACAGAAAACAAGCTTATTGTAAGAGAGGGTTTCTTTTTCTTTTCAAAGCTAAACACTGGCAGCAGGGTAAGAAAAGGTTAGAAAATGATTCCTTTGACCTTTGCAGCTGCTATGCTTTCTATTAACAAGCTCAGGATCACATTCTAACCACATGGATTAATCAGAAAATCAAATTGTAGGGTATAAGACAATGATATAAGCCAGTTTGCCTCTCCCCAGTCAATAGCTGGATCTATGTTGTGCCAAAGCATTTAACACATCACAAAATATATAAATAGCTAGCATTAAATACCCCCATTGACTCAACCCCCCACTTTCAATCTTCCATCAATCTACTTCCTTCAGGAACTTGAATATAATATTTTGTTTCAACAATTAGCTTCTATAAGGTTTCTCCTATCCATAACAAATAGCATGAAATGCCTAGCATTAAATCAGGCATGTCCAAAGTCCATTTTAGGGGCCTAATCTGGCCAACCAGTTGGTTTAATCTGCCCCATGTGGCAGTCTATTTCCTGGGGGGAAATCCTAAAAAACCCTCAACAACTTCAATCCTCAACAACTTTGGTTGGCCCTTTGGTCGACCCCCACAGCCCTTCACTTCATCAAATCTGGCCCTCTTTGAAAAAAGTTTGGACACCACTGTATTAAATGAACGGAAAGGAACACAAAAGGTCAACTTGTTAAATTCCCTAAGCTTCCACCCACCCTACATATCAACCAATGCACTTGTGTGCCAAAGTCACAGAGCAACTTCACCACACAAAGTGGCCCGCAGAACATTACCTCTGATTAACTACTTGAGCAACATGGGAAGGCAAAAACAACAAATCCAGAACAACTCACTAGCCAATCTATTTTCCATGAAAATTATTTCCCCAAACTGCATGGTAGCCAGTATAAATGTTAAACATGAGCAAAATCCATCTACAAGATCTTCACCCAACAAATGCAGGTAGAGGCAGGGTAAAGTTAAAGATATATACTCCACACTTAAGGTTGTCAACATTGGCCCCTGTATCTTAGCTTTTGAAAGCCACTTGATCTGCAACAGTTAGAGGGGAATTGCCTCCACTCATGAAAGTCTTCATCTACTTAATTTTCCTAGGAATTAGAGCTGGCCAGCCTGGGTTTGGTTTTTCTGGTTAATTTGAAACCATAACCACACCACAGTATCTGGGATTCTGGCAGAAGGTAGATCCTTTTTTACTTCATTACCATGAGCTCAGAATAGGTAATGTCAACAAATTCTTTGGAAGTGACAATGTGTACCCACTAGTTCTTATCTCAAACACTTAAAACACCTCTCTCTTCTGATACATTTGTAGGGGGCTATCATATTTCCTCTTAGCCTTCTTTGCTTTATCAAACTTAAACAGAGCAAATATATTTTAGTTGCCCTCCTTTGCACCTGTTCTAGTCTGAATTTATTCTTCTTGACTACAGGTGACCAAAACTGGAGCGTCATTGATTTCTCAGCTGCATTGCTATTGCATGGTGCTATATTCCCCAGAACTCCTTATCCTGAAAAAAGAAAAGGTAGTACTGTGGGTAGTTGCTCTTTTCCATAGTGGAATATAAGACTTGACATCCCACACTTCCCTGGAAAAGGATTGGACTAATGCATGGAGGATGGGGCTATCAATGGCCACTAGCAATGATGGCTATGCTCTGCTTTCACAATCAGAGGCAGTGTGCTTCTAAATGCCAGTTGCTGCAAACCATAGGTGTGCTTTGCTTCAGGCCTGCTTGCAGGTTTCCCACAGGCATCTGGGTGGCCACTGTGTGAACAGGATGCTGGGCTAGATGGACATTGGCCTGATCCAGCATGCTTTTCTTATATTCTTATTTTTTCCAGTTGGACATCCCGACAACTATGCAGTCTGCCAGGGCCCAAAGTCTGTCTAGCCCTGTGATTACCTCCTAGAAAAAAATTTGGAAAACAATGTGGCAAGGAATAGAACAGTTAGCAGTTTTGTGTATGTGTGTGTGCACATGTATTTGTGTGTGACTAGGACAATTTCTGCTTATAAAATGACGACAGAAGAGCTAATGGGATCAGTTTCTTTAGAACAATTAGTGGGGAACTGAGAATGTAAAAGGGAGTGGATGCTTTATGTCATAATCAAAGTCAAGGGTTCACATGAACAAATTTATCAGGCCCAACAGAGAGAATTAAAAGAATTCTAGCAATTTAGCCATTTCTAAGGCATAAAAAGCATTTTGATGTACAGCCATCCAATACAAAAGAAAATCTGAGAGGAGTTGCAGGACTGTGATGCAACTGAACGAGGAAATTACAAGGGAAACCTAGAGAAAATGAGAGAAAGGGCATGGCACTAAAGGAGGAGATTTATGCACTTGATGTGATAAACCAGAAACAAGACGTCCAAACAAATTGCAACTGGAAATCAGTAAGAAAACATTTTGCAAGTATGCCATAAGGAAAACTTAGGATGCTACATGACTCAGCTCCTTCAAGGGGACACTAAGGAAAGGTGCAAAGATATTAGAATTATTCAACAACCAGCTTGCTTCAGTCTTCCTAAACAAAGCAATCTGTCATCAGATCAGCAGAGGTAACATTAAAGGAAAAGCAAGGGATGCAGATCAGGGTAACAAAAGAATATTGAAGAATATCTGATACTGTTAAATGACTGTCAGTAGGAGCTTAGGAAAGACACCCTAGGCCTAGAGTATTGACAGAAATGACTGATGTCGGAGCAAACCATGAAAGAGGTCAGTTACAGAGCAGTGGTGAGAGCTAACACACAGAGGTGTGGAAGGCAAATCCCAATCCATCTAAAAATATTTTTAAACTATCTAGTTTAGTAGAATACTGTTATTTATTTGCAATATTGAGTGCCACCATATAACAAAGTTCTCAAGCCAGCTCACAAGAAATTTTAGCTCACAATTTCATTTAATTATTATTTAGCATCAAGGGGATTGTTATTAATTGCCAAGAATACAATATATTATTTCTGCAAGTTGTACTTGTATCAACAAATATAAAATAAGTATAAATGCAGGATTAAAACATCACAGAGGGTATGAAGAGCTGAAAGCTAAAAGATTTAAAAGGCTGCAGGGAACAAAATAGTCTGGCATTGATAGGACATCTGCCTTTCTGGGGAAGGTATTCCACAGCTGGGGTCCTACTGCTGAAAAGGTCCCGGTCATGGTGAAAGAAAAACTGAATACTACATCTATACATCACAAAACTTCTGAAACAGTTCCAGTTGGCATGGTTATAAAGAAGGTGGAGGGATGAAGAATAAATATAAATTGCAAGAGGAAGGTACCCAATTGTTTGAAATCCTGTATCCAAAACCATTAGTAGATTGATGCTATTTTGAGCAGAGTTAAAAGTTCAACTGTATTTCAAACACTGTGCACAGTTCTGGTCACTGCATCTCAGAAGTACCGGTATATTGCAGAACTGGAGAAGGTCCAGAAAAGGGCAACCAAAATCATCATGGGACTGGAACAAGTCCCCAATGAAGAAAGATTACAAGTTACATTCGGGGCTTTTTAGTTTGGAAAAAAGGCAAGTAATTAGAGAGGGGGAGACATTAGAAGTGTATAAAATTATGCAGGGAATGAAGAAAGTGGATAGAGAAAAGTGTTTCTCCCCTTACAAACTTAAGACCTTGGGGAGCTGATTGTGGGAAAATTCAGCACAATTCTTCACACCGTACATGGTTATACTATTGAATTTACTGCACAAGTGGAGAGAGTGCTGTTGCACTCTGCTTCTGTTTTTAGGCTTCCCACAGAAATATGCTTGGCCTCTGTGAAAACAGAATGCTAGACTAATATGGGTTTTGGGTTTGACCCAGTAAAGATCTTCTCATGGGATTTCATAGACACCCCACCTAAGTTTGCATGTAATCAAAATGACACAAGTACAAAAGCAGTGACTGTCTTCTCAAAATTCTAGACGCATATATATTAAAATTCTCACATCCATTTAATATAAAAGAAAACTGATGTGTGATTTATGCGTCTAATTTCCTACCACAATCTGCTATATACCAAACAGAACATAAAAGCAGCTTTAGATAAGAAAAATCTATCTATTTTTTGGCCAATGACCCATCTTTCTTCTTATGGGAAATGACTGATCATGTGGCAACAGAGCAACTCCAAGCACTGCTATTTCATGCTATTTCCTTGCATGATTTCTTTTAATCTGGCACCCATCTTTAGTAACCCTGAGCTACAATGCTATCTGCATTTGTCTGGAAGTTAAATCCCAATGTACGGTAAACATTGTGAGTAGACTTGTACAGGATTGCACAGCTGGTGGATAATCGTCACCTAAGAACAACAGAGAGGTGTTGCCCCTTTGATCTCCAAAGGATCCCTTGTGGCTTTTGAAACTGCTTCATGTTTTTGTAACTTTCAGATATGAAATCTGACCTGACAACAGGCAGAACATAGGATGCTGCCTTATACCAAGTCAGACAATTGGTCCATCTAGCTCAGTCTGGCAGAGGCTCTCCAGGGTTTCAGACAGCTTGCTTTCCCAGCCTTACTTGGAGACACCAGGGAGTGAACCTGGAACCTTCTGTATGCAAAGCAGATGCTCTACCACTGAGCAAGTTTAGAAATAAATAATAATAATAATAATAATAATAATAATAACAATAACAATAATAATAATATTTTTTTATTTATATCCTGCCTATCTGGCTGGGTTTCCCTAGCCACTCTGGCTATTCCCAATAGAATATTAAAAACATCATAAAAGATCGAACTTTAAAAACTTCCCTAAACAGGGCTGCCTTCAGATGTCTTCTAAAAGTCGGATAGTTGTTTATTTCCTTGACATCTGATGGGAGGGCGTTCCACAGGGCGGGCGCCATTACTGAGAAGGCCCTCTGCCTGGTTCCCTGTAACCTCACTTGTTGAAGTGAGAGAACTGCCAGAAGGCCCTCGGAGCTGGACCTCAGTGTCCGGGCTGAACGCTGGGGATGGAAATGCTCCTTCAGGTATACTGGGCTGAGGCCAACTTTGAATTGTGCTTGGAAATGTACTGGGAGCCAATGTAGGCCTTTCAGGACCTGTGTAATATGGTCTTGGCAGCCACCAGTCACCAGTCTAGCTGCCTCATTCTGGATTAGTTGTCGTTACTGTGTCACCTTCAAAGGTAGCCCCACGTAGAACCCTTTATTTTATGTTGTTATTGTGTTGTAATCCACTCTGTCACCTTCAGGTAAAAGGTAGGTCATAAATTATAAAAATAAACCTATGGCTAAAGTTGCAGATGACCAGCATCAGTTTCTTTTTCTTCAACTCCATTGTGCTAATATTATCTGATATTTCTGCAAATGGTTATTATGAATTCCTCATAGTAAACAGAGATAAACAAGTGGCACAAAACCAGCCGTGGATTTAGCATCCAACTGTAATAATACAATCTGTCAAAAAAAATCACCTCAATTACTGCAAAGAAACAGAAACTCAGAGCCCTTCTCACTCTCCCTCAAGCCCTTTGAAATGTAAAGCTATGCCGTCTGGTGTAATTTAATTTGAAGCTCATCAGTTTCCTGGGCCTTAGATCAGAAAAGTCTCACGAGCTTTAGGAAGAAAACACACACATATACACACAAAACACAGAGAGCTATAGGCAGTCAAACTTCAGTGGTTTGGAAGATTCAAGCACTCCCTCGGCCTCATTAGTGCTTTCATTCCTTCTTTACAGTGTCAGAGAGAGCAGGCTTCTTTCTTCATCCCCGTCTGCCACCCACATTTGTCTCAACACTAAGAAACCTCAGGCATCTATCTGCTTGCCAGGGACCTGCCACTTTCCCTCAAAAAGAGAGATGGCCAAATCTTCAGGTAGGCATCATTCCATCCACTGTCTAGGCTCAACTATTTACTGTAAAGGCAATTCCACATATCCAGTTCACATTCTGCTACATATGTTATGTACACAACCAAAAAATGCAGTTCTTCCGTGCTCCAATCATTTCAGGTGTAAACATATGATTTGGTTAGGATGTTTTCACAAGCAACATGAAGTAATAAAGGGCACTGACTAGAAAGCGTGCCACTTGAGATCACCCTTCCATTGCTCTGAGCATCCTTTTAACTGAGAGTGGCTAGATGTCGCTGAACTACATCTCCCATCATTTCTTGCTACTGGTCATGCTAGCTGGGGCTGCTGGGAACTATAGTTCAGCAACGTCTGCAGTAATACAGGTTAGCCACCCCTACTTTAAACACCACCCAGCTTCAAACTAACAAGATCTGTGTCAGTCCCAGACTTTAGGGATCCCGTGGCAAGATGCCCTTAGTGGACATTGGGTCCCACTGTTTTCTATTGTCACCACTGCCCATTCACTTGACCTCTGCATCATAGCTCAATCCATAGCATGGGGAAAAGAGAAGCCATGTGGAAGTTTCTTGCTCCTCACACTGTCCCCATATTGGAAAGAGCAAGTGACTAGGCAGCAAGAGCAATGAACAGAATAGGTCCAGAAACCTCTAGAACTCAGTAGCAGGCCCCAGCAGGTATACATACGTCTGTGCTGGCTTCCTGACACTGGCCCTGAACAGGAAACTGACCTTCTGTTACACAACAACCAGAGATAATTGAAAGTGAAAGAATGGCTGAGACAGGGGTGAAATAAAGTCCTCCAAACAGCATTGGCCTTCCAGGGAATCTCCACCCAGCCTTTGTAATGAATATTCTGTGCTGTCTATTGTCCCCTTTCATTCCAACGTGGATTCCAACATGTAGATGTCATACTATCCCATTCATCTACTTCCAGGAAGAGAGGGAAAGGCAAGCAAAAGGGTACTGATCTTGTCTGTCTAAGATGAAGGGGAAAGAATCAAGTGTGTCTCTCTGCTCGTTAGTCACTTGTCAGTTTTGTCTTTTTGACCGAATAGCGCCAGGTAGCATGGGAAGCCAGATATTACCATTCTGTCAGGGGATGCAGGCTGGAAACATCCATCAATTTTACAATACAATAGTTCCAGTCAGCATATCATCCCTTCAGGGTTGGGGGAAAGGCAAGAAAAGTTAGAGGCTGTCCTTACCTAGTAGCTGCAGGAGTGGAGAGGCTATCAGTGTTTTTATTCCATGTTCCAATTTATCAGGAGTTGTATTTGACTAGGGAACTTAGGTGAGGGTTTTTTAAAAAGTCATCTAGCTCGTGTCATAGAGAGCCAGTGTGGTGTAGTGGTTAAGAGCGGTAGTCTCGTAATCTGGGGAACCGGGTTCGCGTCTCCGCTCCTCCACATGCAGCTGCTGGGTGACCTTGGGCCAGTCATACTTCTTTGAAGTCTCTCAGCCCCACTTACCTCACAGAGTGTTTGTTGTGGGGGAGGAAGGGAAAAGGAGATTGTTAGCCGCTTTGAGACTCCTTAAAGGGAGTGAAAGGTGGGATATCAAATCCAAAACTCTTCTTCTCTTCTTCTTCATAGCTTTTTTCATTGTTTTCAACTAAGGTCCCCAACATCATCTCTGTGGGTATAAAGGCACCCTTGAGGACTTTTCCTGCTGCCTGTGAAGTCTCAAAGCCTCTTCCTTGCCCCCAACAACTGCCCCTCTCAACATGAGATGGCAAGCAAGGACCGGTAACTTTCCCGCCTTTTGAAAAAAGCTGAAGGATGCCAAGGGAAAGAATGCCACACTCTTTTACTTTCTTTCAACTCAATGTGGGAGGAGGAAAATGGAGCAACCCATGGGGAGGCAGGGGGAGAAAGTGGGGTGTCATAGGAGAGGGTGAATAGAAGATGCCCATGGACATCTAATCCAGTAAAATGGATTCCCCTGAAATTGTATTCCCTACCCCACACCCCAGGGTTCCCTCCAACCCAACCATCATCAAATTATAGATCCTATCTGTCTCCACTGACTTGTAAAGATTACAGATCTAATGCTTTCTAGCACTGCTGTGGTTCAAAAAAAATTGATCAGAGATATGGGTCCTTATGGAAACCATTTTTAACAAAGGATCCCCTCAAAACTAACATTAAAATCATATATACGCTCTGTAATTTATTGATGATTTTGTTGTCATTCTCTGTAAAAATCTTGAAAAACCATTAGGATCTGTGCCTTGGATTAATATTTTTGTGGTGATGGCAAACACTAGATCTGAGACTTGCTGTGAAGTCTAACAACGGTTGTTTTGGGTGGAAGGGTGTACAATTATGCAAATTGAATAGGATCCCTTTGTTTTTATTTTTTATTTAACAGAATTCATATACTGCTTAATTGTAAATAAAACCTCTAAGCAGTTTTTATTGGATCTGACTTTTGCGTACACCCATTGGAAGGGCAAATAATTTCTGTGTGTGCGCACCCTCTGGCAGGAGTAGGGTACAGTGACCCACAGAAGCAGAGAGATAAGCAATCAGAAGGTGTGAGGCTCACAACATTCTCTCAAAATTCATAATATGCCCACAGGCCCAAACAGGTTGGAAAGTCCCAATATACAAGTTAGTTTTCCTCAGCCCAGGATAAACTAACAAAAAAGAATCAAGAGCCCATGGAAAATAAATAAGGCTAAACAGACACCAAAGTATTGCAAACATAGCAGTTGGAAGGTGAGGTAGGAGATATACAAATGAACTGAAAGCAGAGACAAACTACACATGCTCCAATTCTGGAATTAATTGAAGTAATTATCAACATTTAAGAGGAACAGAGTGAACCCATAGAATAATAAAAAAGAGAAGAGATTTAGTCTCATTCTTTCCACACAATCATGTCTGATATGTGTTCCAGGTGCCTTCAATAAATGACCCAATTTCATTTCCATCTTTGTCCAGTAAGAGCCAACATTTGCCAGAATATACTAAAATGCACCCATGGCCACAATCTCATTCCTTATGGAGCAGGACTATTTCTTTATCCGTGAACACAAATAAAATTCATTTGCTAATTACAGCATTCTGGGAATAAAGATTTCAATAAAATCTGCTAACTTGTTCAGCCTTGTTAAAATAGAGGGGAATGCCTGCTGGCAATAACTTTTTGCTGAAATAATTATTATTCCCTTCTATTATCTTACTAAGGCTGAGTAAGGTCATTTCCAGACAACCTATATAGTTAGCATTCATTCTGATTTCTTTGTGGGGAGGTTATATGACACTGCATTAAGCAATTGTTATCCCAGTTTCCAGTGCATTTCTCCATCATTTTCCTTAATACAGAAAGTACAGGTCATTTGTTGGGGGCTGGGATTGGAAACAAATTTCTCATAAAAGAGCACAAAATCCTGTTTAGCTGCAAAACCTTGAATTTGCCATATTAGAAAATGGGCTCTTTGCCCCTTTCCCCCAGCTTTCACAGAAAAGCAGGACCCCCAAGTTTCCTTAAGTTTGTTTAGCCCTCATCTGGTTAATTTGTTAAGAGTTATGAAGACCTAAAACATTTCCTTCCATTCTTTAAGCAGTCTGCTTTTGTTTTACTGAAAATTGTGCAGTGAGGACCCAGCTGGTATGGAGATGAGTGCCCTATGAATGCTTATTGGTTGTAATTACAGATTACAAATACATTGGACCTAGTTGTCAAATATGGGCCTCATAGTAGGTCAGTCCATTCCAAATCTCACATCTGGATAATCAAACTATCATTAAATCACATTAAGTGGGCAGTTATACAACTAAGCACTCATGCAAGAAACCAGTTCTGTGGTTTGTCATCCTTATAAAGCTCATAGTTTAAAAACAAGGTTCAATGACTATTTTATTTATATAAAAACATATATAAAAGCATTGACAGTATAATTTATTCATCCTAACCAGAGTGGAAGTTAAGGCATTGCTGGCACATGTAGGCTAGCCCTGGCTAGGCTAGAGTGATTTCAAAACTGCAAATAGGACAGTGAACTGTGTTTATGGCATGCAACTTATGAAGCAGCCCTTTATCATAGCCTACTTACAGATTGATGGCTGTTTCTCTAGGGAGTAAGATGTAGTATATTGACTATGAATGTGTGATCTGTAGCCCAGGAAGTCCCTGGTTCAAATTTCAGTTTGGCTACAAATTCATTAAGTGGTCTTCAGGAAAACTGCTATTCTCCCAACTCGTTCTCCCTCTTTTGCAACATGTGAATAATACATATAGCCCTTCTAGGGCTGCTAAAAGGTTTGCTGTGGAGGTGGGGAACTTGTGGCTCTCCAGTCAGTAACAGCTTGTAAGCTGGTGTGGGTCAAATGAGAGGGGCAAGATGTGGGGAGTTTGGTGTGGTGCAGTGTGAGCGTCGGATTCTGTTGGGAAGTCAGGAGAGGAACAGTGCCCCACTGTACCACCTCAGCTATAGCTACTGCCTGCAGCCATGCTGACTGGAGCTGGTGGGAGTTGTAGTCCAAAACACGACTTGGTTGGTAGGCAACAATATGAGAGACTGGGAAGAGACAGCAAAGAACAGAGCACCCAGTGTGCCAACAAAATGTCATCAACAGATACAATGTGCATTCTCAGAACAAGAAACAAGTATACTGAGTTTGGCACCACTGGCATGCCACTAAGGAGGACTTCGCACCAATGTTGTTCTAGGCGCATTTTGTAACAAGAAATTTCATTAGCACAAGCAGTTTTTGAGCTCTGGGCACAGTACTGAGCCTAAGATTTCAAATTAAAACTGCAGAGTGGAAGGAAAGGAGGACCCTTTTCTGCCTCCCCACTTCCAGCTACTCTCTGAAGACTGGAGAAGAGACCCTCTTGAGAATATTCGGGAGGGGTGGGCAGAGGGAGGATATGTGAAAAAATGAACATAATATTTAAGCTGCAGTTCATTCATTTTCAACTTTGTATGCTTGTTATAAAAAAGTGTGCCATTGCGGCACCCATAAGCTAGGTTTAGCTCCTAGCTTTCATATCTCAGTTTCAAACACTGCTTCCTACCTTCATGGCCCCTGTTCCTCATTCCAACATTATGTGGTAAAGGACCCAAAGTGCAAAATGTGGACAAATGGAGAGGCGAGATTCAAAGCACAACTTCTTCTCTTCCCTCTCTCTACTTGATGCATGTGTAAAGAGGATGGGGGGGGAGCTACTCCCAAGTCAGTGGGGACCTAGAATCTATGTGGTCAGTCCTATCTTGGGCTCCTTGAAATAGCCTGAACAAATGACTTTTCAACCTGCACTTCTTAAGCCCCACCACCAAGGCACATAGTGTAGAACGACACCTACTTTTCACTATTTTAAAATAACATCCTACATTTGTTTCAAGACTGTCACCTAAATAGATTACCAAAAATTGTAGCTATGTTTTATGGGGGGAAAGCATGCCTGGACTGTTTGCTAATCCCTTGAGTGGAGCAGCCAGTCTTGTCCACTGCCTTAAAGCTAATCTTCCCCATAGTTTGCTTTTAGGTATCCATGTTGCCTTAAAAACTTGGGGGTGGCAGATGTTATTACCCTTGCTAACAGATTGACTCACTGTTATGGCTTGAGAGATATTATTCCTGTACAAAGACATACACAAATTTAAAGGCTATATAAAATGTGTAGTTACAGTAACTATTCATTCTCCCTTTTCTTCATTTTGGAGATTCAGATACTGTTGATAATCAATCTAGTCTAGCAGCCAGAGGAACACAAATTGCGATGTTATACCAATTAAAAGGTTATTGGTCTCAAATACTGTCAAGAGTATGCACAATAAATAATATAGAAAATAATGAAATAAATCTATACAACCGATGTTTTGCATGTATCATTTCTTCAGCTATGATAAAGTGCTATGATAAAGCAGACTTGAATGATAAAACTGGTATTTTTTGCAATTATCTCAGTTATCACTGAACTAGAAAATGACTGCAGTCACAATCTATTTTAAGATACAAAAAGGCCATTCCATTGGCAGTTATACAAAGGAATTGTAACTAACCAATAAAATGACTACTATTTACATATGGGCAAGTAACCCAGTTGTTTGGTCTTTTATTAAAAGGATAATACAGATGGACTTCAAGATCTCATCAAGTAATGATGAGACTCAAATCCTACGCCACTAGGAGTCTCTCCAGAATATAAGATTCTGGTGGCTAACACCCCAGAGGACAGGATCACACTTCAAAACAACCTTGACAGATTAGAGAACTGGGCCAAAACAAACAAGATGAATTTTAACAGGGAGAAATGTAAAGTATTGCACTTGGGCAAAAAAAATGAGAGGCACAAATACAAGATGGGTGACACCTGGCTTGAGAGCAGTACATGTGAAAAGGATCTAGAAGTCTTGGTTGACCACAAACTTGACATGAGCCAACAGTGTGACGTGGCAGCTAAAAAAGCCATTGCAATTCTGGGCTGCATCAATAGGAGTATAGCATCTAGATCAAGGGAAGTAATAGTGCCACTGTATTCTACTCTGGTCAGACCTCACCTGGAGTACTGTGTCCAGTTCTGGGCACCACAGTTCAAGAAGGACACTGACAAACTGGAACTTGTCCAGAGGAGGGCAACCAAAATGGTCAAAGGCCTGGAAACGATGCCTTATGAGGAACGGCTAAGGGAGCTGGGCATGTTTAGCCTGGAGAAGAGGAGGTTAAGGGGTGATATGATAGCCATGTTCAAATATATAAAAGGATGTCACATAGAGGAGGGAGAAAGGTTGTTTTCTGCTGCTCCAGAGAAGCGGACACGGAGCAATGGATCCAAACTACAAGAAAGAAGATTCCACCTAAACATTAGGAAGAACTTCCTGACAGTAAGAGCTGTTCGACAGTGGAATTTGCTGCCAAGGAGTGTGGTGGAGTCTCCTTCTTTGGAGGTCTTTAAGCAGAGGCTTGACAACCATATGTCAGGAATGCTCTGATGGTGTTTCCTGCTTGGCAGGGGGTTGGACTCGATGGCCCTTGTGGTCTCTTCCAACTCTATGATTCTAAGATTCTCATCTAAGAAAAAAAGAAACTCTCCCATTTGCAGTATAGTTGCAGTATAGTTGAGTCAGAAGGGGTACCCAGCTCCCAGCCCTGTTTTCTGACTGCAGGAAGCTACAGTAGAAGATCCCAGAAAAAACAAACCAAGAACAGCAGTCAGTGAAGAAGTAGCAAGATGAATTTTCTGATTGACACTAGTGGCAGGGAATTCCTTCTCATCTGGGAGGTCATGTTTCCCTTGCCCCCATGATAGGCCGAGGGTAATACATCCCACAGCATTCACAAAATCAGTTCCCATTTTTTAAAAAGTTGACACAGTGACCACTATTTGATAGCTACCACATAAAAAGCTACTCTAGTGAACATGACAACAATCGTGTGGCAACTGTTCAACTATTTACACCATTCACTGCTAAAAGTGTACTATGCATACAGGGGGTCAGTGAGACCTTATGCCTTCTGTTATATCTCCTTCCTTGCTGAGATGAAGAGGATACCTCTCTGCCTTTGCCCCAGAAGTGTGATTCATCCTTGGTAGAACGATTGAACCACAGTAATCAAAGCTACAGTCATAAACTTTAGGGGAGATGTACCAACTAATGCCAAAAGTAAAATACATGCTTGAAATTTAAGTATCATTTTTTGTAACTTTTTTGTAAATCTTACCTGACAAAGCCAACAGATACAGAAACTCTCTTATCTCATGGAGGCATTGTCTCACAGGCATGAGTAAAACCACTGGGGAACTGTAACATGTGTTTTGCAGAAGCAGACCTGTTTCAGGTTTTGAGGAAAATAATGAATGATAACTTAGGAAGCTTCCACTTCTCAACCCAGCCTCTGCAGCACCAACATTCAGAGTGTGCCACCTCCTGTGACCTCTCAGTCTGGTTGACAATGTGACAAGCAAGGCAGTCCGAGCCTAAGGCAGAAGGTCCAAAAGTCATTTCTTCTTGTGTCCCGAGGCACTGGCAGCTATACCGTGTTCAGCCATACTGGACATGACACATCCACTCCAAGACCTTTTGACCCAGTGTCTGGACTCTGGGTCAATGGAAAGTTATAGGTCACTTACTAGACTCTGAAGATCACTGAATATTTGACAGGTGGTAAATAACTATTAACAGTCACAAAACATCTCCAGCAGAAAAGAAAAGAAAATGTATGAAGCCTAATGGGAAAACAAACAGAAGAACTGGACACCCTGAATTTTGGGAATATCCATTAAAAATAAAAATATAGAGTTGTATGTATAAATAGTTTAAATACAAAGCTCCACTATTTCACAAGTTCTTCAAGAGGCTTTTAGGCTAATTCAAACAATCACGTTTGCATTAGTGCCTGACTTTTTTGGTGGGAGAATCTAATCTTGTGGAACTTTTCATAAGGATTCTAGTCACCCCACCACCTCATGCTAGGCAAGATTTAAAACTAAGCATAAATGTTCTCCTTATACCCACTAGTTCTGATATATAAATGCCTCCCACTTCCTAACTTGTATAGCTTACAAGATATAAATAAAATAAACACATAAGGATGACAGCTTGTGATGTGACAGCAAGAGGACTGAAATGGTTTCATCTTGCTAGAGCCTATCTTCACATTTCTGTCAGTGAAGTGGTGTAAAGAACAGTCCAAGGCCAATTCACATGACCTCTTTATGATGATTATGTAGTAAAGCCACCGCAGGTTGACTCTCCTTCCCCTTCCTTTTTTCGGCACTGACTAGTCTTGAGAATGTTCCACTACATCTCTAACATGTGTGGAGTCTACAATTCAGCACCTCCTAAAAAAGCTTTGAAATGTAAATGCAGCCAGGAGTGGTGAGGTGCTATCTCAACATGTCTCACAGCATTCACAAGACCAATTACTAAGCCCAAAAAAGAAAACACATGGTGACTTCACCATTTAACAGCCATAACATGCAAAAAGACTGTAGAGAACTGAACAACAATTATTACAGTCTCTGGTAAATGTTTCTCATTTCTCAGATAATTATACACAGAAATGGGAAAAAGTCAGACAGTTCAGAATTTGGGGAGGAATGATTCACCTAGACATGGGAGAGAAGCTATGAGACCCCCCCCCATGAGACCCCCCCCAGCCATTTTCTCAAAACTAAAAATCCACCCACAGTTCCAAAAAGACTGGGGATGCTTCCACTGACCATCTGAAGAAAGGACTGAGGGATGTGATTTGGAATATCATATATCTGCCTACATTCCTCCATGATTGGGAGGTGGACAAAAATTTCTATAAATTGCTTCAAAGCCCTGACTGGCCAAAGGTTCTGCAATACTGGTGTAAGGAAAGGACACTAAATGGATCTCGCAATGGCGGGCAAGTGTATGGGAGTTATTACCTCTAGGTTAAATTATTACAATGTGTTATACACAGAGCTGCCTCTGAAGTCAGTTTGGAAAGTTCAGCTGGTGTAGAATTCACTGGCCAGGTTGCTCAACGAGGCAAGGCAGTTTGAGCATATAATGCCAATCCTTGACCGACTGCACTGGTTGCCAGTTAATTTGTGGGCCCAATTCAAAGTGCTGCTTTTGACCTATAAAGCCTTAAACGGCTCAGGACCACAATGCCTCAAGGACTGCCTCTCCCCACATGAACCAACCCAGACTCTGTGATCATCATCTGAGGCCCTTCTTCATGTGCCTCTTCCACGAGAGGTCCGGAAGGTGGCAACACGAGAACAGGCCTATTCTGCAGTAGCTCTCTTCTTGTGGAATGCTCTCCCTAGGTAGGCTCACCTGGTGCCTTTGTTACATATCTTTAGGCAGCATTCAAAAATATTTCACTTTTCCCAGGCTTTTGGCTAATTAAACAATCTATGACCTTCTAAACTGGAGGTTTTGGTTTTTGTTTATTATTATGGTATGCATTTTTGTGTTTTTATATTGTAAATCACCCTGTGATCCTTGGATGAAAAGCAGCATAGAAATTTAACAAATAATAAAGACAATTAGACAAATTCTGTAGTCTCTCCTATTTAATCACAGCAAATGTCGGTTTTAGAGAAGGGGTGATAACCTTTGGCCCTCTAGATGTTGCTGAACTACAACTCCCATCAACCCCAGCAAGCATGGCCAATGGCCATGGGTGACTGGAGTTTTAGTGCAGCTACATCTAGAGGAATAAAGGTTCCCCACACCTGTTGTAGAGTAAGACCTCCAGATATGCTCTCAGTGAATTATGAGAAAGATATGGCATTAGGTACTACTGGTACTTGAAATGTGCAGGAAACAAGCCATTACAGTATTTAACAGTGAGCCCTTGAACCGAGCCAGAAGTAAACTGTAGGCAGCACAGTTACATTAAACCATAGTGAGGTGACTTCTGAATTTTAGTCAAAGCACAGACTTCTGAATCCTGCAGTAACTGAAAGTTTCTGAGCTAACTTCAAGGGCAATCCTGCAAAGAGACTATTAACAGTAGTCTACACAAAATGCTACAACTGTATGAATGATGAAAACAAAATGTCAATCAGTGAAATTGGGTTGCAGTCAACCCACCAGCAAGCAATAGTAGAAAGCACTCCTGAAGATTTAGAAGAGCCTCAAAAGCATTCTTGTGTCAGAATGAATCACACAGCGATTGCCAATGATGTCTGGTAGGTAGCTGGGTGTTTACAATTCCGTATAGAAGCACTTAATTCCAACAAACATCTGGTGGTTGACAACCATCAATATCCTACTTCCTTCAGTAACTGGGGGAAAAAATCTTATTGGAACAGATACATATTTTAGTTTAGATCCTTCTCACTTTAGTTCTTGTTCCAAATATTAACAAAATGTAAGTGATAGTTAATCAACCCCCCATTCCAATATATGAAGAAGCATTCCCTTCCATAGCCTATCAAATTGTACAGAATGCTGTTGCATCTCACACCATATCCTAGACAATCTTGACAGGTTTTGTTGTTGTTAAAAAAACATCAACACTACCAGTTACTGAGAATCCACAAACTGATGGAAACTGACATGCAGCTGGGGGCTGCCACCCAACATGTAGCCTGTCGGTTAAAAGCCATTGAGAACCAGCTGTCAGTAAACGTCTGTGGAAATGTACACGTCAGTAAGAATGGCAAGATGGGTCATAGGCAGTGCTTCCCCCAGACTATGTGCTTGATCCTCGTTCTGAGACAAAAGAAAACAAGCCCATTGTTCAATCTCTGGAATGCGGTCCAAAGCATAAGATCAATGTCATCTATGGAACACAATCAGGTTTCATAAATCCCTGGCAGCTGTTCCAGCAAAGAAGCCAGTCTTGCAAGAATTCAGGCTTTTTAAAAGTGGAAAGGGTGGGGAGGGGAGCAAATCAGTGCCTGGCCATGAAAACAACCAGATATATAATCTTAGAGCTATTAACAAGAGCACACTGAACTAAGATTAATTTTGTGATGAATCGAAAAGAAAGATTTTCCCCACTCTGCAGATTCCTACCATAAAATGCTACTCTGAAGAAAGAAAAATGTTAGGGTCAAGTTGAATTAGCATGGGACCTCTGATAAATCAAGGGTAACATTGCTGCGATAAAGGAAGATACATCATCAAAATCTTAAGTGAAAGTGAAGAGGATAATTTTTGAAGAACAATTTGGATTCATAGATGAGTACAAAGGAAGCTGGGAACACAGAAAACTGCTTTATATACTGAGCTCTGGAGCCAAGTGAGGATTCCCAGGTAAGATCCTCCCTCTATTGTGTGGGCAGGTAGTCCCTCCCCCCACCTGGCCTGGTCTCCTTGGCAATGCTTCCCCCAGGCGGGATTGGACAACTGACTGAGGTAGGCGGAGACCTCCAGGTATCCTACCTGAGGGAAGGCGAAGCCAAGCCTATGCTGATGGAGCCACTCCAGATCCAGGGGCTGTGCGCGTCTATGCAAAGGGCGCCCCCCGTTTTATGCGGGGAGCGGTCATTATATACTGAGTGAGACCAGTGGTCAGTCTTGCTCAGTTCTGGCTCTTCAGGATTTCAGACAGGAGCTTTTCCTAGCCCTACTTTGAGATGCGTAGGACCTTTTCTGTTCAAAACATGTGCTCTACTGAACTACCGCCATTTTCCATCTTTGAGAATCCACAGATATGAACACATCAGTTAATAGATCTCTCTCTCTCTCTTGCTTTTAAGCATAACAATCAGGACTTTAGTACTGCTTCAGTGCATACAGCACACCAGTTATAAGTAATATATCAACATTTCCTACCCAACACATTGAGGCAGGGGAGACAGAGTTGTTCCCCAAGAGATGCTATGAAAATGCCATATCTTCTCCAAGGTACATAATGTCCCTAGTGGTCTGCTCCATGGCCCAGTCGCCAAAAGAAAGCAACATGGCTAGATCAGCTCTTCCTAGTCAAAAGACGTACTTTAAAAAGGAACACAAGCAAAACAATTCCATAAGGACCTCCCAACGTCTGCCTGGTGGTCTCTAGAGCTCTCTAAACTGCAAGTTCTATTAATCTGCAAAATGTGCCACTTGATTTTTAATTTGTGATACACAAACTGTGGAGCCATTAGGAGAGAACAGCAATATAATTATTTTGACATGATTTACATGTGGAAAATAAAAACAATTGTAGTGGATACCTCTAGAGGCTCTACATAAGTCACGTTAAATTCTCTTAAGACCTACTATATTATCATTGAAATGCTTCACACTAGATTCTGCACCTGGCATTTTCCACTGTTGACCAGACACCAATCAAGATGTTGCTTTTGCCCATAAAGTCCTGAATGTCCTCAGACAAATATACCCAGGGAACATTTTCTTCCCCCATTTTGCTTTGGTTAAGCTGTTTTATTTTATCCATTCCAATTCAGCAAAAAAGAATTTGACTAATAGAAGAATAAGTTATTAATTGGCTTAAACTATACCACCATTCAAATTCAAATTAATGACAAGTCACAAGCAACATTCCTTAATCCTTTCAGCACTTGGGAGACAACTATTCACTGTTCCATTTTGATGAGTATTGTCTATAAACTTCACCCCCTTCCACTTGTGTCCCAATAATGCTTTCTTATCTAGCCCACCTACTCCTCTTCCTTATACATTCCCTATTATATGGATTCAACTAAAACTAAATATTCAAGGACAAAGACTTTGGTAGCATGTGGCTTCCTAACTGAGGACTTCAACACAAGAGTTTATTCTCACCTTAAAACTTTAAGGGTGAAAGAGCCTTTTCACAAGAACTGGCAATACACTAGTCAGATATAAGGCAGATAGTTTAAAACAACCTTTCTAGCCTGGTGAACTCCAGATGTTTTGAATTACAACTCCCATCATCCCAAAACTTCTGGAGGGCACTAGGTTGGGGAAAGCTGATTCAGAACATCTGCTTCTTGGTCACTCTGCACTTCCCCCTGGTGGTTCCCACACATCCAACCTGTTTTTACTTTGGAATAGTTTTCAATATTTGATAACTTTTTTATTTATTATAGTTATACAAGCATATTTTCTCCCTTAGGACTCCTGAGCACTTTATAATCTACACATTTAAAAAAGCAATAGGCAGCATCATTAGAATAAATGAAGAACACAGCATCACAGAAGCAGCTAATTAATCAAATCAATTAAAATCCAATTTCCATGACATTACAGCATTGTAGGCTGTGTTAATTCTTCCAAAATAAGTATTTAGTCCATTAATCCAAAATAATTATTTCATATTTAGTGGAAGTGTCATCAATCTGGCCCAATTTTGTGATGTGTGACAGCACCAAAGAGGTCTGGCTAGCTTAGATGACCCCAGGGATCCTATAACTGTTATAGAATAACCCATTTACAGTGAGACTGCAAAAACTAAATAATAAAAAAGTGAATTTCAGTTTTAAAAGTATGCCAGGGTTTGGCTAGTTTTGTTCTCATGTTCCTTTCAAAAGGAAACTAAACTGAAAAAGCCCTGTTCCCATGGAACTTCTCACTGCTTAAAGAAGTAGAATGAGCACAACATTTAATAAAATCATAGAATTGTAAAGTTGGAAGGGTAATCTAGCCCAATGCCCTGCAATGAAGGAATCCCAACTAAAGCATTCATGGCAGATGGCCATCCAGTCTCTGCTTAAAAACTTCCAAGGAAAGAGAGTTCACCACCTCTCATGGGAGTCTGTTCCTCCACCAAACAGCTCTTATTGTTATTCCTAATTTTTAGTCAGAAGCTTCTTTCTTGTAACTTGAATCCATTGGTTTGGGGCCTACCCTCTGGAGCAGGAGGAAACAAGTTTGCTCCATCCTCCGTGTGACATCCCTTTAGATATTTGTTGTCGTCTATCCTATTTCTTCTCAATCTCCTCTTTACAAGGCTAAACATACCCAATTCCCTCAAATGTTCCTCATAATGCTTGGTTTCTAGACCCGTTATCCTTCTTAAGTTGTGGTGCCCAGAACTGGGCACAGTACTCTAAGTGTGGTCTGACCAAGGCAGAACAGAGTGGTACTATTACTTCCCTCTTGATGGCTCCCCAGTGTTATAGACTAAGGCAGGGGGTACTTTTTGTGTAAAGGGGTCTGTACATGCCTAGCGGTGTCTATGTTAAGAAAGGCTTTGTTGTTGTTGTTGTTGTTGCTGCTGCTGCTGCTGTTTCCATTTCCAGTGGGCATGAGCAGGGCTTCCTGTACTGACATAACACCATGACATCTTGTACCATGCTGGTGCACAACACTTATGAATATGTATAGTGCAGCTTTACAATATCAAGGAAGGCTTTCAAGTGTTGCAACAGAAGTCCATAATCTCCACCAAATCCAGATCCTTGTCTGACTCAGTTCCTCTTTGGGCATAACTTCAATCCTGCCATCAAATTCTGCTTCAAAGTGGAATTGGGTAAGCCCCCCCACCCCCCAAAAGCAGAACTGACTGAGGTGTTCCTATCCTCTCTTCCCCTGCCCCCTCTCTTTCTGCCACAGACAGTGCTACAGTTCACCAGTTCTAACTCTTGGACGCTTTTTAAAATTCCTGCAGTAAAAAATGAACCAGACTGGAGTTAGCTTTGACTGTGGAGACTGCATTAGTAACACCTGTCCTGCAATATGTGGCTTGGAACTATGGCATCCTCTACAAAGGGCAAAGACAGATGGACTTCTCAGCTAGAAAGCAATTAAAACACCTCTCAAGCTATCCAGTGTGCCACAGGACAGAAACCACAGAGTCCTAAAGGCCTTCTAATGAAAACATGGGGGGGGGTGTATTTTGTTTGGTGAAGATATTCATACACTCTGCACACATGCACACAGGTACTCACACTGAGACTGCCACAGAGGGATAATTAAACTGAGAACATGAGTGAACGCTCCCAGAAATGGCAGGTTACAGTTTAATAAGCAGCTCACAATGTCATTAAAATGCTCACCCTGGGAGAGCATCTTTAGAGAGGCTTTCATTTGCATTCCATGACCTGATATTCTGAGAACTTGGCAGATAGGAAGAAAGAGCTGGCTTTTGGAACTAACAGGATCCAAGGCGCCCACTCGCGTTTTCTCCCATCTTCATCCCATACATCAGAATCTCAGTGCTTCAGAGGCAACACATCACTTTCAGCAATTGCAGAAATGCTGATTGGAATAACAAAGTACTGTACCCAGCACTCTCTAGGTACTAGGAAAATGGATATATATGATTGTGGAAAGAGCTCTCCTCATGACTATTTCTTGGGCTACCTATTTTCTACACATTTTTGTCTTGACCAGCTTCACCACCCTGAGCAAAAGAACCACCAGCAAGCTGGAAAATAGGCAAAAATAACAGGCTGTGCATGGAAAACCTGTGACCTTTCACTTAGAAGACAATGCCTCTTAACTGTAACTGTAACAGGAAAGTGATAAACTGGGATTCAGCTAATGAATCCTGTCAGCAGATGCCCTATACAAGGACTTCCACATGTGAAACAGGCTTTCTTCCCTCCCCTCGGCATGCCCCTCAGAATTGGCTTGGGGGCTGTCGAGAGAGGGAGAGGAGCTGTGAGTTGTTCAGTCAAGCAAGCTGAAATACCTGCCATGGCACAACAATTGTCTTAGCGCAACATTAAATTCATTTCACAGTAAGGCAGAATATACAGGCTTCAGTCCATCATGGCATCAATAATCCAGCAGCCACTTTCTTCTCATTCCTCCCTGTAGGACTGCAAATCCCAAACTCTAACTCATAAAATGGAAGCACACTATACTGGGAACTGTAGTCTGTTAAGGGTTCTGGGAACTGTAGCTCTGTGAGAGGTAAACTACATTTCCTATGATTTTTCAGGGGGAGGGGACGTGTTAAAAGTGCTTTAGACGTATGGTATGTGTGTGCAGCCTGTACTTACCTTGCTGCAAATACAAAAGGATTGCCTAGCAACCAGCTGGCCCATACTTTAGCCTAAACAATTTACTTTATTGAGGCTGTTGTGAAGGCAAGTTCTGCAGCACTTGAAGTACCACTTGCCTTACACATTCACATTTGGAGGGGTTCAAGTAAACAGGTGAAGGACTTGCCAAGCACAAATACAGACACCTATGCTAGAAAGGGCAAGCAGCACAGGACCAAGAAGCTATCTGCAAGATATCCAAAAAGGCAAGCCAATTAGAGCAGGTAGCTCAGAATGAGAGGCTCAAAATAGATGTTGCAAAAGGTGGGAGAGGGAAGCCAGATGAAAGAGAGCAGTACAGAATTTTTCCACACATTTCCTGTCATTTGTTGGGTTTCAGGCTCATAAATAAGTAATGCTAAAATTACCAAAGGAACTGGACATCAGTAATTCATAAGTTCCATTCCTGCTTGGTTGCAGAATGGCCAAAGAGAGTCTTGTCCTATGTACCTCTCTGTAAGCCAGTTTCCTCTTATAAAAATCAAATAAACACATTTTATATCTTACCCTTTATGAATGGCTTAGGGCAGGTTTTAACATGCTTATGATCCAAAAAATAAAAACAGAGTCTAAAAAACATAAACTGTAAACTATCAAATATCACAAAAAACAGACCTTATTATAACCCCAACCAATTCCCCCTGCCTCCCGTCCCAATCTGATAATAAATGCAGTTGCTAAAAGCTAACAAAAATAGAATTGCTTTATAATTTGTTTGGAAGATGCTCGAGTTGGGCTTTAATGAATCTCCAAGGACAGAAAGTGAGTGTCATGGAGTTGCTGTCAGTCATCCTTCGAGATTTTAAAGTGACACAGGGGAAGAAGTAATTTGTTAGATATGAGATGCCAAAAGGCAAACTATCACCAGGTCCTGCAAGCAGGTCATCAACACCTCATGATCAGTAATATCAAAAGGCACTGAAATATCCAATGGGGTCCATAGGACATTATTTACCCTGTTCATCTCTGGGCTCAAAGAGTTGATCAGCGCTAGAAAAGAAATCCTCAAGTCATACCTGGGCCAGACTAACAGTTTTACAGAAAACTGGTAGCATCTTGGGGTGTCTGAAGTTACAGTGACCAGCACAAGAGGACTGAAATAAGGTAGTGATTCTTCCTCAATGGTGCCACACAATCAACCCAAATAGTCCCCATCCCTGGGAGTAGCTGGGGGGGACAGCTGCCCTCCCAATCAATAAAAATACAAAGCTAACTGAGGTTCTACACACACACACACACACACACACACACACACACACCCTGCTTTAAAGCTCTGTGTCCAAATGGGGCAAAAGGTAAGTGTGTATAAGCCCTCAGTCTGGTAGTGCTGATGGAAGAGCTGGGTGACACACCCCCCCCCCCCACTTTGACAAACTGCCCAGAGCAAGGGAAAGCAGCAGCTCCAGAAACCTTTTATCAGCTGATGGCACCAGACTGGTCATCTGCTTTCATTTGATTTTCCAGGCCAAGAGAATTATAGATTGACAAATGAATGCCACAGCTGAAATTGTCTATAAGAACTGTCTATGCATTCCCTCATCTGACCAGCAGCCACTAAGAAGGAAGAAGTCTGTGACCAATCCAAAGGCCTCTTGGTTTAAGCCTAGAATTGTCTGACAGTCTGCACGCCTTTGAAAGTCCTTCCCTGGAATTTCCAAGCTTGCAATTTGTATGCCCTTTATCCACTTCAGCCCCTCTACTGGCTTAGGTTTCACAACTTTTTTTATCCTCCATTCTCTCTT
Source organism: Podarcis pityusensis (assembly GCF_964106645.2). NCBI lineage: Eukaryota > Metazoa > Chordata > Lepidosauria > Squamata > Lacertidae > Podarcis > Podarcis pityusensis. The sequence continues at coordinate 74,669,293 of NC_138029.1, read as the reverse complement.
ACTAAGCCCTTTTGCTGGTTTGTTGTTCTGTTTAAAAAAGACACTTCCCATCCCCTTGCCATCTTGCTGCTCATATTGTGCTGCCCTCAGTCATCATCTCCATTCTCCACCATTCCACCTTAAGCTCTCTCTTATTCTTTTGTCTTGTTTTTCCATCTCTTTCCATTTTTAAATAGGCTGTTAAGTTGCTTGCCTAGGAAGAGAGGTGATCCATTTGAACCAAATCCTTCTCTCTTTCTCTCACTCTATCTCAAAAAAAAGATGGGGGGAACCAGAGCCTTCATTTCATTTACAACATGGAGACCCTTTGAAGAGACTTCTTTTTCATAAGCCCGTTTGCCTGCTCGGTGCATCCCGCAGGGACAAAGCAGCAGAAAGGGGGTCTCCTTCGCTCAGCTCGCCTGACCTACGACTCTCATTAAGAGAATCTTTTCAAACCAGACACTGCAAAAATGTCTTGCTTGCGCCTCAGTTGCTTGGGGGAGGTGGAGGGGAGCTATTTGGAGAAGCTGTCTCCATGGCAACACATATTCCCATCAGAAAATGTGCACAGGTCACCTGTTTCTGTGAAAGTTTCTCTCTTGTTTTCTTTCCCTGTCTCTCCAACAGGTGCCAGGGGAGCAGATGCTGTTTGCCACAGGAGCCAGGAGGGGATGTGAGAACATCCCTAATTTGGGAGCAATGCCTCAGGAAAGCCATCCCCTCCCCCTCCCCCCCAACCCCGGCTGTGAAGTTGGCAAATGTCTACTCTGGTATGTGAACAGTAGCAAAATGCAGAGATCCCAGTGCTCCATATTGTGGGAGGGAAACAAGAACCTGACACTTCTGAGGGCTCAGGTGCAAACTTGAATGAAAGGGGCAGCCAAGTGACAAGCCTGGTCTCCAGGTGCTATTCATGTCAAACCTGCCATTGTGAAAAGCAGTTCAAAGATATGGGAAGAAGAGGGAGTTTTAAGAGAGGAGCATTGGCAGAATTGGCTTTGCAAGGAAACCAAGCCGTAGGTTTAGACAGTTCTGCTAAAATGGCTTTCACCCTCTTCCTCCAAGCAACAGAGGTGAGAACCACCTAGGGAAGTTTGAACAGTTTTTGCTTATTTGTGGTATATGGCTCTGGTGACTGCAAAAATTGCCCTCCTATAACATCCTAGGTGTTCTTACACAAAATGGCACAAGGTGCATGGTACTGATGATGCATCATTTCCAGGGCTCCACAGCTGTATCTGCAGGCAAATCAGGGCCAGGAGATAGGCACACTGTTGATGTGGGCCTCAGTTCAAGAAGCCTTATGCTATAATAAGCAAGTAAGCCTTTACGGTGGCACAAGACTCTATATTGCATTTGCCAGGATATTGGAATTAAAAAATCTAGCAATGGAGCAATTCTGGGTGCACTGGCCTTGTGAGAGTCCTAGACTCAAGAAAAATGAAAAGGGAAGCAAGCAAGTAGGCAAAGATGTCTGGATAACTGTAAAAGAAGGTCTTACCTGGGCTGAAAACAGATCCCAAAAAAGAAACAAAAGTAGCCCAGATCAAGGCGCTCTTGCTATCATCTCTTGAAGAGATTCTAAACAGCTCTTTTTATTATTTTTTCTCTTAGTTTAGTACTAAATTGTAAACTACCTCAAATGTCACAGCAGAAAGGCAGCATATCAAAGCAACTCCGAAAAGCCACAGTCTAATTTTGGAGAGTTACTGTAACATACAGTAGTGCCTAGACAAGTGTCACAGGTACTGGAACCATGTAGCACACCCCTGGAAAGAACCTATGGGTTTGTCAGGCCAACATGCCTGACCCCTCCTCAGTTCAGTAAGACAAAAGACAAAAACTACACCAAGGCATGTGGCAGGGTTGCATATGCACTTTCTCATACTTTATACTTGACTCAAGGACACACTCTTGTCAGAAAGGCTGGCCATACTGGAGTTGAGAAACCGAAGACAGAAGTGCAGAAGACAGAAGGTTCTAATCTGTTGACTAGTCTACAACAGATGACTAAGCTCCCACTATTTAATACCAGGTCTGTCCAACCCAGTTACTTCAAGCTCTCTAGCAATGACAGGAGGCCATGTTGCACACCCCTATACCTTTACATCTGAAGGCAGCCCTGTTTAGGGAAGTTTTAAATGACTGATGTTTTAATGTATTTTTAATCTCTTGTTGGAAGCCGCCCAGAGTGGCTGGGGAAACCCAGCCAGATGGGTTGGGTATAAGTAATAAATAATAATAATAATAATAATAATAATAATAATAATAATACTATGGTTGAAAAGTGGTTGAAGCACACACTGATTGGATAGCTCACCAAACCAGGTCCAAACTTCAGGCCATTCAAACAACTGAGTCTATAGAGAATTTACTTTTTTAGGATTATGGTTCTAGGAGCCTCAGCAGCTAGAGACCTTGTATTTTTCCAGCTCTAGTCTTACATTCAGGAAATCAATAAAAGGTAAGGAAGAACATGCCTCTAAAAAGAACAGGTAGTTCTGATAGCAGTCCCTTAGTAATTAATCTGTGTTCTGCTCATTTGTCTCTGGTTTTGGTTAGAATCACAACTCTCAGATCCACAAGCACACACCTAACTAACTCTTTCTTCCTCACGTCGTATTATTTCAAATTTCTGAATTTAAACTCCATATTTGTAAAAATGGAAAATCTTTTCTGTCTGCTTTGAGATTTACTTATAAATAGGGTCAACTGAAAGACCCCCAAACCTATAACTGACTAACCCTCTAATATGCCCCATAACCAAGTTACATTACCTCAATAACCTCAGTCACAGAAACTTCATGACTGAAATCTGCAATAAAAATATCCAGTTTCAAGTTCCCAAGAGAGGCACTCACACAAAGCAATCATAAATTTGATGCACATTTGCCCAAGATTTCTATCTCACTAGGTTGAAAAAGAAAAGTTTCAACTTAGGATAAATCTCTGTTCTTCATTCAGTTTGAAAAATATAAGCACGTCCAAGGATTTTGGACGTATTTATTTTTTAAACCAGAAAGGCAGCTCTCATTAAAAAGCTACCAGGTGTTCCCAGCACTATCTGTAGCTCCTTTTTTAGCTTTAATGATTTCACTGCTTATGTTACAGATGCACTCTCCAGGACCTTTCCTGGAGCATCCAAATGTCATCTCTGCACCCTAAAGCAAGTGTAAATTTGGTAAATCTGATGTTGCTATTAAAAATGTAGACTTGCACATAAAGTGCACACTTAATAGCATTGCTTTCCTTACTCACTTTCTACTGCCCATATTATCAGCACAAGCTACAACAAGGCTTGTACATTTACCCATAGTTGGGGCCAAAGGAAACTAGTGTGCAAATGCTGAACAATGGACATTTGCACACAACCATTTATTATGGAAATGGCGCTGCCCATAGACACAAATTTAGGCAATACCATCCGCATGAAAATTCCATTCCACATTTTTTTCTACCCTTTAATCCTGATTTACCATGGGTAGGGGGGGATGGTATTGCAGAAACATTAAATCTGGGGATGTTACATGTATATTGCTCAAAATATGCATGCATGATAGGCACTGAGGGCCCCTCCAGATGTCATTTTTTACTTCACATTCAATGATTATCTGTGTCCATGATGATATCAGGGCTATAATGCATGATCCCACCTTGAATAATATTTGTAGGTGCAAAAGTTTTATGATGGTGACACTACTTCATTTCCAATCAGTAAATATCTCATAATCAGTGTTAGAAACTGGGATACAAAAGTTAGGAGCAACATTGCTCCTGGGACTTGGACTGTAGGCACAAAAACAGAATGTCTAGTCACCACTTTTTTATTTATATAGAGATTTCTTTTTTAAAGACACTACATGTTTTCTGTTTTAAAAACCAGATTTTGGCACAAATTTAATCCAGACATGTTTAGTAACATGAAAGAAATAATAGTTTAGCAGGAATTTGTTAATACAACTATGTGAGTGTCATAGCTACCTGGCAAGAGCAACAGGGGGAATCCCATAATAAAGGCTCTGTCATTTCCAACAGTCTATCCATCAATTTCCTTACAGGAATATTTGTGGGAAACAACCTGCTATAGGAGATGCAAGAGATTCATTGCAAACAATGATAAGTTGGAGTGGGGAAGATGATACAACAGGAAACACAAAGCACTGATGCTTCCTGTTGCCGTTGCAGGTCCTCTTTGAAGGCAGTCTAATATCCCCAGCCACATTATAAAGAAGGAAGTACAGTGGTACCTCAGGTTACAGACGCCTCAGGTTACAGACGCTTCAGGTTACAGACTCCGCTAACCCAGAAATAGTACCTCGGGTTAAGAACTTTGCTTCAGGATGAGAACAGAAATTGCAGGGTGGCGGGATGGCGGCAGCAAGAGGCCCCATTAGCTAAAGTGGTACCTCTGGTTAAGAATGGTTTCAGGTTAAGAACGGACCTCCAGAACGAATTAAGTTCTTAACCTGCGGTACCACTGTATTAGCACACAAGCATTGCTGTCTATGAATTCTTTAAAATGCCCAATTCAGCACACAAAAGTGTTGCTTTTAAAGAGGTAGGTGCAGATAGAGCCTTGAGAAAACATTTTGGAAGTGTAGCTAGGGGTTCAAGTCAGGCCAATTAAGAAAGGTGGGTGTTTTAAATGTTATCTTTTTATTTAAAATAAACAAAAATACAGTGGTGCCCCGCAAGACGAATGCCTCGCAAGACGGAAAACCCGCTAGACGAAAGGGTTTTCCGTTTTGGAGGTGCTTCGCAAAACGAATTTCCTATGTGCTTGCTTCGCAAGACGAAAATGTCTTGCGAGTTCCTGCGGGGTTTTTTTCCTTTTTCCCAAGCCGCTAAACCGCTTATCAGCTGATCGGCTAAGCCGCTTAACAGCTGATCGATAAGCCGCTTATCAGCTGATCGTTAAGCCGCTTGTCAGCTGATCGTTAAACCGCTTAACAGCTGATCGCTAAGCCGCTTATCAGCTGATCCGCTAAGCCAGCTAAGCCACTAATACTGTAGCGCTAATCCGCTAAACCGCTAATGGGCTTGCTTCGCAAGACGAAAAAACCCGCAAGACGAAGAGACTCGGGGAACGGATTCTTTTCGTCTTGCGAGGCACCACTGTAATCCAGTAAGAAGAAAAATGCAATCTGCTTTTTAAATCAACAGTGATGACTTAACATTCTAAGATTATCAGTTAATAATGGTTTATACAAATTGGTATAAATTAGGGAGAAAGGAAGGCAAGTACCAATCGACATCACCATCATGCTGAACATGTGGAAATGCCCTAGCTTACAATGAACACAGGAATTCTGAAATTCATGATCAGTAATATTTCCCCCCATTGGAAAAACATAAGCTCTCTTTCTCCTAACAACATCATATATTGCAATCCATGGAGGTTTCCAAGTTTGACTGTTCTTTTGTCTTCTCCTCAAGATCGCCTGCATTCTAAGCAACATAGGGCAGGGTTGGGGAAGAGATAAAATTCCAGAGAATGGGGATGACCTACATGAAAACTGAATTGAATTGCACTGTCCTTTGGTCTTTAAACAGTCTCTCCCTTCTGAACTAAATAACACTCTTGCAGGTTACAGTATGTCCATTCAGCTAGCTTCCTTATCAGAGATGGGGAATAAACAAGATAACTGAATGGCAGTCTTTCCAAAGAGTGTTCTTTGCTGGCTCTCAGTAGGGCAGGCAAAAAAGCACGTAAAGCTGTCAATTCTGATGAAGGAAAACTCTCACACAGGGTGCTAGGAAACAGCAGTACAAGAGTCAGATAAGATTTTAGGGATGTGTTTTTTAGAGTTAAAAGTTTGTGATAGGGAATTAGTTTGACAGGAGATGGGAATCAGTTGTGCTCTATTATATAGGAGAGGATACATGAATGGAAACATTTGTGATGTACAAAATGTACATGGGAACCTAAATGCATTCCCTTCAAAATCACATTCCTGTGGTTTTTTTTCCTCTCTCTTCCTCTAGGCAAGACTGTTGCTGTGAAATTGCCATGTCTCCTTTGTGCAATTTTATGGAGAGTCCAGACAACTTCATAAGCCAGTTGCAATCCTCCCATGTTTTCTTACCTTCCTCTACCTTTTTTTAAAATAAAATAAAAAACCCACAGAAAATCTGCTAAGGAGGGGAAGAACAGAATAGCAGTTCAATCTCTTTGCAGGTATGGATGGTAAAATGTGTGATGGAGGCAGAGTGAGAAGCAATGTTCCCGGGGGAGGTAGATGACATGTTGGGACAGCCTCTCCTCCTCAGCTGCTTGCCATGAATTTCTGGTTTCAGAGCTGTTTCACATCCTGCACCATAAGTCCTTTTTCTCCTGATCTACCAGCTCTCTGCCTTAATTAATTGCTTCCTGTAATGAGGTTCCCTCAACCCACACAGTTCAAATAGTTATTTAATTAGTAGATTACTTTGAAAACATCAGTGCTTACTTCCAAGTACAGATGTGCAGGTGTCTCTGGCTAAAACCCTATAAGGCTGCAATCCATTAACCCTGGACTGCAGTCGGGCACAATTTGTTTTTAATGCAGTTATACTACAGTAGACTGACACAACTAACAAGGAAAAATCAAGGCTATAAATTTTCGATCCATATTATAACACTAACTGGATCAGGATATCTGATTAGGTTCCATTGTGAAATTACCGTATTTTTCGCTCTATAAGACGCACCAGACCATAAGACGCACCTAGGTTTTTGGAGTTGGAAAACAAGAAAAAAAATATTCTGAATCTCAGAAGCCAGAACAGCAAGAGGGATTGCTGCGCAGTGAAAGCAGCGATCCCTCTTGCTGTTCTGGTTCTGGGATAGCTGTGCAGCCTGCATTCGCTCCATAAGACGCACACACATTTCCCCTTACTTTTTAGGAGGGAAAAAGTGAGTCTTATAGAGCAAAAAATATGGTAACTACACTGGAAAAGGGCATTTCCAGGTGAAATCCATGGGACCTACAGTCCAATCCATAATCATGTTAATGCAGAAGATAAGCTGCAACCCTCTTGCCCTGAGCTGCAGGCATTGTCTTTTTTAAAAAAAAATATACAACTTTTAAATTTTTTTCAATTGTACTGCTTCAGTAACTGCATACATGTACACAGGTACAAATACAAAATAAGGAGCTAAAATGGCACTGAGAAGCATCTGCTTCAAAATGTCAGAAGAGAAAGTGACAAATGAGGGGAAAGAAGAGGAAACAACAATTCTCACAAAGCTTTGTCTTGCCCATAGTGCCATGCATACAGGCCCCAAAAAAGGATAGACCCCTGAAGTGTGGATGGCTAATGCAATCCTGCTTGCAGTTTACAGGACTAGAGGCCCGCCATCTATAACAGTGGTTCTCAAAGGGGAGTGGATGGAGTGGATGGCAAGTGTGGCAGAAAGATTCAAGAACAATCAAATAAACATTTCGGTACAGCATAGCATAGCACAGCACAGCATAGCATACTTTCTGGATGTCCCAAGATAATATTATACAGTGGTTATGTTCTATGTTATAGATTAAGCACTGCTGGGAGTTTTGTTTTTCCCCCAATATATTTATTATGAATAAAAAATTTGGTGTGGCATGAACAAATGTTTATTCTGAAAGTGTGGCCGAAAGAAATGAATTTGAGAAGCACTGATCTAGAAGCATCCACCCACCCACTCATTCATTCATTCATACATACACACACACACAAAATTGGCATTCTCTGAGGAAATATCTATGAGGCCAACAAACTTTTATTTCAAACATATTTAGCAAAAAAATCATCCCAGTCCTTTGGGGATGGTAAGAAAGTGTCTTCCACTGGTAAACATGAAGAAGATTACAAGCAAAAAACCCCCACATGTTTCCATCATAACAGTGAATATTTCAAAACCTTGTGTAGAACATTATACCAGGAATGGAGAAATAGATCTGGTCTGTGGGCTTGGACCCCTATCTCCCCAACATCCTCTGGGTCAAAGTTGACAGGTGGTAGGGCTGCCTACTTATCACCTGATGTCAGAATAATATCAGGTGACCCATGACATGGCACTTTAAAGTCTCCAATTGTTGAGTCTTCAAACCATTGTGCAGAGCTTCCTGCAAGTACAAATGATCAGTTGATTGTTAATGCTTACAGAGTGCCTGTACAACACTTTGAAGTCCTTAATATCAGATAACAGTCAGGGCTGCAAAGTGCCATGCACAGCCCTCTGAAAGCACAGCCTATCAACAGCGATTGTGAAAAGAAAGGAAAAGCCATGCAGATCACTTATTGGCTCAGCCTTGACCTTACTGGACCTATTTCTGACATCATACATGACGTCAAGTTTACGGCAGGTGGGTATGGTTTCTCGTGGACAAAATGGAGAGGCCTGTCAGACCTAATTAGGCCCAATGGTCAAAGATTCCCCACCACTACTTCATACACTCCACTGATCCCAAAAGATAACTGTTATCTTTGCAAAGTCTAAAGGAAAGACGGTATCACAGGTAAATAATACTTAACAGCCAGCAACAGCAAAAGGATTCAGGCTGCATGATTAATTGGAAATACATAATATAAGATAATGTGTATCACCTTCACAAGGCAGAAGTAGGAGAGGGTTTTACCTAGCAGTCATAAAACAGAAGACTTGTTACATAGGATCACTCACCTTGATGTATACGTCAAGGGCTGTGTGGACACGGTTCACTGCCAGATGGATGGACAGTGGAGTCGTGTAGGGAAAAGTTGCCATGACAACATGGCTAGGGGCTGGGAAGTTGATGATCTTGAAACCATACTTCAGAAACATGCGCACCACTTCCTCAGATGGCTTCTCTTCTCCTTCACTCAAGATGCTACCCACAAGATAGCGGCATTTCTCTGGATCCACCTTTAAAGAGAAATAAGGGCTGGCATTAGACAACAAAGGGCTTCAAAGGGCTCATGATACTGTGTTTAAAATAATGGAATAATACCAGTCTTATCATTCAGTGATCCTACCTATAGCTTAAGGCAGTGGTTCCCAAACAATGTTCTGGAGAGCCCTAGGGTTTCTCAGAAGCTTATTAGAAATGGCAAACATTTCCCAGCATGATAACTTGCCTACCATTACTGACATTTATGTGCAGCCAAAGAAGAGTGCTGTACAAATTGACTCAAAGCCAAACAACACAGTTTTGAGAACCTTTAAGTCAAGATGGGACTCTGGGTGGTTTATTAAATTGTGCATCCAATTGTCATATTTGCCTGAAAAGGGGGTTGTGGGGAAATTGCAGTCAAATATAACTAGCAAGCTTAGGGCTAGTTAATACATGAAGGGGTTAAAGATAAAGGCAAAGGGACCCCTGACCATTAGGTCCAGTTGTGGCCAACTCTGGGGTTGCGGCGCTCATCTCGCTTTATTGGCCGAGGGAGCCAGCATACAACTTCTGGGTCATGTGGCCAGCATGACTAAGCCGCTTCTGGCAAACCAGAACAGCGCACGGAAATGCCATTTACCTTCCCACCGGAGCGGTACCTATTTATCTACTTGCACTTTGACGTGCTTTCGAACTGCTAGGTTGGCAGGAGCAGGGACCGAGCAACAGAGGCTCACCCCATCGTGGGGATTTGAACCACCGACCTTCTGATCGGCAAGTCCTAGGCTGTGTGGCTTAACCCACAGCGCCACCCGCATCCCACATGAAGGGGTTAAGAGCACAGAATTATATTCCTAGACTCAGTTAGGTCATGGGCCCTCGTCTCCAGAGAAGAAAGTAAAGCTTCTTTGTTCATTTTCTTTCACTATGTGATCTCATTGAGATAGGATGTGCCTGAGCTTGCTCACTACAAACTCAGACCATGTGCTTAAAGCTATTTCACTAGATTTTGTATCCCACATTGCTGCTGCATAGAGTAACTATGCATAGAATGACTCTGACCTTTGGAGTTTGTAAGTAAAGCATTTAAACTTATGAACAGTTGTGGTCTGTTCACTGCAAGATGGGTAGAGAGGGGAAGCACTGTAAAAATTGTGAACCGTCCAGAACAAATTTGGGGGGTGTATAGGGAGAGGAGAGGGAGGGGAAGTTCCACTGTGCAGTTGGAAGTCCTTGCTAAAATGGAACAACTTTGTTGGATGCAACTCTATGTATTGTGTGGTTTGGCCCTCAGTTTATGCAAGAATTTGGCAAAGGCCAACTAAACCTGTAATGAGTATGAGTTACTCGTGCGTAAACTGGTGCCTCTCTAGGCTAATTTGCCTTGTTAAACCTTTCTGACTGCACAGCCCTTTCTCATCATGACTGTCTCAGTCACTAGCAGAATCCGTCAGTGGGCGTTTCTTGAATCTCTTCCAACATAAGAGTTGTTTGACACCCAATCTCCTCCGCCTCTCACTGCGCGGGAGCCTTCTGCGCAGGGTGGGCGTGGGTAGTGGGGGACCTGTCCCCTCCTCACTGAGTTCCAGTGAAGAGTCCGTGAGCCCTCTCTCCGATTTTCCCATCTGCTCACTTTTGTTCCTGGTGTTGCGCTTAAATGCTTCCCCCTCCACTGAGTCGCCTCTCCCCCTGCTGCTGGGTCCTTCTCCAGCATCATCCAGGAGCCTCCCCTTCTCCTCCCGCTCTGATGTCAGTTCCCTGACAAAACCTATTGAGGTATAGTTGGTAACCTATGTGAACTGAGAGGGTGACAAGGTTTCCCAAACTTGGGCCTCCAGCTGTTTTGGGACTATAACTCTCATCATCCCTAGCTAGCAGGACAAATGGTCGGGGATGATGGGAACTGTAGTCCAAAAACAGCTGGACACCCAAGTTTGGGAAACCCTGCCTTAGCAGATGCCAAGAGATTTACTGGCAAGACAAATCAATGAAGGTCACTCTGAAAGTTGGCATTTTGGAAACCACTGCTTTAAGAAAGCAAAAGTTATTCTTATTACATTTGTTCAATGCTTTTTACCATCAAAGCAACTTACAAAAGATCAAAATACAGAACTTCTGAAACATTTAAAAACCACAATGCAGAATAAAACATAATGATAAACACTTCAACAGAAATATCGAATTGAGTCTGAGGGATGCTTCACATATTGCATTTTTACCATATACATGCTTCATGCTTGCTGCAAGTGAAAGGCAAGCAAAAGCAAATTAGTTGTTTTTACTGCTGTTTGGTTCATGAATACTGTCTAATAACCAATAAAACTTCAACCAGTAACTATATGATTAGTATTTATCAATATAGATTGGTTAATTGTGCCATATTACTGTTGCCCTCTGCTACACAAAAATAGCTTTTCACCAACATCATAGGAGGCACAGTCACACAGCTCACAGCCACTAAGTGGAAAAAGTACGTCCAGCTCTCATTAGTCCTGCATTTAAAAATGATTCTCAGAATAAAGATGGAAAGATCAACTTTAGGAATGTGGTAAAGATTACTCCAAACTTAATTTCAGCCTTGTATCTCCCTTGGAACCCCAGAGTTGCAATGAATAAAAAAGGACATATAAGCATGTGCCGGGTGCCTTTCTTCAAATACTAATAATCACAACATAAGCTGCCAGGTACACCTGGGGTTAGGATTAGGAAAAAGGTTTCCAGGTTAGAAGGGATTATGTCAAAATAGGTTTGAGCATTGTCACCACACATTTAGAGTACAGTCATGAAAATCATGTGTTTCCATGTTTCATTTGCTCATAGGTAATTTTACTGTAGAGTGGATGCTACTTGTCCCCAAGGTTACAATTCTGGATTAGTAGATTCTCACAAGTAGCCACTGCATATGGATTATATGCATTGTAAGGATCTCTGTGTAAACCTTATTTTTGGAGTAATGGAAGACAAAAGTCTATATAAAATGAATGTCTAAATGAATGTCTATGAATCCAAAAGGCTGGCAGTAGACTCTAGTCTGTCTTGACAAACAAATCAGACCAAACTTAAGGGTCAGATTCTGAAAAATGAAAAATCTTTCTCATCTGAGCAACAGAGAGAATAAGTGCCTCACAGCAACAACTATGCACAACATAGACATTATCTGGTGGAAGGCTTCATTGACTTCTGTAGTGGCTGATCTATTTGTTACTCAACAATGCCAATTGTAGGAAAGAGACCAATTAAAGCCAGTGCCAATTATCTGTCTATTATGAGTGAAGCAACAAGTGAGCAGCAGCAGCTGCTGCCACTGCCAATCCAAAGGTCTTACTGCTCTACCTGCTAGCCAAGGACCATGCTGTGACATTTTAAAAAATATATGCAGACAGACTTTTAAGGAATCTGCCAGCTGAATATTAAAAACAAACCCCTGACATTCTCAGGGCCGTCATCCAGGCCAGCGCTGCCATTTCTGCTGCGTGCTGTGAATGAGTTTTCCTTTTCATTTTACTCATTCAATGACAGGTATAGATCACCATGGTCTTGAAAGCATGTTTTAGATGTTTTTGATGCTTTCCTAAAGGCACTAAAGCCAAGCAAAAGGCCAGGCAGAGGAAGAAGATGCTGTTTGCCAGAGACCAATTCTCCTTACTAAATATGGAAACGTGTGAGTCAAATCAAGTCCCCCTTTTCCCACATCAGTAATAAGTATGGAGTTAAAAAGACTGATAATGCAAAGGTACAGTTAAAATACGTGGGGAGGCTTTGGGTGGCATTCGACTAAGCCTTTCTCAGAGCAGACCCATTAAAATTAATGACCATAACTAAGTTAGCTCTATTAATGTCCATAGGTCTACTCTGGGTAAAACTTAGATGAATAGCACAACTAATAATTACATACCAGAGGCCTGCAAGAGGGACAAGATAATATATCACATTTTGCGTTTTTTAACTTTCTCTCACACACACTCAGGACTTTGAGGTCAAGCTACTGATAATTTGCCCTTTCCCTTCTGTTTAAAGCCTTCTACCCCCCCTTCCTTACAGGACATATGGGAACACTGAACATAAAAAGAGCCTGCAGAATCAGGCCAATAGCCCATCCAGTCCAGATCCTGTTCTCAGTGGCTGAATGGTTGCCTCTGAGAAATCCACAAGCGGGATTAGAGTCCAAGAGCACTGTCCTTTCTGGTGGTTTCCATCAACTGGTACAGTGGTACCTTGGGTTAAGTACTTAATTCATTCCAGAGGTCCGTTCTTAACCTGAAACTGTTCTTAACCTGAAGCACCACTTTAGCTAATGGAGCCTCCCGCTGCTGTGGCACCGCCAGAGCATGATTTCTGTTCTCAGCCTGAAGCCAAGTTCTTAACCAGAAGCACTATTTCTGGGTTAACGGAGTCTGTAACCTGAAGCGTCTGTAACCTGAAGCGTATGTAACCCGAGGTACCACTGTATTCAGAAGCATACTGCCTCTGACTGTGGAGCCAGAGCATAACCACCATGGCTAGTAGCCATCAATAGCTCTCTTCTCCATGAATTTGTCTAACCCTCTTTTAAAGCTATTCAAGTTGGTGGCCATCACTGCCTCCTGTGGGAGTGTGTTCTGTAGTTTAACTATGCACTACTTGAAGAGTTGCTTTTCGCTGACCCGAATCTTCCAACATTCAGCTTCACAAGTTCTATTGTTATGAGAGAGGGGAAAGAACTTTGCACTATCCACTTTCTCCATGCCATGAACAATTTCGTGAGCTTCTCTCATGTCCCCTCTTATTCACCTTTTCTCTAAACTAAAGAGTCCCAAACACTGCAACCTTTCTTCACTGGGGAGTTGCTCCATTCCCTTGATCCCCTTTTCTGAACTTTTTACAACTCTACAATAACTTTTTTGAGGTGAGGTGACCAAAACTGTGCACAATATTCCAAATGTGGTCGCACCATAGATTTGCATAACAGCGTTATGATATGGCCACTTCAATTCCTTTCCTAATGATCCCTAGCATGGCATCTACCTTTTTCATGGCTGCTACATATCAAAATCTTCTATCTAGCTGTCTGCTATGACCTCAAGGTCTGGTTCCTGGTCCATCACTGCCAGTTCAGAGCCCATGAATACATATGTGAAATTAATACTTTAAATTTTTAACTCCAAAGCACAGCACCTCTTTACCTTGGCTTTTGAGGTTTATATTTTTAGGACCCACCTTACTTATGTGATTGTAAGTTGCATTAAAATAATACCGTGTTTTAATGTTGTAAACCACCCTGGGACCTTACGGTGAAGGGCAAGTAAATAATAATAATAAAGCCACCCACCATCTTCATTTTCTTAGCGTTATCTATATAAATAAGCATATGCAAAGTTTCTGCAGCTTTGTGGTATGGGCCTGTGCCTTAAATCCTTTAAGTGCCATACAGAGACACTCCTGTAGACCAATATGCACATCCAGAAAAACTCAGTCAAAATCATGCTATCAGGCTTCAAGTTACAAGAAAGAAGATTCCAACTAAACTTCAGGAAGAACTTTCTGACAATAAGAGCTGTTTCACAGCTGAACAGACTCCCATGGAAGGTGGTGAACTTGGAGGCTTTTAAGCAGAGGTTGGATGGCCATCTGTCATGGATGCTTTAGTTGGGATTCCTGCATTGCAGGAAGTTGGACTAGATGACCCTCGGGGTCCCTCCCAACTACAAATCTATGATTCTATAAATCCCTTCTTATAGTAGATACCTGCCTAGCTTCAGTTGACTTCAGATGTTGTTCCTGTAAGAGATGGCAATACTTATAGTACACAAACTTTGGAACTGTAAAAAAAAAAGGTAAGAATCACTCCTCTAAATGGAGACTAGAACAAGTAACCAGTACAGATTAGAATGTTATCTTCTGGATTACTGTTCAACCATCCAGACACTTTTAAAGCTGCTCCACATATTGCCTGTTACAGTAGCGTCTTTTCAAGAAAGGGTACATCTGGTTAAAGACACTCCAAGGTACCAGATGCCCAGAACAAACCCTAATCTGGCCTAGATATAAAATGCATTCCTTCACTCTATTATATGAGCCAGACTGAACTGTGTTCCAACAATGCAGTCTACCAAAAGATATAGCAGGATGATACAATAAAACACTCAATAGTTTAGCAAGCTGAAAAGAAGAAGAAAAAATTGGTCTATTCAAAGGTAATTTAAAGATAAACATAACTTTTAAAGATCTGTGCTGTATTATTGCAGTTCCATTTTTCAGGACCAGTATATTAAGAAGTGAAATAATGTCACCATAAACTACACTGTTATCCTGCATTTATAGATTAGAAAAGAAGGCTATTTATTCAGACATGCAAGATGGAAGTGGTAATAGCAAGAATGACACCCAGGCATTCTGTCACCCACTCAACAGATACACCTGCCTCTTATATCTGTACAGAAATATCCCCTTTGGCAATTTGTCAGAGTATGTATGTGAAAAATGAGTGGTTAAAGTATTCACCAAGGAGTCAAGCTTGAGGGAATCAGACAAAACAAACCATCCATTTGCTTCTGTAATCCTTCTATAACCCTTATGAAACTGCTTAGTAGAAACACACCTCTCATCACTCATGCCAGAAAGGCAATCCAATCTAACTCTCATGAGCCATGGGAATAGTAGTCAGGGATGTAGGGCTTAGAGGCATAGTAAGTAGAGTAACTTTAAAGCAGAGTAAATTGAAGTCTAACCAGAGGATTTGCCCAGCAGTAACCTAACCTGCAACCAATATGTATATATTCCCAAAATATTTGGGGGCTTGGACACACACACACACACACATTTATTATGTGTCTGCAGCAGTTTACATTCCCATTTAATTTGCATAGTTCACATGACGGTTTCCCTCTGTAAATTCAGGTTCACCCGATATGGGGATAATCCAATCAGTTGGGAGCCACTGGGCTCCAAGGCACTTCACTCGACATGTCACAGACTATTTGGTGTTTGGGGATGGGTGGATCAATGGTCACTTTCTGCCATTCCCATTTCCATGTCTACTATGTCCACAATGCTTTCACTCTTTTTTGGGCTGTGCTTGTAACTATTTCCAATGTACTCCTGAACAAGGAATCCCACCCCCCTTTAATCCCTCAGATTTGCACAAAACCAGAAAACTGCACAAGCAAATCTTACAAAGTTACCCTGTTCGGCATGAAACACTCCTACAGCAAGTAGCATATACCCTGCATCAAATTCTCAGAGAGCAACCCTACACACCAAGGTGTTTTACTTTCCAACTCAAAAGCTCTGTTCTCCTTTTCCATTTAACTGCAAAATTGGCACCAAACCTTCTCTGCCCCCAAACTGAGCTCTGCAGGCACTCCAAAATCTGGTGGATATTGTATTTCAAATGTTAGAGTGAGATTCTCAGCTGTCAGGAAAGCATCTCTGGTCATAAAGGACCACGGAGATTATTTTTGTTAGTGTTCCTGGCTGTCTCATCAGTTGGCCATTCACGCTGACCGAGATTGCCAAACTAATAACAACATTCACCTTGAAGTTCTTAACAGAAGCCAAAGTAGTTTAGCTTCAAATACATTCAAGCTGCAGGTACAAGACACAAAAGCATGGATATGCTTATCACTCAATAAGAATAGCCTACTGGATCAAACCAACGGTCTGTCTAGTCCAGTATACTGTTCTCACAGTTGCCAGGTAGATGCCTGTGGGAAACCAGCAAGCGGAATATGAGCATAAGAGCATTCTCCCCTCCCATGGTTTCCAGCAACTGGTATTCAGAAGCACTGCTGCCTCCAAATGTGGCTGTAGAGAATAGTTATCATGGCTAGAAGCCATCTATTAGCCCTCTCCTCCATGAATTTGTCTAATCCTCTTTTAAAACCATCCAAGTTGGTGGCCATCACTGCCTCCTAAGGGAGCCAGTTCCATAGCTGGACTATGCAAAGTGTGAAGAAGTACTTTCGTTTATCTGTCCTGGATCTTCCAGCATTCAGCTTCATGGGATGTTCAAAGGTTCTAACGTTATGAGAAAAAGGAAAAAACTTCTCTCTATATACTTTCTCCATGCCATACATAATTTCATAAACTTCCATTGTTTTGCCTCTTCTGTAAACCAAAGAATCCCAAACGCTGCAACCTTTCTTCACAGTGAAGATGTTTTATCCCTTTGATAATTTTGGCTGCCTTTTTCTGAAGCTTTTCCAACTCTACAATATCTTTTTTTGAGGTCGGGTGACCAGAACTGTACATAGCACTCCAAATGTGGTCTCAACAAAAATAGACTTTACATCAAGTTCTGTCCCTGCTGAGGTCTGCAGCGTGGTTCAAAGTATTTCCAAGTTACCAACCTTCTCAAATTGTTCATGTACAAAACGCTGCTTGCTCAGTACACATTTTTAAACTGTTAGCATATCCTTTTCACAAAAAGGAAACATTTACACTTCCCATCAGTGAAAGCCAATATACTTTGATCAAACAAGAAGCGCAAAGGTCCAACTTCCAATGACTCTCTTCTAACCAATTCTATAAATCTTTGAGA
Source organism: Podarcis pityusensis (assembly GCF_964106645.2). Taxonomy (NCBI): domain Eukaryota; kingdom Metazoa; phylum Chordata; class Lepidosauria; order Squamata; family Lacertidae; genus Podarcis; species Podarcis pityusensis. Next base: position 74,651,959 of record NC_138029.1, on the reverse strand, counting down.
AAGGACTGAATGTTTGCAAAGTGGATGCTGCTATTTGAACCACCCTTGACAGTATATGTGATTCCCCCAAATCCTTCTTTTGAAAGTGGTGTTATATTTCATAATTGTGGGGCGAATATAACTACATTAGTCAAGTTCGCTGATTTTAATGAGGCTGCTCAGAGTATGACTTAGTTTCATCCTACCTCTGAGTGAAAACAGCCTCAATTTATAAATTCAAGAGCTATATGTACAGTGTAGCTCATAGTCATAGCCTGCCTTAGGGGATGTGCTTTTTTATCCTCACAACAAATCTGTGAGCTGAGAGATGTTGAATGGCCCAAGCTCACCCAAGAGCTTCACCCTGAAAAGGGCATTTCTCTTCCTATCCATTCTTCCACCTCTGCAGTCTCACCTCACAGAAACATGGCATGAAGTGAAGGTGAGTCCTCCAGAAAGCAAAAAATATCTATAGTGCCCAGAGAGCCACATAAAACAGGGCCACAGGTGTCCAACTACTGTTTTATATAGATAAGCTCCAACTTATATAACTATTAGACCTGTGGACTGTGGACTGACAGAAATAGAACAGAACAGGAAGCACTCACAATTAAAAGGCTATAAAATGAAAAGAACAAATCCTTTGGGCTTGAACTATACAGCCACAGCTCTGTGGTTGGTGCCCAACAGTTCCCTATTGGGGGTTGTGCATACAGCAGAAACTGAAAAGAACAGAGTATCCTTGCAGTATTCCTTGAGCCTTTGACTTCTCAAGCTTCTAGAGTTTTCCTTGTGTCAACTTCGGAAATAAATTGTATTAAAGAATAAATGTTGTCAATCCATAAAATGCCAGCCTTGAAGTGGCTCTCTTATGAAAATGCCCCAGACATCAGTATGTGGATCAAATGGAGTGAGAATTCCTGGGAGAAATGGTGCATTTAGCCAAGGTGGGTGTGGTTGTGTGTCTGAGGGCCCAAGCCCCATTTCCTGACAGCTTCAAGGATCCAGAGAGAGGGAGAGTTTGGGGCTTGAATCCCCATTCTGAGCCTCATTCCTTCCCCCTTTATGTCCTAGGTTAAATGCCCCCTTACTACTTCAGCAAACCACTTTCTGTTTTCCAGATGTGGCTGCCTTGGACGCCTGCTTACATGCTACGTTCTGCAGTCAACATTCTTGGGCAGCATGAGCCCAATAGCCAGGGCCACATTTAGAATCACAGATTCATAGAGTTGTAAGGGATACCCAATGGTCATCTAGTCCAACCCCCTGCAATGGAGGAGGCTCTTTGGGGAGAGGGTTTGGAGCTTTGGTCTTCAACCCTTACTGTTTGTTAGGCACAACTCACCCTATTTCTCTTTTGCCTTTGAGTCATGCCTGCAAACCAAATGGGGCACTTTAGGGTGTTTTCCCCACAACTAGCCAGTATAACAAATGGAAATGCAAAGCCAAAACTCCTAACCATGTCTGAAGTCAATTTGCAACCAGTTAGAGCACAGAGCCTCTGCTTCAACAGACTTCAGGAAAATGCAGTGCTTTGTCTTTGTATTTGGCTGTTATTATCAAGGTCTAAAGAATTCCTCTGAGCTGTACCAACTACACCTGGGGAAATGAGGCCGGAGGCCCCAGGCAAACTATTCACTTAGTCACTTCAAAGTGATACTTCTCCTAGGAGCTCATCTATCTGTATTAAATGGGTTGACAAATGGCTTGAGGGAGCACCAAGGAGAAACAATGTTTGCAGGATGAGTTCACATGTGAAAGAGGGAAAGATAGGGGAGACGCACACATTAGAAAGGAGTGTGTGGCCAACTGTGAAGACAGCCTGGGTAACAGAGGAGAACCAATTGTTCACACAAGCCGATCAAGGCAAGGATTTGCAGATCAATCTAGAAATGTACAGGGAGGGTGTTATGCAATCACTTTAAGCAGTCATCCATCAAGCACCTGGCATTCCTTTCTCTCTCCCTCTCTGCCATTTACCACATCCAGGCAATCTGGACTAATCTATAAATTAACAGACAACACAGACAACATGCACTTTATGATAAACTGCTTCTCATGTCTGCTTCTATTTGCCTATGGCTGCCATTTCACTTTCTGTCCCTTGCCTGGGCATACTGTAGCTAGGATGTAGCAGCAAATTCCTGAAATCCCCTTGTATTTTAGAAGGGAGTAGAAGAAGCCCTCATTCATTCCAGTGCACCCCAAGACACAGATACTAAGTGTAGCTTGTACTTTGTGGGTACTAGGACCTCTGATCAATCTCTAGACTTTGCAAACACATCTTAGCCTGAGCTACCAAAAAATAAAAAGTATTGGGCTCAGCATACATAGCCCAATAATTATGCATATAATTTATATAGCATTTTTGAGTGCTCAATAGATCCATAATAATCTCACAACCTTTACTTTACAACAACCCCATGTGATAAACCAATATTATCCCCCATATTGCAGACTGGGGGAGAGGGGTGCTAAGGTTTAAAAATACCATATTTACATGAAACTAATGCACCACTGAATCTAATGCACACCTCAATTTTCCAAACCTTGAAACCAAAAAAGTATTTGCTGGTTCTGTCAAATCTAATGCACACGCTAATTTCTGTGACATAATTTGGCCCCCCAAAAGGTGTGCATTGCATTCAAGTAAATATGGTAGTGGCTTGTCTAAGATCCAAGGTCAGTTCATGGATAAGATGACATTTAAACCTGTGACTCCCCAGCTAAAATATCTCCCAACTCACAACCACCCTTCTACACCAAACTAGGCTTCAACTATCCTCTCTTAACATACTTCTACTGTGCAGAATATTTTGTTCTTCCCTGTCTTCACACCCACGCCACATAGATATGCACTTTGATGCTACAGCATGGGGTTTCCCTCCCCACCCACTGTGAAAAAGAAGTAAATAAACGGACAGAAAAGTCTATTGGTAGAAACAATGATGTGCTCTGTACAGGGAAGAAATATTATAACAGCACATTGCTGCCACCATGTGTCCATAATACAGCTTTCAATGAAGCATTTTCTTACTGTCAGAAAACATGAATTCAATGCATACAAATCATAGTCTGGTTATTAAACAGAACTCAGAAACTAATTATTAAACATTATTAGATGCCATGCTAACTAGATTTAGAGTTGAACGGCAACTTACTTTTTTTATAATCACCCATCATCAAGTAAATCATACGGCAATAAAATACAAAACAAGATAAATACCATAACCCTTTTCAGTGGATTTTAATCAATAAAAATAAAAATGTATAATTCATTGCAATACAGCAGCAGATCAATACAAAACACCAGCACAAAACATTAAGATGTCCCAAAAGCCCAGGTGAATAAGAGAGCCTTAAAGTGAGGATAATTGACACAACTCCAGGGGAAAGGAGTTTCACCAAATGGGCTAGTGCCACCATAGAAAGGTCCCTCTCCCAAGTCCCCTGCACAATATACAATGCACATCATTGGAACCACAGGAAGGGCCTCCCTTTCACACCACCTGAAAGGCCTCAGCTGGCAGATATAGGAAGAGATTCTCCTTCAAGTATCTGGAACCCAAGACATTTAGGGTTTTATAAGTCAAAATCAACACCCCAAACTGGACTTGAAAACATATCAAGCAGCCAACACAGATAATGTAGAGTTGATGTAAGGTGGCTCCAATTTGATGCACCATTTGGTTACCCTAGGAGCAACATTCTGTATCAACAACAGCTTCCAAATCATCTCCAAAGGTAGCCCTACATAGACTGCATTATAGTAAACCACACAGAAGCTTTAGCTAGCAACAGGCATTTCTTGCCATTGTGGCCACTTGGACCTCAAGTGATGGTGATGGATTCAGGAGTACCTTCAACAGGCGTGCAACCCCATCCACAATAGGCTGCCTCCCACTTCCCAAACACAAGAACCACCCACCAATAGTGCATTTGTCTTGGCAGGATTTACAGCCACTGGTTCAGAACTTGCACAGTCACACCTGATTCAAATGGTATGCAGAGAGAGAGCTGGTATCATCCCATCCCATCACTCAGACCAAGAGACGCTCCTCTTCAAATGGCTCCACTGGCTCCACCTTCTGCATCAAGCACAAATTCATTGACGCTATCTTTAAAGCATGTTGTAGTCTTATCCTACTCTATCTTTTAATCTTACTACTTTTCACTCAAGCATTCACATAAGCATCTCCTTGCTCTCAACAGCAACCCAGTAAGGAAGGTCAATTTTATTACACTCATACTGCAGATGGGGAATTGTGGCTGACCACAGCTACTTGTTACGGGGAAGCATCACAGAACAACTAATGAAGTGGAGTGACATGTGAACATTTCAGCAAAAGCAGACATAGAGACAGTTGGAGAAGCTGCAAGAAAACTAGCACCTTATTCCCCTCTATGTATGGGCTCATATTTTCTGTTTGAAAGATTATTATTTTTATTTAAATAATAATAATTAGAAAGCAGCAGAAACTGATCTATGCAGAGAGGACATTTTTTTTCTTAAAAGAAAAGGCAGAAAAATAATGTCCCACAGGGAAGAGCCATTATTTTGTTTGGCAAACACATATGTGAATTTAGCAGGCAATATTACATTTCAGCTTTAGTAGCAAACACTACAGGATCAAAGTAATTCCTCAAGGCTTATCCACACTTACCTTTCCTCTGCACTTTCCAGGCACGGTCCATGCTTTAAAGCTCCATGTCCATGCTCCAGAGCTTTCCCCACAAAATCCACTCTTTACCACTGAATCGGAGTGAACAGCAGATTTGTGTTGCTGTTTGTTGCACTTCAGTTTTTTAAAAAATGGGTTTTCACAGGAAAAGCTCTGGGGTGAAGAAAAGAGCGCTTGGACATGGAGCCTTTAAAACACAGAGCTCTTCCTGGAAAGCACAGGGCAACAGGAAAATGTGGGAAAGCACTACAGCATATTCATTTCTCCACTAGGTGGTGACCAAGATCAACAATCAACATCACAGAAACTTTATCATAAGTAAGTTTAATTTTTTATTTTATTTCATCTCTCCCAAAATGCTAGTTCTCTTTGCAAAAGTCCAAGCATATTATAAAAAAAGTTACTTAGAGATGATTCTCACAGGTGCTCGATGCTTATTTTACCCCCGTATGATTCCCGTGTTTTGCTTTCTTTCACAGTTATTAAAAATAGCACATATTCCCATGTGCCTCCCTCTATGGCACAGAGCTTCAGGGGTAGCCCTGGAAACCCAGCTTACCCAAGAGCCTGCTCCAGAAGTGACAAAGAAGGCCCTGTTCTATCTTGAAGGTTTGCTCCTATTAAAGTCTATTTCTCAGGTCCAAGGGAGTGCCATTCAATCTCTTTTGGGGTAGCTGGACTAATGTCAAAAGTCAAATATAAAGTCTTTATGGTGCCATGGTCACCCCACTGGTCTTGGGATGGAAGAAAGCAGAGAACAATTCCTGCATTTGCAACTCTAGTCTCAGCTTCACTATAATGTAACGCTAAGGAGGAAAGCATAAAAAGAAACAGATTCCTGAATCTCACAGGTAACAAAGTCATTACATTGTTAACTACCCAAAACTATACTAATAATTCAGGCAACACCAATTATTATTATAGGCTGGTTTAAGAGTGTGCAACCAACACTGTTGCCTAAAAGGGAAGGAGAGTTGCTTAGCAAGCTCCCAGAGTGGCTATAAACAATGACATCTCCTGGGACACAGGCTTCAGAACTATGTACAAAATACATTCTAGGGGGACAGTGGATATGGTCTTCACTGCTTGACAGTTTCAAGAAAAATGCAGAGAGCAAAATATATGGCATTTATTGACCTGACTAAGGCCTCAACACTGTAAATTGTACTGCCCTTTTGAAAATTGGCTGCCCAGATAAATTTGTTAACATCCTTTGGCTCCTCCACGATAATATAACAGCAACAATCGCAGATAACAATGGCTCTCAAAGTGAACCATTCACAGTGGGATCAGGCATTAAACAGGGATGTATTATCGCCACAACTCTATTTATTATCTTCATATCATGATCCTACACATTGTCGAAGGGAAACTCCCCACTGGGATAGAAATCATATATTGAACAGATGGAAAGCTCTTTAACTTGAGTAGGCTGAAAGTAAAGAGTAAGGTTACTATAACCTCCGTCACAGAGCTTCAATATGTTGAGGACAACGTAGTGTGTGCACACACAGAGGATGACCTCCAAACCAACCTAAAAGCTTCACAGAACCTCACGGAAAACTTGACCTATTAATTTGAGGCTATTCTATTGAGTTTAAGTTACACATTAAAACAGGGCATCTCGTGAATCCATTGTACACAATGTGGCCTAAGCTGAGAAGCATGCTGGTCAACCAAAATAAGTTTAAAGGGAAAGCAAATAAGCAGATATGCTGCCATGGTGGCAAGTCTCTAACTGGCATGCGCTAGTGCTTGGGACCACTGCTGATTCCTTTCTGTCTCAGCTACTACATGGTCTTCATTTCTGAACTGTCCCCATTGCAAACATGATGTGCTTATAATAGAACACACCACACCTGCTCAACTGGATACTTTCTGAAAGCAGCAGCGAATACATTCCAGAGAAAAAATAAATCGAAGCAGCACCTAACAGAGAAGCAGTGGAGGAAGACTGATGGAAGGAAGTTGGAGTCCCACAACATCTAGACTTGGTCTGCCACTTCCCAAGGTTTCAAGGGTTTGCACTGGACCAGGTATCAAGAATGGAAAAATATCATCCCTTTCTGGTACCTTAGGAATAAACAGACCTTACCTTGTAAGGTCCAATGTGATTCACATTTGAGCAGTGAGCAGTAACAAAGGATGGTTTGTAGGTTTTGCCATCATATTTCTCCTTCAGGTAGCCATAGCCAACCATATATCCTCCACCAGCTGGCCAGGGCTGGTGAGAGTTGCAATCCAAAACATCTGGAGGACACCATGCTAGAGAAGACTGCCTTATCTCTTACAGGAAGTCCCAGTATTCCTGGTCTGGTGCTTTAGGGTGACAACAGAAATTAAAAGCAGTGCCCCCAACATAAAAATACCATCTTCTGCAGGGTCTTGTACTTTTTCAGCAGGGGGCCTAACTATATTTTTGGGGGGGGGGAGGATGAACAAATTCCTATGCCCCACAAATAACCCAGAGATGCATTTTAAATAAAAGCACACATTCTACTCATGTAAAAACACGCTGATTCCCGGACCGTCTGTGGGCTACATTTAGGAGGCAATTGGGCCGGATCCGTCCCCTGAGCCTTAGTTTGCCTACCCATGATCTAATTGTTCTGACCCAGAGGTGGGGAAATGTGGATATACACACATTGCCTCCCTTTTGGCCAAGTGTTCTCAACCAAGAAAATTGTTAATATTTGCCTATTACAAAACCTCAGTATAAGCAGCCATCTGAAACAGTGAAGCAAGCATAGGGTAACTCACAATTTATTAAATAGAAGTTGTCACACATTGTTAGAAGGAAAGGTCACCTGCAACATTTTCTTTTCCATTTCCTGTTACAGTAGCAAATCACAGGCAAAATTGCCTTTAAAAAGCAAGTCACTAACTCACAGCCTAACAAATAATATCTGGCATCTACCACTGAAAAATTGATGGGTCCTAATCAGTTAAGTAAAAAGAATGGGCTGCAGAATTTCCAGTTCTAGTTAGACCCAAGAGAAAGCTTTAAAATATGGTTTTAAATAGCTCAATACTTAAATGGCTGCTGCAGTTCCAGTGAAGCAGCCATTTGCTGCCTGGTACAAGAGCCATCTTCCTCTTTCAATATGAGCAGGAGGCCCATTAAAATGGGCCAATCAGAAGACAGGGGCTGGGTGATGCTGAGACCTGGTGTCAGCCCGGTCCACCCAGTTCTGATAAATTGGTGCAGCACCTTCCCTCGGTGCAGCTCCTTCCCTTGGTGCTGTAATAAGGTCTTCCCTGCCATGTAGCAAGGTGAGAAGGAGACAGGTGAAGGCAGGTACAGTGTCTGAATGGTGCAGCAAAACTGCTGAAAAGCCTGACCCTAGCAAGGGGGTGGAGACACAACTTGGACTCCACTTCGGACAACAGAATGTCTCTGCCCAGCACAGTCCTGTAACAACCTCAAGAATCTTGGATTCAATCCAAAATATGTGAAGATGAGCAAACGCTCATTCATATACAGCTCCCATGTATATACGTTTCACCTGCAGTGGCACATTTCCACATGCTGCTGTCAAACTGGATGAGCAAATGGAGTTGAGGAACAGCACCACAGAGTCAAAATAAACAAGTTGAGAGATACTTGGCAATGTAGGGAATTAGGCACAATGGCATACTGATACAGGTAAATTGCCCAAGGCAATTTCCCAAACCTGGAGCCACCCTGTCCAAAGGAGATATTCTGAAAATCAAAATTAAATGGGCTACATCTACTCTGGTGGGCCTGTTCCTCTGCCAGTAGGCGCTGGCAGGCTTACCTAGCTACAGTGGCAGTGCGCTAAGCAACACTGAGCAGCTGGGTCTAGCTACCCTTTTTAATTTCCCCCACGGCCCCTGAGCAATGCTATGTTGAGGACATTGTGCGGAAATTAGAAGGATGGCGCAATTCAGTCACCAGCCACTCCTCAGAACTAAGGGCCAGAAAAAATAAAATATGGGGAGCACAATCCAGGCATCAGTTATGGGCCCTGGCAGCTGCCCAGGAGATCAAGTTACACAAAGCACACATTAATATGCAGCTCCATGGTAGGTTCAATGTTATCACTATTCAAAAATGGCACATATCTGTAGCCACAAATTGGATCGTTCTTTCTCTCTCTCTCTCTGGAAGACTGTTTCAGAGAACATTATTGAGATAGCATATTGCAACAGCTTAAAACTAGTACTTCCAGAAGAGATCAACTACAGAAATACTTTTCCTCTTGAAAATGACACACCCAGCCAGCTTTTCAATCACCACCTGTCTATTGGAGAGCCTCCTTTTCCAAAAAGCCACATCCCGTGGGCAGGAAGGAATGTTTTCATTGTCTTGTGAGAGAAGAGTCTATTTGTGAATCCTGTCAACATCAGGAATGTAGGTGCAGGTCATAACCATTGCAGCCTCTGCTAACACTAGGGTTGCCATATTTCAAGAAGTAAATTTCCTGACACCCACAGCCAAGTTTAGCTTTTTTAAGGAAACCACCAAAATTGGGAAACCTAACCCCAAAAAGTGATTTTAAGCTTTTTGAGCTGTTTCCATTGAATTTCCAGACATCCGGGTTTCCCCGATTCGGCAAAATCCCCCCCCCCCCCCGCCGCCATTTTTAAACCTGAAAACCAGGACATGTCAGTAATTTTCCTAACGTATGGCAAGCCTAGCTAACACACACTACTCAACCCAGTGCCACACTGTTGTAAAATGGCTGTTCAGGTTGTAAAACATGGGCTATGGTACCAAATATGAAAAATCTGGCCTGTAAGCAATTAAGGCCTTCAACAATGTCATGATATGGGTCTGCTCACCCAAGACATGTGGTGCACAATCAGCCATGGAGGTAAAGGCCATGGTAGAGCACATGCTTTGCATGGAGAAAGACCCATGTTCACAGCATCTCTGGACAGGGCTGAGAAGTCCCTGTCTGAAAGCTTAAGAGCCACTGTAATGTAAACACTAGCGTAGATAGACCAATAGCCTGACTTTGTATAATACAGCTTTCTTCTTTCCTTTGATTATTCCCAGGTACATCTTCCAATGGAAAACATATTATGTGAACCATATATACACCGAAACAGCCAGCATACTACCATCAGCAACTATGACCACAATAGCTTTATGGTAATTTATCTGCTAGTACACATGCCCAGAAGAAGATCAAACCTATCCATTCTTAAGGAAATCAGCCCTGAGTACTCACTGGAAGGACAGATCCTGAAGCTGAGGCTCCAATACTTTGGCCACCTCATGAGAAGAGAAGACTCCCTGGAAAAGACCCTGATGTTGGGAAAGATTGAGGGCACAAGGAGAAGGGGACGACAGAGGACGAGATGGTTGGACAGTGTTCTCGAAGCTACCAGCATGAGTTTGACCAAACTGCGGGAGGCAGTGGAAGACAGGAGTGCCTGGCGTGCTCTGGTCCATGGGGTCACGAAGAGTCGGACACGACTAAACGACTAAACAACAACAACAACACATGCCCAGAAATGGTTGGCAGCATACACCCTGGCGCTCCTTGCAATCCTATCCCTGCCCTAAGTCTCTGGTCACAGATGAACCTATTCCCATATTTCAGAGTGTCTACAGCTGTGTTTTGCAGTACACGGGAGGTGTGTCTGCCCTTTGCATAGACACCATGCATCCTGCCCTACCCTTCAGGCATAACACATACCCTGTGACAGAGGATTAGTATATCCAAGGACAAGGAGGTCAGAAAGAGCTACTCCAAATTACACAAGTAAGTGCCAGTTGCAAATGTGGCACCAAGGTCTCTAAACTACCTTGCAGATTACAAATGCTACATAAGCGATAAATATAGCAACAGCGCTAAGTGTGTGCCTTGGAAGCAGAAGAAACGCTTGGGTTCCATTTATCAGCTGGCAACAATGCAAGTGTATCCACAAAGCCCTAATGCTGTTTGATCAGTTACCTACCAGCCGACTATATGAAAAGCACAAAAAGCAATACTTGATCCAATTCAAAATAAGCAGCTCAGCCCACCAAAGCAAACAGAAAGTAGCAAATTAGCCACAAGTATGGATGCCTGCACATAGCCACCTCTCTTGCTTACTTTACATCTACCCTCAAGTCTCTAGTTTCAATTCCCTGCTGCAACTAAGTCCTTAAGCAAGCCTAAGTACACGTAACTGAAACAACCACACATTTTCCCCCTTTGTACTCCTCCCCTCTCTTTCCTCTGTTGCTTCCCTTGTATCAAAATTTTTTGATTGTAAGCTCCTTAGGGCAGGAAACTGTCCTTTTTTATTTGCAAACAGAGGCGGCTTTAGGGCAGCATAACCAGTCCCAATGCAGTGGGTGCATAGTCTAGGGGACGCCACAGGATGTCAGAACTATGATGTCTTGAATTCAGCAGAATGGGATGTTAGAGGCGGGGGGGGGGGGGATTTGGGTCTCACAAGTCTGCCCCTGCTGTAAAGCATCAAGCACCCTGATGGTGCTGTATAAATAATAGGAGGAGGATGGCTGGACCAGAACTAAAATCATGCAGTACAAAAAGAGCTACCCTGAAACTCTCACATGCTTTGGCTCAATTGTGCCCAACTAACCTAAAAGCTACTCAGAGCTAATCACAGGGCCACATCAACTCTCCAAGCACAGCTGACAAGATCAAATTTGCACATCACATCCTGCTGCATGCAGCTTGGTTTCTTGTCTTTTACTGGGAATAGAACCTGCAATTTGCCACAAGCCTGCTTACTTGGGGTTAGTAACAAACTGCACTTGAACAAGCACCAAAGTGCATTCTACAGCAGTGGGTTTAGAGGAGCACAATTAGTTCAGCTGAATTGGGCACAGAGCCTTGGAGTGCCGAATTTTGGCATTGCACAGGGCACTGCTGAGATGTGAGACCCCAAGGTCTGCCACTGCATTCTAGAGCAGTCAAGAAGTGTGTGTGTGTCCTACTATATGAAACCACAGTGAAGTAGAACTTGGGAGAAGTCAGGAAACAGTGGTGCTTTGGGAGGCCAGAAAGGAAAGGAGAAAGATACTGAGGGCACCACCAGATTATAACAATTTTGGGATGAGATTTAATCACATAAAAGCAAATTCAGAATGCACAATTATAATTGATTGGGAGGTGTTGCATTACAAACCCCCTTCCCCACAAGATGGGGCTTTTTGCAATAAGGAGAGTGACGAGAAAATACATTGTAAAGTGTGGGGTGGCACTTGCTTTAACACTACATGATCAAACCTCCCCTTTCCACTGCCAAATAAATAAGAATAAATGCTCATTAAATAGCCAATGTCATCTACAGTAATCTCCCTACAAACAAATCAGGATGAATGCTCAATAAATAGGTCATCTGGAAGAGCCTTGGGACAATGGGATGTTTGTGAGGGACAAGATATTGTCCTCATTCCCGGAGGGTCACAATGTTCCTTTTTAACTTCCTGGCACACCCTCTGCTTTATCTGTTCTAATTTATAAGGGATGAAGTAAATTCAAGCCACCTCCTCAGTTGTATCATTTACTTACACTCAAATGAGGATGTTTAGACTGCTCAGTGCTGGGATAAGACTCCCCACTGTGGGCATAAAGCTGCCCAGTGTTGGGATAATAATGCTGAAAAGGCTCAATATACAGCTGACCTTATTGTTTTAATAATATTTTTATTTTTAACCAGAAAACAATACATTAATTATAGAAATGTTAAGTGCTATCTTGTGCAAATTATTCCATACGCAGGGCTTTTTATATAATGTTCTTCATTTGCTTTGCTTTGCTTTTCAGATTGAGGAACTAAGAAGTTTGTGGTGGTTTTGAAATCCATCATTTATCCCTTTCAGGAAAATGGAGCAATGCATGTCTGCACAAACAATAATATAAGAATGTCATCACACTGTAATTTGCTTGGCCACAGACAGGTAGAACTGAAAAGTACAGAATCATGAGAAGCAGTGGGTGCGTGGCCCAGGCAAGCCACAGAAGAACAGTCAGAACAAGCTGCAGCTGCCACCTCAGCTTTGCTGGCTCCTCTGCCTGCCAAACCCTACCTCCGGGATCCAGATCCACAGGCTGGCCGGTGCCACTACCGGCCGCCATTGCTCTCCCTGTACAGCTTGAGGATTCACTGCTTCTGCCACCACCCAACCAATTATGATTAAAAGTTGGTCTGGCAGGAGCAGCAGCTCCGGAATAAGCAAGGTGACTAGAAGTGGCACCAACTGGCTGGATAATCTGCTGCTGTAACTGCCACTCACAAGGCTGGCCAGCAGTCACTTGATGTTGGATATGGGTACAAGCATACATGCAACTTCCTGCATAGGTATTAACTGCTTTTTGGCACATTTCAGCATGAAGAAGCCCAGTTATAAGGCAGGATGCTTTCCTCTAGGTTCCTATGGTCATTTGGATTGTTGTGAATACTTGCAGGTAACAGATACCGTATTGGCCTGAATATAAGCCTCACTTTTTCCCCAAATTCCGACTGTGAAAAATTAAAGTGTGGTTTATATTCGCAACCTTACAGTATGCAGACAGGAGCGTGGGGCAAACAGCGCCAGGAGAACGGCAAAGTGGCGGCCACCCCGTGTGTTATCCCCCATCCTCTCCCCCAAGGCCAGAAAGGGAGGGAGAGAAGAAGGGGCAAGGTTGGCGGCAACACAGCACAGCTTCCCCCCGCCCCAGTATGTAGCCAGGAGCAGCGGGGAATGGAGTGGCTTATATTGGGGTATTTTTTCCTTTTTTTCCTTCCCCCTCCCTCCAATTTTAAAGGTGTGGCTTATATTCGGGTCAATATGGTATGCCTGTCTAGCACCAGGCATGCAGCATACCTCTCCTAGCATTTCCAAGAGGGCAGTAAAAGTAATTCACCCCAAATTTAGAGAAGCTAAAATACTGTATTTAATTAGGACACATGGAGTTAGTGATTAAATTCAGTCTCATGATTTTGAAGTATGTATTATGGACACTATTTTAGTAATCATTAGGATTTCCAGCCCATTTTACATTTTATGAAATGCCTTGTTGCCAGCCCGTAGAATAAATGAAGAACCAACATGCCAGCAGGGCACTCATTGTCCTGCCAGCTACTCAGGTTTCCCTTAAAACTGACGGCTGGAGGAAGGTGGGTGGCAGCTCTGCCAGCAGTTTCCAGTAGCCCTTCCAGTTGCTGTTTAAATCTCTGAAAGAAGCTGATTGGTGGCAGAGAAGGTGAGGCAATGCCTCCTAGAAGCCTAGCCAAGTCTGAGCTGGTCACTAAACTGGAAAAAGTCAGATCAGAATGGAATCAATTCACTTTCAAACCTGATAGCATTGCTTCAAATCTCCCTGAAAAGTTGCCAGAGAGGCACATGAACAAGGAGGAAGGGAAGAAAGCACCTAAAAGTCACTACAGTTTGTCCCTTCATACAAATCCATTAAGCAGCACCAATGGGGGGGGGGAGGGGGAAGAGAGATTAAGGGAGCTCTACCGCTCATTCAGTACAAGGGATAAAATTCCAGTTGATAGCATTGTTGAAGCTACAGCACTGATGGCAAGGAACACCACTCAATATCAGAGCACATGTTTTGCCTGCTGATAGCCACTGATAGCCTTATTCTCCAAGAGTTTGTCTAATTCCCCTTTTAAGCCATCCAAGTTGGTGAGCATTGCTTTCTCTTATGGGAGCAAATTCCATAACTTATGTGCTCTGTATCATGGGCATAGCTAGGGGGGTGGGCAGCTGCCCCTCCCCCCACATAAAACCTGGCTATGCCCATGCTATGTATAGTAGTACTTTTCTTTTGTCTGTCCTGAATTTTCCAACATTCAGCTTCATTGGATGTCTCCAAGTTCTGAGTAAGGGATAAAAAAAATTCTCTCTCCATTTTTCTCTCCAACGTGTAAATTTTATATACTTCTATAATGTTCTCTCTTACTTCTTTCCAAACTACCTCTTTACTTACAAGAGGTCCAGAGGTGGCTGTCAGCCTCCTCCTGACTCTCACTGTTGCCTTTGTAGAACTCATCTGTGAAATAGATGGAAGAAAAAACAGAATTAATTAGTTCTTCCAACCATTTGCTCCAGCCCCTTCTACTGATGGCCTCCCTCCCTCCCAGTCCCAATTGACACCAGTCTCCACTGCCCTGGATTCTCCAGGTAGCAGGGCTGGGAAAGGTCTCTGCCCAAGACATTAAAGAAATGTTGCCAGACAGTTTATACAGTACTAAATGGATGGATGCTATAACTCAGTATAAGGCAGCTTCATATGTTATAAACGAAGCAGATCAGTTTTTTATGGCAGACCACTGGGAGCTCCTTGTAAGCTCCATATAGTAAGTATGGGATGCAAGTGGTGCTGTGGTCTAAACCTCAGAGCCTCTTGGGCTTTCTGCCAACCTAGCAATTCAAAAGCACACCAATGCAAGTAAATAAATAGGTACTGCTGCAGCGGGAAGGTAAACAGCATTTCTGTGTGCTCTGGCTTCTGTCATGGTGTTTCGTTATGGCAGAAGCGGTTTAGTCATGCTGGCCACGTGACCCGGAATGCTGTCTGTGGACAAATGCTGGCTCCCTCGGCCTGAAGTGAAATGAGCGCCACACCCCATAGTCACCTTTGACTGGACTAACCGTCCAGGGGTCCTTTACCTTTTACCTTGTAAGCACCTCTGAACTTTCCAAGAAAGAAAAGGATTAGCATGATAAATAAATTTTGTAATGGCTTTCGCTACACAAATACCACAAACAACAAATAACAACCTAAATAAACTCATTATGTGGGACAAAATGCAAAACAAATTTAGTTAAATCAACATACTTGTGGTTCTCAGGCAGGCACTTACCCAAACATTGAGCATACGCAGATGGGCTCAGCTTCAGCAAGATGAGGAGCTTTTGCCACAATGGGCAACAGATTCTTACATTGCAGGGGGTTGGACTAGATGACCCTTGTGGTTCTTTCCAACTCTACAAATCTACGATTCTATGTGTCACCTTCAGACCATACCCTAGTTCAGGTGGTAAACCTCTGGCACGAGTCCCAGCTCAGCCCACAAAGCTGTTTCCCTCAAACCACACACCCCTGCCCTACACCTGACATCAGGTGAGGGACAGGTAGAGATGCAGCTGCTAATGCAAAATTGGGAGCCTGAAAGTATGCTGCCAATTGTGCACTGGCAAGGGAGGCTTGTTGTCACTTCCAGTAAGCTGACTGGCAGTGAGAGCAAGCCAGCTGGGATTGGTTACCAAGTTCTGTATGGGACGCTCATTGGTGCAGCTGACCCCTGCAGAAAGCAGAGCCTGAAGTCAGTGCTGGTCAGCTTGATTGGTGATGGTAACTTCAAGCCTTGCTTGGATTGTTTTTTCTTGAAAAATAGGTGCTGGTGTCCTAGCGACATCAGGTAATTGACAGTTCAGTGGCTTTGCAAAGCCACAGCTGTGTTGACAACACCAACTTGCAAATGCTTTAAAGGTAGCATTTAAAGGGTATTTCTCTTAAAGAACTTAGATCTGGAATTGGAAATCATACATTGCTGGATTTCAACTCCCCTCAGCCCTAAATAATATGGCCAATGGTCATGGATGATTACCATGAAGCAAAACAAACCTGTTTTGACTTGTATGTAAAGAGCTGAAAATTTGAGTATTTCTTGATGATAATTATTTGAATATGAGCTGGACACCATTTTATATTGCACATGTTGTAAATATGTCCTTGAGTGTTTTGCTAGGTTCTGTGTTTAGTTTATCTGTTTTGGCCACAGGGCATAAAACAAGTAAACCGTTTTCACTATCTTCATTGGGGACCTATTGCATCTTTCTATAAAACAAAAATGCTACTTTTTAGTTGAAGGCTGTATATACTAATTTAACCCTCTATTTAAAAACAAATATGTAACTATATTAAAATGGGACTGTAGTGCAATAAAGTTATGTTAGAATAACTCTGCTTAGTGCTATTTTATTATTATTATTATTGAGGGGAAGTGCGTGGAACAAGTCTCGGTGTTTCGATTTCTAGGAATGGAGTTGAGAGACGACCTAACCTGGGGAGAGAACAGCAAAGACCTGGTGAAGAGAGCACAGCAGAGGTTATATTTTCTGAGAATCCTCCGGAAAAACAATCTCTCAAATTGCACTGTGGAGAGCGTACTAACTTATGGTCTGTGTGTGTGGTTTGGGAGCTGCACGGCCAGGGAAAAAACAATGCTATTCAGGGTTGTAAAGACTGCAGAGAGAATTATTGGTTGCACTCTTCCCACCTTAGATCAAATCTATGCTGCCAGGTGCCATAAGAAAGCTGCAGAGATAGCACATGATAGTACGCACCCCGGAAATCATCTCTTTCAGCTTCTGCCTTCTGGAAAAAGGTATAGGGTTATAAAGGCCAGGACTAGCCGCCTGAGAAACAGTTTCTACGCTAATGCAATTCTGGTTGTAAACGCAGCATAAGGGGTCTCTGTAGTATAGTGTATTTTAAAATGGGGTTTTTGAATGTTTTATGTAGCTTTGTAGTAGTTTTATGTAGTTTTTATGTAGTTTTATGTAGTTTTGTGGTAGTTTTATGGTAGTTTTATGTAGTTTTTCAATTTCATTGTTCTGCAAGGGACAATGACAATAAAGATATCGTAATCGTAATCGAAATTTTTTCTAGAAAAAGAGGTGCCGGACCTCACCATCAATGCCTGAGAGGTGCTAGAACTGAGTTCTGATGAGTTCCAGCTGAAAAAAAGGCCTGACTTTGAGTACCTATAAGACACTCAACGGCATTTCCGTATACTGCTCTGGTTCGCCAGAAGCGGCTTAGTCATTCTGGCCACATGACCCGGAAGCTATTCTGCAGACAAACGCTGGCTCCCTCGGCCTATAGAGCAAGATGAGCGCCGCAACCCCAGAGTTGTCCGTGACTGGACCTAACCATCAGGGGTACCTTTACCTTTAAGACACTTTATTAATTTAGGTCCATGTGGCCAATCTTGCTTTTTTATAATGTCTGATGCACATTCCTGCAACTATCATTACACTATGGAAAGACCTATGAGTAGCTCATGGCCATCACTGAACCATAGGCTAGTTTGATTTAGCTAATTTTAGATGCTCTAAATGTGGTTGCATTAGAAAAAATATTTTCTCACCTTGGGCAACTAATTTGCCTTGTAGTGCAGCTGTAGTAACTCTACAGCTTTAATGTATTTAAATGTTTAAATGTATTTTTAATATTTTGTTGGAAGATGCCCAGAGTGGCTGGAGAAACCCAGCCAGATGGGTGGGGTATAAACAAATAAATAATAATTATTATTATTATTATTACTGCCACAACCAAACACTAAACACTCCCATCCCGCCCCACCCACAAATCGGGGTGTTACAGGCTACAAAGGTATAGGCCTTTTATAACTCCTTAGCAATGCTTCCATTAAACTTATTCTATGTAAGGTGCCATTTAAATGGTCTCCTATATTTAGGAGTTAAACTGCCTACCTCAGATCTCTTCTGCTTTACCAGATGCTGGAAACTAGTGGCACTAGGGATCTAGGAAGGCCACTAGCTATGCACCAGTCGGAATATTTTCACCATCAGCTCTGCAATACAGCCACTGTCTCTAAAATAGAGGTTGTCATTGGCACAAGGCTGCACTTGAGGTCTTTCCTGGTGCCCACAAAGCCTCTGAGCTCAGGGTGGTTATTTTTTCTACCTTGAAAATAACACAGAGCTGAAGGAAGAAGTTGAAAGTGACCCTCATCCTTAATGCCAATGTGCTGTTCTAGGCTCAGCTTAATTGTACTGGATCTGACTTCTGGCTGAAAAAAAAGCCCTGCTGTTATCCAAGATCCCTTGGAAAAGTAAAGCATGTATACACACAGTTTGTCTCTGTCTCGTAGGGGCAGGGGAAGAAAGAAAGAGAGAGAAGGTGGTGAGGCAGGGAAGGAGGGAACCAAAGGGGGCGGTACCCACAGCACTAGCTCAAGAATCCAAATTTGCCCACAGGCTTAAAAAAGTTGGTAATCCCTGCTCTAAAACACTGCAGCTGGCTTTTTGCTAGCAGGGGGTAGATTGAAGGAACAGATAGTGGAGAAATCACATGGATAGTATCTACCAACATGTCATGCCCCTAGTATCTGTGTTCCCCCCACTCCCTTCAATAAATAACCCTCATACAGCCATGGAATAACTTTTGAAGCAGTGCATACTCCTTTTCTGTTGTACTCACTATGCTCCTCCTATGCCAGCATTTAACAGCTGCACATATTTATATTTCTCTCTCTCGGCTTTAA
Source organism: Podarcis pityusensis (assembly GCF_964106645.2). Classification (NCBI taxonomy): domain Eukaryota; kingdom Metazoa; phylum Chordata; class Lepidosauria; order Squamata; family Lacertidae; genus Podarcis; species Podarcis pityusensis. The sequence goes on along the minus strand of NC_138029.1, from coordinate 74,633,078 downwards.
CAAAGCAATAGAAGAAGGAAATGGGTGTAGCATACAGCAAAAGAATGAAGTGGCAACAGTAGGGAGAATGAGGGGCAAGCAGTGGTAAAATGTCCCACTCAGAACAATTGCTATTTTTCTATGCAAACACATAAGCAGCATAATCAAGCCTATGTACAGTTAAGATTAGTTCATCTGTTGCCCCTGGACTCCACTCTCAGTTCCCATCACCATGCCTTCTATCTAGCTACTAGTCCAGGATCCTCATTATCAATCTACAGGTGCCTCTGTGAGGTACCAATTGGACCCATCTGTAAAAGCATCAATTATCCAGTTAGGAAACCAGCCTACAGAGGCAACACAATGCATCCATTCCCAGACACTGAGCAACTCTCAGCCCAGGCTTCCAGTAGATTGGGAAATCTACATATAAAGCCTTCTTAGATCAGAACACCACCACCCTTAGGTCATTCTCTGCAATCTGTTGTGGGCAGCCTAGATCTTCTGCACTCAAGTCTGCCTACCCCATGTCCCTGGCCATCAGCTTTGTTCTGCCTAGCTGTTCTTCACTGCTAATGTGGACTGTCTCCTCATGTATAAATCTGCTATAACCTTCACATCATGGCAACTGCCTGTCCCCTGAAACTAACACAGTAGAGGAATACATCAATCCAACCCAAAATATCACTTCAGACCTACAGCAGTTGGGTAACAGCCTAAAGATGCTGTTCCTAAATCAAGTCAAACCACTATGCCTGAAGTTGAACTGTCAATTTTGCAGACTCCACATGGAGGCCAAAAAGAGGTGAACTTGTCCTAGACCAGGGGCAGGCAACCTAAGGCCCGGGGGCCGGATGCAGCCCAATTGTCTTCTCAATCCAGCCCGCAGATGGTCTCGGAATCAGAGTGTTTTTACATGAGTAGAATGTGTGCTTTTATTTAAAATGCATCTCTGGGTTATTTGTGGGGTATAGAAATTCATTCATCCCACGCCCCAAAAAAATATAGTCTAGCCCACCACATGGTCTGAGGGACAGTGGACCAACCCACGGCTGAAAAAGGTTGCTGACCCCTGTCCTACACCCACCTGCAATGTCCCTGGCTAAGCTGGCATTTGAGCCCCTACTTCCAAGATTCAAAGCTGAATGCTATCTGCTGGAGCACTGCAGCTCAAGAGTCTTTGTATTTAGGCCTCTGTTTCTGTAAAAACAATACAACTCAAAAGAGGGGTGCAGTATTTTCTAGACAAAGCCAGAAATGCCCAGGCTCCTCTTAGAAGAACCTGCAGCTCTCCTTGCTGTCTACCGGAGCAATCCACCTGCAGGACAGGCTTGGAAACCTCTTCCGGGTTGGCGCCTCTGGCAATGGCGGATTTCCTCCGATCGGGAGGAATCCGCTCCGTGGAAAAAAGGGTCTGAACCGCCACGGCGAGGCGGAGACCCATCAAAAACCACAGGCGGGAGAAGCCTGTGGACGTGGGATTCGGCTGGCACCTTTGCGCCCCCCCTACTCGCGGGGAACCCCGGTTTCGGGGATCCGGAGTGACGTGGGGTGAGTGGCGCGGTGCCTTGAATCGACTGCTTCTTTCACAGAGTGAAGCCGCATTGCTGTTGCCGGAGAGCGCTGACTTTTTCCTGTGGACAATTGGATCTTAAATAACTGTCCGTGAGTAGAACGGAAAGTTGGATTAAGAAATTTCTTTTAATTTGACACTGAAGCGGGAAGGTCTAAACAGGAAGTCCGCCTTCCGCTTTTTGTAGATAGATTAAAGCAAAGACACAGCAAGCTAGAGTTTAGAAAGTCGTCCGTAAAGGATCAATTTTCATCATCTAAAATTACTGAACCCCCCTTGGAAGCAGGAGAAGAGGGGGGATTTTTTTCTGGACTGTTTAAACCTGCAGAAGAGAGTGTAAAGAAAAGCAATATTCCACCGTCTTGAACCTGGGAGCGGGGTGTCAGGACAGACGTCTTTGGGAAGTTCATTGACTATAGACAAACGTTTTTGACAGATAGTTAAAAGAAGAGAAACATAGTGATTCCATTGTTCCCCTTCGCATCTAAAAGGAACAAAATATTGACAAAATATCTGAAAAAGGAAACTTTGTTGTTAGATCTGCTTAAAAAAAAAAAGAGATGGATACAAATAGAAGCTTTTTCCCCTAGAGGGAGCATGCGAAACTGTTATTAAATCTGAACTGGGGAGCTTTGCAGCTGCAATAGATTAAGATCGTGGGATCAGACTCTGACCTTGCACAAGAATGTACTCGGAGGCTCTGGTGCTTGCCTTCTGCAAGACAAGTGCTGAATGCACTCGGAGGCTCTGGTGCTTGCCTTCTGCAAGACAAATGCTTTATTGGAACAGTTACATGAGAAGACGGATTTGATGACTGTTGCGATTGGAAATTTTGGACAAGCAGTGGGTATCTATATAGAACCCACTCAGGAATTAATCCAGGAGTGTGCTCTGACAGATCAGATGAGGGAGGAGGTTGTTGCTGGACCTCGGGAGGCAGAGATGGAGGGAACTGTGGCCCAGCAGGAACATGAGTTGTTGGATCTGACGAATGAACCTGGAAAAAGCCAGATTTGGAGAGATAGAGTCTTGTTTGGCTCGGAGATGGGGGGCTGGATAGACCCCCCTATGCAGGGATGTTTTGACTTTTCAAGTCTGGCTTTGGGCCAGGAGGAGTTCGGAGTTGTGGGGGCCCTTAACTTTGGAGGGACCTTGAAACATGCTTTTAAATACCACATGGAGTTCAGTGTTGACTATGGAAAAGGGGCTGATCTGTCGAGAAGGGACAAAAATATCGTCAAGCTGGAGTCTCCACGAATGAAAGGAGCAGAAGACAAAGTAAAGTACAGGTATAAACATGAAGAAGACCTGCGGAAGGGACATGGAAGAGATTTAAGGGCCTCGGACATAAGGTCACCGGGTTGATGAACTAGATGGATGGGATAGAAAGGACTGACAAAACCCGAGACCAGGAGGAAGAGACGTTGGATGAAGATTGGAAGAAAGTTTTAAAAAAATTTATTTAGGAAAGTTCTGTAAAATTAATGAGTATTAGAAAAATGTTGGAACGAAATTATTTGTCTTTAGCAGAAATGTTAAAAAGAATTATGTAAGAATATGTTATGGTTATGAGAAATTGGTATAAATAAGATTTAAGTTTTAAGTTTTAGGGTTTTTTATGGTAAGAGAAGGTTAAAATAGATTAAGGTAATTTAATGTCAGAATATTATGAAAGATGGAAAGGTTTTGCTGAGATAATTAACAACTAGAATACAAAAAAGGGAGGTGTGAGGAGGTCGATGAAATAAGGCAATGACAGTTAAGGATTTGAGAATACTGGATCTGTTTTTTAAAAATTTTTGTTTATTTCTGCTTTTTGATTTTGATGTATGATGTGTTTTGCTTTTGCTTTTTGCTTTTGCTTTTTATCGATTTGTATTGTTTAATTGTTATCTGTTTTTTCCTTCTTTTCTTCGTTTTTTTGTAATCTTAAAATTCTCAATAAATATCATTTTTTTTTAAAAAAAGGAAACCTTAAACAAAAAGGGGGGCTTGCCCAGCAGCAGCCCTCCAAGACCCCAAAGCAGTCGTCTTAATGTAGAAATTTGAAAGTTATTTCACTGACTCTTTCAGTGGCTCCGCCCACATTCAGCAATTACTGGGAATGTGTGTGCTCATGTTTAGAAAAAAGAAGCCCACAACACACTGGAACGCAGATGTCTAATGATAGGTTTCGACTTGGTGATCTCAGGCTGTGGGGAGTCTCTTTCTTAACTTTCCTCCACCCCTCCCTTGCAAATTAGTCCAGGCAGTCTATTAAATCACTTTTTCCTAGCAACCCCTCTTAGACACATGTGCACCCATATACACAGGACAGAAGCCGTCTCAGTCTTTCCAACCCCTTCCTTGTGTGATTCACAAATCATGTGATTTGGGAGGATTCTTTTTAAAAAATTAAAAAATAAAATAGAAGGTTTTTATACCAAGGCTTCTCCCGCAGAGTCAAAAGCTTTTGATTTCTTTAGTTTGCAGGGCAAACTTTCTTCCCTTCATTCCCAACAAGACAGGATATCAGTCAGTTATTCTGCTGGAGCAATGCAAAGCAACCAGAGGAGAAACTGACAAGAGGCCTTTTGGCTCAAGCTTTCCAAGGCTGGAGAAGTAGAGCCTGACAAGTGTTACTCAGTCTAGCTTGGCTTGCCACATCCGTTGGCTGCAGGAGTTGTGGTGCTAGGCTTCAGTTAAAGCATTCCAGGGTGACTGCGTAAGAGCCAAGGTCTACTGGAAATAAACTCTGCCAAGCATTTAGGACCTTCAGCAGCAGCCTGGGAGGCAGGCAGTTTTATTTGCTTCCCCCAGCTCACTGTGGCACAGACATATGTCAATGAGTCTACTCTGAGTAAAAACTAGTTGAAACCACCTGAAGTATTTGGGTGGCTTCTTCATTACCCAAAATCCCAAATTCTCTGCCAAATGAGAACAATGATGCCCCAGTTTGTAAGACTGTGATGAAAATACATTGGAAAAGGACTGCAAATACTGTCCTTTGCCGGCCAGTACTTGATGTTTGAACTGAAGCTGGAAGACCGACATCCAAATCCCAGTACAGTGGGTGGCCCTGGATAAGTCACTGCCCAACATATACCATGGAACTAACTCCCACCCAAGACTGTTTTGAAAATGAATGTGATGCGGAAATGCTGCCAACCAGCCTGAGACTTGGAGACAGGGTGAGCTATAATAATAAACCGGAAGTCTGTTACCCAGTGGAAAACCTAGAACAGGACTATTTTATCTACTGACTAATGTGAATCATCCCCACTTTGTTGTCATTTTCAGGAGAAAGCAAAAGAGGAAGACCTTTGTGTGCAGTGCAAAGGACTCGGCGCAGTCCTGTCCTTGGGGACACTGTCCTATCTGCTTTGCAAATCTACAGAAATAGCAACAGTTGAGCACAGCTGTTCTTTATACCATAAAACCATCTTGGGAGCTCAAGTCTCTAGAAGTAAGTGAAGAACTCTTGCCCACCCATCAGGACAAGAGATCTCAAAGTATACCCATGATTAAATAAAATCAAGAGGGCATCCCTATATAGTACAGTTTTATACCAGTTTAACTGTCATGGCTTCCGCCCTCCCCCCAAAATCCTGCAAATTGATGCTTGTTGAGGGTGCTGAGAATGATGTTTTGGATGGCCTTAACTCTCTTCTCCACACAGATTCCTGGAGACACACAGGAATCAGTGTGCACACAATACTAAGCCAAATCACAGCATAGCGCAAGTGCATAAGCAAGCAAATTTCCAGGAAGTAGATCACAGCCACTTTGCCCTACTCCAGTCCTGCTGCTCTTGACAACACACTAAGACAAACCACGGCTTAGCTCAAAGCAGAAGAACTGGAAGAGGAACATGGAGGAACATCTTCTCTCCAGGAATCCACATGTCCACACACTAATGCCATGCTTTATCTTGGGATTATGTGCAAACAGGGTCATTTTTTTGTTAAAGCTAGTTTAAGAATGAGAAGACATACCCTAGGTCAGCCTTCTACAGCCTGGTACCCTTCAGATACTGCAAGCGCCCGTCAGTATCACCAATGGTCAGGAATTATGGGACTTTGAGTCAAGATCTGGAGAGCACCAGGCTGGTGAAAGGCAGATCTAGAGGATGCCAAAGAATGCTCACAGGCTCCAATAACAGGATAACTTTATGGCCCTATAGCTTCATTTATGCATCCAAGACTAGCTTAGAAAGATTGCATCCCTCACCATGCAGGGAAACATATTGAAAGGAAAAATACCTCCGAATATACGGTAAACATTTTACAAACTGTGAGCAAGCCATTTTTCAAATATTTGGAGAGGTTCAGGGAAGCAAACAGAGCTGTTTCTGGTGGGGTCTGCCCATCCATCAAGTGAGACTGATATAAGCAGGAAATAATTTGTGTACTCCTTAACCACCCAACACTTGGCACCATGGTGGAAATATTAGTCTGTCAAGACCAATTCAAATTCAGGTCCTCTCACATTTAGCAGCAGAAAAGAAAGAAAAGACACAGGAGCCTGATCTGGTAGTTTTCCACTTCTCTGCCAATACAACATACACTGATTCAGGGATATCTAGGACTCAGCAGAAAAATCTCTCTACCAGCAGTCATAATGACTGCAAAGCTCACACACTGCTAAATTAGAACACTGGATGGAAAACATCAGTAGTAGAGTGAGTATCAACACTAATAGCTGCAGAACACTATACCTGTAGGAATGCTGATAAAACTATTTAACATAACTTTTGTAAACAGACAGGTACAGTAACTTAGTCATGTACGTGAAATCCTAAGAAATTTTGGAGGATGCTCCAAACCACAGAAAGATGAGTGTGTTTTTAAAAAAATGAAAGGAATTTTGCAGACACAGCTATAACAAATCTTTTATTATCTCAATGATGAAAATGAAACCCTGGAAATCAGCAACTCTGCAAAAGATTCCAGATATATATTCAGAGCTATTTTTTGTTTTATTTGTATACTATATGGTTTATGAATCTAACATGTAGTTAACAGTATTTGCTCTTGATTGCATTCCTACAATGAACATGTTTTTTGCTTTCTGCATTCTCAAAACTATATAACATGGTGTACCTGCAAAAAGCCACTGTAATTAACAATGTTTCCAGAGAACTGCCTATACTGCAGTGTGTATTTATGTGGCACGAGTGGTCCAGGTCATTATGAAAATGATTATGCATACCAACTTTGTACCTGCAACCTCACTTCCCTCCTGCTATTGCTTAAAAACCAGCTATGGTCATTCCAACACTTGTTCTGGCCCTCCCCATCAGATGAAGAACTTGAACTCATAACTCCAGCTCTGCCAAATGCTTTAATTCTTAAATCAGATTGGGGCATGAGGTCCAGAGGATGGAAACATGGTAACAGACCTATTCTGTGGTGGCTCCCTACTTGTGGAATGCTTTCCCTAGAGGCTCACTTGGTGCCTTCATTACATATTTAGGCACCAGGTAAAAACATTTTCCTTTAACTAGACCTTTGGCTGATTAATGTTCTATGTCCTTTTAATTGTGCTTGTGGGAGGATGGTTTATTAGTTTCTTGTTCTTGTTTTTATTATGTATTTTGTGTTCTCACAGCGGGTGGTGCTGTGGTCTAAACCACTGAGCCTAGGGCTTGCCGATCATAAGGTCGGCGGTTCGAATCCGCAGGATGGGGTGAGCTCCCGTTGCTTGGTCCCAGCTCCTGCCCACCTAGCAGTTCGAAAGCACATCAAAATGCAAGTAGATAAATAGGTACCGCTTCGGCAGGAAGGTAAACGGCGTTTCCGTGTGCTGCTCTGGTTCGCCAGAAGCAGCTTAGTCATGCTGGCCATATGACCCAGAAGCTGTCTGCAGACAAACGCCGGCTCCCTCAGCCTATAGAGCAAGATGAGCGCTGCAACCTCAGAGTTGTCCGTGACTGGACTTAATGATCAGGGGTCCCTTTACCTTTACCTTATTGTATTTTTATGTTGTGAACCACCCCACTATCTTTGGATAATAAATAAATAATAATACCTATCTGCTTAAAGGAGCTTGAAACAAAATTGGCTTGCAGACACTTTAAGCTACATATGCAGACTCTTCTGCATTGGTGTAACAACAGATGAACACTGGCAGATGACAGCAACACAGCTGAGATATTGAAGGCAGGTAACTTCATTTTTTGACGACAGCTACCACAAAACTTACCGAATAACTAGAATGAGCAGATTACAAATTACAAATAATAATCCCTTATCACAAGGCCAAATCCAAAAAAAATTCCTCTGCCTCTATAAATGCTTTCAGGATAATACCTCAGCTTCAAAAATACACTGATGGTAGTGCCCAGTTAGAAGAGGCAGAAATTCAAATTTATATCATTTTAGCAACAATGGACCAGTCAAACTTGCTGCATTTGCAAAATAACCTCTAGTGGTGGAGGGAGGGGGGAAGAGTGCACAGGGTCTGGAAAAGAAGAGCAAAGACCACGTGCAAGAGAAACTAGTGCTGTCCCAATCAGCTACTGTCTTAAAAGTGTTTAGAAACTCTTTCCGTGCAAGTTTCAATCAAACATTGGTTGAAGATTAAGCATAATGGTCTTTTGCTTCCTGATTCCTTGACTTACACTGAATAACTATATTATTCCAGTAAGATAAAGAGATGCCAGAGATAGACACACACTTTTCACAGCAGGCAGGACTAATCTCTCTCTCTCTGTAAGTCCTTTGTATTTACAAAACAAACAATGTGGTTAGTATGGAAGGTTATTCACGTGCCTTTGCTGCCTCCCCGACTCTCTTCTATATACAAATTCTTTTTGCTAAATGCGTTTCACCTTCTACTCTTGTGCAAGGAATCAAAAATATCCACAGCTGAGATCACACTTGAAAATATCACAGAGAGATGGTCTCTGATAAAGAAGGCAGGAGCTGCAACAGAATACTGAGAACATTTATTTGAATGTTTTTGTTTAAAAGAAGGGAAATGTGCTACACTTAAGTGATGAAGTGATGAAGAAACCTTACGTTTCAAGGGATCCTTCAAAGGCCTCCAATAAAGTTTCTGAAGATGTGCTAGAGAGATTTTAAACAGGTAACTATTGAAATAGTTAGCGGTAGTTTTATATGGGCTATGGTATTTATACTGTTCCATTTATTTATTTATGAAAAGTGGGAGGACGAACACATGAATACATTTACAAAGTGACCCTATATAGGTCTACTCAAACCTACGTCTTATGGCGTTAGGTAAGTCTTTCTCTCAGGCAAGTAAGTACAGGGCTACAGCTTTAATTCATTAATTAAATATTGTAAACCCTAAGTTCAACTGTGTCTCATCCTGTTCTGCCGGTATTTCAGTTTAGACACTGAAGACAGCATCTTCATTCCCCATGCATAATCTCTAGAAATGCCAAAGAGCTGCCATGTTCTCCTTCTGAGTGTTAGAATTATAAATAAAGTAAGTAACTAAGTACACCACACCACATCACACCAAAACCAACAGAGTAAAAGTCTTACTTTTGGGGGCTGCCACAATTATAGAATGCCCTCATCCTTGAACTATAATTGGCACCAACTTTGATGCATTTCTAGCACAATAGAAATCTCACTTATTCCAACAGAAGCAGCGTAAATGTAACAGATTAAATCTCAGGCTAGGGTCTGGGAGATCTCAATTCAAGTTCCCAGCCATGTATGCTGCCCTTTGGAAGAAAGGAGGCCTGCAAATGCCATTTTAAAAATTAAAAAAATATGAGAGGTTAATTGACTTGGCTAGATTTTCAAATGTTATTATTCCCGACTTCACTCTGGCATTATCTACTCCCTTTCAACATCATCATCATTCCTCTTCCTCCTCCTTGGTTTTAACTACTATAAGGTACCCTCTCTTGCATTGCTCTGTGATGAAGGGCAGCTTAAAAATTATTTTTAATCTGCAAGTACCAGAAAAAGGGTAGGAAAAGCCAGAAGCAGACATTTCAGCATCTGAAATTACTTCAGATGGAATGACCTCTTGCTCACAATGGAATAACCAAAACTGGTTCAGCTAATAATTACTATTACCTGGAAAATGTGCTACACTGACAACTCCTCTATTTGCTCAGCCCTGTGTCCTTAGATCAATGCACTAGCAGAAAAACTCAACTGGTAGCTTCTCTGGCATACGTGCTTCTTCAAAGCTGTTGATCAGAAAATTACACAGGCTGTGCTAGTGTAACAGGAAGTGCTTATGCCACAAACAAGCGCACAACCCTATTTTTCTGGCAACGTTGTGGTTGGTTTTGAAGTTTTTTGTTTGTTTTTTAATCAGGCTGTCAAAAGCCCAACTATAACAGATTGTTTCAACAGATGAATCCAGGTTTAGATACATTTTTCCTCTGTAAAGACAATATGCAAAAATAAAGAGTGCTCTTTAGGGGTGTATGCAAAGGTCTGTGTATCCCCAATGGGGCATTTGATTTTCCCTGCCATAGCAGCCACATACACTGCACTGCAAATGGCTGTTGAAACTCAGTCGTTGCAAAAGTCTTCTAAAGAAAATTCAAGGCCCTGCTTGACACAATAGCTGTGCAATTTTCTGGATTGTGGCCAACATCAAAAGTCCGAAAAGAGAAGCTGAACACACACCCCCTACAAGAAAAACCCCCCTCTTATATAAAGGTCTGGATAGTGACATGCAAGCTCTGTATTTTACTAAAACTGCCTGTAATATGTTCTTTTATGACAGCACCACTTCTCAGCACCTAGAGGACTAGGAAAATGAAAGAAATACAGTAGTATTCAGCCATCCATGGGAATACCCACTCCAAGATAATGAACCAATAAGCCAAACTGCTACTGTCTATGGTAATATTAGCATTTAAACACAGTGGAATATATAGATATGTATATAATAGTTCGCCTCTCTGATACTTGAGCAGACCATCTCTCCTTAGCTGCTTTCAAAAGATTCTGCACCCTTTTCCAAGTATTTTCACTTTACAACTTCTTCTTGCAAGAGGCTTTGTGCTTTTCACACAACAGGCAGAAATTCAGCAGGTGCAATATTTCCTACCCACCAAAAAATAAAGAAGCATAAATATATTCAGATAAACACAATCTTCAACTATAAAACATATTGGTTTAAAAGCATAACCCCCAAGTACAAAAATATAAATAATTCACTATACACAGTAATTAATAAAAATACAAAGCATCACATCTGTTTACAGGATCATGTCTGGTATGTAAGTTACAGCATATACAGTATGATCATAAAGGTAAATCACTGCAAGTTTACCACAAGGCTACTCAACTCATCCATTTCATGAGTGTGCACATTATTATTCTTAAGTAAATTCCTATTCCTCATAGTGTACATTCCCAAAGTCTAAGATCTACTTCAGATCTAACATATCAGAAAATAGATTTTCCTGGTACTCAAGTAATGATTGTGTTAACAGTGATGCAAACAAGAAGCAGCTCTCCCTGAGACTTACCGTGTGAGGGCTGTCATAGTAGAGAGCAATGGAGCACAGCCTTGGAGAGATGCTGCAGCTCTCCGTAAACAGCCTTCCAGAGTCACCATAAGGCCCCACCTGGAATTTATATGCCACAGTGATGCTGCTGAAGGGGGGCAAACCAGCACTCACAATCACTTCTGTGAAGAGCCCCGAATAAACAGCAAAGCCAAAGAGCGTCAACAGCAGAAGCGCAACCAGTGCAGCAAACAATCCAATGAGCAGCCAGTCTGCCATGACTCCAGGTGCCTCACACTGCAGGAATCAACTAAGGACAAGAGAGGAGGACAAAAATTAGGTAATCATAACGCAGATGGATATTTCCTAGAGAAACAGATAAGTTTAGGGAAAGTTTTCCCAGTGACTCAGATCCACACTGCAGACCTTTGCATTTGCAAGGCAGTGTTGTAATGGAATTGTTCATGTTTACAGGTCACTGCTGTACTGAAATTATCTGCCACTGCTGCTCAAGGGACACACTGCATAGAATAACATATTGTAAGTCACTTGTCTACAATGTACGCCTGTACTCCATGCAGCTGGGAAGCTCAATAAGGAGAATCTAAGTGATGTTTGAAATGCTTATGTGCACCAATCCAGATGCCATAGGTCAGGTTTCCTCAACCTCGGCCCTCCAGATGTTTTTGGCCTACAACTCCCATGATCCCTAGCTAGCAGTACCAGTGGTCATGGATGCTGGGAACTGTAGTCTCAAAACATCTGGAGGACCGAAGTTGAGGAAGCCTGGCACCAATCCAGATGGCCATGCACAGACAGTGGGTGTCAGATACATACACAATGTTTCTCTGACCCACAGAGTATTTCAAAAATACGTTTTTGGTCCCTTTCACTGAATCCCAGCTTTTATGTCAGAACTGCCTTGACCTTATCCAACATCACTGTTCATTCTTGGTCAGTGTGCAAAGTATCTAAAAATATTAGTATCCAAAAATATTAGAAATAATGTAACCATCATTAATATGATCGCTTAGTCAATGGGAATAAAATGGAAGACAAAACTTTCTTCCTACATATCCTCTGTAAGGTCAAAGATGGAGTGAGGGAGGAAGGTGAAGGAAAGGGTGCCAAAACTGGTTCAGCAACACTGAAGCCACTCTCACCAGAATAGTAAATGTATTGCACTGCTGGTTCATATGGCATGAACAGCTGCAGTAAAATGCAGTTGCTGAAAAAAAGGTGGCATAAAATCAATCTGAGGATTCCCAGAAAAAAGGTCAGAAGTAGTGATTATCAAGTGGAGGTGAGTGTTGTGTGCCTTGCAAGGAGGCAAAAACCAAGAATACCAGGCCAGGGGTGGGAGTGGGAGTAACATGGATTGACCCAAGTTGTTGTTTTTCCAAAATGGTCTTTATGAATCAGCTTTGATTTTTTAATTTAGATGTGGTCCTTTAACATAGAACCTACTTAGAAACAAATGAATTATACCTAAGCAACTGTTCATTCTGTTTGGCAATTAATAAAAACCACATCTTAGTATAAACTGCAATGTGATCAGGCTACTATCCACCCTAGTGAGATCAGCAGAGAGCAAGGACAACTGTGGAAAAGAAATCTGATTTGCCCTTGAAAAATGTCACAGTTAATTTTATACTAGCATTTATGATCTTTATACTAGCATTTATGATTCCCTAGATTCTATGATTCTGTGATTCTATGATTCTATTCTATGATTCTTGTAGTTCACCAGATTTCCAGAATGGTTACCATTGCTCAGCAAACTGCCTACTCCTATTTAAGTGCATTTAACAATAAGTGAATTTGACCAGCTGATTCTTAAGCTCAAAATTCATTTCTGTATCTTATTGAACCACAAAGCAGGACATTTGTGATAAAAACATTATCTATTTCTTGTTTAAGACACAGAAATAAAGCTGACACTTGTCAATCTCTTTTCAGGAACCATATAATTGGAACCAAAGCCCACAATTTCCTCAAGCGAGATGCACTTTGTACAAACCTGAGAATCAGCAGTATAGGCAGCCTAGCAATAGCTCATTGTCTCTCCCAGGGATCTTTGATCCAGGATTTGTGCCTCTGAAAAAGAAGAAAATAAAGTCTGATTGAAGTGACCTACAGTATTTTCCCTAAATTGAAGTTTGGTAGGAGAGCACGATGGCCAGAAAACCTGCACTGCTTCCCCAATATGCACAAGGGGCACTGTGTCCAGAGTGGTTCCTAAACCTGTGGATCAGACCAAACGCCTATCTAGTCTAGCATCCTGTTCCCTACAACGACCAACCAGATGACTCTGGAAAGATCAAGATCTGAACATTAAAATGTAACAATAAAAAGGTAGCACAACTATAAACAAAAGCTGTGATTTCCCCCCCTAGGTCTACCCATTTCATAGTGCAATTACAATAGTTGCAAGCGACACCGTCAAAGTAAGGCTGCAATCTTACATGATATATACACTCAGGGGGTTCACTTCTCCACAAATATGCACAGAACTAATATGTATGTAAAACAATCTCATTTTCTTGTCTCTATCCAGTGGTTTCAGTAATTCAGAAACTTTTAATTCTGACAAGAAGTGAATGTGAAAATACTTAGCAACACTGAGGTTTTTGTTTTAACTTCTACATCAGTTTTTTAAAAGTTGTGGCTTTTTTTGCACTGTGTATTTCCTGCAAAAAGAAAATGAGCACACACTAAATTCTCTAGCATTCATAGCACAACTTTCTTTCAATAATTCCAGGAGGTTTACTTACACAGGGATCCCACTTCTAGGCACCACCCAACCTTAGATCTGCTTAGCTTCACCAGGATTGCTCCATCAGACCCTTACATTTTAATTTCTATGATGTAAGCCACTGTGGGTTGTCTTTGACAAGAATGGCAGGATACCATTTTAAATAAGCAAGTAAATAAGTTTAGTTTAAAGACAGCATACCAGTAATTTGAGTTGCAGTTTAATTCCAATCTGATCCTGTTCTGTACAATTGTCACTGTTTAACTAGGAATAGGTTCTGCATTCCCTTTTAATGGTGATAACAGCAGCCAGTTCATTTCAGTTTAAACCCACATAAATGGGTTTTAACCCTTCATGCTTTTATTTCTAATTCAGGGTGAAAAACCTAAGACACTGATTATATATTCCCTAGAAAAACCTGAGACACTGATAATATATTCCCTAGATACAACACATTCTACACAAACAAGAGAGAGAGAGAAAACTTACTCTAGAGAACTGATATAATCAAGGCTCCTGAATTCAGCGTTGTATGAAAAGCAGAAAATATCACCAAGTATTTAAGTTCAGTTGCTATTGTTAGCTACTGGAAAATAAACCTGCTACACAATTACATTCATCCCTCTTCTCATAGAGCTGTTTGGTTTCTCCCAGCTGATCCTGTTTATTTCAGCTGTATTCTACTTCCTGGTTCATGTGTACCAGCTTGATGAGATCACAGTGCTCGTGCACGCTCATAAAGCCAGCATGCACTTTTACAACAATTCCTTAAAGAACAATTCCTTAAAGAACTAGGAATGGTTTAAGCAAAACATTTGGAACAGGATTTATTTAGAAGCATGTATGTCTATGTGTCATCATTGTGCTATGGGGCAGCATGATCAAGAGCCCAAATATTTTTACCAGAGTCTTGCATGGAAAACTCAAACTCCACCTAGATGAACCATAATCCTCCATTTGTGACATCCATAGTGCTAATTGCCAAGACAGAAACAGATTGCTACAACTGCAAATAAAGACTAAACAACCACAGTCAAATGAACCTTTGGGACTAGTCCACAATGTAATCAAAACAGCAGTACTGGTTATAAACCAGGTTATTAGCACTTGTCCACCCAGTTTTCCTAGCGAGCATAAACAGGGATTTTCCATTCAAATGTGATCTGTGAAAGCCAATGCACCTTCCCAAGGCCCTAAACTACTGGATAAGAGGGGAGCTGGAACAGCATTTAAATCATGTTACATCAGCTAAGAAGACAGGAGTGCCTGGTGTGCTCTGGTCCATGGGGTCACGAAGAGTTGGACACGACTAAACAACTAAACAAACAACATCAGCTAAAGATTTCCAGCCTCTTCCCAAGTATCAATCCCCCTCAACTGCCCAATCAGTGAGGATGGGAGTACATTTCCAAGCACAATTCAAAGTGTTGGTGCTGACCTTTAAAGCTCTAAACGGCCTTGGCACAGTATACCTGAAAGAGCGTCTCCACCCCCATCGTTCTGCCCGGACACTGAGATCCAGTGCCAAGGGCCTTCTGGCAGTTGCCCTCACTGCAAGAAGTGAGGTTACAGGGAACCAGGCAGAGGGCCTGCTCAGTAGTGGCACCCGCCCTGTGGAATGCCCTCCCATCAGATGTCAAAGAGATAAACAACTATATGACATTTAGAAAACATCTGAAGGCAGCCCTGTTTAGGAAAGTTTTTAATGACTGATGTTTTAATGTATTTTTAATCTTTGTTGGAAGCCGCCCAGAGAGGCTGGGGAAACCAAGCCAGATGGGCGGGCTATAATAAATAAATAAATAAATAAATAAATAAATAAAATCAATGGAGGCTCCCATCCTTGTCTTATAGCCAGGTGAAACACTCAGACTGTAAAGAAAAACTTTGAGCCCACATCCTTCCAAATAAAAGGTCCGGAATATGATGCAAGAAGCTGAAAAATATATTTAGTTTTAAAATGCTGAGAGAAGAAAAATCAGTTGTATTAATGATGAGGCAAATCTAGATTAAATTCAGAGGGATTTACTTCCAAGTAAGCATGCTTAAGATTGGGACACATGGCTGCAATCCTATGCATACTTCCAAGTATGCAAACAAATAAAATATGAATTAATTAATGAAAATGCTAGGGTGGCAGTGAGGCAAGGATGTTAATTTCCTCACACACCCCAAGATTTGCTAGGTTTGCCATCTCTCTTTCAGTTGGGGGGTTCTTGTGCCTTAGCTGTGCAACAAGCAAAAACTTATCACCAAAAGCTGTATCTGGGATGCAGAGGCACTGAAGGTTACCACTTAAACTGTATTGAAGTTGTACTTGTTACAGTTACTTTGCATTATTCTTCTATGCTTTTAACCATCAAGGAATTGCGTTTCAAACCAGTTAGTGGGAGAAGAAAAAATGGGCAAACCTGAGAGCCTCATTTGCATGTTGTTTATTTCTTCCCTAGATTCCACTTTAAACAGACATTAAAGGATTGTTTGGGCTGGTGCTTTTTGTTTGCTAAAGAAAACCCTCATCCTACAGTATGATCTACTCCCTTGAGAACAAGGCATATTACTAATATTTACTGGACCAAATGAACGCATGCGAAGCCTCCACTGGTCCAGGTGTGCTTCCCAAGATCTCTTATTATTGGGATCCAAACTATTTCCGTTTCCATTGCAATCCACCATACCCAGCTAGCGCCACATCCACATGGAGTGTTGGTTGCTTCCACTACAAATATATTCTAGCCGGTTTTGCATCTCCCCACTCCCCACCTTTCCAGATTACTTTTCCCGTTCAGAAACAGAAGCTGGCATGTGTTTGTTTGTATATGTGTAGCAGGTGTTAGTCATAGGGTTCGATAGGGAGCGCACTCCTCCACTGGGATCCACGCAAGACAATCTCCTCCACTAAGACACACGCTGTTCCAATGTCCTCCTATCTTCCATGGTGTCACTTGCCCCACTCTCCACTTCAATCTTCCTCATCAATCCACTGACTGGCAGCCTTCCCCCCCCCAAAAAAAAAACCTTCTGTGCCAAGGATCAGCCCCTTCCACTCCTCCTTCAAAGGTTTCCCCTCTCACCACCCCCCACTCTTCCTCAGGATCTTCCAAGGGGCGTCAGCTAACATCGTAGGGATCCACTCTCGCGAATCCTCCTTCCCCCGCTCCGCCTCCCCCCAGCAGCAGCAATCCACTGCCGTCTATGCCACAGGAAACAGATTCCTTTGGGATCTCCTCCGGTTGTCGGCCCCCTCCTTTCTTACGCCTCCCCCCACCCCCCAGACCGCGGGATCCAGTGACCGGGATCTCCTCAGTTCCAAACACCACCTCCTCCCTGCGAGGCTCTCTCTGTTTCCCGCCCGCCCCCCAACTCACACAGCAGCAGGAAGAGCGGAGCCGGCGCTGGGGACTCAACTGGCAGCTCCCGCCTCAGTCACGGGCTGAGGCTAAACCTCGGGGGCGCGCCTGGCTCGGCGGTTGGGAGGCGCGTCCTCGCCCCAATCCGGGAGCGCGCCGCGCCGGGCTCAGCCCCGCGGGATGGGGTGGAGCTCGACGTCGGCGGGAAGCCGCTGCCGCCAGTATGAGGGCAAGTGGCCTCAGCGCCACAGGGCGGGAAAGGGAAGCAGCCGCCGAGGAGGCGGCGGCGGCGGTTCAGGGTGGCTACGTCGCTGAGAGAGCGCTTCCTCCGCCTGTTTTTATTAAAGGAGGTTGTTTTATAGCAGCCGCCTCACCGTCACCGAGCACCTCGGCTGTACGTGAGGGGAAATGGGCCGCCGTCAAGTTGCCACTTTTATTTTTATTTTTTTACCTCACAGTCGCCCTTTACCTTTCAACCGCCTCAGACAGTAGGAAATTCAGCAGGTGTCGCCTTCCCACGTCTCTTCAGTTCTGCGCAAGGAAAAGCTTCGTTGGCTAATACTGTATTTTCTCCTCTCAGGTAGCTGTTAAAAGAAGAGCAGGGGAGCCCTGAGTAAGGAAAGGCAGCTTTAAGCCTCTGGAGTCGCAACACACATCCTCAATCCAGTTCAGAATACAGTAGCTACCATTAAGTTTTGAGCAGGTGTCCTGGGCTTAACAAGCAGCAATTCAACAGCTTCAGCTTTACCCATCCCTGCCACCCTGTTGAACAGTGCTGCTGCACCTGTAGGATTTCTGCTTGCCATGAGGCTCTTCAGGAACTTTGCCAGGAAAAGAAGGTTTAGGACCTTATAGCAGAAGATTGAACCTAGCAGATAGCAAACTAGTCTGGGGAGAAGAGAACAAGTACATTCAGGTTTGGTTCTCCTGCCCAGGCAGTCTAGACACTGTGTCAGCCCTAGGCAATTGCTAATTTGTGTGCTTACATATCTGCAAATTTAAAACTCTATTGCTTGCCTAAGCCAAAATAGCCTATCCAGTTGGAGAGTTCGCTTACAACTTGCCCTGATCCACAACTTTGGATCAGTGTCAGTTTCTTAATTCACTTGGAAAATACCTAGCAAGACAAAATAAGGCTCGTGACCTTGACAAAGCCCAATGATCATTAGAAATGTATATTAAGTACTGAGGAACACATCTTAGTGGAAAGAATTGTCTTGGGTGATAGATCCCAGAGAAGCACTGTGGGTTCCCAATAGAGAGGTGACAAGTTTTTTTGTGGGGAGGCACTTGTGCTTCTAAACAGAATAATTAATCTCAAATGATCTGGCTCTCCTAGGCAAATTAGTAACTATGAAACATGAGCTATTTGGATCCTCTAATCCAGCACTATCTACTCTGACCAGACATGGCTCTCTCAAGGCCTCATGTACACATTTTCCCTAATCCTATCTGAATTCCTTTTAACTAGAAACGCCAAAGAATGAACCTAGGATTTCTGGATAAAGAATGTGGGTCTACCACTGAGTTATATATACCTAGAAACTAACCCTTGAGTTTCACTAGTAACTGCCTTACTAGCAGAGAGAAATCACAACAATCCAGGATATTCCTGTATAGGACATAATCCCTCTCTGTTTCAAGCACAAAAATATATTACTTGAAAGGGGAATTAAAAAATTAAAAAAGAGTAGGTATATCATGATAGCTAAATGTTCAGAGGAAGCATGTCACAGAATATCAGTTGCTGGGTGACAGCAGCCCATTGACAGCTGTTGGCCTCAAATCCTGATGATGTTTTCTGGACACATAGTTAACCTCTTTGGGGGGAAACGGATGCTAGACTAGGTAGAACTTCGTTCTGATCAAGCACTGCTCTTCTTATTTGTTTATCCAATTTGTATCCTGCCCTTCCTCCTGGAGGAGACCAGGGTGGCAGACATATCAATAATTTAAGAATAAAACAAAGCATTCTAAAAACAGTTTAAAAAACTCTAAAGACAATTAAAAACATTGTCTCAACCAGTGATTTCAAAGTTGCCAGGAACAGTATCTTCCAGCCACCAAAGGTTTGGGTAAACAGGAATGTTTTTAAATTCCTCCTGAAAGTCAGTAATGAGACAGACCCTCACTAAGGGAGGGCATTCACAAATGGGGAAGTGTCACTGAAAATGCCCTGTAATGGGTCAGTGCAACTAAGCATGGCCAACAAACCCTCACCTGCTGACTGCAGTGTCTGAGATGGTTGATATTATGAAGGAGCTCTTTTGGGTCCCAAGCCATTTAGGACTTCACATGCTAGTACTAACACCTTGAATTGAGCCCAGTAGTTCATTGGCAGCCAATGCAGCATTTTCAGGACCAATTGCATGTAGTCCAATCAAACTGCCCCACTTGCCAGTTTAGTAGCTGCATTCTGCACTAGCTGCAGCCTCTGGACCATGTTCAAGGGCAGCCCCACATACAGCACATTACAATAATCCAGATGGGAGGTCACCAGAGCACAAGCAACAGGTTGTCCTGATCAAGGAGTGGCCATAACTGGAGAATCAGCCTAATTCTCTACTTTTGTCAATGGGTAATAAACAGTCACTATACTTCAGGAACTTCTAAGGTGAACTACTCCATTCTAGAGAGAGGAAAACTACATGTTAGCATTTATTTATTTATTTATTTATTTATTGCTGCATTAAAGATACTGACCATGCCATTACCTGGAAACCTGTTTTCCCCTTCCAAATGGAATAAAATAAAATATGTTGACTCTAATTGGCAGCAAACTCTAGGCTTCAGGATCCTACACTGACATCTTCCACTACATTGCCCTACTATTTTAATATTTTCTTTTTACAAACAATCCTTATTATAGTAGATCTTCCTCCTGCATAACATGAGCACTTATCAATCATGATTCTTCATATGACTGCAAATTACATGGCGACGGGATATTACACTACTAATGATAGATTGGAATTAGTGTGAGATTGCTGCTTCAAGATGTTTTGATTATGATTATGATTAAATTTATCATGCACTCTTCCCTAGCAGGCCCCAGGGCAGCTTACAACGATTCAAAATTATGGAAGTTGTCTTGCTAGTGAAGTGTTATTTTGCTCATGCTTAGCCTCAGCAACTGTTTCAGCAGAATCCAGCATCTCTGGATCTGGACTAATTAATGCCCAGAGGAGATTATTATCTTGACTAATCTATATTAGACTATCAGGTGACACCCATTCATGTATAATTTTGTTTCACTGTCAGGGAACTATTGTTTATCATTGGATTTAGATAGTGAATAGGTGAATTGCCTTTGGGCCAAAAATCCCCCTAAAATTTCCTTCTGCCAGGAAATATTTTTAAAGTGTGTCATGTAAACTGTCAGGATGCAAAAAAATGGCTTTAGGTTTATGACTTTACATTCATACAAACTGCACACACACAAAACCACTTGGTCCAGAGATAAAATTCTGCAGAGAAGAACTTTTAGTGCAAGATGAGTCTTCTTCTTTGGCGATCACTTGTAGCCGAGTAATATTATCATGGAGGAGCCGAAGGACGTTAACAAATTTATCTGGGCAGCCAATTTTCAGAAAGACAGTCCACAGGGCATTACGATTTACAGTGTCGAAGGCCTTAGTCAGGTCAATAAATGCCATATACAGGGATTGGTTTAGTTTTTTTCAGTAGATTTAGATAGCTAAAGCCCTATTCATCTTGAAAACCAACCCCTGCAAGATGAGTAGGGCTTTAGCTATCTAAATCCACTGAAAAAAGTAGTCCACAGATGGTGTAATGAAAATCACTGAATACTTTTCCTGTTCACCCATTAGCTTATATTCGCCTTTCAAACCATTGTCATTTAAATTCTTTTGTAACAGGACACAAAGTGAAAAGTACAGTACTAAAAACCTCAACCCCAACTCATTTGTCATTTGAACTTCCTGCCTGTTCATTGTTTACATGCCATGTTTTCTGTAATATGCATTTATCTGGTTTATCATGTGCATGCATTGTTTCTTCTTCATCTGGACAGTATTGGGCTCAGTACACAGGCCATTGCTGTTAGAATCTGCTAATCCCAAACTTCCTTTCTGCAACATTGACAGGTTTCACCATTTTTTTGTGTCCTCTCAGCAGTAGTCACAATAGTTAGAGTACTATCCATGCTTCCCTATTATCATCTCAGTACCTACACTACTATTCAGCGTCATTCTCCCAAGCCCCAAGCACTTGGTTCAACAACACTGTTTTGCGGCACAATTCAAAAGACTATATTTAATCTTTAAAGCTCTAAATCATTTGGGTCCATGGTATCTCATGGAACACCTTGTCGTTTTATTTCCTTCTTTGATTTATGATCTGCCAAGAAGACTTTCTTGTATCCAGCTGCCTAAACACTGGCGGTGAAATCTAGGGACATTCTAGGTTGTATCAGCCTGCTTTTGGAATGTCATTTTTTAGGAGATTCACTTGACAGATCCTCTCTAACCCTTTAAAGACTAGTTAAAACTGACATATCATTACTTGATATCGGCATTACTGGTTCCTGTTGCAGTATTTTTATTGCTTTTGAGCAAAAATGATGCAAAAAATTTATTTTTGTTAAAATTTCTGTACCACCCTTTATCCAAAGGTCACTGGGCATTTACAATATAAAAACACAAAATACATACTATAATAAAAATAATAAAAATAATAACCCCCACTCAGTTTAAAAGGCCATAGATTGTTTAATTAGCAAAAGGCCTGAGAGAAGAGAAATGTTTTTGCTGGTGCCTAGATATATGTAATAAAGGCAGGCGAGCCTCCCTGGGGAGAGAATTAACAAGCAGGGAGCCACTGCAGAAAAGACCCATTTTTGTGCTGCTGCCCTCTGGACCTCTTGCAAAAAAAGGGGGGGCCTTAGATGATGGCAAACCCTCCAAGTTTCCCTATTTTCCAGGGACATTCCTGATTTAGATAAGCCACCCCAGTTTCTGATTTGAGCTCAGAATGTCCCACTTTTCCTTAGGAAGTACCTATTTTCATTGGAGAAATATTGGAGGGTATTGTCAGGGAGAGGCAAACGGGAAAAGATGAAAGGACAGAAACCAGCAGTTATAGAGAGCCTAAAGAGTCTTATGTATGCCAGCTGGACAGCATTAAGCCTCTGACAGGTATGGCATTGCCCCAGTGAACAACCTAGCAACTGAATTCTATACCAGCTGAAGTTTTCAAACTGTCTTGAGTTTGGCAGATGAGGGATGAAGAGCTTTGTTCCTCATCCGTAGCCTGATGTATTTCTATGCCAGATGCAGTTGGGCAGGTACCAATAAGAGAATGGTGATCATAGAAAAGAATCCAATGTACTGTATCTTGAAAACTACTCAAATATAGGAACACTCTGACCCCTTGTGGCTGAAGCTGTCCATTACAACTAGAAAAACAATATTGATACTGTAATACTTTGTGCATGGATATAGCAGAAGAAATAATAAAGAAAAGGCATAGATGTTTGAGGCCATGATAAACCACCAGAGTGACAATCAAATGAAAAAATGAGGATAGTATATTTTCAAATACTTCTATATTTGTATCACCAGTTTTGCTTTGGAAACATTTTCCTCCCATATATAATATGTTCTGTAATTATCACATATCAGGGCCTTGGAAAATGCTTATAAAGGTGCTTTACAAAATAGACTGAAATCCTTTGCACAATCATTTAGAAGAAGAAGAAGAAGAGTTTGGATTTGATATCCTGCTTTATCACTACCCGAAGGAGTCTCAAAGCGGCTAACATTCTCCTTTCCCTTCCTCCCCCACAACAAACACTCTGTGAGGTGAGTGGGGCTGAGAGACTTCAGAGAAGTGTGACTAGCCCAAGGTCACCCAGCAGCTGCATGTGGAGGAGCGGAGACGCGAACCCAGTTCCCCAGATTATGAGACTACGGCTCTTAACCACTACACTACACCACTACACCACACATTTATTTAGAAATAAATCCCTTGAATTTAGAGGAGCTTAATTGGAACTCGACAGAAATATGGTCAAATTGAGACAGTTCAGCAAAGTGGTCATGTCAAGCAAAGGCATGTTTTTTTGGTTATAATAATATTTATTTCAGTTTACTTACAGTGCATACATACCAACATATCATACTGTTTATCCAATGCCAAGGCACTGATAGAAGGTCCTAGTTGTCAGGAGTGAGCCAGCAGTAAACCACACTGTGCAAGTTGGACTCTTAATTAGCAAACACATGATCTGCACAGGAGTGTAAGGTCTAATGAGCTCAATAAATCATCTCCAGCAGGTCTTCCCTCATGAAGCAGTCCCCACCTTCCCATAGCTGCCTAAGCCCCCTTCTCTCCAGGGTTTCCCCCCCAAGCAGTTGGAGGCAGTGTCTGCACATGGCTAATCTCTGCTCTTTTTATGCATCTTCTGGTTATGGCACAAAAAAGGACGAGGAGGCTTGTCACAGCAGGAGGAAGAGACTCCCATGACTCTTCACCAGCCCGACTCATCTCTGCTTCTTGACCTGTCTCCTCCCATTTTCCTTCTTCAGCTTCTGCCTCTGATTCTGGACTTCTCTCCACCACAGACTGCCACTCTCCCAGCTCACTAAGCCCTGTTACCTCCTCAGCTTCTGATACCTCCTCTTCCCAGTCTTCTCCCTCTTCTCACTGTGACCACTTTATCACCCTGGGCTCTGAGCCTTCTTCCCTTGGTGGCAGTGTTAGAAACTGAGATAAGAAAGCTAGGAGCTAAATGGCACCTTAAACCTAGATTATGGGCGCTGCAATGGAATGTCTAGGTACACTTTTTTTTATAACAATACAAAGCTGAAAATGAATGAACTGCAGCTAAAATCTTATATTCATTTTTCACATGGTCTAGTCCTCATCTGAAGACTGCAAAAAACAAAGCCATACTTTCCCTGCCTACCCCCCCTAATATTCTTATGAGGGTCCCGTCTCCAGTCCTCAGAGAGTGGCAGGAAGTGGGGAGGCAGAAAAAGGTCCTGTTTTCATTCCAGCAGTGGCAGTTTTAATCTGAAATCTTAGGCGCAGTACTCCCAGAGCTCATAAACTGCTTGCATTAATGAAATTCTCTGTCACAAAATGCACCTAGAACAATGGGAGTTTTGAATGCTGCTTGGTGGTTCCCCAGCTGGTTTTTCTCATCATTCCTCTGCACCCAACCAGTCTGCATCTAACCACAAGTAGTTAAAATGAAAGTAGGGGATAGGAGAGCCATTTCCAGGAACTACATGCCACTTTCAAATCATAGCTAGGCTATCCACTATCAAACAATGAAAATGTAAGTCTGGAAATCAATTGCCTTCTGTATTCAGCTTTCATAAGTGCATAATTCAGCTCTTCAATTTCCCATCAGTTCAATTAAAAAAAATACCAGGGATGTTAAATCTTGATTCAGACTTTGGATAATTGTACAGTACTAAGATAATGGGGGGTGGGGTGGGGTGGGTGTGAAAGCATGTTGCATTTGGTTTATTCATAATTGTTTTTTAAATTGACTACCACGAGACAGGAGTGCCTGGCGTGCTCTGGTTCATGGGGTCATAAAGAGTTAGACATGACTAAACGACTAAACGAAACCAACACCATGAACAATGGCCAGGTTGCAGTTTCATGAAAAGTTCCAGGAACAGAATTTCAATTTAGAACCTACTGGTAGTTAGAAAACCAATTCACCACAAGGTGTCATCAGATCTCAATGCATTTTTGCAGATTCCAAAGAACTGAGTAGAGGCTGGGAATGAGGAAGAGCAGATGGCTTGCTAACTAGCAGCTTCTTATTTTTATGAATGGAGGCTGTCTTTAAATGACCTCATGGCATGTACTCTCCACCCCTACTTTGGAGTCTCTCTGTAATTTTCAGGTGCTTGTGTACTGTCCTCTTATGCAGTAGACCGTGTTGAATTTCAGACAGGATTGTAGTGTGGAAGTCAACGCAGCTGGCTCTTACTGGAATGCATTCAACTAGGAAAGCTTTGGACAGGTGAGTAGTACAATGTTTTTTAAAGTGTGTGTGTGTGTGTGTGTGTGTGTGTGTGTACACACATACACACATGCGTGCACACACACATACTATTTTGTAAACAGTGCTGGGAGAGTTCTGTATTTTTTCATTAGATTGTTCTGTATTTTCTCATTTATTGTTTTATGAAACAGTAATACTTTTGTCAAAATTGATGGCATTGGTTGGATATATAACCAACCAATCTTGAATTTGAATGTAATATGTAATCTTCCATCATTGTCAAGTCGAAATAGGTACACTGTTTATATTTCAGGGCAGAAACATCTTGGCAAGCAGTAGGAAGTAGAGAGCAAACTTTGTGAAAAGGTTTTGAATGTATAAAGAAAGCAAGTCCCATGACTGATCCCATGTGCATCTTCTTCTGAGAAGTTAACACTGCAGCCCTAAACTCTGCAAGTATGTTCAGTAGGAAATCCTATTGTGTCTAATGGGACTTGCTTTCTGGTAAGTATATTTAGGATTGCAGCCTAAATGCAATCTTATCCATGTTTATTCTGAATTATACAATTATAGAAGTATGTTTATGAGTGTAGGCACACTATCACAAATTGTCATCTTTTCAGTTTCCCATATTTTTAAAATGCTGTTCTATGATCCCCAAGTCCCTCTCCTTGGCTCTGCAAAAGAGGGGGAAAGCTACAGTGGTTACTACCTGGTGAACTGCAGCTCCTAAGAGATTATGCAGAAGGCAAGAATGGCATTTTCCCCCTTGTTGGCTGCAGCAGTGGGAGAATGGGAAAGACTCAAAACACAGAGAGAACATTTCTAAAGCTACAAGCCCTAGGAGTGCCAGTGTGGTACAAAGGTTAGACTTGGTTTGGGATGAGATAAACCCAGGTTCAGATTTCTGCTAAGGGCTGATTCATAGTTCATGCAGTCAAGATACTTTCATATGTGAACTAGTATTTGTAGTGCCAAGCACTGACTGTAAAGAATGAAGGGGAGATATGTATCTCCAAAACAGTCAAGGACATGTGCCAAGGAACTGAGAGCCGATTATGGTTCCCCAGTTCTGTCCCTTAGTGGGGGCATGTATGAATTCTTCAGGTTAGTACTATAAACACTCACTGATTACCTGGGGCAAATGTAAATCAGCTGTCACATATGAATCTCACTGGGAGATGGTGGACAAGTTCCTATCTTTCTGTGTAATCTACCTAACAAGGTTGTTGTGAATCTGCAGTGCTGTTAGCTTCTTTGGAAGAAGTGTAAAATATAACAGTTAAGAAGCCATGCTCACCTTTCCAGCTTTCTCAAGGGCTCTGCAATTCAATTATGCTTATCCCAAGATATTCTAATAAAAGGAGCCAAAATAAAAATTAATTTTCCATCAGTTTGTCACATATTATAATGGGAAACTCCTGGCTAAGCTTGTTTTTATTGCTGTCTCCACTAATGCCTTTCTTTAGGGTCAATGCATTTAATGATAAGGTTAAGACTTTGTGTATTATATATACACAAAGGGTAAGGAGCCCCTATGGTTATACTGATCCAAGTTTCATCAGTAACTCTAAAGTGATTTTCCAGGCTACATATTTTCTGGGCGGCGGGGGGGGGGGGATGTTTCTCTTCAGTTATCCTGTCAGCCACAGGCTGCTCCATTTGACATCAAGAAAACCAGTCTTTGTATTCTGTCTCATTTTATCAGTCTTTACCAGACTACTAAACTGTCTGGATGAGATTGACTTTCTCTTGAACTAATTAAATGTATTGCTATAATCAAAGGATTCTTACACTGTTAAATAAAGATGTTTTATTTCATCTTGTAAAGTTCCAGCCATATTTGTTGGTTGATAGGCTATTATCACCATAGTCTATCAAATCAGGTTTTTAATCTTGTAATGTAATTCCTCAGATTCTAGAATTTGGGGACACACGCAGCCTGGTATTAGGACTTTGCTGGCACAGGGTCTCAAATCACCAAAATGTCTTTCCACCAGCACACAAGAGGTTGCTGCCTTCAGATGGGATAATAACTTAACCACAGTGCTAAAGAAACTGTCAGAGAGCTGGTAATTCATCTCAGTAACAGAAGTACTGTATCCTATGGCAAGGGTGCCTATATTACTAAGGTTTCCATTGTTCCATCAGCACAGGTTTTTCAGCTTGCCAGGGCTTCTTGGAGAAAAAGCAGGACATAAATTGAATAAAGAAAAAGATTCTGCACTTCTTGACCCATTTGCTGAATCCAACATATGGCACATAAGGCTGCATTGCTGGATTTGGGCTAGCTGGTAGTCATGTCTGTCAGCTTTATCTGTGCTGATTGCTTTTTTTTTTTTTTGAGAGGTGGGGGATTCATTACAGTCCCTTCAGTAATAAGAAGTGTTCTGACCACCTGTTTACTAAAGTGTGAAAGCAGACCCTTGCACATAACGGCATGTTTGCAGCCCACTGCTGCACCATATAATTTTTGGGTTGGGGCTATGTTTTAGAACAGCAATCCTAATTCCTAAAGGAAAACAAAGACACCCATCTGGCAATCCCATCATCACCACCTGAAAATTGTTCCAGATAAAGAAATATAAACCCAATAGATTTGCCTGTTCTACTGCCTCTCACAATCAACTCTTCATCTCTGGGTTGTGGGTTCGAGCCCAATGTTGCACATAACGATTCCCGCATTGCAGGGGTTTGACTAGATGACCTTTGTGGCCCTTTCCAACTTGACAGTTCTATGATTCCATGTATGATGTTTCCATGAAAACTGGTCAAGCAAAAATCAGGTTTTCCACAAATCATTGAGCACCATACAGAACAATATGAAATATGTTTCTCTCTCTTCATTAGATGCTATCTCCTGCACATTTTAAAGGATAATTCTAATTTACCAGTTCCCTCAAGGTGTGCATACTTCTCTATACTCATCTGAAAAATTGTTCTCAAAAGCAAGCTAAGAGGAAATAAAAGCACATTTGCTTTAAAGTTGGTGGGAGCCTTTAGGAAACACTAACCTTTTTCAAAATTCCACTTTCTTTCTTTTTTTTATAAGATATTTATTAGAATTTTCAAAATATTACAAAATAGAAAAAGAGAAAAGAAAAATACAAAATAAAAATAGTTAAAAACAATTCAGTCTTTCAATCACTTATCTTTCATTTGCTTGTTTCCCAGACCTCCTCACGCCTCCCTTTTCTGTATTCCACTTCAATTGTTAGTTTAGCAAATCCCTTCCCTCTTTCTTTCCACTTTCTTTATGGGGAGAGAGATGGGGGAAATGAATACTTTGCTACCGCTTTTTCTTTTTTGTGAAGAGGAGATTTATTTGCTCTGTAATCACTTTACTGTAGTACACGTGCAGCAAGCTACAAGTTTTGCTGTTAAACTTTCCTGAATTAAGCACAGTAGTGCTTGATTTGTCATGTGACCAGAATTATCCTAATGATTGTAACCACCACATGGGAAATACTTAATTGGTCATGAGAGAATGGCTGATGATGTTCTATATTGTATAGCCACAATTGTATAACTATAAAATAGGATCCTCTCATCATTTACTTTCTTTCTCCAGACACCAACCTTTCCATTCTTCTGGTGACATATTGGAGAGTTTACAGTAGGAAATAAGATTTATTGCCAATCTTGGCTCCCAGATTCTTAGAGCTGCTTCTTCCTATAAATACAACCCCATGGAAGATTGCAGAAAGAGCCCATTCAAGGGAGGAGAGCCCACACAGCAATCTGCTTTTGTTCCAAGTTCCTGTATTTGAAATACTGAATTAACGAGGATAAATGGGAGGTGACTATATTCCAAAGTTAGCTAAATCAGTCCTAAAATACACCTCCGTAAGAACTTTGAGACAGAAGTGGAGGAACAGCAAAAAAAGGCTGAAGCGAGCAAACTTATGTAAGAACACCATGGTAGCACAATCCTATGCATATTTGTTTTATTTTATTTTACTTTCCTTTATTTTATTTATTTTTATTTTTGTTTGTTTGTTTAGTATACTGCCTTCATCCGAAAATCTCAAGATGGTTCACCTGCCTGGCAATAGAAATGTACAAGGAAGTAAGAGATCTGATGGACCAATCTAGAAGGGAGACAGGCAGAGGCAAAGCCATAAATGTTTAATTTGATAAAAACTGAGGGTATTTTAGTTTAGCGGCTCCAGTATTATGCAGGCGCAGGCATTAGTGATTGATGGAAGAACCTCACCTTTTATAGTTGAGCGTGTCCAGAAGTTACTGTGTACCTCCAACATCCACCTAAATGTATTTTTATTTTTTTTGGCAGTGTTTTGTACCATATTGCTTTCTCCCACTTACTTTAACCTCAGTAAACTCCTTTAATTCACTGTCATTGAATATGTAATGTCTTGTGGTTAAGGGCTAAAGAATTGTGAGCTGGCCATTTTATATATGGAGACAGTGTTCCCTTTTCAGTTCTTCTCAAGCATATTGAAGTTCCCTTGGTTTTGGATAAGCTCTACTGTTTCTCCACAGGGAATAAAGACCATGCTGGTCAATTCTTGAGAGGGGATTGTTTGTAGCTCAAAGTATCCTATTGTATGGTTAACCAAAACTTGATTGTGCCAGTTTAGGGAGCAGCAAGATTCTGGTTGCTAACAGGAAATGTGACACACAAATCTTCTGTGTTTTGTATTATCCATAAAAACTTCTAGTGAGATGAAGTCTTCAGCTACTAGCTCACTAACCAACAATTAGAACCATACTGATAGCCCAAAAAGTTAATGTTATTTGGCAGAGTGAGGGACAATATATCGTATTTTTTGCTCTATAAGACTCACTTTTCCCCTCCTAAAAAGTAAGGGGAAATGTCTGTGCGTCTTATGGAGCGAATGCAGGCTGTACAGCTATCCCAGAAGCCAGAACAGCAAGAGGGATTGCTGCTTTCACTGTGCAGCAATCCCTCTTGCTGTTCTGGCTTCTGAGATTCAGAGTATTTTTTTTCTTGTTTTCCTCCTCCAAAAACTAGGTGCGTCTTGTGGTCTGGTGCGTCTTATAGAGCAAAAAATACGGTACATTTTACATGGCACTATTATTACCCTTTGTCTCCACATAATTCCACAGAGGTTCTGGATCTATGCTCTTCAATAATTCAGTTCTTGAGACACCACCTAGCTCTGACCAAAGGGATGGACTCATGATATCCAAACAGACTAGCAAAGAAATCATACGGAGAAGCAATAATACAGAGCAGGTTGTGTACCATAGTTGGACTCACATTAATGCTTCTGTTCTCACAAAAGCTTGTTCTCTGATCTGAAGAACAAAACACCAAAGGATGTCAACCTAATTCCACTGTCCTGACCTTACCAACTTTGCTGCTGGGATTTACTCCCAGTGACTTCATAGGAGGCAAGTCTCTAATAGCCTTGTCCAGAAAAGGTAACATGAGACATTGCCCACAGATTCTGAGATCTTTCAGAGACAGCAGAGAGGTGCACTGAGGAATAAGGCAATCTAGGGAGGGCAAAGGTCAGACAGGGATAACTTGCGCCAAAGAAAGGGGCACCGCTTCTAAGACAGTGAAGGAGCGCAGAATAGTTCAGAAAGGCCACCTCAAAACCAAGACATAATTTACAGCAATCCCAACTGAAAATCTTTGACAAGAAACAGATAAGAGAAAAGACTCACCCCATCCCCTCCCTATTATGCTCATTAAAATACTTTCCCTGGACCCTTACAAGCCCTCCTACACCCACTCCTACTATTCCAATTACAGCAGGAAGCAAGGAGGAGTACAGATTAGAGGGGGGAGCTTTTTTATTAAAAGAAAATACTGTATAGCTTTCATGTTTCAAACCAGGGAGAGAGAGAGAGAGAGACTTAATGAGTTCAGAACTAGGGTTTTAAGAGAGACAGCAGATTGAATGCTTAGTTCTGAAATACATTGATCAGCTACAACCTGAAAGACTGGGGATCATAGGCTCCTAATGTGCCCTTTAAATCTTTCTTTATTTCGTTTTATTTTGTGGAGCTTTCCATTTTGAACATAGTTTTTAACATTTCCATTCTCTTAGCTCAGTTTTAGCAAAGTCAGCTGCAGAATTCCTAAAACAGGTGCATTTGAACAAGGCTGTTTCCCTGCCTACTTCATCTGCTCCCATTTTCTCCATTAACATTCTCCCCTCTTGCCCCAGACAGACACCTATAGAGTAGATATGATCTTCAGACATCCTCACCCCATTTGGGCTGCTAGGATGGGACCAGGGCTGTGATGGTGACATGTGTGCCCGGGAATGTGTCTGAGACCACCCACTTATTTCACAGAGGCTTTTGTACAGATAGCAGCCACAGTTACTCTTGGCATGCATTGCCCTGATCAAGATTTGAGCAGATGACCTAGAGGTGAAAAGCCTCTGTATTGAAATCCTATGCTACTCTTTCAATGAACTGACTGCTCATGACAGTGATGAGTGGATTACGCTTGTTTGAGTCAGACAAGTGTTGTGTATATGACCACACACAATGCCCCTCAGTCCTGACCTACAAGTCTTGTACTATTCCACCCCTGGTCCATGTTCTGCAATATGTTGCTATTTTCTATTTCAGCCTACTCTTAACATCCACATTTTTATTGTAAGCGAGGCTTCTTTGGTTTTCCATCACAGGTTTATCACAACAAGACTGAGAAATCAGCTTCTTTAAAATGTGATACTGTTTTTGATATTTGGGAGCTGCTGTATTTCATGTGCACACTTACCACACAATTATCTCTGTTCACAGGTTTTGCAGGCCTTTCAGATTCTGCAAAGCCTGTTTCACCAGAGATAATAACAAGCAAAAGAAATCAATCTGTACACCAGGAGCAGCCAATGCAGTGCCCTGCAGATATTTTGGACTTCCAACTCCCATCAGCCCCAGACAACACTGCCAGTAGTCTGGAATGATGGGAGTTGTAGAACAACATCTGGAGGGCACTACACTGGCTATCCCAGTGAACACTATAGCAAAGAATGTTTCTTTTATTCCACTTTTCGTTAATGAAACTACATTGAACTATTTTCAGTGTAGATTCTCCAATCGTAAGGGACCTTGATGGCAGACAGTATAAGATGGCTGGAAATGCATACCTTTGGCTTTGTATTGTCCTGTAGCTTCAACTATAAGGTTTCAGTTCTATACTCAGTTTCCTAGGAGTAAAATTCAGTGTGACTTACTTTTGAGTAGACATTATAAGCTTCTGCTATGAATCTGGCAAAATGAATAGCTAAATGTCAGACCATATGTTAGACAGGTGATGGGTGTCAGTTTCATCCCACATGAAGGAATCCCTATGTAAAGGGCACTGAGGAATGTAGGTCTTTCAAGGATTATGTTGCTTTTGATGCACTATTCAATCTTTAGGCACACACATTTGTTTTTTATACGTTCCCTTTGGGGGTTGTGAGTGCACTCTGCACATATTAATAAATAAAGATTCTCCATACCATTCTGAGCTGGGTCAGTACAGTACTGAAATGAATGGCACATATGCTCCATTGCCTTTTCCAGGCAAGCATCCAAGCAATGTTTTACCATGGGGGCCTTCCAAAAGCATTGTGTCTGTTAGAAACTCCTATCTGACATGCTGAGTGGTAATTGGAATTGTGTTTTTACTGCCCAGAGTGACAGTCAGGGTTATATGGTTTTCGTGTGTAATACAGTTGCTTTATACCACTCAGTGTGAGAGAGTAGGACCCTACCTAGGTGGGAGACAAGGAGGGAGTGGTTATGCTGCTGTTATATTGCTTGAGATTAAGGTGGGTGGGTGAACTAGTTGTAAATTATGTTTAATGCTGTTAGTCTTGTGACTAGTTGTTGGCTAGGGGTTAACTGTGTTAGAGGTATGGTTGGTAAAATGGCTGAGAGTGAGGTTTGCATGTGAAAGAGTGCTAAATGTTTGCTTGGAAAATGTTACTGGGCATAGAGTGTTATGTAGTTGTTATGTTATGTATCTCCTTCAGCTACTTTGTTTGGCCACAGACAATGCTTTAACACAGGGGTAGCCAACGCAGTGCCCTTCAGATGTTGAACTACAACTCCCAGAAGCCTCAACCAACATGGTCAATAGTCAGGGATGATGGGAGTAGCAGTTAAGCATCATCAGGAGGATACAACATTGGCTATCCCTGCTTTAACCTGTAGGGTTATTTATTGTAGTTTTACTTTTTACTTTTTTAATGTTTATTAGAGAGAATTCTGTTTTGCTGCTTATTATGCTGCCTTAAATGTGGATTTTTATTTTTGTATTTCATTTTCATTTGCAATGTTCTGTTCTGATGTTTTGGGACGTATTTGTGATATTTTAAGATATGCTATAAACTGCTTAGAGGTTTTTTTAAAAAATTAAAGTAGTATAGAAGTAATGTTCATCATCATCATCATCATCATAATAATAATGTAGATGTGAAACAATCTTTGCCTCTTGTGCTGCATTGTCCTCAACCCAGCATGGCTTCCATTAAAGAGGCCATATTTTGGCAGCAAGTGTTGGGCCAGCTACTGTGTAGGTGCCACAAACAGTTGTTCTTCCTTTATCCCATAAATGGATGAAAAATTAAATGACTGAAGGGTTTTCTGGATGCTATTCACATACGGAGCCTGGCACAGAAGGAAAAAGGCCTCTACAAAAATCAGTTTCAGAAGAAATAGATGAGTAAAGGAAAGGGGCCTAGAAAAGGAGAGGAATTTGTTTCCTTTCATTTCTGCCATCTCATTTGGAGAAAAGTGACAGCTGCTGCTTATTGACCCAGCCCAGACGTTTGCTGCAGCTGCATCCTTCTCCTTTCACTGTATTGAAGAAAAAGAACTAAAACCTTAATGCTGTGTAAGACTATCAGATGACCCTTAACTCTAAGATGTTGCATCTTATATTTTATATCCAAAACTGCTGTTTCTCTAGCACACCCATCCACACCCACATACTATAGAGCCTTGGTTTGAGACCCCACCTTTGGACATGAATCACCTATCCAGGAACATATGAGTCCGTAAAGTACTATTAAGGTTCTTATGTCAAGTCCCTAACTCCTAGAACTACTTTAGGCAAAACCACAGTAATATGCCCATTGAAAGCAAAAGGGGAATCAGAATATACTTGCTGAGTCAGACCTGTATGTGGACAAAGCACAAAGAAAAGTGTTGTGGGGTGACTGAAGATCATAATTTTTTACTGAAAATTCATTTCATGCCTTGATATTGAGCAGGTGTGAGACAGTTGTCACTCACTTAAGTATCAGTTCCCGGCTTTTTGCATATCCTTTTTCTTTTGGCCAAGTCCTCCTTCTTTCCCACTCAGTTATAATCACTGGCAATTAACTACTGCAACTTCTGTTGGATATATTCATGCTGCAAGGGTTTCACTTCACAAGTGGTATTACTAATGGAAGACTCTGCAGTTATTTCAAGCATTCCAAGGAAAGATAAGGTGTCAGTGGGGCAGACTAGAAAGCCTATGAATGAATGTCTGCACTGTCTCTTTATCATGCAGTCATTCAATTCATGTATTTATGAATTACATTTGTATGTCACCCCGTGACATAAAGTTCTGTAGGTGGTGAACAGCTCCAGAACAGAGAGTAACAGCTGCTGATCTCTTGGGGGAAATAGGTTGGACATCCTTGTCAAAAGCAGCATGCTCCCTTGCTCAGTGCAAGGGAACATGGGGCAGCCACTATTTTTTCTCTCAACATGGGGTCAAAGCAAAGGTGGATAGAAGTAGTTTAATACCCCCTGAAAAGGCAGTGCATACCACCTAGAAACAAAGTACTCTTGTGAAAGAGTAAAATGCTGTTATCTAAAGAGATTGGCATGAGTAATTTCTCTGGGGTTTACCAGTCCATGGATTCTCTTAACTTTCAGTGATTGACTTCACACTCTGATTTATTCCTGAAACTGCCAAATTATCACTTCCAAAGACATCATAAGGATCAAGAGGTGAGTATATCCCCTTGCCTTAAACTTTCTGGAACTGGCACTGCCCAGGTGTTAGGCATATATATTCTGTTTCAGCCCCATCACCAATAGAACTAGTGGCATGCCTTTGGCTAATTGAGCAATCCAATGGCCTTTTAAACTCTGAAGGGCATATTGTTTTGGTTTGTTATTATGGTATGTATTTTTGTTTTTATACTGTAAACAGCCCTGTGATCCTTGGATGAAGGGCAGTATGGAAATTTGATGATGATGATGTCTACACCTGCAAAGCTTTCTGTGGTGGGTGTACCAAGGGCCTCTGAGAGCATAAGTGTTGTCCCAATAGCAGTCCTTCCTCCTCTGCAGCAGAGAGATGCTTCTGCCACATATAATGATCCCTTCACCAGTGTTTGACCTGCTCCAGGATTGCAACAGTAATAACATAAATAAAGATTAATTTTATTCATGGTCACACATGAATATAACACCAGTTCAGTTAATAGCTCTTGAAAGGATGGTGGAGCTATCAGAAAGCTCCTTGGCTCTACCTCTGACAGTGCTAATACTTTGACAAGTCAATACTTGATCCAACTGGGGCTCTTTTTCCTCCTGTAAAGATTATGTTTCCTTTGTCTGCAAAGTTCATAGAGTATACTTGTTACATTTTGTATATCGGCCTGCTGCCCATTGTTATCTTCACTGACTACTTCCTGAGTTGCATCCTGGAATCGTTGACTCCAGTCTTGAATTCCAAGCGTTACTCATTGCACTGGCTGCCCAAACTGTAATGGGATCACACAAGCTTGTGAATCATTTAGAAAACAATCAAGAAGTAAAAAGATACGCATAACATATGCCAGAATCCACTAGGATTCCAGTGAGAACACACTGTTAGTGGTTGGTAAATGACAATAGCATCCTGGCTGTTTCAAAACCCTAAACCCCTTCACTTAACCACAGTCAGTCTATTGCAGTTGAGCCAAATGATCCAATTTAGATAAATTGATTCTAGATGGTGCATACTGAAATTATGCCAAGGTCACACTTGAATAATGCTGTGATGTGATTATAGGGCTGGGAACTAAATGAAGATGGTTAGTAGATTATTGAGTAGACTGCTGACTGAAAAATGACCTCAAAGCTAACCTGTAAAAGTATCTTGTAGTACAGTACTGAGCCTAAAATAATGCCAACTGGATCAGCATTCAACAGAGAAAACACTGGGCTTAGGAACAATGAATTCTCCTTGCCTTATGCAAGATGTACCTCAGCAGGGATGGGGCATCTCATATAGAAGTACTATAAGATGAGGAGCCAGGTATGTAATAACAAAGGACCATCAAACCAGGATGAACGGTCACTTCATAGTGAAGCGGAGTTCATTGCAGCAGGAAGTGAAAGATGAGACTAGTACAGTGGTGAGAAACCTCTGGTCCTCCAGACTTCATTGGTCCCAGCCAGCATAGCCAATGGCTACAGGTGATGGAAGTTGTTGTTCAGCTGCATCTGGAGAGCCACGGGTTTCCAACTCCTGATCTAGCTGAAACAGCAAAGCAAACATTGTTCTTTTCTTTTCTTTTTGTTCTTTCCTGCATATATTGTTCTATTCTCTATGTATTGATGGCCACTGTGTGGATTTGATCAGGGATTGCACTAGGTGACAGTTTGGCTGCTTGTTGTCCTGGAGGCAATAGTGTTGCAGAACTTGCTTACGTGTTAACTTATCCTTGTGTGAGGACAGTAGCTCTCCATACAGTAGCTAACACACCCTTGGCTTGCCAATTGGATCCTCCAAGGCACCTTGCCACTGGCTTGGAAACTCTCAGCAAGTTCAAGAATATCCACATGGGAAACTGAACTAGATATTATAGCCATGCACAGACAGACACATTAATATGGCAATGTACAAACTCAGCATTAGTGCATAATGCCTGTCATCATAAGAACTGCTATAGGAAGGAGGCATGAGTCAGAAAACTGAGCAGGATGGCTAGATTGTCCTTATTGTGTAAGACCTTTGTTTTAAAGGAAAATTCTTTGCTCCAGAACATTGGGCCACCTCAATCATATGAACCAATGAGGAGGACAATATGTTCTGCAAAGAAAGGTCAAGACCCAAGGCAATTTCTTGGAAGCCCTATTTTTTAATTGCAAGCAGCCCACAGTGGAAGGTCCATCTGCTCTTGGGGGTGGGTGTCACCTTGTAAACTAGAGCATGGTTTTTCTTTTTTCCTTCTCCCACCCAATCTCTTTTCCTTTTGTGTTGTGCCTTTCAGCTTGTAAACCTGAGTGTTTTATTAATCTTTATAAGCTGTTCTGGAGTACTTTTATAGAGAGTGGAGTAAAAATACTCCAGATAGATAAATAAATATTTCCCTTAGGCTTATGCCAGTTTTTTAAAAATCCCTATTTCTCCATGGCATGTCACAAAACTAGAATCATAGTTTCGGAGTGCCTTTCATTTTTTAAATGTTAACCTGGCAGCCTGTTGCACACCGCGGACACGTTAGTATTAAGTTAAAGAGAAAAGGAATGTAATACTAGGGAGATCTTGGGAAGATAGGAAACTTCCATATGCTCAGTGTTTAAATTATGCTTAGATTTATCATCTACAGATCAGTTCCATCCATTAGAAACTTGCTCTCCCACTGTAATGTATAAATCATTGCTATGACAAACTGCTTCTTCTGTTCACCTCTAAGATATCCATTTAGGCAATGGCTTATAGTTTGGACTGTGATTTACTCTCATCAGGAATACAGAGGAGACAGAAGTTGGTAGAAAACAAGCTGGCTTTGAATGAAACTTTTCAGTCAGTGTAGTAGTGGTTGGGGGCTGCCTTTGCTTCAGGGGAATGTGAATTACCGTACATTTAGGTGGTTTGATTCACACAAACCATCAAATTAACATACTTTCATTTTAAAACAATGTCACACCCATCACTTAAGCTAAGGCAATCCCATTGGCATGGGCAAAACCAACAGCTAGATCTGAAGCTTGCAAGCAGCAGTGCTGTGAAATACAAGTTCTAGCCTGTTTCTAACCATGTTTAATCAGACATAAGTCTGAGCAGTTGCTAAAACCTTAGATGAGTTCTTAGAAATGAAGAAACAATATTGTTTTTGCATTTCAATCATTCACTGTTACATTAAATAATGTACTGTGCATTTGTCTTATTTAACAGGAGGGGCCTTCCCTTTCCAAGCCCTAGCACCAAGTTTCTGCTTCCTTCTATTTACAGAATCATGTAGTTTAGGGGTTCCCAAACTGTGGTGCCCACCATTCAGGTACATGGGTGTTTTAAAGTAGACACTCCATTGGCTGAGTTGAGGAGAACAGGGAACCAAAAAAGAATATGTTCTGTGATGAGACCCCACCCTCGCCCTACTACAGGAATTCCCCCCTAGGGAACGTTCAGATTAAACAACAATTGAAGACGTATTTGTGTAGCTGGTGATTGACAACAGAGCCAGTATTAAGCATCCTGTTGTCTATTTAGTTCTTTTGTTGCTCTTTTTAAAATATATATTTTGAGCAGTAATAGGTTGCATGTTATACACCTATTATTGTAAGCCAACCTGTGCTCCTAAGGTGAAAGGATGGGAGGATGTGGTAAAAAAAAACCTTGTAAATAAATAGATAAAGAGGCAAATACTCACATGTTTTACTTTCACATTTCATTTATTTCCTGCAGAAAATGTTGATCTTTCATTGTTGTTTCCCAGAACAAGGATCACGTGTGGCACTGCCCAGGGTTTCCTGCCAGATTCAAAATTTTAGAAATATTGCATCATTTTTGCATATGATGGGATGGGTGACAATGCTTTTCTGTAACAGCAGTGATGCCATGTTAAGATTACAGGAGATGCTACATCATCTTAAATGCAGTTATTTGCAGAAAATTAAACTGGCTTGTGGATTACAAATTAAGCTCCCAATTGATATATACTTGTGTATATTAGTATATGATTGTTTGTCTGTGAACAAACGCCACCCCCCTAAGCAAGATTAGCGCCATACGCCATAGTTGCCTTTGACTGGACCTAACCGTCCAGGGGTCATTTACCTTTACCTTGCTTACTCTCCTGAATACCTTCCTTTATTGTCTAAGGCAGAGGATCCCAAACTGACCCCTTTTCAGAAAAAACAAACAAACCTCAGAGCCCTCTGGAAATCTTCCTTCTTTAAGTGAACGAACAGGAAGATGCAGTGACAATTTGTGTTCTTTTATGTATCTATATTTCTGCCTACATCCTACAAGAAAGATGTTGTAAAAACCCATGGGGTGGACCGGAGTGAAGTCTGCTGGCTCAGTCCAATCTGTCCCAGAGGTGGGGCTGGCATCCGATCTGGCAATAAGTGTCATTACACAACAGATGAAACATGTACAAATGGTTTTTCCAAATATCATTTTCTTTTTTTTTCTTTTTTGTAAATAATTTTTATTTAAGTTTTGAACAATAAAGGAAGAAAAGAAAAACATACACAATACATATCTCAAAAAAAGAAAAAAAGATAACAAGAACACACAAAAAAGAACACAATTCAACAATAAAAAACAAAAAACATAACAATTAAAAACAATATCTCTTTTCCATTTCCGTTTTTTTAGTTTACTTATTTTCTGGACTTCCTCATACCTCCCTCTTTTGTATTCCAATCCAAATTGTTTGTCCAGCTATTTCTTTTCAACTTTTTTAATCCCAATCTTTAACTTTAATATAATATTGTAATATATATCTTCAATTTCTTTAAACCCGATCTTTAATCTTAATATAATATAACATTAAAATTTTCCCTCTTAATTGTCAGATTTCCATTTCTTTAAACATTTTTAATCCTAATCTTAATCTTATTCTATCAGTAACTTTAACCTGTACAGCTGGAAACCGCTTATTTTCAGTCCAACATCACTCTAACATTCTTTAATTTTACAATGTTTCTGACTAAATATCATTTTCTTCTACTCTTTCCTTATGCTTCCACCACCCCCTTAGCTTTATTCAGTGCCCCCCAATTGCACCTGAGATTACTACTGCTCCCCTGGATCATTCCAGCACCTCCCAAAGGGCAGTATTGCCCACTTTGGGAAACACTGTTTTAAGCACAAAGATTTTGGTGGCCAGTTTTCAAAATCCTACTTTTAGAAATGTAGCTTTTGTTTGGAGACATATGTGGACATTTCCCCTCCACTTGATATAAATAAATTTTGAGCACTGAAAAACATTCACAATTTGATGCCACCAAAATAGGACAAATTTCATCAGGCATCTTCCCTTATCCTAAAGACCTGGACTTTTCCATACTCATATGAAGAGTTTATATTAACTGATGGACTGATCATAACATCCTTCAATAGTATACAAGGCATGGAAGCACCATGTTTGTACCTGTTCTTCCTGTTTCCTCTGCCCCTTTTGTGGCCTCACTGCTTACATTTGAACTTATTTTCTTCCATAGAATGAGAGCCAGAATCTACTTTCACTCTGGGTCATCTCCAAACACAGGCCCTATGGAACAAAATGTCAAAATGTACTTCCTGCCTCTGGCAAACATTTCAGTGTTTGTAGTACGGAACCTGTGGCCCTCCAGATGTTTTTGGACCACAACTCATCAACCCCAGCCAGTGTGACCAATGGATAGGAGCTAGAGTCCCAACAACATCTAGAGGGCCACAGTCCTGTACCCCTCTCCCAAGTTTATAGAAACATATAGTTGTAAATCTACAGCCTTGTGCATACTTACTTTGAAGTATGTTCCACTGTATTCAGCAGAACTTTAGTGGGTAACTAAATGCAACATGGCAGGCCCATGTGGTTTTTTTTAATCCATTGAATAACTATAAAAGGGGGCAATTTCTTGTGTAGAATGGGCAGGCACTGCTTTTTCCTTTGGCTAGGCTCTGAGAGCAGAAGGGAGTCTGCTTAGAGAAATTCATTCATGGGCAGGCATATCAAAGGGGAAAAGTAGAGCATCCTTTTTCCACCCCTGCTTTAAATCATGCTCACCTCCCACTTTATACATCTCCAGCACAAACCATGTTCAAATGTATGAGTCACATTTAGTTACTGTCACAGTTAGACCCGCGATCGTGAACCTGTGGCTCTCCAGTGACTGAACCTCCCATCATCCCTGAGCATTGGCCATGCTGAATGGGACCAATGGGATTGGACTCCCATCGGCCCCATCCAGAATGGCCAATGCAGGGATGATGGGAGGTGCAGTATTCAATATTATTGAATAGAGAGAGCTGCAGGCTCCCCATCCCTGAGTTAGACCGTTACTCCCAAATAAATATGCATAAGATCAGGTTTCAAGTCTTGGCAAGACAAGTGCATCCTTTTTTAATTATCCACAATCTGACAGGATCCATGTTGCCAGGATAGCAGCTTGCCAAGGCTGAACTGGGACTAAGGAAAAGAAGTGTCACAAAGAGGAAAAACTGCAACTGAAATATTTTGACATTTTATTTAACAGAAGGAAAAGCCTCTGCTTTAAAGCAGAATGCAAAGGGACCCATACTTAAAGTAACTGAGATGGTAGTTTTAACCTAAACATCCTGAGTATTTACACTTCTCATATGCTAGCTACCAATATATTTCTAGATCAGAAACATAGCCAGATCCAGCCCACCCAGAAAGTTTCACGATGGAAGAAAAGGGGAATTGGGACAATGAATGACTGGGCTACATTCACTAGACCTCCTAGCACCTGTGAGTCTAGTAAGGAATCTTTTCCATTTCTCTTTCAGGTGACTCTCTCTGGCAAGAAAATGCATCTATGAGCAAGACGTTATTGCTGACATAGGAATTATTGACTGTGGCGAGGGGATGATCAGCTTGACTTTCTGTAGGTGGTGCTGCTTCACTACCAACGTAGTCCTAGTGGCTTGGGTTGTTTTGCTGACAGTTGAGAACAGTACTCCCTGGAAGCAGTGGGTCCCCCGCCTCCGCCTCTCATATCAAGGTAGGACTTGTCTTGCCAGTCTTTCAAGTTAGTTCCTAGGATGGACACCCTGAGCCATAACTAATCCACACAGGAGGACAAAGACAAGGCAGATGCAGGCTGTGTATCTGACCTAAGGGTTCCCCCCCACACCTTCCCCTTTGTCACATTCACTAATCCAAAATCCTCGTCCTGTGACCCTCTCTGAAAGTTAAGCCTCTTCTACTACCTCAGGCATCTGAATATATGCAATCCATTCAAGCCACATTAATATAGGATGAACAGTCCATCTGAGACTCTTTGTTCTGCTCTTTTGTACTTTCTAATCTTAAATGACTTGCAGGTGAACTCTCTGGGCCCTTCCAGGTGAGCACAATAGATGCGCAGATGTTAACTTATTCTGCTGGGATCTAGAGGATCCCCCAAAGGCGCACTTTTCTATTGTTTCCCGAGACAGACGGATGCCAACCAATTCAGAGCATCTAGACATTTTTTTCCAATTAGCTTGTGTTGCAGAGATTTTGCTTCTCTCTTTTTTCTTCTTCCTTCAAGTGGCAAACTTGTGTAGATGAGAGTAAGTATGATACTGTCAACACCACAATCTGGTCGGCACATTGAATGCGATAGTTTTGTGTGAAATGCAGTGGCCTCAAACATCACAAAGATACATTGGACAGTGGTAGGGATGGGAGAGGAATTGGTTTGATTTGCATTTTAATGTGAGCCTACCTAATTTGCACTCCTAAAACAATAAAAATGCCAAAACACAACTATTCCTC
Source organism: Podarcis pityusensis (assembly GCF_964106645.2). Taxonomy (NCBI): domain Eukaryota; kingdom Metazoa; phylum Chordata; class Lepidosauria; order Squamata; family Lacertidae; genus Podarcis; species Podarcis pityusensis. The sequence continues at coordinate 74,590,356 of NC_138029.1, read as the reverse complement.
AAAATTCACACTTCTCTAAATGGTGTGATGCAGTTCTCTAACCAAAACCTGTATCCCAGAAAGGCAATTCTCTCTACAGCACTCAGACTTTTGGTGGTATGCCTTTGTTGAACAGAGAGTGTTTGCACTGGGCTCCACACAACAGTGTTGGCTCTGTTTCCTGAAGCACCTAAAACATCAAGAGCAAAACAATGAGTAGCCCTTCTACCATCTAGAAATGCTCCAATACTTCATATACCGTTAAAAAAGAAGCAGCTCTGGAAATATTGTGTCTATGAAGTCCTTTTTAGGGCTGATAAGACTAGTGAAATTTTGCTTGTTTTTTCTTTTGCAGCAATTTTCTAGTAGCACCTTTAAGACCAACTAAGTTAGTTCTTGGTATGAGCTTTCGTGTGCAAGCACACTTCTTCAGATACCTGAAGAAGTATCTGAAGATACTTCAGGTATCTGAAGAAGTGTGCTTGCACACGAAAGCTCATACCAAGAACTAACTTAGTTGGTCTTAAAGGTGCTACTGGAAGGATTTTTTTTATTTTGACTATGGCAGACCAACACGGCTACCTATCTGTAACAGCAATTTTCTAGACATTGTGTGGTGGCTGCAATCTTTTTTTCCCCTTGACATAAGCCCAGTACTTCTAAGCAGAGCTGTAACATGCAGTAATTCTATATGTGCAAACTTTTCTGGCCTGTGGGAGCAGTGATGGGTGGAAGTGTGCCAGCTTATTTTCTGCTTATCATGACTATTATATTCACTGAAATTCTGTGAGAGGTACATTTTTTTAAAGTGACAACCAACCCCGGCAAAGTGCTGCTTTGGAGGTAATAGTGCTGATAGAAAAAAATTAGATACATCCAATATTCATAACATGTTTTGGACAAAAAAAACTACATGGAGATTAGACTATACAGTCATACCTTGGAAGTAAAATGGAATCCGTTCCGGAAGTCCGTTCGACTTCCAAAATGTTCGGAAACCAAAGCGTTGCTTCTGACTGGCTGCAGGAAGCTCCTGCAGCCAGCGGCGGAGCAAACAGATTGGGTGCCTGGGGCGGCTCGTGCCCTGTGCCTGGGGGCGGGGCCAGCCACCCACTGGGGCACCACGGGGTCTCTGAGTAGTCTGCCTGCCTCCTCCAACTCAGCCGCCCTACAACTGAGGGGGAAGGAATGGGCAGCCTGGGGCAGTGCGGAGCCTACGGGTGCTCAAGCCACTGCCTCACTCCCAGGAGAGACGTGTGGCTTGGGCGCACTGCAGGCTCCACAGTGAGTGCTGCCACCATTTTGTCACCTCCCTCAGTGGGATCACCAGGGGCAGGCTGCACCTACTGCATCTCCCTTGCTACGCCCCTGCCTGCAGCCAATTGGAAGCCATGGAAGCCCCATCAGACATTCGGGTTCCAAAGAACGTTCACAAACCAGAAAACTCACTTCCAGGTTTACAGCGTTCGGGAGCCAAAACGTCCGAGTACCAAGGCGTTCAGGATTCAAGGTAGAACTGTATCTTGTCTTTATTGAGCGTTCATCCTGATTTGTTTGTGGGAAGGATATACAGCAAGGGGCATTCATTCTAATTTGCTTGTGCAGTGTTTATGTATCTTCTCATTAATCATCCCTTCATTCCACACTTTTCAGTACATTTCCACCTCACTCCTAACCACAAAAAGTCATTTAAAATAAATTGAATTTGTTGTGCTAGGACAACAGATCCTATTTAATTGCACAAGCCTAAATTTCCATTATGCACGCCAATCTCTCCCACAAAATGCGTGCAGTCTGGAGACAACCAAAGGCAGGATCAATAAGAGAAATGCAAGGCAGTCGGGTGGATCTTATTTACAAAGGAAGTACCAGTTAATGGATGCAGTGGAGCTTTGATGCATTACTGCTAATTCTAGGTAGAGTTAATTTCCTTAACTAGAACTCAGAGAGTGGAGATAAACAATAGATTTAAAGAGAGCTGAAAGTGGCTTGACAGATGGAGGTTTTAGGATGGGGTGATAGAAAGCAAACTTAGACAAAAAGAGACCACCAGATTAATGTGGTCTGCAATGGGGCCAAACATTTCCAAAGCACAGAGTTTCAGATATACTGCCAGCAGTGATAACAGGCCACAAAAATTAAACAAATCGATCTGGCTTTCTTTGAAAAGCAAACAGCTGAAAGGCTTTAGCTGGATAGAAATAGAACTTCAAAGTGTGTACTAGGGTCAGACATGCTAGAAAAATGCTTAATATTTGGTCTCAGCTAAAAGGAAGTTCCCAGCTTGCAGAGGACCAAGGGGCAATGAAGACAATGGCAGGAGGTGTGACTCACAGATATCAAACCAAGTTCAAGGATACAAGGAATGACGGGGTTTACATTTGGAAAGTCCTCGGAGGCGCCCTCCACCCTGGGAGTAGAATAGGTGGGAGGGAGAAAGAAACAGATGGGCCGGCCAAAAGGAAATGAGAAAACTCAAGGCAGGGAGTGCAAAGGAAAGATGTGCTTGAGAGAATAAGGCCAAAAACAATAGCCCACCACAGCAGCAAGACGATGGCTTTCCTAGTGTTGTCAATGGGGAGTGTCAGGATTGTGGGGCCCAGTGCAGTGGCAAGAGCACAAGGAGGGGCCGTCCTTTTTCTTTCTCTATTTAAATAGCAGTTATCACAGCTAGAAAAACAGAAGCATTGAATGAAAACATGGTAGGTTTCCTTGTTTTTGTTCCTTGTTTTGGAGCCTTCTTTTGTTTGAGAAAGTATTCTGCACAACTCAAAAGCTTGCTTCCCGAAGTTTTTGTGTAAAATCGGCCCCAATAAGACGATGATGTCACTTTCATTCTCTTTCACACTAACACTGCTCATCCCCATTGAACTGCTGCTAAGAGGATGGCAATGTCTCCTCTCCCACTCCCAGCCAGACTCCACCTTTCTATGGGATGGAAGGGACATATGCCAAAGGGCGATGGGTCTACACTACAGCATCGCACAGTTTCTGTCTCATGGCTCCCTTGCCCAAATGAAAACGGAACGAATGAAAGAGCCAGAAAGAAAGTATACTTAGCAATAAAGGTTCTCAGACATGGTTCTCTGCTCTTAGTCTGGTTACCCTAGTATGTTTTTGCTTTTTTAAAAGTGATGTGGATCAGTTAATTTCCATGTGACATTCAATCTGTCTCCAGCAACAATTGCACATAGAGAGTGCAAAGTCCACACACTGCATCCCTTGATGGGTTACTCATTGTTCCTGTCAGTATTCTACACTAATATTGCACCCACACCACAATATAGGCAGTTGTGTCTCTATATAGGCCTGTGTGGTGTAGTGGTTAAGAGCAGTAGTCTCGTAATCTGGATAACTGGGTTCATGTCTCCACTCCTCCACATGCAGCTGCCTGGTGACCTTGGGCTAGTCTTTCATTAATGCTCCTTGCATTATTATTATGATTATTATTAGTGCTTTTTTTCTTTAAAAAATGTTTAGGTGTACTCACATTTTGACTCAAGAAAATCACCATTTTATAGTTCAAATCGGGGAAAATAAATACAGTAAATGGACAAAAGTACAGTCATACCTTGGTTCTCTAACAGAATACCTTCCAGGAGACCATTTGACTCCTGGAACCATTCAAAAACCAAGGCACGGCTTCTGATTGACTACAGGAGCATCCTGCAGCCAATCAGAAGCCACAGAAGCAGCGCCGGATGTTCAGCTTCCGAAAATCATTCTCAGGAGAGAGTGAGCAGGCATGGCAATTGGGTTTTCCGCAGATTATCTTTTGTTATGATTTATTGCTAAAGAGTGGTTTTTCTGGGGGAAAGTGGCAGGGCAAAGGCAAAACCACACAGACCCATGCCTAGAAAGCACGAGACAAGCAGGAAACCACTTGGACCCACCTGTGCTTTCTAGGCAAGGTACAGGTAGAAGTGTGGATGAGCCCACCATCTTCATATTTCTGTTTGTATGCTCCACCTTACAGACCTCCTGAGATTAAACAGCTCTCAGCTGCTCTTGGACTCTGAGGATGAGCTGGCACTCCAGACACTACTTGTGGACGAAAAGAGGGCATGGCTGATGGCAGGTGCTAAGGACCACATATTTTTGCTCAACCTTGACAGCCCCAACAAAGAGCCGCAGAAGGTCAGAGTGCCAAAGGAGGTTGCTTTGGGGTGGGGTGGGAAGGGAGAAAAGCAGAAAACGGCCATCAGGATTTGGTCCATGTGCTATACAGGGAGTGTGGGGAGAGAAGTGGAAGGGACGTCTCATTAGGTGAGTGAACCTCGTTTCCCATGTGCATATCCCACTTACTGCTGCAAAGGATTCCATCCACATTCTTGGTTGTGTTTTCTCTTCCAGATTTTCTGGCCAGCTCCTAGAGAGCAAATGGAGCACTGCAGACTGGCTGGGAAGAATCCTAAGGTAAAAATGGTGGACTTTTGGCTCCATGGTTTAGGTTGAGGTGCCTCCTGAACGATCTGTGATCACTAACTACAATGCAATCCTATACATGCTTACTCAGAAGTAAGTCCCACTGAACTGATGTTGATGTTGTTATTACCACCATCATTATTTTACAAATTTATAAACTATTTTATAACCTGGGGCCATCAAAGCAGTATACGACACAAAAATAAAATAAAATACTATAAAAACTATAAATCCTAAAACCAAAAAACCATTCTTACATGCTCTAAAGCCATTCATACAAATGTACAATTAATAGTCTATAATTCACTGAGGCTTACTTCCATGTAAGTATAGGATATAGGATTGTAGCTAAGAATGTATAAAGACATTTGTTTAGTAATTTGTGGATGTGCACAGGCAGGAGCAACTTCTCAAATGGTAAGTAGATGAGTAAATCAGGCTATGGCCTCAATCCAGCATCAGTAGCTTGTAGGGCTGGGCAACATATCAATATATCGTCCAAAATCAGTTTGAAGTTCACATCGTGATAATTGTTTCATAATATTTGAGCTGGCAATATATTGCTGAATCACAATGTGTGTAAGGGCTAGGCGATATTTGGTTTTCAGCATTGTGATAACTCACCAGCTAAACATCGCAATAACTCACCAGCAAAACATTGCAAAGTTATCTGCAGCTAAACCTCACAATATCACAATGAGGTGATTGATAATATCACAATTTCTCAGTTTTAGACCCTTAAGTAGTAGCAGCTGCCAGGACACTGTCCTGTTTGCCTCTGCATAGCTCCTTCCTTATTTCAGATATCGTAATATATTGATATATTGCAATATTGGTTTTGAAAACCAGATTTTGAAAACCACCTATCGCCCAGCAAATACCGTTAGATGCAGATCTTGAAAATAGCTTGTAAGTCAGATACTTCCTTTCCTTTCATGGTGGGAATACTGGGTCAAACCAAAAATGTCCAAGTAAAATGCTGCCATCTTTTACATCTTTGACTCCTTTACTAGATGGAATGTGCCAATTTCATCCGCTTTCTCCAGCATTTCAACAGCACTCATGTGTTTGCCTGTGGAACAGGCTCCTACCAGCCCATATGTGCCTTCATATATCTCAGAGCTGGAGTGGAGGTGAGTTGCATCCACAAGGCCAGTATTACAGGTATCCGAATCTAGATGTGGTATAACTCATTCTGCATCCAACTTCTCCCTCTATGCATACTATTGTATATTTAAGAGCAAGGGAATGATTGTCGCATTGACTTCTTGCGTCAGATAAAAAAGCCAGCATTATCTTTTTACCTGTGTTTTGCAATATCACCTGCTTCTCTGAGGAACAGGGAATTTGCTTTCCATAGTAAGGAAGGAAGACAGCTGCCCACTCTTCCAGCCTTTTTCAGAAGATGTCTTGTGCATTTGCTCTTTCTGCAGACAGTACAAAAACATTTTGTAGAGATACCCAGAATGAATAAGTGATGAGGGATTTAGGAGACAATCACTTATTCTCTTCAGGTATTATTAACTTCCACACCAGCATTCTGCCCTCTCTAGTAACTCCATGGCAACCATCCCAGCAGTGGATGAAATCCTGTAATCTGTTCAATTGGGCCAATCCTGCCAATTCCAGTCAGACTTTGGCATAATACCCTAGACACAGGCTTAAGGCCATTCTTGACTCTTTGGATTATGTTGGTCAAAGGCCAAATTCTTTGGATTAGCACAATACGAGTATAAATAATAAGTGGGCACCATATTGCTTGGTATTTTTATACCTGATTTCAAGGTTTCAAACAGCTTCAAATCAATCACCTCATTAATCCTGTTAATTTACGGTGATGGTCTCTCCTAAGGAAATTGATTGTTTAAGATGTGTAAGGCTTATCCCCACTTACCTTTCCTCCATGCTTTCCAGGCCTGGTCCCCACTTTAAAGCTCTGTATCTGAATGTTGTTGTTTCTTTTGCTCTGGAGCTTTCCCTGCAAAAACTCATTCTTTACTGCTGAATCATGAGCAAATGGCAATCCGTGAAAAAACAGTCAAAGGTAGTGTTAAAGGGCAGTGGTGAAATGGGAACTGAAACACATTGGGCAAGAAAGTCCAAAGCACACAAATGCACAATGTACATGGGAGGCTGAGGCCTTTTTGGTGATGTAAAGTACAGTATAAAAAAGAGATAGGAACTTCAGATCATCTAACAAGTTAACCTTCTGCTTTTCTAGACTCAGCCCTCTGAATGCCAGTTGCTGGGAATCACAATTTGGGAGAGTCCTCTTTCAAACTTCATATACAGTAGTACCTCGGGTTACATACGCTTCAGGTTACATACGCTTCAGGTTACAGACTCTGCTAACCCAAAAATAGTACCTTGGGTTAAGAACCTTGCTTCAGGATGAGAACAGAAATCATGCTCCGACAGCGCGGCAGCAGCAGGAGGCCCCATTAGCTAAAGTGGTGCTTCAGGTTAAGAACAGTTTTAGGTTAAGAACGGACCTCTGGAACAAATTAAGTACCTAACCCGAGGTACCACTGTAAGTGTCTTGTTGGCCACTGTGAGAACAAGATGCTGGACTAGATGGACTTTTCTTATTCACTTCAAAGTAAAGAGAAGCAAAAGAAATAACTCTCCTGGCCTGCATCATTAGAGTTCCAACTGTATGATAAATTTTTCAAGTATGTTCAGTAAAGAGCAGCTCCATAGCACTGAAAAAACAACCAATCTGGAACTTCTGTGAGGTTGCCACTCTGTGGAAAAGCTTCACAGCACGCCTAAACCACTTTTACAACATTAGCACCAAAGGCAAGGTAGGTAGTGCTGACTATTTGAGTCATAGTGGTGGAGAAGACCAAAAATAATTTAGTCTAACCCCATGCCACATGCCACCCATCCATTTGGGATGGACCAGAACCATCCACACAGTCCACACTGCAATGGGTATCACTTTCAGGTGACAAGTGCACCACAGTAGGATACTCCTGTGGCAAATAGTTTGGGTGAGAGCAAAGAGAGTGGAAAGGGGTGATGACGGTGGTTAAAATAACAGCCTGCACCTTAAAACTCTCTAGTTCAGGAGGTTCCCTGAAGAGCAGCCAGGACTGTTGAGCCAATTTCTTTGAAGTGTAAAACAATCTCTGCTGTGAGCATGATTGCTCTGTTTACAGTGATGCTTATGAAATCTTTTCCATGGTCCTCTGCAGGAACCAGTGGTGCCAGCTATGCAGCTGGTGACGTCTTCCATAGACTCTGGAAGAGGCAAGTGTCCATACAGCCCCCATGAGCCTTTCACAGGGCTGCTCATAGGTAAGAGGGACTGTGAACAGAAAGCAGGCACAAAACCTAGACAAGGGCTTCTTGTATCCAATAGCATCCCTCGACTGACAGAATGCTATTTGATTCAGCAGAGGCTTCTAGGACCCAAAGTCAGGAGGAAGAAGCATCCATTTTTCCAGATCTTCCTTTATCCTGCAGGCCACCGACCACACTGTTCCAAAAGGTCCCCCAAACTTCTTCGTATTTTGAGGTGGGGGAGAGGGAAGAGGGAATAAGCAAAAATGACCTCCCTCCCCTTTTCACTAATGTAGGCCTTCTCTGGATCGATCAGAGCACAAGTGGATCCAAGCCAATATATGCTAGGATCATTTAAGACAAATGCAATATATATTAACAGGTTTTGTTCTAGCAGTGGCTTTTGCAATCTTTGTCTCTGTGTGCATCCTTTCTTCAGTGGCAGAAATGGGGAACCTCAAGCACAGGGAGCACACGTGGCCCTCTTCTCTGTCCGGCCCTTGGAACTCTCCCCAGGCCACACCCCCTCCCAAGTCACACCCCTCAGCAATATTTTGCCATCCTCCTTGGGTGTTTCTGTCTGGCTGGAATGTGCCCCTGAACTTCCTGCTTGTCTACGTGGATGATAGAGATGGATGTGCGATTATGAAGAAACTAGCCCTGTTCAAAAGACTAAAATGCACATTCATTGCTCTGCTGACTTTACTCCTGCCCTGCCCACCACTGACATGTGTCCCCCTCCCCGAAGGGCGCCCAGAAGGGAATGTGGTCCTCATGCGGATAAAGGTTCCCCACTCTCTGATCCATGGTCAAGGCCAGCACTTCCATGGGTTGAGACAAAAAAAAATTGTTTCAGGCAGCAGATCCACCCGCCCCACCACTGGAAGCCCTGCCACAGCTTCCCCCATGCCACCACTGCTGCTGCCACAACGTCCTTGCCCTAACATGGCACCCTCACCACCACTGTAGCATTGTGGCAAGGGTGCAATTGGGGTGGCGGCGCAGGCAGCAGTGCAGGCACTGTGGCAAGGGCAGGGAAGAGGTCCAAATCTGTTGGGAGCAGTGTTGGCAGAGCATCAGCAGGGCATTTTGCCTACAGCAGCAAAACGTTCTTGGACACCCCTGTCTCTGATATATTAATCCTCTTTCCCATTAATGCATCTCCATACTGAGTGAGGACTTTTCTATTTGTTCAACACTTAGGAGGCGTCAGAGAGCAATCATACATAAATTGTTAGCCCAATATTATTTGTCGTACTTAAAATGTGCAGAGTGTAGGCATGAAGCGAAATAAACTTCCTTAGAGATCTGGAATGTAGCTTTTCTGCCAATATATATATATATATTTCTTTTTTGGATTTGACAGATGGGGAGTTTTATTCAGGCACTTCTGTTGACTTCATGGGCAGCAGTGCTGCTTTTTTCCGTACACAGCTTGACAGGGTTGACCAGAACTACATTCGGACAGAACAGAACCAGGATTACTGGTTAAATGGTAAGTGGGTGATGGCAGAAGCAGCTGCTCAGAATATGATCTCTGTTAGCTAACAAGTCTGCCATTATTGTGCAGTTCTTCACCTACAGAGTGATACAGCAAGGATATGGAACCTAAACCAGCTAATGTGGCTGTGTTGCCATCATGATAACAGAAGGGAGGATAACTCACAACACTTCAACCCCATTGCCTAAAAATATCAAATCAAATTCTTACAGTTCACTCCAAAAAATATTTCCATGTATTACCATGAGATCTCAGGGAGTTATAAACATAATCTTCTTGGCACAGATAATATAAAAAAAGTTGCCATACATTATAGAAAGGGTGGGGGTTAGAATTCCCTTTGGTTGCATGAATCTGGCACGTTAGCTGTTCAGCCAGGGCTACTGTCCATGCCCATTGCATGGTCATTTCCATGCATGCTGCCATGAGGAGGAATATTAAAAGTTCTTTATGTGCAATTGGTGGAGCAGACATGTCCTTTCTTCCAAGCAAAGCAAGTTGAGGGAAAGGTTGTAGGTCTGTTTTGTATATTAAACTCAATCTTTAAACAACAAAATCAAAAATGGATGGACAGATTTACACTGGCACACAAATTAACTCAATAGTTGTTCTGCCTGGAGAGAAATGGGTGGGATCTCTTGGTGACAGTGATACTTCTGGACTGAGATTGACTGAGTAGTGCAAAGAACTGATTGACCAGAGAACAGGAGATGGGTAGACATGTCTCCCTGAGCCACTCTACATTCAGAGGGATTGTGGAGGAATGTGTGCAACATAAAAATGTGGGGCAAGATATCACCAGAAGCCTCCATTCCTATAGCCATGCTACCCTGGAAAGGGGGGCTTCAGCAGCAGGGCAGCAGCCAGGGTAACAACACCTTCCTGCCTCAGGTGGCAAAAAAAGGACAGGTAGCCCACAAATTTCATAACTGGGTTTTCTTTTGTCCTTTTGAAATTTTTTTGCAACCGTAGTTGTCCTCTTTTATTGTTATCTTGATTTTTAAAAATCATTTATTCATACATATACAGTGGTACCTCGAGTTAAGTACTTAATTCGTTCCGGAGGTCCGTACTTAACCTGAAACTGTTCTTAACCTGAAGCACCACTTTAGCTAATGGGGCCTCCTGCTGCTGCTGCACCGCCGGAGCACGATTTCTGTTCTCATCCTGAAGCAAAGTTCTTAACCTGAAGCACTATTTCTGGGTTAGCGGAGTCTGTAACCTGAAGCTTATGTAACCCGAGGTACCACTGTACAGGTATATATATTGTTCTGCCAGCAATTTTTAACTAAATTGTAGCTGTGACTCCTTGATTTCTGCATTGCAGGGGTGACCCTTGGAATCCCTTCCAACTCAAAAATTCTGTGATCCTTTGACTTTTAACTGAATTTCCCTCCTTGCAGAGCCTGTGTTTATTGGTGCCTATGCTATTCCCGACACCTACAACCATGATGATGATAAGGTTTACTTCTTTTTCCGGGAGACTGCAGTGGAAGCTGGACAATGGGAGAGAAGGCGCATCTATACACGGGTGGCACGGGTCTGCAAGGTCAGTGAGGGGAGTCAACTGGACAACCCAGCTGTGATTCAAAGAATCAGCTCAGCCTATAGGAACCATTGCTTGCTGCTTTGAATATTTAGTGTTTGTCAATATGATCATGCTTTTAATAGGCCAGAAAGGGATGAGCTGCTTTTTGTCTGAATGTGAATCCTTCTCAGAGTGACACTGGTACCCAGATGCTGGGTACATAAAATCCTTTTTTCCTCCTCCTGTGATGGGAGTTGGGAACTTCTGGCTTTCTAGATGTTGATGGACTTCAACTCACACAACTCACTCTTGAACTTGGTAACATCTAATTTGTAATTTGTAAGATTGCATATATCTCTCAAATATTGATTTGAGACTGGTACATATATTCTTTGAGTTTGTATTATTTTGTGTTTTAGTACACATTGCTTTGAGATATTTAGTGTGCAATATACTTTCATTGTGCATACAGAGTTTGTGCTTGATGAAGATTCCAACTCGCATCAGCCCTAGCCAGTATAGTCAATGGTCAGGGATGGTGGAATTTGTAGTCTGGAGAGCCAGAGGCTTCCCATCCCTGTTCTGCAGCTTACAATGTGGATAATTTTCCTTCTCCCTGTGTCTTGGAACATGGTACTCATCTGATAAGCGTTCTTTTCATCAGGCAGAACAACCACCTTGAAATCAGAAAGTGTGCATTGAGAACCAGCCTGTGGTTGCAGCCATGTTGCGGTTGCAATCCCATGTTGACTTGGGACTCCATAGGATTTCCTTCTGCATTGAAGTAGGCAGAAAAGTGGGTGTTCCACTTTTGCCAGAAGGACTGGACAATTCTGATCATCCAAAGTTTTAAGACACACCAGTTGTGTGATTATGATAGGGTTGATTCCAGTCAAAGCAGTAGCTTGGGACAGGGACATAGGCTTTCCATAAATGGATGAGGAGATTATAGTCCTGACTGGCTCCTCTTTGTGGCTGGCAGAATGATGTTGGTGGGAAGCACAGCCTCATCAATCGTTGGAGCACATTCCTAAAAGCCCGGCTGGTTTGCTCCATTCCAGGTCTGCAGGGCACCGAAACACACTTTGATCAGCTGGGTAAGTTTGCTTTGCGTTCTCTCATTCTTTCCTCTGGTAATCAGTGATTACTATTATTGGTGGGAGTGACTTGCATCCTGCAGTACTGGTTCAGCATCGTTTTTCCACGCCTTCCTCTCTGCCCCACCTTGAACCTTGCTTGAGTGAGTGGGTGAATCTGTGGGAAGGAAGTTCCTCCATTTTACTTTCTCAATGGCTGGATGGCCATCATCATATGTATTGGGGTGAGGACATTATTTCTTAATGCACACATGCTTAATTTGAAAGCTCTTTTCCACCAAACCTGCACTTTTCACTCTGAGGTGGGCAGACCAATACTTGTGATTGTACTTGTTTCTGGGGAGGGACTCTTTTCCAATGTGCAGTCCTCTGTGATCAGAAATCAGAAATGGGAAATGTGGCCACTGCTGCAAGAGCACTGAGGGTTCATTAATACACAACAATATTTTACCAGACGACACCCTTTTCTCAACAGCAAAAATAAAGCACACCACAGTCACTACCCAACTCACATCCTTATTATTTAATACAAGACATAGTGCAGTTAATAATTGATGCTTTATTTTCTGATTATTTACCATTTAATAGTTGTGTGTAGGTATGCATGCATTCCCCTTTAAGCAAAATACTTTGGGAAGACACACTAGTTTCTAGTTTATCCAGGGTACAGAATTCAACTTATCTTGGGCTAAGACTCTTGGCACAGAATTTTATTTTTTCTACTGCAGAGGATACACCATTCTGGTCATAACTAATACAGCAGGATTTGATGTGTTCTGCCCACCAGTTCCCCCCGACTCTGTCTTAACAGCTGCTGAAGTACCTGCTTAGGTGGTGTTAGGGTTTTTGGAGCTGAAGCTGCAATTGCCATAAGGGTGGAGACATTGTTATGATTAGAGCTCTCCCTTGTGTTCAGTCTTCAAGACAGTTCTAGCAGCCATCCACAGACCTCCTCATCTCATCTCATGTGTTTCCCACCCCAATGTTTCTTTCCAGAGGATGTATTCCTCCTTCACACCCGTAATGCACAGAACCCTCTCGTTTATGGCCTCTTCACAGTGTCAAGGTGAGTGTTAAGATGAACAACCCACATCAGGAAATTGACTCATTGTTTGTGCAAGCACCAGGTTTACTTCAGCATTGACAAAGGCTAGCACATCATTTAAACACAGTGCTTGTGCACAGATACCTTATGCAATGAGTTTCCTTGGCTCTGAATTGGAGGCATGAAAAAGCACTACCAGACAATCACTCTCCCCAAGTCCAAATACTTGCAAAATGTAGTGCACCTTGTTCTAAGTCACTCATAAACATGGGGGAGGTGGGATGGGGTTTTGTGCAGTATTCCATTACGAAACACAATACTCCACAAAGCAAAGATCAACATGGAGGACAGTTAGTGAGAACAAAGTGCTTCTCTGAATCAGTGCTGGAATGCAGGAAGTGTTAAAAGAACATCATTTGAAGGGAAACTAATTCTTTAAAGATAGACCTTTCTGTGATGATTTAATGCAGAGGTAGGGAACCTGAGGTCCTCCAAATCCTTGAATAAAGTGCCTATTTTCTAAGGTAGAAACCTTTCAACGTAACAGTTTTTCAGGTGCTCACAATGCACGTACCATGTAGCCACAGCATCAGTAGAGTATGATTCTAGGATTTGCCAGTTACTCCCCCCCCCCTCTTCTTTCCCAGTGGCATTTTTAGTGGCTCTGCTGTGTGCGTTTACTCTTTGGTAGCCATTCGGGCTGCTTTCAATGGACCCTTTGCACATAAGGAAGGCTTGGACTATCAGTGGGTGGAATTCAAGGGACGGATCCCCTACCCCCGCCCTGGAACGGTACGTCCTTAAAACACAAAAGTTTCAGCCGGGGATGGGGAGTTCAGAATCTGATTCAGTTTGCATTTAAAGGTGAGCCTAACTAACTTGCACTTTCTGGAGCAATAAAACCAAACCAAACAGCCTTCCTTCAGCGCTTGCAGTTTTCCACATTTTGCAATGCACATACTGGAGTAAAGTGTGCTTAGAATTCCTATAGTAGTGAAAATGACCTACACAAATGCATTGTTAGTTAGGGAAAGTTGCTTTGCAAAAAGGTGTATAGTGGGCAAAATTGCATAGGAACGTTAGTATAAATTTGTACTAAAATGCTGATGAATTGTCATGAAGACTTTTTTTTGCCAGCCCATAAATAGGGAGGTTGGAAAGAACTAGGAGACAGCCACATATTGGTAGGTTATTTTGCTTTCCATTGCTCCATTGCTTTCGTTATTTTGCTGCTACAGAACAAGAAGGCTACTTATTGTGGAACTTGAATCCTGTACTGTCTTGTACCCTTTCCCTCTTTTTATGTCCTCATTATTTCTCTGCCAGTGTCCCAGCGAAACATATGACCCACTCCTCCAGTCAACAAAGGATTTCCCTGATGAAGTGATTGGCTTCATGCGCACCCACCATCTGATGTGGGACCCCGTCTATCCACTCCATTGGAAGCCTGTTCTGATGAGAGCCAATGTAGTCTTCCAGATCAAGCAGATGCTGGTGGACAGAGTGGAGACAGAGGCTGGACCTGTTGATGTCCTCTTCCTTGGAACAGGTAGAGGGTGCTAGCTAAAGATGTCCGCCTCTCTTTGTGACACACTACATCACAATGGTCTTTTTTCCATGGGCCCTTTGTGTCCTTTCCAGCTCAGCAGGCAAAGGAAGGTGAGGGATGGTAGTGCCCAAACGTCATGATGTCAAGATGAAGGAAGAGAGATTGTCGCAGTAATTTAGGAGTTTGCCCAGTCAAAATGCTGTAAGATCTGACAACTTTATATTTTGAAACGGTCCCTGATGTTATTCTGGAAAGCTTTTAACAAAGAACTGCCTGTCCCTAAGAATCTCACCTCAGTAGGTACTGCATTAGATCAGATAGGAGCTCCAGAGGTAAGGATTTGAGGTACCAGGCTAAAGAGGTTCAAGGTTGTGATCCTAAACATACTTGTTGGAAGTATAGCCATCAAATTTGATAGATTGACTTCAGAGCAAAGAAGAGTTTTAGAATGGCCTAACAAGAAACTGAAAGTGAGAGTTTTTGCTAATTGTTATATTACAATTATATGTCCGGTTGAGACTTAGGGTGCAATTAGATATGGTGGTGGCATGATTCAACCCAAATCATGCAAAATGTCTACAAAGCAGCAGGGCTTGGAGAGGGGAATTTTTAAATGGATACTACAGCATGGGAGTGTGGTGATAGAAGCCACGTCTTTCCACTGCCTGTGTTTGTGGCCTTGAAGCTCTTTCCCTCACCATTTTTCTCCCTATGAGGGTTGCTTCCTATTGCAGATCCCCACTAGGAGAAACACAGCTAGAGAGAAGCAAATGTAGGAAGCAGGTTATGGATGAGGAGGAAGACCCATTTCACCCCTCCCCACCCACGTCATGCTGATCTCTTTCTGCTCTTTAAGGGGAAAGAGCAGTGTGCCAGTACTGGATGTCACCAGCCCATGAGTGGGCATTCTTTGTACACTGCCATTCTATTTATTACAAAGCCTTGTTGCAGTTTTTGTCAATGTTTTTGTTTATTAACATGAGTATAATCTGAAATAAGAAGTGACCCTTCTGATTGCTAATTGAAGCATAATTTTCCTACTAGCAGTGCTTTCTTATAGTGGGGAAAAAGGTGCCGGTACTGTGTACCCTTGAGTATCCCCAGAAAAAAAGCACTGCCTACCAGTAAAAATATGATTCTCTACAAAGTATTGAAAGATACACATTTTAAACAAATATAAAAATGTAAAGTAGGATTCCAGAAACTACAGGCTGTCATTTTGGACAGGGATCACTGAAAACATCAGCTTGGTACATTGCAGCTATCAAAACAATGCTAGAAATTATTAGCAAAGAGATGAAATATAACAAAGAAAATATCATAATAGCTCTATATAAATATGCTTGACGAGTCCACATCTTGAGCACAGCATGCAACTAATCTGATCGTGATATCCCAAGAAAGACTTATCACAGCCAAAAAATTGTATGGAAATAACACATTATTATTGCTATGGAATACCTTCCATATGAAAATCTTCCATACAAAAGAGTATGGAAGAAAGTTGTGGGATATCGTCAGTGTTCAGCAGTGTTGTGCATTGAACAACTATTATTATTTATTAATCACGTTATCACATATTCCCAAAGCATCTAATTCAGTATTGTTTACACTGATTGACAGCAGCTCTCCAGGGCTTCAGGCAAAGGACATTCCAAGCCTTGCCAGGAGATGCCAGGGATTAACAGAATCATGGAATTGTAGCATTAGAAGCTGGGACCTTCTGCATGCAAAGCTGTGTAGCACTCACGGTCTTCTGAAGCCTCTGCTGCATGCTGAGAGTAATGCAGGAACAATGGGTGCCTCGTTTCTAACATCCTGTTCTTCATACCTTGGAGTATCCAAAACTGGCATCTTTCAGAGATAGTTTACTGGACTCAAATAAACTGCTTTGACTAACTTTGACCTAACCAATTCCGTGCAGCAAGAACTGGTGCAGTTACCCCGTGATATGTCCTTACATCTTATTCTGCAGATGATGGCAAAGTACTAAAAGTGGGGATTGCTGGCATAGGAGGCCAAGACCCTCAGGAAATTAGCTTGGAAGAGATCAGTGTTTCAAAGGTACTGTGGAAATCTCATTGATCCTTAAAAGCCTTTTTGTTTATGGATCCACCAAGAAAGTGTCATGTTGCCAGACGTAACTTATGATGAATTTTTGCTGATTGAAAATAGAGACTTTGTCTATTGTGGGGATGGTGGTTGCATCAATCAACATTCAGGATGTTGTGCTTTCCTTTTCTAATTGGAATCTTGGTGCAGAGCACCTTTTACCATCCTGGTGCCTTCAAGGTATATTTGGATTCCTTTGTCCATCAGTCCCAGACAGCACAGCTTATTGAGATGAAACTGCTTTGGCTCACCTTCAGCACATCTGGCTGGGGCTGATGAGAGTTGTATTTCAAAATATCTGGAAGGCATCAAGCTTGAAAAAGGTCGAAATAACCAACTCCTGGCAGTTTTTCCTGGAAGCCAAGCAAGTTGATTTTTCCCTTCAGTATTGACTTCACTTGACCTTGAATGGATGACTTTGAACTAAAGGTTATGGCCTGCATATATTAAGATGGAATATACATTTTTTAAAAATAATGATCATAAGATACATGACTGCTGATGAAAATGGAAGGCAGAGATCTAGCGTCCCCTCCTTGCAACATATACTACAGAAGTAGCCAACACGATGCCCTCTGGGTTTTGTTGGGCTGCAGGTCCCATAATTTCTGACCGTTAGCTATGCTGACTGGGGTTGATGGGACTTGTGCATTTCCAGGCTCCTTAATCAACTGTCTTAGGGCTTAGCTGTCTCTTGAGAGCCTACAGCAGCTTCTTACTTTTGGCGCATCAACCTAGAATTTTATTTACTCTGCATTTAACTGGAGTGTTAAGGGCACTGGAGAAATGGGAACTAACACACACACAGGGCAAGAAAGGCCCAAGCACACAACATATCTGGAGGGTGAAGACTGTTTTTGTGCTGGCAAAGTGTAAAACAATGGAGAACAAATTAGCCTGCTACTTTTCTGAACTCAACCTTCTGAATGTCAGTTTGATTCAAATCACAATTGGGAAGAGAGCGTGGTTGCACTCAAGTCCCGCTTGGTGGTTTCCTGTAAGCATCTGGTTGGCCACTGTGAGGACAGAATGCTGGATTAGATTGGCCTCTGGCCTGATCCAGCAGGGTTGCTCTTCTTAGGTTTTTTAGTAGCATACAAGAATGTCAGGAAGACAGCAGGCTCAGTTTATGAACATACCAGTCTATAGCTGGAGTGGAATTTTGGGGGTGCTAATACTGAATTCAGAATAGAAGTTTGCTGTGCTTGTTCAAACTTCTCCTGTCTTCTCTTTCTTGTAGATGTCTTCAGCCATCTTAGACATGCAGTTTTCTCTTAAGAGGGTAAGTCTGTATTTGTTAATCTACCAGTAGCATTTTTCTATAGGACAGCCTTCCTCAACCTGGTGTTTGGACTACAGTTCCCATCAGCTCCAGCACGCATAGCCAATGGCCAAGGAATAGAAGATAGCACAAAACATCTGGAGGGCACCAGGTTACAGAAGGCTGCTCCAGAGTACGTACTTCAGGGCAGGCTTCTCTCAATATTTACTAAATATGTTATGATTTTGAGTCTTCCTTCCTGCTCCCATAAGATGTTTGTGTTCCCCATACTCATGGGAGTCTGCCAGCTTTCATGACTTAATGGAAAGGGAAACAAAAGTTGATGCCTATTTCTATTCTTGGTTCTGTGAGCAGCAGGAGGTGTTTGTGAGCACTACAAATGGCCTGGTCCGGCTCTCCCTGTATCGCTGTGAACACTATGGCAAAACCTGCACCGAATGCTGCCTGGCTAGAGATCCCTACTGCACCTGGGATGGCAGGTCCTGCAGGCCCTACTTGCTCACCAAAAAAAGGTGAGTTCTCACCTTGTCCTTCTCTCCCTTCTTTAGCGTGCCGTCTCTGTCCTCCATACACTTCCTAGTACTCTTTAGTTGGCATAGTTGGGATGGGGATCACCATCTACACACAAGCATGTGCTATGGCTGTGTATACTGGATGGCCTGTCTGGAGTTCTCTTTAGATCATATGACTTGAGCATCAAACATTTAAGTTGGACTGTCTGTAAATCCTGACCTTCCCTAACCCAACCAGCATCCAAGCTTAGGTCCCTTACTACATTCTATATAGGGCTCCCATCCCAGCCATTTTCTTGCCTAGGCACCTTCTGGCTGTGGGGAAAGTAGAACACTGGCCATTAGCTTGAGCCATTCTGTGGGAAAGTTATGTAGAAGCCTAGAATTTAGCTTTCCTTTGCCAGATGGTCATCAGATCATTGCAGGAAAAAGGTGCACGGGGGGGGGGGGCAGGATGCAGAAATAGAGCACCTGTGGCACTCCAGATCCAATCAGCCCCAGCCAGCACAGAAATAGTCAGAAATGATGGGAGTTAGAGTCTACCAACTTCTGGAGGGCCACTGGTTAGCTATCCTTACTATATAAGGCGAGGTGCTCAGCACTTCACCTTGCTGGAATGGAGAAGGAATGGTGAAGATGCACTGCCTCCTGTGCAAAGCAACACAAAAACAACTGGAGATGAATTTGGTGAAGACTGAAGAACTGGAGCCGCCACTCCATTCCCGAGCCATACTATCCCTTCATGCCATTTTCGCGTGCACTGCCTGTTAGGCCAAGCCCACCAGTCTCCTTAAAAGAATCCAGATGTTCCTGAACATCTCTGAAACCTGGCTAAGCATATGCACCAACTTTCTTCCCTGCAGGCGAGCCCAATGCCAAAATTTGCTGGAGGCCAATCCGATCAGCCAGTGCCAGGACACTGCAAAAGGTGAGTCAAAGGGCACTCTACTGGGCACACCAATGAGCTGCTAAGCCCACACCAAGCAGCAAGAGCCCACCGCTGTTCAGTCCTGGGGAAAAACAACTTAACAGCATCCCTTGCGCCAAAGCAGGCTTTAGTGTACCTCAGCCTTAGTTCTTGCCAGAAGTTTATGCAGCCTCCTCCTGATCACTCTCAGTGCTGCCAGGGTGATTTACCCACAAAACACATGCTTAAGTGGAGGTGGTTTAAACACAGAGCCCAAGAAAGACCACCTGGGAAGTGGCACTCATCTCATTCAAAGTGCCATGTTGATTTACATTGAGTTTTGCTGCTGTCAGGAGCCATTAGTGATTAATTTAGCCACAGCTGCTCAAAAGCTGGACATATTGAGGTGCTCACCTGAGTTTCCATAAACACTGTCAGCTCTGGATTTAGGCACAGAAGTTAATGTAAACCCAACATTTGGTTCTGGTTTGTGCAGGCTCCAACATACGGGATTCATGTTACTTTGCAAGGGATCCTTATCCTACACCTTTAATGCAGGCCTTTACTCTGAGCCTCTGTAGGTGTAAAGTAACACATTTATCATTGCACACTTCCATTATAGTGACTCCCACTTTGGACTTGGCTAATGCTTCACTCTAAATTACCCACCTGCAAAAACTGTAGATAAGCGACTCCCTCTGTTTTGCACTCTCAGAAGGGAAATAAGTTTCTCTAAACCCATACATACAATGCCACCACCTTTACATTTTATCTTCCCAAGTAGTAGCTGGGTAGTAGTTAAAATAAATATTTCAAATGAAATTCAAAGTGGTACATAGTATCTGAAACAAAACACATATACAACACATTGGAAGTTTGCAGTGGGGATTACTTCTTCCTACTATATTAACAATTTTTGTATTTGCTCATCAAATTTGCAGATGACACCAAATTGGGAGGGGTAGCTAATGCCACAGAAGACAGAATCAGAATTCAAAATGACCTTAACAGATTGGAGAACTGGGCGCAAGCTAACAAAATAAATTTCAGTAGGGACAAATGTAAGGTTCTACACTTAGGCTGGAAGAACCAGATGCACAAATATAGGCTGGGGGACACCTGGCTTACTAGCAGAACATGTGAAAAGGATCCAGGGTTCTTGGTGGACCACAAGCTTAACATGAGTCAACGGGGTGCCAACTTGAATAAAATATTGTGGGGGCCCTGGTAAGCCCCACTCCACATAATTGTTCACATGGTGCAGTGCACACACACCTTTTGAATGAGAATGCCCATCAACTTTGTGGGGGCCAGGCCCCCTCAAATATTTTATTGTGGGGGCCAAAGACCCACAGCCCCTGGGAGTTGGCTCCTATGTGAGTCAATAGTGTGGTGCAGCAGCAAAGGCTACATCAACAGAAGTATAGTGTCCAGATCAAGGGAAGTAATAGTACCACTCTATTCTGCCTTGGTCAGACCACACCTGGAATACTGTGTCCAATTCTGGGCACCACAATTCAAGAAGGATGTTGACAAGCTGGAACATATGCAGAAGAGGGCAACCAAGATGATCGGTGGTCTAGAAAGTAAGCCTTAGGAGGAGCGCTTGAAGGAGCTGCTATGTTTAGTCAGGAAAAGAGAGGGGTGAGAGATGTGATAGTCATCTTCAAATATCTTAATGGCTGTCACACAGAAGAGGAAGCATGCTTATTTTCTCCTGCTGTTGAGGGTAGGTCATGAACCAATGGCTTCAAGCTACAAGAAAGGAGATTTCGATTAAACACGAGGAAGGACTTTCTGACAGTAAGAGCTGTTCAGCAGTGGAACAGACTCCCACAAGAGGTGGTGGACTCTCCTTTCTTGGAGGTTTTTAAGCAGAGGTTGGATGGCCACCTGCCATAGATGCTTTAGCTGAGATTCCTACATTGCAGGGGGTTGGACTAGATGACCCTTGGGTCCCCTCCAACTCTAAGATTATTTGATTCTGTGATTTAGTGCAAAACGCAAAAAACAAAAACAAAAAAACACCCTCCTTGATCAGTGATTCCCAAGAGCAACTATGTGTAACTGTGGTTATGACTATGTGCAACTGTCAGAGACTGTATTTGCTGTAGTTAAGAGCAAAGTTTGTATCAGAGCCCCAGTGAAAATTGAAGTGGGAAGGTTATCTGCTTCCTTCTCCAGCTGTGGCCATCCTGTTGGTGTAAACACATTTCAAGGGGCTCCTGTCCATCAAGAGCAGCTCTGAGGCAGAGACAGGCAGGGCTTCAATGGTAAGAAGGTGAGAAATCCCCATTTGGCAAGCTGAACTCGGCTGGTGGGTCTTAGGATCTAAGCCAATTGATATTAACTGTGGAGGAGACATACAACCCCACTGTTTATACAGGTGTTTAAACTCAGGAGAGCACATACACCCTCCAGCTAAACTGCACGAAGGCACTTCACCACCTCTTTCTCTTAACTTCTGAGGGGGAAGAGGCCAGTGAACAATTAGTCAACTCTTTTGAGATGGTAATAAACGTCTTCAACTTCCTTGCAGGAAAGCATTTAATGATTACCAGAGTTTAAACATTAAATGTTACGTTCAAGTCCCCAGCACAAATAGTGGGTAGGGGGACTGGGGCTTTACAAAGCACAAGGTAGCTGTGCTTGTCCACAAGATAAAACTTGGAAATCCACATTCAGGCAATTCCTTTGCAAGGACCAGTCAAAATGCCTCCAAAACGTGGAAAGCTGTCCGGTTCTCTAGAACTCTTCATCAGACAAGATGTTGCACAAAGCAGGGGGTGGAGAAGGTAGAAACATGAGGTTTGATATTGTAGCCATGAGGTCTGCATGTACAAGATGTGCACAGTATTGTGTACTATAGCCAACCCAGATTGTTGCTGAGGGCGGGGGGAATGAATGCAAAGAACTGCTGAATAAATCAAGACAGTCCCACAGGGTTCAGGGAGCAACTAATTAGTGCTCAGTCTGCATAGCTGAAAAGATAGTATTTTGCACAACACAAGGGGCAATGACCCTGTTTATCACTTCCCACAATACCAAGGAGCCGGTGTTGAATGCTACTGCACACAGAGCTCAGGGAAAGAACAAGAAGTCTCATGAGGTTTTGCAAATGGCCTTCACCAGTATTTAGAATTCTGAGTCTGGAAGCATTCGCCAGTCATGAATACTACATAACTTACAAGATCCCAGGAATGCTGAATACCAACAGTCAAGAAGTTGTTGATACTGCAAATATCTAATCCTCTATACATGTGGGAAGGCTCTTTTCATATACCATAACTCACTAATGGAAGAGGCGAGATATTTGTTGAGTTTCTGAGCAAGTCATTATAATGAGGGCTAATTCAAGCACAGAGCTCACAGAGACTTTGGTTTATCCAGGTGGGTACAGTATAGTGCTACACAACTTATAAATGCCCTGCATGTGCTCTTTGAAAGCCTACTTTTAAGTCACTGTAAACTGTCATCAAAATGACAGTTTTAGTATGTAACTTTGGGAATACATAAGACACACGTGTGTGTGTGTGTGTGTGTGTGTGTGTGTGTGTGTGTCTCTGTGTGTGTATCTGGCATTATGTATTTAAAACACCCATGTGTTATTTATTTAATATTTGAAATAGTCTTGAGTTTCCACTTTTATTTTGATTTTTTTTAAAGTATTTGTCTATCTCTGCACTTGAGAAAATTAAATAATCATTTGAAGAAAACTAACTGCTACATGAAGGGGAAAGGGGTTCTTGTGCTGTCTGACTGTAGCCATTTTGAGTCCTCTATTTGTATTTACAGTCATACCTTGGAAGTTGAACAGAATCCTTTCCGGAAGTCTGTTTTGACTTCCAAAACATTTGAAAACCAAAGCGCAACTTCTGGTTGACTGCAGGAAGCTGCTGCAGTCAATCGGAAGCCGCGGAAGCCCCGTCGGACATTCAGCTTCCAAAATAATGTTTGAAAACTGCAACAGTCAGGAGCCAAAACATTCAAGAACTAGGCTGTTTGACTTCCAAGGTACAACTGTACACTGCAGAAAGTAAATCAGGTATAGCTTTCCCTAACAGAGGCATAATGGCACTAACTAGTACAATATATAAAATATAGGAAGCGGCACTATACAGTCAATTTGTTGGTCTAACTCTGCATGATTTATAGTGATTGGCAGTGCCTCTGCTGGTTTCAGGGCCAGGGCCTTTCCCTACCAGGAGATGCCAGGGACTGAAATCATCTGCTTGGCCCACCGAGCTACAGCACTTTCTCTCAGGAAAGCTACAGAAATGGGACGGAGGGTGGTGGACTGCATTCTAGAGAACCTGCATGGTTCTTCCAAAAACCCATTTCTAAGAGTAATGACCACAGAATTGGTGGGGGGTAGGTATGCTAGGGCTGACATGCTAAGGTTTGGAGGCGTAGAGAGAACTGCTTGCCTTTTGCTACAGGCTTTTCATTTGATAGCGTGTTCCACAAAAAGCTTGTGTAGAGGGTAAGACAGTTCCCCACTCCTTCTAGTCACACAACCCCATCTCTGTCCTTTTCACACAGGAATATCTATGGCTGAAGAAAAGGTGGTGTTTGGTGTACAGAACAACTCAACTTTTCTTGAGTGCCTTCCACGTTCCCCGCAGACGGCTATCCGTTGGCTTGTGCAGCGCAGCAACGCACCAGTCCTAGAGGAGGTATAGCAGTGGGGAAGGAGACGGGGTTGTGGAGTCGTTTCTTTGGGCCCTGGGGAGCCATGGGAACAAAGGGTTTCATTACTGTGCGGGGAAAGGAGAAAGAATGTGTTTAAATCATTTATTTTAGACATTTATTTATATACCACTTAATCATCGGCATTGCTAAGAGCTGCCTTTCTTCTGGCCAGACTGCTAAACAAGCAGATATTGTCTGTGTTCCTTGCAGATTGGGAGCATGGGCCGCTTTTCAATCCTAGAGCAAGGGCTGCTGATTAATCAGTTGACCCAGGAGGATGCTGGGCTCTACCAGTGCCAAGGGACGGAGCACTCCTTCTCCCAGACCCTCACCTACTACAGCCTGCGCATCATTGGGCACCAGGCCATGGAGGCTTTCACCACCAGGCGGAGCAAGAGCACAGAAGAAGCAGGAGGCCCACACGGCACCATCCCTGCGTCAGAGCTGCAGCTGCATTACAAAGGGTACTCATGGGCCATGGGCGCCCCTGGCACTAATTTGGATGAGCTTTGCGATGCTCTCCAGCGGAGGAAAAGGCGGAGACAGAAAGGATGGAGCCCAAAGTGGCAGCAGCATCCTTTAGAAAGCAAGAGAGGCAGAGTCCGTCGGCAGCCTGGGCCCCTGTAATGTTATGCAAGGAACCCAAATGGACTCAGCAGGCACTCTCTGGAGACCTTTCGCAGGCAAGAGCCATTTGCAGACACATCCACTGCATTTATGGCCTCCAGATCCCACTCACTACATACGCCAAGAAAGGCCAGTGAGTCCTTTCTCAAGCTGAAACTCTGGGTTTTTGCCTTCTTCCTCCCCTTGGGTACCAGAGGAAGGAATATACTTGCAAAGTGGGCAAAGTGTCTACAAGCCAGCCTGAGGAGTGCAGTGCGATTGCCTTTCCCAGCCTATGTCATGCAGAATGGACTGATCAGCCTGGTTTGCCTTGTGATACCACGACTCCTCTGTAAAGATTGGACGAGAGAGCTTTACGCTCTTTACATATCATATAACACATATTTTGTAGTTATCTTCACTTTGTTTTCCTAATAAATGGTGTCCATTAAAGACACTGGGGGTACCAGTTTCTGAGAGACCTTTTATGCACCTGCCAATTGCATGATGAGCATTTGCAACTCCATCTATGATAAGTGATATACACCCCAGGGGTAAAATTAGGAATTGGGTGGGGTGGGAGCTGTGTTATGATCAAATACAAAAGTGTGAGAATCAGGGCCCTTCCATGCCTGGCCAGCGTTAGACAGGGTGATACACTTGAATGAGGAGTTGTGTTTCCCAAAGACTTGGGGCCACTTCACCCTTCATGCAGTGACAAATGGGTATTCATGACAAGAAAAGGCAGCCCAACCTCACTCATTGCTGTCTGTATCTCTACCCAGCTGCAAGTGTGCACTTGTCTCATGTAAACGTTAAGGCCTTAAAACATATGTGCAAATGTAGGTGATGCAGCCTTCTGTTTTTGTCTGCTTTAGCCAAGAACCATTTAGCAGTGATCTGCCTCATCCCTATGTCTTGTTTTAACATCCAGCCACTGTCCTTGCTGGCCTTTTTCTAAACTGGTTTTTGTGGGGGCTTTATAGCTCATGGACAGAAAATGCTTTGCACACAAAAGAACTTGGGCTCCACTGCCCATTTAAGAATGGATAATACACAGCTAAAGAGGACTATTTAACTGAAATTAAAAATGTTGGCATTAACATGGTCACCAGGCTGCAGGTTGTGATAAGGGCAGATGAAGTGAATGGGAGGGCGGGGGAGGTGACCCCCTCCATTTTTGGCATTTCTACATGGTGACAGGTTATGTGCCAGCTCCTTATTTGCTTCAGCAACAGACAAAGCCACCTTACACAGAGTAAAAATAATGGTCCATTTAGCTCAGTATTATCTGCAATGACTGACAGTAGCTCCCCAGGGTTTCAGGTGCGGGTCTTTCTCAAACCTTCCCAGAGAAGCCCAAGACTGAACCTGGGACCTTCTGCATACAAAGCATGAGATGTAGCCACTGAGCTATTGCCCCTTACTGGAACATTTTAAATAAAGAGACACCAATTTTGAGGTAATTACCAAGCAGTTTCTATTAAACATAATTAATGTTACAGACAGTGCTCAAGTGGGAGTTTCATTTCATATTAGTCCAGACTCAATTATGACTAGATATTTAACGGCACGTTTTGTTGGGACATCACTGCCATGCTCCGTGTTTGGCACTCTTGTACTCACCTCTCCTTTTGATCCGTCGGCTGAAACCCTTTTCACAGTATCTGCCAGAAAAAAACTGAACCAAAATGTAAAATAATGCAACGACAACATCAAAATTGAGGAGCTTTTGATTGAATTATTGATGTTAAGAAACTACGAAATCCCTGGGTAATTGGATGTACAGATATAATAAATGGACAGCATTTTGTAGAGGACCATCACATCAAATGTCACAACTTCCCAAATATTCAAATTCACCTCAGCCTATCACATTTTGAGTTTACATAGCAGAACAGGAACCGGTTAGCAGTACCTACCAGTGCCTACATCAGTAGTGGAAAACAGGACTGATTACCTTCAACTGTTCTGCAAAAAGGGTTCACTGGGCAGGCACACATGTAGGGATGTGAGTGTACAGCCTCAGTGTGGGTCTCCCAACAGGGTGCAAGCTGCCTTATCCTTACCTTAGGCTAAAACTGTATCACCTCATGAGTAAGGATCAAGTGCCCAGGTTGGCACTAAGTAACAACTCCCATCCAGAACAACAGAAAAACACAGAATTGTTATACGTTCTGCTTCAGATAGTTTCTAACCAGAAATAGAGCCACTTGTGAAAATTGGCTTCCATTGATCTGGAATTGGGTTTCAAACTCCATTCCAGTGCTTCCCCAAAAAATCTCTTTAGCTGCCTCCCTCTGTGCCATGTAGGGTGGGGGAGGCACAACTGTGCATGTTTGCTAAACTCAGAATAGACCCATTGAAATCTATGGAGTTAAGTTACTTTAGTCCATGGACTGCAATGAGCCTACTCTGAGTATGACTTAGTTGGATATCATCCCTGGAAACCGTCAAGAGGGAGGCAGAAAGAGAAAGTTGTGATATGGAATCTCTAGTTAGTATCTGACATAGTGACATCCAAAATACAGATGTTAGGTTGTCAGAGCATTTAACAACGGACCATCCTAGCAGTAAATAGAAGAATTCACAGTTCAGGTCTCTCCATTGTATAAGGTGGGTGGTGAACTTCTGGGCTGGCTAGACCTTAACCTTCCCACCCCCAGGTAGGCCAAATCTGCCAGGTGGGCAGCTACATCACCACGACTGCAGAGATACAGCACTTTGAATTCCTGAGTGTCAGGGAAGGCAAGTCTTAAAAACCATCATTTCCCTCCCATATAGTAAATTATTTAGCAGCTGAAGCTTTTGTGCTAAAGAAAACACGCAGAGTAGAAACAACTATCTGAAGATCCCTTATGTAAGAAGTGGCTAAGAGGCCTGAACTTTCTGGTCCTTGTAATAGTAAAGTGTATTCTCACCAGAACCCACTACAAAACAGCATTTGTAGCTTATAGCAAATACAGTTTGTGGTTTGGATATTCTTATGGGGTTTAGGCCTATCACAAATATCAACTGTGCCTCAAGGCTTTTTTGCATGAAAGCATGTTTCAACAAATACTTAAGGGGCACCCTGTGGAAAAATCTGATAGTCCCCTTAGTAGAAAAACTGTGTTGAAACTGGGTGAAAGCAAATATTCACTTTCTTGATAGGCAGGCTGTCCCATCATTCAGACTTCTGTCGAAAAGTGGTTGGCTGATCCAAGTGTTGTTTATTACTGAAATGAACTTTTGCCCCTTCAGGTACCAAATAACCATCACCTACCTGCTGTGAAGATAGCTGCCCTGGTACAGCTAAACCCAGTTGTTATGATTTAAATACCTTGGAAATCAACGAAGCAATTACCGTATTTTTCGCCCTATAGGACGCACTTTTTCCCCTCCAAAAATGAAGGGGAAATGTGTGTGCGTCCTATGGGGCAAATGCAGGCTTTCGCTGAAGCCTGGAGAGCGAGAGGGGTCGGTGCGCACAGACCCCTCTTGCTCTCCAGGCTTCAGGAGAGCACCACCGCCAGCCCCACAAGCTCGGGGGACAGCGGGGAGGCGGAACGCCGCCATCCTGCTGGCCCCCAGACTTGGTTAGAAGGCCGGCGGGGAGGAGAAGCCTGCTCCTCCCCGTTGCCAGCCCTGCAAACGCAGGGGACAGCGGGAGAGGCGCAGCGGCCTTTCCCGCTGTCCCCCGACTCGGTTAGAAGGCTGGCAGGGGGGAGAAGCCTGCTCCTCCCTGTCGCCAGCCCCGCAAACTCGGGGGACAGCGGGGAGGCGCAGCGCGCCTTTCCTGCTGTCCCCTGACTTGGTTAGAAGGTTGGCGGGGGGAGACCTGGTTTGGAGGCTGGCGGAGGGCTTCCCCCTCTCCCAGCCCCGCAAGCATGCAGCTTCGGCATCGCTCTGGGTCCCGTTCTGGGAGCTGGGGTCAGGGGAAGCTCGGGCTTCCCCCGCCCCAGCCCCGCGCCTGGGGGGGGGGGAAATAAATTTTTTCCCCTTTATCCCCCCCCCCCCAAATCTAGGTGCATCCTATGGGCCGGTGCGTCCTATAGGGCGAAAAATACGGTAGTTGCATGTAGCATGTCGCACTGCTTTCAAGGGACATGGTAGCAACTGATTTTAGCCATATGGCAGCCAGAGTATATTTATGCTTGAAAACAAACACCAAATTCATTCCAGACCAAAATCATTGGACTGTTGTAATGTTTGAAGTTTATTTTTTAAAAAAGAGAGAGAATTGATAGGCATTATACCAACTTACAATTTATTATTTTTTTTAAAAAATGACATGAAACACAAGTAAAAATAAATACATCATATAAACAACAAAATTGTTCAATGTCTCTGTTCTCGGGTAAGCGCATCCCATTGGACAGAGAGATGAGGGAAGCACATGACCCATGCGTGCAACCAGCCGACCAACTGACGCTGCTACAGAAATGCCATTTTTCCCCCCAATCACAAAAGACAGGCCACAAACTAAAGGCGGAACAGAAACAAACCAAGAAAACCATTGGATTCACTCAGCTCCCCTGTACAAATGGATTCAATGGTGGGACAGAGAACGCAAGCTGGGAAACTAATAATATAGGAACCCCAAGAAGCAATGCAGCTGTGGGCAGCTGTTAGTGGTCTTGTTTCAATACAGAGCAAAATAAGAAGAAAAAAGATCCCTCCTCCTCTGCTAGCTTCTCCCATTCTTTGCTGATCCTCCCTGAACTGGCAGCACCCTCCCACCTCTCCTGAAAATCTGCTTTCTTGTTTTGAGTTACCAGGAGCAGACATTCCCACAAAGACTAAATGGCCTTTCACTTGTAAATCAACAGGCTTGACTTAATATGGTTTTGACGTTAAAGGGGGGGAATGCAAGAGGTTTTGTTATTATTTTTAATCTAGCAATGTTTAATTTCTCTGTTTAGTGGGTCCACAGACAATTTCCCCCCAGTTTAGTAACTGTACATCTATGGTAGCTAAAACAAGATTTCAGCACAAATACATGTATAATTTTATTGACTTGCCATATCTTCCCATGACCATTTGCACTGCTATCATTTGATCCCCTAATTGTGATAAAAAATATGAGCCAGCTTTCTTTACAACTAGCAATATGTCCGTCATGGTGAGAGAGGCAGAGAGGATGTCCATATATTTGCAGGGATTCCTGGCAGCTGCAGTCAGATTTTGTCTCCTCAAAACTCTGCCTGAAATTGCAGCCCATTTAACTTTGTCCTATAGGAGCCAATGGGCTATTTTGAACACAACACTAACCCATATTTCAGTGTATGGGTTGGGAACCTGGGTCCCTCAGCCTAATTTCTGGTGGGCTGAAGGAAGGGAAGGGATGGTGGGGGGCAGGGGAGCCAAAACAGATGAAATGAAAGGAGCCACCTGCCAGCTATTGCTTTATACCTCTAGCGAGAGCAGTTGGTTGCTCCCTTGGCCTCATCCCCCATTTCGCTCTGGCCTACCCAAGTTTGGCATATGACCCCCAACAAATTACTCCTGAGGGAATGTGGCCATTAGAGGACAAAAAGGGGTTTCCCACCCCTGCTTCAGGGCAATGACACTGCAACTGGGTGATCCTTGGGCTCTCGTTATTCCCCTGCCATGCCTGCTTTCACTTCCATTTTAAATTAACTACAGCTTTCCCTGTAGATCAAACTCAAGACAAATAAACCATAGTTGTTGAGACAAACCACAGTTTAAGAAGTTGCCTTTTCTTAACATTAATTAAGATAAAGTAGCTTAGCTTTCACTTATAATGCCAAAACTGTGGTTTAATCTAATACAGAAGCAGAAGTTTCCAATGTCCTTATGGCTGTGCCAAAGTAGAGGGAAGTGCTTGAACCCAAGGCCTGATGTGTTTTGTCCTCATCCCTCTTAACTATGGAATTAGTGTTATTGCAAACAAAGTGATTGAAGATCAAGTCTGCTCTCACCTGACAAATCCCATTCAAGTTCCATCTCTTGGTCGTATGAAAGTGTGACAAAGAGACAGCACCCAGAAATTAGTATACATGCATATACACACACATATAACCCTTACCATGGTTGTGGTTTAAGTCCCTCAGTTCTATGCCCACAACAATTTAAAGCCATCCATCACAGGCAGTATGTGTCCAAACAAAATCGTGATCAGTTTAAAATTGTGGGCTGCCCGAAGCTGGAGCAAAATGGAGAGTGTACCATCAAGGTCCAGGAAACATCACAGTTTAAGGTCACCTCTTTCCCCTAAGCATTTATTAAAGGGGTCAAGTTCCATTCTGTATCACTCAAGACTTAATAGTGTTGCTCTAAAGCTGTTGAAGAAATGCTACAGTATATGTAAATCACCTTCCAATGAACAATGTGGCCTAAAAAGGACAGTCCAGAGGCTCCTGGGATATGCACCTAGGGTCTGTGTTAGCATCTGTAAAAAGCTGAACACCCCAAGTTTCCTTCCTCAATTCTTTTGTTGTCTGAAATTTTGCAGTGCAAGTCACACAGGGCCAAGCAGAGTCAACCAGGGTTAGCCTCAGGAACACAACCAAGAACCAGCAAGAGAAAGAAACGTTATTGGAGATATGGGAGACAAGGACTGCCCAGGTCCTGTGGGTGGATTCAGAGATCTCTCTACAGCACAAAACTATAGACGCTGCTTTTGAGTGGACACTACATTCCTGGGGATTACAGCTGCATCAAGGAAGGGACCTTTCTGATATTCTGCTAGGTTAAAGTCACTAAGCCATTCTGACCCAGCTCTTGTCTCAAGCATTCTCTGCCCTTCACAGACAAGGCACAGCAGCTTTCCCTCTGTTGTCGGAAGCCACAGCATCATAAGGGGACGCTGAACACCTGGGAGATTTGAAGCATTTTGAGAAGGAGGCTGCACTGTGCCCTCTAGGAGCAACAAGGACGCAGAGTGGAAGAGTGTTCTCTTCATTCCCGTTGGCAAGGGAATTCTCTCTCAGCAAGCGCTGGGGAATGAAAGTTTCAATCACTTGGAGACAAAACCAGTATAACACCCTACAGGTGGGAAAGAGACCCAGCTCAGGCACTTGCTGAAGTAGAGGCATCTGTCCCAACAAAGTACTTCTCTCCAAAGGTTACAGAAAGTGGTTGGTCTAACAGAAGGTATTAGGGGAGACAGGGAGGTGAAGTGGAGTTTGTCAGTCGTGCAAATACGTTCTCAAGCATTCCGCTAACATTAGAAGATTAGTTGAGAGAGAGAGAGAGAGAGAGAGAGAGAGAGAGAGAGAGAGAGAGAGATGTGCATAGACAGACAGACGTAACATTTTTATAGCTTTCTTAACCAAGTACAAAAGCCAGTTTTTCAAAATAAGGTATTTTAAAACCTAAATAATCCATGTGATGCAACACTGCCATCCAGTGGCCAGAGTAGTAAATTACAGGTGTACACACCATTTTCTACAGCTAATAGCTACCTCCCATTCCTATTTAAAAGGTGGTTACAAGGCCTAGTTTACTTAATCCCAGATGTATCTATTCCCTCTATTACAGTGAGGATGAGCTAAAAACCTGCCTAGTCCAGTGACCCCTCCTGAGCCCTTTGTATATTCTTCAAAAGGAACAAGAGAATCAGAAGGAAGCACTGTTTGAAGTAATGGACAGAGCATATCAGCCTGTCCTGTCAAAATTTGTTACTCAGTTAAAATGAGGACAGGAGCTGGCAAGATATCTCAGGTTATCATTAGCTATGCTGCCCCAAACCAACACACTGAAGACTGAGCCTGCCTGAAGCCTAAAGTAATGACATCCTTCTCCAAAAATGGCTTAGCCTTCAGCAGCTCTAAAACCTTGCTGCTCAAGCAAGAACCCACCTTGCCTACCATCCGGTCCCCAAGTCCACTTATCGAGGGTTGCAAAAGACAGCTGAGTGAGTTTACAGTACAATCAGTGTCATCATATTTTGTATGAGGTGGACACATACAAATCACAAAAGGGGATGACTCACAGACGTACCATGGCCAAGTCTTTGGAGAAACGCGAATGGACACCATCAGTTAATTTGCTTTGTTATTTTTGTGGGGGGGTTGTGTTTGTTTGTTTTTTATTCCCATGGTGCATCCAAAGACAAGTTGTCCAGAAGTTTGCTCAGAACCCCTCGGTTTTCAACTCCTAGGATATGTTAAAGAAGAAAGCACTATTTTAATGTTTTTATTTTAAAATAATTAAAAGTAATTTGCATAGCTAACTGTAAATCTAAGGCTTCTACGAATGGTGAAGTCAGGTCTGACAGACAGTGTCCCATAAACAGAGAAAAGACAGGAAGCCCATCATTTCATGCTTTTTACGGTTCATACAAGCGCGCACGCACACACACACACATACACAGAGAGAGCTTTCAGAACCAATATGTGGATCACCTAGCCACTACCTCTTGAACTGTGGGTCTTGGTAGACCTCAAACAGTGTGGCAAAGGCTGAATTCTCAAATTCTGTAGGATGGAGAGGTTTCCATATGAGGAGGGGGCAGTTTTAACCACCTAACAAAGGTAAGGTGAGAATGGGGTTTCATTCACCACTATCCTGAAAAGGCTTCCTTAGCACAGGGGGCTGGTAACCCTCTCACTCGTTCCCTGCCATGGACATGCAGTGCTTGCCCTCTTTCCCCTGGAATGGCAATTCTTTAAAAGCCTGAAGAGAGTACCTGGTTCCACTTTATAAGAGAGACTCTGGGTGCCATTCCACTGTCTCTGTTATATGTAACCCATCCCCCAGCAGAAAGACAGACACTGGTCTTTCTGCCTAAACCATGGAACTCACTCCCTTCATTAAGCCTGCTATGAGAGCTCACAGCTTCTCCTTATACACCCTTGTGGCAACATATAAACAGAGCAAGCATGGACCAGAGCCTAGTCACAGTGTAGAGGACATGCCTCTCCAATGGCTTGACTACTTTCTTACTCACGATCCACTTAAGTGGTGGGATCCTGCTTGCGTAACCAACCTCTCCAACAAACGTGGAAGGCAAGTTTAACTGTTACTTAGTACAAGGGAGAATGCTAGACACCAAGCAGGGTTCCAGCTGACAACGAAGTAACCACCTTGCAGTGTTGCTGCATGTTCAGCTGAAGAGGGACAAGGAATATAGGGGCTGTTAGATGTTTTATCAGCTGAACAAGTGTGGGAAGCTGACTGGGGGGGTGCTGTCTCTTGGTCCTGCACACTGCCTCTGCTTTGGTCAAGCAGCCTATTCACCATCCCCAATTCTTCCCCATGCAGACCATCCTGCTTTCAGTAGAGGCCATTGTTTACAGCAAGGAAAAAGCAGAAAAGGAAAGAGAATCCTAAAATAAATAGTTTGTTTTCGTTAAATAAATTAACAAATCTGTTCTGCAGAAGGAGAAGGTCAGTCAGATCAGTGTCAACAATTAACACAGACAGCAGCAAGGCTCTCGAGCGCATCCCTTTTGTAAGACGTTTGACTTACTGTGGTCAACAGGAGCCTGACTGCTAAGCTTTCTTCTACTCGCTCCTCGGTAGTGGGTGGGGTGGCAGAGGGAGAGTAACCACTACACAAAGCTAGAGAGGGACGGAGGAAAATCCTCGCAATTCCTCCACTGAGCACTACCTCACTAAAAGACTGGTACAAGTCCTAACCCAACCCTGCTGAAGAAGCCAGTGTGAAGCTGAGCCAACAAAGGTCCCTGCCTTCAAATGCATCTCGTGGGGAAAGCAGCAGGAGAGCTGCACCCCATCATCGCTTCTCCCTTACTCCCGATACCACCTGATGAGGGCCTGGTGAAGACCACCAGACTCACCTGTCTTCAGCTTTCAGATGGATGAAAGACAAAACTGGTTTTCACATAGACCCTGCCCCACCCACACCCTCCCACCTACACATCACATATTGCCTGCTCCTTCCAAACCCGCCTCCCTCCCTCCATTAACAATGCTATTCATCATCATGTCTCCTAGGGTACAAACTCACCCCCTATTTACTATGGGGTACTGAACTTTCACAGATAAGGCAGTTCGTGTTTGAGAGTTATTCCACAGACAAAGAGAGAGAGAGAAAACAACAAACCAGTGTCTCCAGCCTAACAAAGGGCACTGAAACGTAATGGCAGGTCTCCCTTTTGGACAACTCAGAGCGCAGGAGGGAAAGTCAAGGAGGCACTCCTATGGTTTACAGTATTACTTCCCTCCTGCAACTCTCTTGCTTCCCCACTCTTGGGTGGGTGTCCATTCAATACAGTTCCCCATACAATGCAGATCTCGGACAACTAAAAACGCCACCTTCCTTTCCAGTCTCCTCCACCTCTGCTGTGTCCCGGATGGAAACCCTTGGCCCCAGAAAGGTCCAGTGAGGATTTTGTTTTTTGTTTATTTATTTTTGCCTGCCGGCCGAGTTGAGCTCTAACAAGAGACTAGGCCCCTTACTTCCCCGTGATCTCTATTACATCGTCATCTTTGTCCTCATCCTCGTTGGAGCTGCAGCCCACCTCAGAGACCTCGTGGGTGTCAAACGGAGGCACCTGGGACCGAAGGAGGCTCCCAGCTGGATATCCTGAATGAGGGGACATGAAGCCAGGATAGGCAGACGCCATGCTCCTGGGAAGGCTGCTGGGCAAGACTGGGGATGGAAAAGGAGCAAACATCCTGGGCTCAGGCAGGAGTGACTGCGTGAAGGGCAGCGAGTAGTTGGAGAGCATCCCCGTCATGGAGGGGTTTAACATGAAAGAGGGGACGCTGGCGGTGGCTGAGGTAGCAGCAGAGGAACTAGCAGTGCCGGCTGTCAGCAGAGGGTCAGTAGTCACAGGAAACACCAGGTGGGGGTCTGAGAGCAAGCTAGGCAGCTGGTAATAGGAGGAGCCTGTGCTCATGTACAAGGAGTTGCCTGCTTGGGGAGGAAATGGGTGGGCTAGGTTGTGGTTTAAGGGAACAGAGGGCATGGTGAACCCACCAGAGACAGGGTACCCACTTTCATATGGCTGGACTGCTGTGGGCAGAGGCCGCTTCTTCTGCTGCCGATGGGCCTGCTCCTCCGGGCCGGAAGGCGACGTGGACTTGCGCTTGTTGCCTCTTAAGTCCAGCACGGAGTGGTTGTCACCGTGGTGGCTGGTGGCCGGCAGGGCTGAAGAGGACGAGGGAGCCGTACCACGAGTCCCTGCTCGCTGCTGCTCAGTTCCACGAGCTGCTAATGGGGCCGTGTTGTCTTTCCGGGCTGGGTGTCCGGGTGCCGTGTTAGTGCTAGGGGAGTTGTGTCTGGACTCACGGGCGGCAGCCGCCTCCGCATACTGTTGCAGTTCGCTGATGATTTCGGGGCTGTCGGGGGAGATCGGCCGAGTGAGCTCCTCTGTGTTGGGAAGCTTGGGTGAGGAGGCATTATGCCGGCCGTTGCTTGTGGATTCCAGAGATGGCCCTTGGGATCCTGTGAACGACAGAGGCACATCAGTAGATAAGACCAGGGAAGTAACAAGAGGCAGAACTAGGGTGCTGGAAAAGATGGCCTGAATCTGCCCTCTGCTTAAGATCAACCTGGGGAGCTCTACTCTGCCCATCTTTTGCAAGAGCCTGAGAGGCATGAGAGGTACTTGAGAGATAGGCTTCTAGCATTGGCTACAAGACTAGGCAGTAGTTTCCCCACGGCAATTTGCCAGGCCCCTTCTCGTTTTTAGATATCTGTTCGACACTTTAAAAAAATGCTTGCTTTTTAAGATGTGATGTTTAACCTGCTAATTAGCTGCATTCTGTTATTTGAATGCCTAATGTCTGTATTTTGTTTTAGCTCTTAGTATTTCTTTATTTTAGGCAAAGAGCTGTGGCTTAGTAGTAGAGCATCTGTTTTTCATGCATAGGGTTCCAGGTTCAATCCCTGGTGTCTCCATGCAGGGCTGGGAGAGACCCTGTTTGAAACCCTGGAGAGCTGCTGCCACCCAGAGTAGGGAATACTGACCTAAATAAACAAACGAGGGATAGCTCAGCTGGTAGAGCATAATCTTAGGGTTGTGGATTCAAGCCTCGTGTTGGGCAAAAGATCCCTGCATTGCAGCAGCTTAGACTAGATGATCCTAGTGCTCCCTTTCAGCTCTACAATTCTATGAATTGTCTGACTGAGTTTAAGGCAGCTTCCTATGCTGACATTGTAAGTTATTTCCGAGAGTTTGTTAAACCAAAAGAGAGGGTTATGAATAAATAAATTAAAACCCCCAAAGGATATCCCTAAAGAAAAACTCCGTCAGACATCCTTGCCAGAATAAGCACCTTACCCGAGGCAACCATGCGATGATCATCACTGCCCTTTGGCTTGCCAGTGGTGCGAATAGCAAAGATTCGTCCATCGCTGGTCCGGATATATGTCCCTAAATGAGAGATGGGTGGACGTTGTCAGAGGTAAGCCAGAAGAAAACTTATGACCAGCTGAATAGGGCGCCTTTATGTTTAACATTACAGAGAATCGCCTTCACTTTCTGCACTGCCTACACGCGCTAGACATTGCAAGTAAAGTTTTGAAAGAAAAGCTTTGCTCGTCAACTTCCTACAAAGACACAGCATCAACACTCTTATTTCCTTGTTCAGATTCCAGGATAAAATTGTGAAGCTGACAATTACGACCTCCTGAGTGATATCACCATGTGTTAGACTAAACAGTCAATCACAAACAAAGGTCATGAGGAACAAACTCTGTGTGTGCCTGACCCTGGTCAGTTTGAATGAGAGATAAGGGGTTTCTGAACTAGGGTTCAAAGGCATTTATTGCAGTAGTAGATTCCCTAACACCTCTGTAGTGACACAGTTTGCCTCCTCTTCTTGCCTATCTATACAAAAACATAGCAGCCCCCTCACCAATCTCAAATCATAAAAGAAAAACTGAGAAATGGATACACATTTTCTTTGCCCAAGAAAGACGGGCTCTTTTTATTTACCTTTAGTTCCACGGATAATGTGGATGCTCTCTCCAGCACTGATCCTTGCCTGCACGTCAGTGGAAGTGTTTGTACCAGGGATCACTATATCTGAATTGGAGCAAACAGTACATATGTGACACATTGTGTACATTTACAAAGGAAAATTCAGCCAGAATACAAGTGAATACAGTGGTGCCCCGCAAGACGAATGCCTCGCAAGACGGAAAAACCGCTAGACGAAAGGGTTTTCCGTTTTGGAGTTGCTTCGCAGGACGAATTCCCCTATGGGCTTGCTTCGCAAGACAAAAATGTCTTGCGAGTCTTGAGATTTTTTTTTCACCCCCCCCCCCCTTTATCTAAGCTGCTAAGACTTTAATAGCCTTTTAGCAGCTAATCCGCTAAGCCTTTAAGCCTTTAATAGCCGCTAAACCGCTAATAGCGCTAATCCGTTAAGCCGCTAATAGGGTTGCTTCGCAAGACGAAAAAACCGCTAGACGAAGACACTCGCGGAACGGATTAATTTCGTCTTGCGAGGCACCACTGTAAATGCTTCCAAGCATCTGGCTCAGTTTTTGGACTGCAGGGCCACCAGTTAAACAAAAGCTGAAATGCACTCCGTAAAATGTGAAAGCAGTATTTATTTACTTTTCAAAATAAGTGTATGAGGAAATTTTTTTACTTCTGGGAGTGAATACTCATAACCCTATACCTCTGGTCTTCAGCTGGTGGGTTGAGATCCACAAGCGAGTCACGCCAAGCAAGACTCACCTAAAGTATGTTGCAGCAGTGGCATCACTATCATTTTCTCTCTCTTTCCAGATATTTTATTTTGTTTTTAAGAGGACGGTTGGAAAGCACACAGACCTCTAGTACCTTTAATGGCTGTGCAAAAGATGGAATTTTCAAAAGACAAATATTTTCTCTTGCTTGCATGACAAGCAGCATCTACCAAAATTCCATCTCCTGTGCAGCTATTAAAGGTACAGGAGCCCTGATATTCCTAGGGCAAAAATAAGAGATGGGCATGCAGGTATAACTAATCAAAAGCAGGCATATTAAAAGGCAAGTCCTGGCCTTGAAAGATTAACAACAGCTGCCTTATATGGTCAGTTTTAACATCAGAGGGCTGGCAACACATTTCACTTTAACGACCCCCTTTTGCAGCAACTTCCATTTCCAATAAAGCTGGAAAGCAACTGACCTGTTGTGGTGACAATCTTCTGTACGAGGACACCAGCTCGCTGCAGGTAATTGATGGGAAAGTTGATGCCAGGATTGGAAACTGATGCTGATCCCATACTGCCCAACGGCACATGGCGCGGCATCATAGGAATGGGGGTGGACTGAACGGGACGTACACTTGCCACCGGCCTCTCTTCACCTTTGAGGCTTGGTCGCCTATGGGGGGGGGGGAGAAAGGAAGGAATCAGCACTTCACAGAAGCACAGAGTTGGAAGGGGCTCAATAGCTTCTTACTACAACATGGAACCATCCACTCCATTGTCCACCTAATGCCCTAACACCAGGGATATGGCTACCCAGATTTTTTGGACTACAATTCCCATCATTCCTAACTGCTGGCTATGCTGGCTGAGGGTTGGAGTTCATTGTCATCTGGAGGATCAAAGTACCCCCCCCCCAAATCAATGTGTGACACCATCATCACTTTAATAATCCACATGCAGAGAAAAGGGGCCTGCAGAGGAAATAATTCCAGATTATGGAGTTACATGAGTATTTATGACATAGGCTGAGTCCCCAACCACGTATTAAATTCCACAATTTCTGGGGTGCTTCATAGGCAGTTTTGGTATTTGACTTGGTGCAAGAAATGCAACAAGAAATCAGTATCAAAGTATCCTGAAAATCTCAGGGGGAAAGTGTACCTTATTGCTCACTCTATATGATGTGTGTATGTAGCCATCTGTACTTTGAATACTGTACTGACTGTCCCATCAGAACAGAATGCTGTTTAATTTGATTTCCCCCACTCATCTCTAATTGTTCACAGTTACCGGTTAACTTCTTTGCCTCATGTTCTAAGAGCCAGAAAATGGTTGCCAAGATGTAGGGGCTGGGGCAGATCAGAATTTGCCATTCGCCTTGAACGTTACATACAGAAAGGAAAGGGTTTACCCACCAGTTCCTCTGACTGAAGGCGGGTATGTTTGTCAGGCTCTGGTCAGTGGCTGGGTAATACTGAGCGTAGGACGGACGGGTGTATGGGACGGATGCACGTTTCTCTTCCTCGTAGCTCTTCTTGGCTGCTTTCTTCTCTGCCTTGGTGAGCTTGTGTTCTTTACGGTCAATCAGCAGCGACTCATGCTCAAAAGGCTCCTGTGGTAACAACAATGGGAAGTATCATTTTGAGAACTTTTTTTTTTTACCAAAAGTACCACAAAAACACAAGGTGAAAGAATGGCAGCTATCCTACCCTCCTGTTATAGGATACCAGTAACCTATCCAAAAGGTAAAGGACCCCTGACAGAGTCCAGTCACAGATGACTCTGGGGTTGCAGCGCTCATCTCGCCTTACAGGCCAAGGGAGCCGGCATTTGTCTGCAGACAGTTATTCCGGGTCATGTGGCCCAGCATGACTAAGCCGCTTCTGGCAAAACCAGAGCAATGCACGGAAACGCCATTTACCTTCCCGACGGAGCAGTACCTATTTATCTACTTGCACTTTGACATGCTTTCGAACTGCTAGGTTGGCAGGAGCAGGGACCGAGCAACGGGAGCTCACTGGGTAGCGGGGATTCAAACCGCTGACCTTCTGATGGGCAAGCCCAAGGCTCAGTGGTTTAGACCACAGCGCCACCCGTGTCCCTTTCGTAACCTATCCATCTTTGTATGAAAAAACTGGGAGCCAATAGGCTTTATTTTATATAACTGGTATTTTCCCCTCCCTGCAAAGGCTAGGAGTATTTGGTTGGGTCCTGGAAAGACCGCAACTGCTTTGCTCTTCCTCTGGTTATTCTGCTGCTGCTCTACATGGTTTGGCTTAGCACATCATCCAAACCCAGGCCTGGTGTTTTGCTCTCTCCAGATAAACTATGAGCTGTAACACCACAGGAGAAGTATGTTATGAGCATGTGATGCTAGCCTAGCAGCTAAAATCATGTACCAGTACTTCAAATTACAGTAGCACCTCTGGTTACGTAAACTTCAGGATGCGAAAGCGGCAAACCCGGAAGTATTTGATTGGGTTTTGCCATGTCCGCATGTGCAGAAGAGGTCCTCAGGTTGCGGAAACCTCAGGATCCGACCTGTCCTCCAGAACGGATCCCATCTGCAACCGGAGGTACCACTGTATAGTAAATTAAGGTTTGGCACAGCTTGTCTCCTCGGTGTGTGTAATAACTATTGCATTATTGTGAAATGCTGCTTCTGATTGTCAGGTGCTGGTCATTTAAAAGGACCACGTCCTTGTTACAGCAAGGAGAAAGAGGTTCAAGTTATCTGCAGGAAACACAGGAGATGCCTCAGTTATAGCTTGCTGTTTGCCTGGAGAGAGCTAAACCTCAAGGCCAAGTTCAGATTACACACTAAGCCAACCCATGACTTATATCAGCACAAGACAGAAGCAAAATGACCAGGAAGGAGCAAAGCAGCTACTATCTCCTCTCCAGGAACCTGCAATTGGATTTATTTGTGCTATGCCATAGTCTGGCTGAGTGTTACATGGGAACAAGATTACATCAACAGCAGGATTTCTCAAGATAAGAACCATGTGGCTTTGACACCTTGAAGTTATTGACAAGCAGATGGGTCAGGGTTGCAAAATAAAGATTAGGGGAATAGTGGGTTTCCCCCCTCCCTCCTAACCTTGGTGATGAGGTGAGGGTACTTGAGACAGGCCAGCTGCAAGACAGATTCCATGATCTTGTTTGGGCTGAATGAATGCTGGACAGCTTCGGGTTCCTCTTCCACAAAGTGTAGCAAGTTCTCCACCTCTCTCCGGGTAAAGTTCAACACCGGATTCAAGTCATCCACAACACGATCTAAATAAAGCATAAAGAAGGTAAAGGGACCCCTGACCATTAGGTCCAGTTGCGGACGACTCTGGGGTTGCGGCGCTCATCTCGCTTTACTGGCCGAGGGAGCCGGCATACAGCTTCGGGGTCATGTGGCCAGCATGACAAAGCCGCTTCTGGCGAACCAGAGCAGCGCATGAAAACGCCGTTTACCTTCCCGCTGGAGCAGTACCTATTTATCTACTTGCACTTTGACATGCTTTCAAACTGCTAGGTTGGCAGGAGCAGGGACCGAGCAACGGGAGCTCACCCCATCGCGGGGATTTGAACTGCCAACCTTCTGATCGGCAAGCCCTAGGCTCTGTGGTTTAACCCACAGCGCCACCCGCGTCCCATAAATAAAACATACATAGATCCAAAATGAGGAAGAACTGCTGCTCTTGTTGCATTTGGACCTCCAATAACATTCCTTGAGTGATGACATACGTAAGGGCACGCACTTGCAAACACAAGAAGAAAGAAGAAAACCAGGAAGCAACCGAGAACCCATTTCAGAGGCTAAAAGACAGGGGTGATTTGGTGGAGACATGTGAAGATTTGACCCACCTGACATCCCTTGTTTGGAGATCTGGCGGTCATATATTTTCTTCTCCAGGGTGTAATCGGAAACTAATCGATAGATGTGGCAAGGCTTCTTCTGCCCATAACGATACACCCGACATACTGCCTGGGCATCATGGCATGGATTCCAGGAGGCATCAAATACTATCACCCTGTTTGCACCGATCAGATTCACACCCAAACATCCAGCTCTAAAAATATATAAAATATTCATTCATTTGTTACCATTATTTATATCCTGCATTTCAGGATGCAAATCTTTCTTCTTCTTTTTGAAAATAATTTTATTTGATTTTACAAGTGTAGAGTTATAACAATACCAAATAAATATCAACATTGAGAAATTTCTCTGAATCTCTAGACTTCCCTCCATCCCCTCCTTGGGTCTTATTGTCAACATTTTCAGCTGCATATTGTTTCATAACTCATATTTTAAATCTGTCCATAGTACTCGTTTATATTACAAGTGTTATTTAAACCCTGCTAATGTTTTCATCTGCTTACAGTGGTCTCCTAAATAAATTATATATTTTTCCTATACAGGATGCAAATCTTTCTAATGCAGCTTACAAGTTACAATGATACAAAAATCATTAATAAATATCCTGATCAAACTATCAAAACGTAAGTCATCCAGGATGTTCCCTGCAGAGCTGCTGCTGGTAAATGTCCCCTTGCAGAGAAGGAGGTCACACACACACACACACACACACACACACACACACACACTCTATTCTGCCTGGGAATCATATCTTATGTGGGGGCTGTTGCTTTTGCTCAAAACCCTGGTGTAAAATTTTAATCGGATGTTAGCAGTAACTTCTGAAGATAACTATGGAATGATTAGTGCAGACCTCCACATGTTTCTAAAAGGTCTTAAGGCCATCCTTTCAACTGGATAAAATGCCAAGGATTCTTGGTGGCAAATACCTCATTAGACGCAACTTACCGTGTGGAAAGAAGGAAGAGTGAAACCGAAGTGTTGCTGGGGTCGTTGAACTGGTTTATCAGCCGCTCCCTCTCGGAGGCTGAAGTACTACCATCCAGACCTACCCAGTGGAAAATGAATACAAAATGTGTGTTTTTAAATAAAAATAAAAATCCCACAACATCCATTAAAATAAAACAATTATGGGTAACTGTAAGGTTTTGCTTGTTTGATAATATCCATGTGACACTGACATAGGAGGGGGGGAAATGCTCAAGCATCAAAATAAACTACTTCTATCCAAAACCAAACAAATGCCTGAAAGCAATTTGTCTGAAAATGAAGGTGGATCCATGTACATCTCCATGGGAAACAACAGAAAAGGTTGCAGACAAACTAGAGAAAATGGATACATTTTCAGGAAGATCAGCCCAGCTGTAAACAATTAGTACTCCAGATGATGGAAGGACATGCTGTACTTACGATAATAATTCACATTTCGGACCCAATTATGGATTCCTTGTGATTCCAAGCCTGGGAGAGAAGGCACTGGTCTCTTTGCCAAGAAATCCTCAATGACAGACAACGTGGAAAGGCTTTGGCTGCAAGAGACAAAGAACTCCACTCAGAAGGGCAAATGAAAGATTTTTAAAAATCCACAGTATAATTTGAATAGAAAAAAGGAGATCCTATTTACAAGTGCAAAAGCTAGTCTGCACTGGCACCTTACAATACACAATGTTCTATTTCACATAATTTAACACACTTCTCATCTGCAACACATGCATGAGGCACAGGCAGGAATCCAAGGCTCTTTATTTTTTAAATATATTTGAAAGAATGATGAAAATAGAAAATGTTATGCTATCAATTGAGGACAGAACAAACAATGGATGGATTCAGACTTTCAGCACAATCCTAACAAAGTCTACTCAGAAATAAGTTCTGCTGAATACTGCAGGGACTTATTCCAAGGGCAAGTGGGGTTAGGACTGCAGCCATAGTTGGCTAACAAGTTCAAGGGAGTCATCTCTAGGAATAACTGAGCCTGGATCCAACCCAATGGATTTGCCATATCAAAAAGCAGATTTACATTAAATACTTCTCTTTTTGGTCAAAGGCAGCTTACAATAAAATCAGTATTACAATTATTCTGCGGAATGACCGAAACATACTTGAATCTAAATCTTAATACCCAAAATCTAACAAGCTGGTTGAACGTCAGAAAAGAAGCTTCATCATTTTATGAAAAACATTAAAAAAGCAGGAATCCCTGGATAAAGGATGGGATGGATGGGATACCACAACCGAGAAGGCCCATTATACTTCAGACATCAAGAGCTTTTGCAATAGGGCCTCCTTGGAACACTGGGAGGGAGATATGAGAATGGTGTTTCTAACAAATAACTAGGCATAGGTGAGTTACAGATAGGTAGCCGTGTTGGTCTGCCATAGTCAAAATAAAAAAAATCCTTCCAGTAGCACCTTTAAGACCAACTAAGTTAGTTCTTGGTATGAGCTTTCGTGTGCAAGCACACTTCTTCAGATACCTGAAGAAGTGTGCTTGCACACGAAAGCTCATACCAAGAACTAACTTAGTTGGTCTTAAAGGTGCTACTGGAAGGATTTTTTTTATTTTGACTAGGCATAGGTGATTTAGGGATGTAAATGTTAACATCA
The DNA here is from genome assembly GCF_964106645.2 of Podarcis pityusensis. Classification (NCBI taxonomy): domain Eukaryota; kingdom Metazoa; phylum Chordata; class Lepidosauria; order Squamata; family Lacertidae; genus Podarcis; species Podarcis pityusensis. The sequence goes on along the minus strand of NC_138029.1, from coordinate 74,545,794 downwards.
GCACATCGAATTATGCCTCAAAACCAAGTGACAACAAGCACAGCTCTTTAAAGGACAGCAGTAATGTGGTCAATTTCCTAGGCCCCAGAATGGCCAGTGCGCTGTAATTTCCAAGCATTCTTCACTGGCCGCCATGAAATTGTGAAGAAAACATACACAGAGAAGCTAATTGTGTTCTACAGTGGACTTTGTTGCCCAGGATTACTGAGAAACCTGCTTTAAGGTCTGTTTTTTATAAACAGCTGGATTGGAGTCAATAGTATTTAGTCACATTTAGCAAGACTCTACAGCAGGAACAAGATCTAAAGTACTGTAATTGCCCCGTACCTGAAGACTAATAATTTGTCTCCAAGTTTCACACTCTCGTCCACAAGATGAAACAGCAACACCATCTTAGGGGAATTTTGCAAAACTCCTGTCTGGTAATCACAAAGGATGTCTTTCGCCTGTGGGTAAAACAGGAACATTCAGTGCCATCGTGAACAGAGTTTGCTGCTGTATCCCAGTTCACCAATTCACTACTTAAAACTCCCTAACTTCCTAAACATGATCACAAACCAAGGTAATGGGTGTAAAAGACATGTGAAAAACACACTTTCTATTCAGAAACAAATCTTTCACACAACATTATGTCACATGTCAGTCGAAAAGAGGCAAAACATAATAATTGATCCCTTGACAGATAATTTAATATCCACCCTGTATTTCATACCTGGGGATTATTAGCATGAGACACCCCAACTAAAGTGGTGACTCACAGCAGGGACAGACAGACGCATGCATACTGTTATGTATGATTTCAGATCCAAGTACATATTGGATTGAATTAAGCATTTGAGAAGCAGCACATTGGCCGATTATTCCAGGAAACATTGGCAAAATTACCAGAACCAAACAGTGCGCAGTATCCAAAAAAAGCCTGTCCCAACCTTAGAATCCTTCTTTATGCTTGAGGAAAAGGGAGGGAGGAATCAGTCACATTGGAAGTTTTGATGCTGGTACTCACCCACTCATACGTTACAACCTGATTGGCTCTTTCCTGAAAGGGATTGAAGCCAATGCCCTGAATGTATTTGCTGTTGGTCGCTTCCCCAATTGGTGATGCCAAAGCATTGTTCTCCGTTTTGACTTTCATTCCCTGTGACTGGCAGCGTGAATTGGTACCGGCCGTGCCAAGGTCATCCACATCCAGGTCCTGCTCATTGGCCAAATTCTCTTTTTGTAATGCTTCATATAGCACGTCAGGGTGATTCCAGATCTGAAAGGAGAGGGCAGGTTACTTTGAAACTATTTAGCCTAAAATGCTTCAGAAATTCCATTTATTAATGTCTAGGTGGTGACTATTTAATTTATTTCTAGCCATATGTTGCTCTAATCAAGGGGCTGAGAATGGGAAACAGCAATTCCACGAAAACTCCATGCCACCAAAGAGATTGCAGCCTGGGATCTTCTGCTTGCAAAGCAAGATGCTTGACCACTGAGCTTCTCGAAAGGAAGTGTGTCCAACATCTTCTCATGCTACTAATTAGTCTGTGGTCAGACAAAGAACTATAATCAAGATACTTCAAGCCAAACCACCGTTACACAAATCATTCTCACTCAGGAAATGTTCCGTACTTCCCAGTAGGAGCTTGGTCTTAAAAGAGGACAGCTGTGCTATTCAGTATCACCACAATGCTATAGAACACCAATACATCTGTATGGATTTCCTGCCCTTTCCATGGACTCCACACAAACCATCCGTCTCTTTCAGATTTAGACATACCTTACAACAGACACAGAAAGCCTTGAGTGGATTCAGACCCAGCCAGCCACTGTTGCCTGCATCACGAAACCGGTTCATGAACTCAGTGTAAAGAGCCCGCTGGATCTTTGACAAACGCACTAAGATGACATGCTCTTCCTTGTAGGGAAGCTGAACTTTCAGGACATTGTGCCCTCGCCTACAAAATCAGCCAAGAAAAAGAAGGTCAGGAGAGGGAGTGCTCAGTCTGGAATCTCTGCAGTGAACCTAACGACAAAATGTGACTTTCCTGTTATGCTACTGAGGAGGGAAAGCACAGATCACCTAACTTTGTGTGTGATTTATTAACGATAATGACAGGATCTCAAGCACGAGAAACATACTTGTAATTTCCAGGTGGGTTACCCATGTTAAGTCTCTACTTGCTGCAATGCTGTACTTCCACTGCTGGGAGATAATATGCCTCTGAATACCAGTGGCTGGGAATCGCAAGTGGAGAAAGCACTGTTGTGCTCAGGTTCTGCTCCCTGGTTTCCCACAGGTGTCTGGTTGGCCACTGTAAGAACAGGGTGCTGGACTAGATGGGCCACTGGCCTGATCCAGCAGAGCCTTTCTTAGGTTATTTAGAGTCCTGTGGCATCACAAAGGCTTCAAAATTCATCATGGTAGAAGCTGGGGGTTCCTAGCCTAGGCACTGTAACTGCCCCCCTCCTCCCAAAAAGCTTCTTTGTTGCCCTAAGTGCCCTCCCAAATTTGTCATTTTAAGAAAATGTTTTAATTAGCTTTTTTAAAAATATTGCCTGTTCCTATGTATTTCTTACTGCGATGTCATGATGCCAGAAGTCCCCTCCACTTTTTAAAAAATAAGAATTACTTTAAAATGTGTATATTATATTATATTATATTATAATGATCATGATTGCTCCCATAGGTCCCCTGTTGTGATGTGCTGCTGCCAAAAGGGTCGTTTGTGTCCCTTCAAGCTCCCGCCACAATTTCTAATTTTTAAAAAATGCTGAACATTCCAGCAAGTTCCCTGTTGTGATTCTATAATGCAAAAAGGGGGTGTTGACACACACCCTCACAAACAAAAATGTTATTTTTAAAAAAATCTTTATTTTTATTGACCATTGCCACTTTTACTCTTTGGTCACATCCATTTTGAAATGCAGCATGGGTCAATCCTACGCTCAAAAAGGATGAGCCACCCCTGAAATAAGCATTCACGGACTACAACTGCATCGGATGAAATAGACGGTATGCCATAAAAGCTTATGCCATAATAAATTTGTACTTCTCGAGGGAACCACAAGATGCTTTGTTGTTTAAGCTCATTGATGGAAGTGGGCAATTGTTTTTCTAGGCCACTCCAAGATTTGAGCTGTGCCTCTGGGTTTGTTACCAAGGAAGTATAACTTTCCAATTGGAAATTTGAGTAAATATTTAATCTATAGCAATATACAACTCAAACTGAACTTGCAACTGTCAGATCTTTGTAAATTACGTTCATAGGCTTGGATGGAAAATGTTACACAAGCAGGCTGCTATTCACAACATTGCACTTAGATTTAATAGCATGTACGTCAAAATGAGATTGCTGGAGCAGCCTTCCATGTGTGGCACATTGCACCTTATTACATAAAACTTAAACGTGGAAACCTCAAGAATCATGTCTCAACTCACAAATGAAATTCAACAATTTGACAAAATGCCAACTCAAAAAGCAATGGTCAACCTTCAAAATAATTTGTTTCTAACTCTGACATAGCATCATTTCTCTGATGATGGTAGGTTCCGACCCAGCAGATATAATAATAATAATAATAATAATAATAATAATAATAATTTCTACCCCACCCATCTGGGCAGCTTCCAACAGAATATTAAAATACAATAATCTATTAAACATTAAAAGCTTCCCTAACATGATAGGTTTCTGTTTTCAGATCCAAAAGTCCAATTTACTGAAGTGACTTGCAGTACTCAACAATGTGGCTCAGCACAAGGCTCAAAAGAATTGTTGGGGGAAAAACCTAAGGTGCTGGCAATCTGATGTGGACTCACCTTTGTACAAAGCCCTCCAGCAGGCTGTGCAGGACGTGACTGCGATACCTCATGAGGCGAACATCCTGAGGGGTGCTATCGATACACTGTCCATTCAGGATGGGGCGCTCAAACATGTTACTGAACTCCTGCCGGGTACCAAGGAAGTCAGGACGGACAAAGTCCACCATGCACCAATACTCAATTAGGTTGTTCTGCAGAGGGTAGCCAGTGAGTACCACCCGTCGCCGAGATCGGATGCTCTTCAAGGCCTGAGAGGTGCTAGCGTGGCAATTCTTTATCCGATGTCCCTCATCACAGATTACCACATCTGGCCCAGGGCGGGACAAAGCTTTCTCGATTCCTGAATGAAAGAAAGCAACACAGGAAGCTGTTGTTCACAATTCTTGATTTAATGCAAAAAAATGTGGAAAATCCAGTAAAGGAAAATGTGTGGGTCAGAAAACATGAATGGACTGTAGTGATAGCCATTCCAATCTGACGGATGACACTGGTGACAGAAGGACACTGAAACCTTCTTCAGTGGCTTAGGCGATGATTTAAAATTCCCAGTGAGACACTTCACAGAACACATGTCCATTCAATCCATGTTAGAGATAAATATAATAGGGCCTCTGTTTCTAAACAATTTTTGGTTAATAATTTTCCTGTGTCCACATATTAATAAAAATAACTATCTAAGGATTGCATCTCTTAAAATGGAAGTAAAATTAAGAGTTTTAAAAGACAAAAGCCTCTGAACCTTTTAAAAGCTCCTGCTGACGATCCTCTTCATCCAAATCTATAATGACAGGGCCAGTCTGCTTTTTGCTTTTTTTCCTTCTGCCTGTGGCAAAGGATTTCTTCAATGAAAGGAGACGATACATCTCATAACCCATCAGCAACACGCCACCATCAGTCACCCAATCAGTTACCACTTTGGCACGAGCTGCTGTGGTCCTGTAGAGAAAAGCAAAATAAAACGTACCAATAAGAAGGAAAACTGTGCTGGTGCTTCTGAAACAGGTGAATTCAACAAAAGACAGGTGTGTGCTGAACGCATGTAAAGCAGTGGCTCTCAAATGTGAGTCCCAACATCACTTAAGCATCCTGAAGTTTCATAAATAAACAGTGAGAAAGTTCACCGACAGTTCTGTTTGCTATAGGTAGTATTAGGGAGGCAAGGCCAAACCAATGCTAAAGAAAGAGGGCAAAGCTATATGTTCATATTGGGCTTAAGGCATGGACCCTAATCATACAAACAACAACAGCCATTTCAGAAAAATTAAAGGATGACCTGTTTTTCCCTGCCACTGACAGCCACTCACAGTGTGGGACAATTTACTTTTTCTGCTGCACAAACTGGAGACTGGTTGTGGCTTAGTCTGTTGCTTCTTGATGCCATTCAAAGTGCCATAGGAAGGGTGAGGAAACAATTTGCACAGCCCAGCCTGCCTGCAACTCCTTTAGATAAGCTAATGGTACAGTTTGGGACAAGAAAGCATTTATTAGGATCAGAAAACAGTGAGTATATACTACAAATGAGGAATTGTTCTGCTAGAATTGAGATGATTGCAACAGATATTCAGGATCTGAACAATCAGGAAAATTATTTTACAGTAGGGAGCAAATTATAGTGTTTATTCCATAAGATAACTGCCATAGAACTGTTTTATGCCAACAGGTCCATGCAGTTTAAAATGCTATGCAAAATTTTGGAAGCTGGGTCAAAATATGGCCGATGAAGAGCAACTATTGGCCAGGGTTAGTCTCCATGAACATATGGCACTCGTGCTCAAGCACATTAATGTCTTCCAATTAATTTATGTTTGCATAAAGTTGCTGGTGCAGGATATCTGTGGAATCATTTTCTCTCTGTATACTAAGATCATCCAAGGAAGTTCCCATAAAGCCAATCAGTTTCAGCTTTCAGGAGGCAAGTCAAGACAGCACAGTTTTGGAAAACATTTAAGAGTACAGTGGACCCTCTGGTTACAGATTTAATTCGTTCGGGGGGTCTGTGTGCACCCCAAAAAATCCGTAACCAGAGGCGCCGCTTCTGCACATGCGCGCGTGGCGAAACCCGGAAGAATATACTTCCAGGTTTGCCGCATTCATAACCTGAAAGTTACGTATCCAGAGGGTCCCCTGTAATGTGTGGCACCTACATTTTGTAACTCCCTGTCTACTGACTTCAGACAGGCACCTTCACTGTACTCTTTTCGGTGCCTACTTAAAACATTTTGTTTAGAAATGCCTATCTGAACACACAGATGTTGATGTGTTTTAATCTCTCTTTAGTCCAATATTAAATTTCATCATCTTTTAAATGGTTTTAATTACTTATTTTTAACTTTGCTATTGATAATTAAAAATTTTCTTGTAAGCTGCTTAGAAGTTTTACTACAGTCAAGCGAAATATACATTATGTTAACTAAAATAATGTGCCCATAAGCCCTATGGTGATGGTTTAATGAAAGGTGCTTTTCTGATTTTACCTGTTATATTTACTGTTATATTAATTTTTATCAGCCATTTTGCATATGAAGGTTTATTTAAGAAGTTTTGTTCACTTATACAAGCTGCTTTGAGGACCTTCAAGGGCCAAAAGGCAGGGTATAAACAGCAGCAACAGCTCTACACAACACCTGTGTAAGGGTATTAATTGCACTTACTTGTGTTCATCATTCAAGATATGGACTTTGAAGGTACGAGGCTGAATTTCTTTTGGATCATAGTCAGCAGGAAGGGCTTCTGGTGCTGGAAGCCACATGTTGAACTCTGCTAGCCAGTTCTGAAGAGTGTTTACCTGTAAGAAAAGAGGGTGATGGGAAGTATGAGACACACCAGTTAGGATTCTGAAGTGAAGACTACAGAACACTGAGCATTCAAGGACAAAACCAGCTTTTCAGGTTCAAGTTCATGCAAGTATTTATTCACATGTAACACTCAACTGGTTTTTAAAGGATGTAACAAATACAAGCCTTCTCAAGTAAGAGTGTGTGTGTGTAAGAGAGAAAGAGAAAGAGACTGAGAGAGACTGAGTGAGTTGTGGCGGTAAAGGGGGAGGGGACAGCTAAGGAAGACCACATAGTATCTCTTGCTTCTGCTCCTCAGTGCAAGAACTGAGCCTCTCTATGTAATCCTAAAATGGGTATACTTAAGTGGTGGGAAATGGAAGCCAGGAGACATCAGAGATTGCTCTCAGTTTTGAAGGGCCCTTCCTCCTCCCTCCAACACCCAGACAAACAGAACCAACACACTCTTCTGCCCAGTCTACTTACGGGTACAATGGCCAAGACAGTCTTCGCCTCAATGTGCCGGAAAAGTACATCCAAAAAAGAGATGACCTGGAGGGTCTTGCCCAGCCCCATGCTATGAGCTAAGATACAGCCAAACCCACTGCTGGTTTTAAATCTTTCCAAGGATTCCACCAGATTATCGTACAGGAAGCGGATGCCACCAATCTAGAAAGAGTAACAAACAATGCCAAAGAGATTATGGGTGGGAACGCAACAAACTGCTAGGCTGGATATGCATTTTGTCACATACATATGCAACACTACAAGGGCTGAGATTTATCAGTGCATGTTACACCGAAGTACAGCTTCTGAAAAGAAAGTTGCTGAAGTCCTTTTTATATCAGACTGAAGATCTCCAGTACCTGGTGTGGTTTTACAGCTCGTGCAAGTTGAGGAGCCAGGTAAATGTCTTCTTCATTTGGTGGGTGGTTGATGTTGACAATTACTTGTCCTGAAGCATCTAACTGGTTTAGAGCATCGTTCACGTGAGCGCCACTGCTCTCTTCAGAAGCATCTTCATCCCCTTCATTGCCAGAGTCACTGCTGTCTACAATCTGAAGGGATTCATCTTCTCCTGAACTTAATTCTATCACTTCTGTAAGACAACCAGACGTGGGAGATTAGCACCTCCATCGTATTTTTATCTCAATTGTAATGTTCATATTGAACTACCAATTCCTGTGCTTTCATTTCCTCTTCTCTCTACGGTAGAAAACTAAGCAAAGTAATAAATTATGAAGGTTAAAAAAATGTAACTAATCACGCTGACAAACTTAGTGCCGGCATATCCAGTAAGTGAATATTAAACTATCTTGCAATTCTTTCATTTTGCTCTATTTTCAACTAGAGAGCGAGAGAAATGAGAGAAAAATAAAATGAAGACACATGAGCACTGCTTTCATTAAATAATTGCAGAGTACGTGGAGAGATCAAGTAAAAGACAGAGCATAATTTTCATGTCAGTGATTTTACAGATGCAAAAATCAGAAACAAATATCCATCTACAAATCAATTTATTCACTGATATATTGTGATGCTGTGCAATTTGAAGTTGATGCCCTCTCTACTGCCACACAGGGATGGATCAGAATCTTTAACTTTTGGCTCTTGTTTAATTTTAGCTAGTGACAGCAAAATTTCTATCATATGACATTAAGATATGCGCCACAACTAAGCAGAGTTTTCAATTGTATAATTTTTAATATGGTTTAGAAATCTTACCTATTCCATTTGTGTTTATATATATTTGTACTTTATAAACAAATTGCAATGGCTGGTGCTTTTAAATTTACTATAGAAATTTTACCTGTTAAATTGTGTTCATGTTTGCATTTTTGTACACAAATTGCAATGACTAGTTGCTTATGCAAATAAATATAAACCTACATACATTATGCAACTATCAACTCTATAATATATTAAATATATTCATCTATAAACTAGACTGGATTCAAACTACCCATGGGTGGCACTCTATTTACAGAGAGCTCTGCTTGAGGGGATGAGGGATATTCACCAATTCCCCCTTCTCAGTGTCCTCACACCCCCCCCCCCAGCTTTTTAGAGGGCTGGGAGACTCTCTGGAACAGGATTAGAAGTGGGGCTGGGGCTGCATGGAGACAGGGGATACGAAACTGTTGTAGGGCACAGTGAGAGAATGTCAAGTGATTACTATTTGTTTTTACCATCTTTAATGCTATGGAGTCTTCCTTTGGAGTCATCCTCACTGCCACTGCTGGTGCTGTCTAAGCAGATGACGTCTTCAGATAATACTTGAGGGGAAAGCTGAGCAACCTCTGCAGTTCTTAAAGCAATCTCCTCTAAACCAAAACAGTAAACAATAATAAATAATGCTAAACAACCCAGAGTGAGGAAATGAAACAAAAAACACCCACCTCATTTACTTACCTAAACACTACTGACTTAACTGTTTGTTTGTTTTTGCTTACCCAAATTAGATCTGATATACAAATTTGTTCTGAAATTAACACTGTTTTGTTTAACTTATAGGTAGATCACTTAATATTGTTGTTTTTTTAAAAAAAGACTGAATAAAATGTTTTTCTGCAATTCAATTCCAGAAAACCTTTTTTAAAAGGTAAAATTCTAAGTATGGTTGCTCAAAATATTCTACGGTGCTTACTCCCAGGTAAGTGTGCAAAGTACTGTGGCCTTAAAAACAACATTAAGCCATTATTTAAGAACAAGAACAGGCAATTGCATAAAAAGCCTCTTATCTTTCAACTGCTAAAATCTTAAGAAGTAGTAAACAAAGAAGAATGTTAATTACTTTACCGCTCTTTCCTTCTTCTCAGCATAACCTGAACTCACTCTGAATAGCTCTGCATTAGATGGTACCACAGGTCATTACTTTGACCACAGAGATTACAAATTCACTTACATTAAAGATGATGGTAATGAGCCCATCTTTTATTAACAGTAAGCCTTACTTAACATGAAAAATAGTTGTATAACATTTGACAGGTATACAACCACACTAAGAAACCACAAGGAATGATGTACTGCAGCCATTCCCACAGTACTTGTGCAGGGGTTAAAATATCAAAGTAAAAAAGGTAAAAAGATAAAGGACCCCTGGACAGTTAAGTCCAGTCAAACTTGACTATGGAGTCAAGGCTGAGGAAGCCAGTACTGGTCCACAGACAGCTTTCTGGGTCAGGTGGCCAGCATGACGAAACTGCTTCTGGCACAACGGAACACCGTGATGGAAGCCAGAGAGCACAGAAATGCTGTTTACCTTCCTGCCACAGCGGTACCTATTTATCTACTTGCACTAGCATGGTTTCAAACTGCTAGGTTGGCAGAAACTGGGATGGAGCAACAGGAGCTCACCCCGTAGCGGTGATTCGAACCGCCAACCTTCCAATCGGCAAGCCCAAGAGGCTCAGTGGTTTAGACCACAGCGCCACTCGCATCCCTAGGACTAAGGTGACCTAGATTCAAATTCAGCCATCAAGCACAATGGGTGTTCAAAGGCCAGCCAAGCCTATATTCACAGGGTGAGGGTAAAGGGAGGGGGGTAGAAACCATGTATGCCACACTGAAATTGCCTTGGAAGGAAGTTGAGATATAAATGCAAAGAGTTTATCTAAGCCTTCTTTGGAAGTTTAGCAAGTTTAGCCTGTGGGGAGGACTGACGATAGAACTTGTCCTCAGGTAGGTTTTTAGTTCAGAAGTAGTCACCATCATCACTGTTTACCTGGGAGAAACTCTAAGGGTACTGTGGGGATGCTGGCTTGATACTCCTTCCTTTGCTGCTCAAGTCGCTTCCTTCTTTCCAACTCCTCCTGCTGGGCTGCTTTTGTCACAGCTTCCAACTGGTCCTCCCGCAGTAGCTTCCTGAATGCACAAACAGAGAACATATTACTCCAAAACAAAGTTTCCCTATGCAGCTTCTGTTAGCTTCGTTTTGCCAACTGGAATTAAAAACAACAACTGGTGCACAGCTTTTTCAGAAGGAAAGTTACAGGAAGGCCCAAGAACACCACAGGTGTCTCTATTTCAATAGAGACAATTCGCTTACAGCTGCAGGGCAAGTGTTTAATTTTATACTAGGAAGGGGCTGGCACTGAAGAGATTAATATATCTGATTCTGAAAGTTTTAATTGAAAGGTTGGGGGAAATAAGTTGCTGGTAAGTATGTGCTGTACTACAGCGTCTTGAAGCAAAGTATGCATGCAAGTTAGAATATACAGGAAATGGGTCACATTCACATGTCTTCAAGTTGCAAAGAGGTAGAAAACATTTTGTTTTAAAAATAAAAGGCTAATATAAATACCCCAAGTGGTTTGACATTTGAAGTATGGCATGGCTTCACAGGGGGCACACTGCTAAACAGGGAGGGGGGAGATCCCTTTGCTATAAATAAAGTTATCTAAAACAGAGAGAAGTAGCTTAGGACCTATGTGGTGTAATTGGTCTATATAGCTACATACTTTTGCTGGCCTGGTAACTCATCTATGAGCTTGTCATTCCAGAAGAAAAGGCAGAGGGAAATTTTGGTATTACCAGATATGGGCCACAGTCCTAATGCTCTCTACTATCAAGATTATTACATTGGCACTTGGTTTTAGAACAGCTTAGTTTATGAACAACTTGGAAATAGAACACTGCAAACCCGGAAGTAGGTGTTCTGATTTGTGAACTTTGTGAGTTGTGGCTTGTGACTTGTTTTTGTGACTGTTTGAAACCCAGTTCAGCTACTGATTGATTGTAGGACTGCAGAAATGGATAAAAGCCCCCCCCCCCATCCAAACAATGACTATCATCAGTGCGTGTAAGAAAAAATAATAATTTTAATTTTTATCCTCTACAATACTGTCTTATTTATTTTATAGTACAGTACATTGATCATTGCTTTCATTTTATGGATCAATGGTTAGATAGTAAAGTTCATGTTAAATTGCTGTTTTAGGGGTTGTTTTTAAAAGTCTGGAATGGATTAATCCATTTTGCATTACTTTCTATGGAAAGGCACACCTTCGTTTTAGAACGCTTTGGTTTTGGAAAAGACTTCCCAACGGATTAAGTTTGGGAACCAAGGTACCACTGTATATTGCTGTGGATAACACACCTTCCGGAAAAAAAGGATCTCAAAATAATTTTTAAAAGCATGTAATGCTAATTAAAGCTCCAAAAGTGCTGTTGGTTCAAAGGAAAGAGCATCAGATTATGCCACTCTTTCATGGGATTCTGCAAGAACATTCTCAAGGAATCGATCATCAATGATCACTTTATCTATATGCCTTCTAAATTTTCCTTTCAATATTTTCCTTGTAATAACCACCAAACCTGCGATCTTCCCCTTCAGTAGTATCATTTCATTTCCATTTTAGAATATGTCTACAGCTCTTGAACACACCATCCTAAATTGGGTTCAAGGGACAGTAATAAACAACACTGATAATGACAATCAGTTAATTATTACTCGAATCCTGTACACATTTTTTAAGAATGCTTTTCACCTTATGTTCCTCCTCATGTGAGAAGGTTTCTGAGCCCTCTTCTTTTTGGTGTCCTCAGAGGCCAGGCTCTTGTGCTGATTCTGCAACAGTTTCTCTGCCTGTTCACTCTGAGATGAGGTAGTTGAAGTAGAGCGTTGCCATTCCCCATCTTCACCATGTTGAAGATGATCACTGCCAAACACCGCTTCATGGGACTGGTCTGAAACAAAGAAAGTTAGAGTAAGTTGTACAAAATCAACTCTTTCTTTCTTTCTCTTTCTTTCTTTCCTTCCACATGTGCTAATTCAAACCAAGAAGTCAAGTAACTTCTTGATTTTTATCAGTCCTTAAGATGCTGAAAACCCCAAGTTTCCAAACTTATTTTGTAGACACCCTCACTCACATAAGAAATTGAGTTCTGGCAATAGGTTAGACATTTCTGACAGCTTCCACATGGTCCAATGCCACTTGAGCAAAATGATACATATGTACCTATGCGTGTGTTTGTTGTTTGTATGTATATAAATACACACACACTACACATGGGAACTGACGTAATTACTATGCCACAGTTACCTCTTAAATAACCATGATATCCTGCCTGCTGAGGTTTTTTTCTTCCTTTTTCTTTATTTTCTAAACACATACTGCTGGAATGGTGTGGAGTTGGACTATGTCAGGAGTGGGGAACCTCTGGTCTGTGGGTCAAGCTAAGCCATTTCTGGGAAGCCACGCAACATCATGTGTCAGATGCATAAATAGGGCGGGACTTCAAAGGAACAATCAGAGGTTAAAGTGAGCTCCCAATTTGTTCCTTTGCTGGAGCAAGGCTTGCTCCCATCCATCCATCAGCTGATGGGCCATAGGAGAGAGGAACAGGAAGCAGTTTCCACTGAATGGAACCAGAGGTTCAAAGAACAGCCCCTTGAAAGCCCCTTTCCAAGCAGCCTTGCATTACTCTTTAACACTCTAGTTTTCAGAGGTTTAACAAGCAGCATGGAAGTCAACACACAAAAGAATGTGCGTTTAAGGAGCAGGTGTCACTATGACATCAAGTGACTGACCACCCACCTGCCAATTCGGGCCTGCCAGGGTTTGGGGAGACTAAGGTCTGGGCAGAAAAGTTCCTCACCCTTAAACTATGTGGAAGCAGCTCCACTTCCATAAATGTTACATTTGAATGGTCACATGTGGACAACTGTCATGTGTTAAAATAGCAGGACAAAGTGGAGCTGCATTTGTCAAGGGCTCACTGCATGCCGAAAATCTGTTTCATAAGCCAAAAAGCTGGTTGCTTTGGACTCTTGGATCGTACCTAAGGACTCAGAACCCCTTCATATCATGGCAAAGCATTTTAAATGAAGTGCAAACAGCACCTATTTGCTCTATAATTTTACATTCCTACAAGGAACAAGTGCAGCTGAACCAAACCTGACCTCTCCTCTCCTCTCCTCTCCTCTCTGCTCTTCTCTCTCTCTCTCTCTCTCTCTCTCTCTCACACACACACACACACAGAAACACATACAGAGGAAGCAAAAGCTAGGTCATTCCTTGAACTTGATACATTTTCTAGTACAGACACCGCCTTTAGGGAAGCATGCGGCAACAGAAATGTCACAACAAACAAGCCCACAGATTGCACTCATTTACCCCAAGGAATCCCAGTACTGGGAAGAGAGTCTAATTTCTTGGAAGTTATCAGACTAGAACTCTGCTACCCATGTTAAATAACATTTCTCTGGAATATTAAGTCAAAAAGTATGGTAATATTATACAAAGTGATTTTACACCCATGGCTTTTCCCTTTCATTCACAATTATATAACTAGATCAAAAGATTGGATAAAATAGGGCAACAGGAAGCAGCAATAGCAGCACACATGACCATATTCTGCAGGATGAGTCATTAAACCAATGACTTCCCCAGAGTCAAAAACAAAGCCATAGTTCATGCAGAATTCTGAAGGGCTGAAGAATCCAATATTAGAAGCAGACAGCTACAGCTAACACACATTCCCTTCACATATTTTATTTAATGAGTATTTTCAGAAATCAGAAATAGATAAAACCCTGGGACCCAGTAGAATATTTGTCTTGGTAGTTCTGATCCCTTCTCCCGACCGTGATAAAATAATAACAATAAAAAACAAAAGGCTATACAGTGGTACCTCGGGTTAAGTACTTAATTCGTTCTGGAGGTCCGTTCTTAACCTGAAACTGTTCTTAACCTGAAGTACCACTTTAGCTAATGGGGCCTCCCGCTGCCACCACCACACAATTTCTGTTCTCACCCTGAAGCAAAGTTCTTAACCCAATGTACTATTTCTGGGTTAGCGGGGTCTGTAACCTGAAGCGTTTGTAACCCAAGGTACCACTGTACCTACTTCTCACATGCACATCTCTTCTCTTCTGTGCAACCCCGCTACCCATGGTCTACCAATTTCCTGTTCACCTGGAGTGGGATGAGGGAGCAATTGCCTTCTGTGATATTAACCTAACCAATGGGCAGCCACAACTTCTACACACACACAAACTTCAAAACTTCAAAACTTTCCAACTTAGATCTCCCATCATTTTGTCCTTTCCAATATACTGCTTTTCCATCATTTCCCCCTCTCTGGGGTGAATGCTTATTAGGGCAAAAGCAACTTCTACCTGACAGTGGATCAGATACAACATGTCAGATGCATATGTGCATCTTTAACTACTTAGCTTTATGCCTAAAAACAGGTCCTGGGTAAGGGTTGGTTCAGACGTCCAGAAGAATGAAATGACAGAATGCTACTTCAGATTGCAGGCACAGGGAAATCATTTTTTTTAAAAATAGCTTCTCAAGGTAAACAGAATAAATAACACAAAGCTCCCTGCAACTAGAACAGCAAGAAATGGGCCATTTCTCTCACTGCTATATGCAAGCTTGAAGGCAGAGAGAATTGTTTTCTGCTTCTAAGGAGTTCTTTATATTGAAGAACATTTAAACATAGTGCTGACTGTAGTTTAAAGTGGCACAGCCTACATTATACTACATTTTACTACTACATTCTATTGTATAGGCCAAACCATGTAATACTAGCCCCTCCTGCAGCACATTGGTTGGTCAAGCCAAGAGTGCCAGGTGAACTCCAGGTATGCTCTAGACTCTATCAATGAAAGCACTGTCAGTGAGTCCCACTTGCAAAGGAAAAATTGGGAACCAACTTCAAGCTCCCAGTGGTTCCTTTGTAGCCATATCCTTACTTGCCCTTCCATCAGGTGTGGGGGTGGATGGTTGTGGTTTAGGGAAAATGGCACTGTCAGCCAAACGGTGACCTATGCCTGGCCTCATGGACCAGAGGTTGCCACCCCTGCTCTGGAGTGTGTCTCAGAATCCTCTGCAACTCAAAATTTGTTTATTATTTATTTACATCACTTGTATAAGACCTAATCAACCACACCCTCTGGGAGGTTAACAAGAAAAGTTAAAAACCATTTAAAAATAAATAAAAACTTGCACTAACAATAAACAGAATAAAGCCAGGCTCAGTACAAATCTAACTAAATCTAGCAAAAAGCAAAACATATGAGAGCTAAAGAAAAAAGCCAAGCCTATTAAAATGCCTGGGAAATTTTTTAAGGGGCTTCATGTCCTGCTGAAAAGTCCATTATGCAGGCACTAGGAAAGATGCTCTGGGGAGGTCATTCCATATCTGGGAGGACGCTGTTGAAAAGGTCTCTGGTATCCACCTGCCATACTTCAGTTGGCAGGGGCACCCTGAGACGAATTTCACAGCCAACAGCTCAAACTGCAAAGAGTTTTCAACTTCTTTTCTAACCCTCCAGTACTGCTTTAAATATCTCACTTGAAAAACATTCCTGTCCACATCCATACCAACAAAAAAAAATTAGGCTGGTAGAGCACTGAGTGTAACAGATTTCTTGTCTATGGTTCACACAGTCCACTTTGGCTATAATACCATTAGCTATTTTAAAACAGCAGCCCCAAAATGTCACAGTGCCTAAGGTACTGGATGGACACACATAAGGGGTAGTAACATACTATGTCTTAAACAGGGATCAATAATAACTCAACTCCTGACTCAGACGTGTGTCCCAATATGAATTAGTGAAAAAGAGGAGTGGCAAAAGCAGAGGCAACCATGGCATGCATTTTAAGACAATCAAGTGTGGGATTCCACAGTGAGAGGAATCAGGCCCCAAACATAGAATTTAGAATATTTATTAGCACAAATAGAGAGGTATTTTGTTGTCTGTATTACACCAACTGAGATAAGGCATTCTAACCTCCTGCACAACCAAAAAATAAAAATGTGTGCAGGAAGTGGAAGGAACTTTCCCTAGAAGCTGCTCACCTCACTGTTGAGAACCCTAAGTTTAAAGAAGCTGCCATCAGAGGAAAATTGCTCTGCACCATTAAATGAAGAAGTTGGGGGTTACCAGAAGGAGAAAAATGCATTTCCTACAACATCTCCGGCAATATGCAAATGTATGAAAATCTCTGTATCGAACAAAATGCAGATTAGAAATTAGGAGAACTTGAATTGCTCCAGTGAGAAATTCTTTGCAAAAACAAGAAGAAAAGAGAAACCCAATTCACTACTGACCAAAGATGTGAAAACAACGCAAGTGTGACTCTTGTAGGTTCTATCTGCACAAACAAAATAATCAGATAAATTCAGCTCTCACTAAGGATGGGAAGGGAGACGTCCCTGTGCCAGACCTTAGAAGTGCCAAGTCTGAAAACCTCTGAAGCTTTTATCAAGCCAGCTAATTAAAGAGCAGTCTCAAGCCTTCTGGCAGTTCAGTAGCTTTAGGTCCCTCCCACTCTGGAAAGGCCTAACAAAGACCTAATTACATAATGATTACATAAGATGACACACCTACAAAGTCCAAATGCACTGACAGAGCTACTCTTTCTGAGTATCATAGAAGGCAATAGGACCCAGATAGATGTATTACTCCTCTGTACATGGAATCAGAGCACCATCCTCAACAACCCCTCATACAGAAAAGGAGTTCTAGGATTCAGAACGAGTACAGTGGTGCCTCGGGTTACAGACGCTTCAGGTTACAGATGCCACTAACCCAGAAATAGTACCTCGGGTTAAGAACTTTGCTTCAGGATGAGAACAGAAATCGCTGGGCAGCAGCAGCAGGAGGCCCCATTAGCTAAAGTGGTACCTCAGGTTAAGAACAGTTTCAGGTTAAGAACGGACCTCCAGAACGAATTAAGTTCTTAACCTGAGGTACCACTGTACACTGCTTTTGCCTACACTTATCATCTCACTGTCACTTCGTTTCCTTTTTGCCAATGATTGTCTTCTCATTTTCATTCTCACTCTTGTCAGACTTCCACTTGCTTCCACAACTGTCAGAGACATTGTCTGCTAATGCTACTTTTTATGACTCTGATTCCTTCACGGAAGAGCAGCATGTGCATTTTTCAAGACTTAGCCAAGAATGAATCCAAGGGGAAATAATAGCTAAAGTAAGATGGTGGGGGAAGAGGCAACACAAAAAAAATGCAAGAAGCCCACATTTAAAAAGCAGCAGCAGCAGCAGCATACACTCAGAAAATCTGGAACATCTAAAGGCCAACCTCAGTGACAGGCAATTTA
The DNA here is from genome assembly GCF_964106645.2 of Podarcis pityusensis. Lineage (NCBI taxonomy): Eukaryota > Metazoa > Chordata > Lepidosauria > Squamata > Lacertidae > Podarcis > Podarcis pityusensis. The sequence continues at coordinate 74,528,127 of NC_138029.1, read as the reverse complement.
TCTTCTAACTCCAAGATTATGCAAGCCAACGAAGGCACCAAATACTCACGAGCTCTTATTCTGGCCTCGCTGCTGTAAAGAGGCCTGAATTACATAAACACTAAAGAGCACTTATATAAGCTTTTATGAACGTGTCTCTAAATAACAACACTCACAAAACAAAAGAAGAAACCAGGTAGCTGATCTTACTAAGTGTTAATCATATATACACAATATGGACCAGGGCAACAGAAGAGAACATTATCCTCATCGTTTTTAGCCAGCACTACACCTTTTTGACTCAGCAGTAGGAAACATGTTTAACAATCTGCAAAACTAATTTTTATTCTCAGCCACAGCACAAACATTCCGGGATATTATTGAATGCAGTGTGGTTAATTACTTGTCTGCAAAGCGATCTGAAAGCCACATGTGGCAGGAGAGAGATAAATGGGGGGGGGGGGGAGAACGACATTATTCTGCTACCCTACTAAAAGAAACAAAAACACTACGACCTTTCCTACTACTATCTAAAATCTAAGCTCTCCCCCCCCCCTAAAAAAAAACAAAACCCTGTCACACATACATGTCTGAATTGGGTAATTAAGTCATCAGTTAAATACCAGAAGTCTGGAAATTTCCACTTTCAAATTTATAGCAATTAATTTGCAAACTGACATTTCTGCTTCAGTCATCTCACACCTCTACTAACAGAGATAGGGTCACAGTGACCTAGAATATTTTTCAAGGCCTTCTCTGCTAGGGAATTTCAACAAGTGATTACTTTCATCAGATACACAGGAAGAATAAGAAACTGTACTTTCTGGCTGTTAGGTAGTTTTCCAATTACCCGGGCTAATTCCCCCATCCCCCCAAAGAGCAAAGTGCTATGAAAGGACCTGTTTTGCCTGAAGCACTTTCCAACTTCTCTCATATTAGAAGTCACAAGCATTCAAGTTGGGGCTTACTACCCTCTACAAATAGAGTATTTGTTCCAAGTGCTAAAATAGTGCACCTAAACTAGAAACATTCTGGCTCCTGTAGCCACATGTTGTAGATGCCTCCTTTGCTGCATTAGTGCAGATGCTATTATTATTTCTCTAGATCAACTAATATTCAGGGTCTGAAGGAAGGAGACCGAATTGTGAGGGGGGAGGTATTTTGTATTATGCAATGGTTACATAAGCTTTCATTTTCAGTAGGCAGTTGTTACAAGTCATAGTATTTGTTTTATACTAGATTTTTCAGGGTGGTTAAAGGCAAAGAGAGGCCTCTTGGTGGCTTTGGAAATGTGCAGTACTAAGATGGGAAAAATACCCTCTATTGCACACTCACATTTTGCTCCCAAACCAAGGAATCTGACACTTGACAACTGAGAGAGCTGCGTGAAAGATAACATCAAGCAGTCCCTCCGTTATCAAGTGCCCCATTTTCACATTTTCATGGAGAAAATTGGGTAATTTGACTTCGAAATCACTAAATCCCAGCATTATTCTTTAAACTACTTGCAGTTTTTAGGTGGAATTCAAGCTGCCATTTATTTGATGTTCTGTCTGCCCAAGCATATCAACTTGCCAGGTGGCATGGTCAGCCCTCCCCCTTGCTGTTCTGAGGGCTCTCCCAACCCCAAAATTCAGGGGGGCACGGGGGGGGGGGAAGAGGGGGAAGCCCCATTGTGCAAGCAGAAGTCATCGTACAGACTGATATGTCTGTTAGGTGAATCCTGCTCTTTGTTAAGGGCAAAGATTACAATATTACAGCTTTGCAGTTAACCATTCACATAATGTTTCTTTGTGGGGAGGCACGCTTTCAGGACACGCTACTTAAGTCCCTCTGTTATGTACCCATGTCCAGCGCATATCATTACAATCACCATATGTAAGCATCTATAAATTACTCTATGTGGTAAGCCGTTTTTGCAGTGTGGAAAAATGTAGCCAGTAATTAAGCTTTGAGCTGCTACAAAAAACGACACAGGAGCCACCACACTGGAACAATCTTCAAATAACATGCATAACCTTTCAATTGTAGCCAGAGTTGTGATAAACAATGCCTCAAAGGCAGATAAAAACAGGGAGGTTTTCGTGATTGATGAAATATTTGTAGTTAATGTTATCATTAGCATTTTACGCTTCTGACAGTTTGAGAAACTAAGGCACTATGGCCAACTGATGTCTTTTAAGACCACAAAGCCAGCATAAAGTTTGAAGAACCATGACTTCCCTTCCACCCCACCCCACTTTATATTAAAAACACCAGATCAAGCTTTCTTTCCCCCTTTCTTCTTTTCTTTACAGGTTGCTTCCCAAGGGGATGCGAGTGAGTGAGTGAGGGAAAGAAATAACTAACTTAATTGCCGTTTTCTGCTTCAAGATCAGTGAGAATTCCTCTGAAGTTAAGCAAGAAAGACTAGCTTTCAGAGGAAGATAATGAACATAACAAGCAGCAGAATCCCCCGCCCCTTCAAACAATAATGAATGCTTTCCTAGATCAAGGTTTTCACTGTGCAAGTTTAAAACAAAACAAAAGAAAAGAAAAAGAGTATTTGAAATAACCTGGGTTACTTTTCCAAAAAGCAACAACAGAAAAACAAATGAACACCGTAACGGCATTCATGCCTTTTTCTGCACTGTCTCCTTGCCTCCATCAGGAACATAATGTTTTTCTTAATTTATCAAGTGAGTTTCTTTAAAGTCTGCAATTTCAGGATGATTCCAACAAAGAAACATTTAAGGCAACAATTCACTACTTCACCACATGGTGGAACAACAAAAGTTTGCAACACAATTTGTAGATCCCCAGGCAAGGTACCAGATTTGTTGTCCAGGCCAGCTAACTAAATGAATATCCCTTATTCTGCTGTACCGCAGTCCCACAAAATATAGTGGGTGTTCAAACTACTAGACACCATAGCCAAATATTCCTCTTTTTAAAAGGAAATTGATAGCAGAAGATAGTGAGGCGTGGTGTTAACACTTAGATAGATTATATTTCATGAAAGCTGTAAAGTGAACCTGATTAATCAATAAAGAGTCTTAAAATCAAGTGATGAGGAAAGATTTATTGGAAGTACTGAGCAGTGCAGACATAGAGCTGAGGTCAAATTCAAAGCCTACCAGACTTACGACTTTGTGCAAATTACCTGGCCTATCTGCACAGCAGATTTCACATAATAAAATGGAGTTAATAAGCGCTCTGTAAGGTATAGTCCAGGGGTAGGCAACCTAACGCCCAGGGGCCGGATACAGCCCAATCGCCTTCTCAATCCGGCCCGCGGATGGTCCAGGAATCAGAGTGTTTTTACATGAGTAGAATGTGTGCTTTTATTTAAAATGCATCTCTGGTTTATTTGTGAGGCATAGGAATTTGTTCATTATTATTTTTCAAAATATAGTCTGGCCCCCACATAGTCTGAGTGATGGTGGACCGGCCCACGGCTGAAAAAGGTTGCTGACCCCTGGTATAGTCATATAAGGCAATAGAAGACCTCCTCAAAAGAAGCAACAATTTATATTACACTGTGATGATACATAGACAAATTAGATAGTTTGATTATAATTTTCATAAGCTGGTTCAATGTAAATCATTAAGCGCAGAGCACTGTTTTCATGTTGATTTATCACTACATTAATGAATACTTTTAAAAGTCCATTGTAGTTTAAATTTAGTGTCATATATGAACGTAAGAGATGGTTTAAAACTAAACTCATTATTCTACATGCATTAGAGGGGATGCTCAGGGTTTTGCTCATGAAAATTTTTCTTAAAAAGTGTGTTTGTCTAAAAAACATTTCAGCTAGACAGTAAAATAAAGCCGCAGAATCGAAAGTTACTTTTTACTGCAGAGTCAAAACAAAATGCTCAGTCAAGTCCTTGCAGCTCAGCATGGTCTGTTACACTGTTGTGTTACGCAAAGATGAGACAGCAGTAATTAGTACTGTACTCCAGTGGCTCCAGTTTTAATCTTTTTTTACAATCTAATTAGATTTCTCATTCCCAGAAATCATGGGCCTTCAACATTTATAAATTTCCTAGATCCTGAGGTTCTTCATTCCCTTTATCAAGACTGATCTCAAAATGTCTTACTCCTGAAAGTATCATTCCCCTCTTAAATAGTAATTTGTAATTTAAATTTGCAATTTCCACTTGGACCCATAAACCAGTTAGACATTTGTTGCATTCTCGCCACTGGATTGTCTGTACTTTTTTAAACCATTCATAGAAAGATAAAACAGAACCCAGCAAAAATACACATACACGTGATTACTCTTATCAGTTTCAAAATAAAGTCCATATAAGTCACTCCTACGAGGAGTTTTAAAAAAAAAGTACTTTATGCCTACCTCCTCTTTTATGAGTTTACTGGGAAGAAATCAGTTTTCTGAACAAGAAAGGTAAACCAGGTAAACAGGAACAATTGATAAGGTTACAAAATAAATACCAGTGAGCATACACAACTAAATGTGATGTTTCAAACAAGACTTTTTCATAACAGAATTTCAGAACTTTTTGTATATAACCTATTTGTAAGAAGGCAAACCTAATTCTCAGAATTCCAGGGATGAACAAAAAAGTTTGTCAGAAGTGCAGTGTGTGCATACATAATGCACATACACTTCCACTATCCTGTCCTAGGAAATACAGAACCGGTAAGAACTCTCAGAACTGCAGAAGTATGCAGATTCAGATAGGGAGAAAACACATTAAATAACACATGCAAAATATGCCACATCCTTGCTCAGGAAAGCAACAAGTGCAAAGAGGCTGCAATATGAAATAATAATCCTACCAAAACAAATACAAGAGTTAATTGGTTGTTTTACTAGAATCCTCAGACTTAAAAAGTCGTAAATAGCCTTATACAGTGTTCAAGATTATACAAAATAAAAAAATTCCTTCCTGTAGCACCTTAAAGACCAACTAAGTTAGTTCTTGGTATAAGCTTTCGTGTGCATGCACACTTCTTCAGATACGAAAGCTTATACCAAGAACTAACTTAGTTGGTCTTTAAGGTGCTACAGGAAGGAATTTTTTTATTTTGACTATGGCAGACCAACACGGCTACCCATCTGTAACAAGATTATACAGTCAGCCTCTCGTGCAAATCAAGACACTCAACTTCCACCAAATTATTGACTGCTAAATAAATAATGAATCTCAATGTATTGTTTTACAAAATATTATATTCCAACCACTCTCTCACAACACCACTGGAACACATCCGATTTCTAAAAACAATGAATTGTTTGTGAAATGAACGGAAGAGGAGAAGTAGATGGAAAGGAGACTTCCATGTCTTACCTGGGAAGTGCTGAGACTCATCCAAAAGGAGCATTTTGCTCAGTGTACACGGCTGACTGCAACACAACCTTCTTTAACAGCTGGTTCTGTAACTTCAGCAGAAGATAATATGGCAAACTGTCAACTACTATGAGCTATTCTAGCCCCAGACCAAATGCCTGAAGTCAATGAAAATAATTTATCATCTCTGCTTGGAGCACCATAATCACACAAAAAATCATAAGGTGCCTTTTGCTAAAGTAGCAGAGAAAAGAGAGGAAACAGACTAAACAACGTCATGGTATTCGGATATTCTAATCAACAGCACTTAGCGATCTATCCTACAAACCTGTATTGAGCTATAGATCCTGTAACTTGGCTGTGACTGAGAAGGGTCACTTACATAACCAATTAAATATGCCTAGGTTTTAGTCTATATAGCACTGGCACTTATTTTCTTTCCCAGCTCAGGTCCTCAAAGCCATGAGTACACACACAAAAAAGCCAGCTAGTACTTGAGGACCAATCACAGAAGCTATTCTGTCCTATTGACTGAAACTAGCATATGTGCTAAATTAGAGGAGGTACCCAACACTACTCCTGAAAAACAGTACAGTCTGTAAAACAAAAAGAAACCATGTACATTTTGGGAGGTCTCTTCTCTCTGGGGTGGCTGCTACAACAAAAGTTGCACGCCGTTTTCATCTGATATCATTTACTCAGCCCGCGATCCATTTGAACTAGTGGAAGAGAGCAGGAATAAAACGAAATCCTTACATAACTATTCAAACTCAACTGGGGCCCCACACAAGGGGAATTCTAACAGGCAACAGGAAACAAAGAGAAAGGGCTCCAGAAATTAACAACAGGGCTAAGGGGGTGGGGGTAATTAGCATATCAACATATTGGGAGCCATTAAAAAGAGAATCATTGCAAGTTTAATTTTATTAACAGCAACACAAGGTGTTGCTAACCCAACACAATTCCATATGTGTGAAACCAACCAATATGTGATCTCTGTAACCTAAATAGTGGCAGCAACGACCTATTGGCTTTAGCTCAAAAAATTATTTTTTATGTGGAGTTGCTGAGGCCAACAACAATCAAAGAACAGTGGAGAGGTCTGAGGCTGATGGGAGTTGTAGTCCAAAACATATGGAAGGTACCAAGTAGGGGAAGGCTGTTTTTTAAGATACACTCCCACTACATAATGCTTCATTTCATAGTAGGCTTATTAAAAGCTATTCCTCTGTATTACATCTCACGACAAAATATTTATTTATTTTCCTTTTTTAATCCTATCCCAGATATTTTCCCTCTGCTTTTAGTGACAGTACTGTCAGTACCGATCCAAGATCTCTTAATGAGTAGACAGCTGAAAGCTCTTTTTGCACCAGATTTTCCTGGCACATAAAGAGCCTTTTAAAATATCTGTGTTGCTTTCCAAGCAAGGCTCTCCCTTCTCACAAATTCTGGAAAACCAGTGATGCTCAAGAAGGGGCTTGGCTCCAAGGGCTTGAGTATACAGCCACACCTCGGATTACAGAAGCTTCAGATTGCGTTTTTTTGGGTTACGGACCTGCCGAAACCCGGAAGTACTGGAACGGGTTACTTCTGGGTTTCAGCGGTCATGCATGTGCAGAAGTGCCAAATCACAACCCATACGTGCGCAGACACGCCACTGCGGGTTGCGAACATGCATCCCACACAGATCATGTTCGCAACCCGAGCATCCACTGTACACATTTTTGTGTACACACAGAACCCTTAGAACTGAACCCCAGCATAAGACATGATCTCCCTGTAGCCATCCGTCTGGAAGCAAATTTAAAAATCAGCACAAAAGAAAATGGATACAAAAAATGAAGACAAAATATGAAGTTGGCACACACCAAAGAAATAAGAATGTCTACTGATTTCAGAAGGCTTTGGTTCCAGCCCATTAAAACACATGCAATATGACCACATGATTTACCTCTGCTATACTCTTTTATTTCTCAGACTGCTTCAGGCTGCAGTCTTTTATTTCCCAGACTGTGACTCTCTTAGGCAGTATCCATAAGCAACCCAAGAATAATAAACTCAGGAGTATATAATAGGGGTTGGGGGGGGGGCTTTGTTGAGTCAGCAATGTGTTGAGTCAGCAATATTTACTGATTCCTTGCTTTAAGCTAGAGAGCACTTACTACAACTGATAACTCTACAGACTATGTAGGGTTCTAGATGTCAAACTTCCACAATCAAATGTTTTGATTTAATAGTATAATACTGGTCAAAAGTTGTCTTAGCAGTATGATAAATGCACATATGGCCCTTGATTTTATTTCTTTAAAAAACTCAAATCTAAAATTATAAAATAAGGAGACAATAACTCTTATTAAATATTTTAATCAAAACCAGGATGTTATTTTCAGTCACAGCCTCTCCTCCCAAGTTAAGCTGATAAGCACTTTCACTCAAAAGTGTGCATTTTCCAGTAAAAAAAACCAAACAAACCTTTGTGGGCTTAAATTACACTTCTTTTTCTTTTTAAATTAGTTTTTTATTACAATATGGTGCCCTCCAGGTGTTGCTGGACAACGGTTCCCATCATCCCTGCCATGTTGACTGGGGCTGATGGGAATTGGAGTTCAACAACATCAGGAGGGCACTATGGTGGCTACACCTGCTGTGTTTGTGAGGTACTTGTTTCAATTAAATGTGTTTGGGGTTTTAGTTTTACACTGCTGAATGAAAATAAATAGTGTGCAAGTGCAATTAAAGATAGGTTAGTAGAAACGAATAAATCACTGCAAGAATAATAGAACAAGAAATAACAAATTAATTTCAAAAGGAAAAAAAGTTTTCTTCATAATGGTGTTTCTGATCAAAGAGTAACAGAAATTGGAAACAAACAGAAGATATAAGAGAGATATTTTTCACATCCACAGAGAGCACAGTGTATTTTTTTGTTAATTTGAACTCGCAGAATTTTACAGTGTATGTATATTACATTTTTTATGCTCAAGAACAATTACCAACAAGAAATGGAGGCGGTGACTACCTGCATACACAGAGAAGGATGAGTGCTCTAGAATAGCAACATATGTACTTTAAATTCCATTATACGAGGCAAAAAAAAAGGAAAAGCAAGCAGCTGGTTACACCACCATAACAGAACAGCAAGGCTACAGTACCCGTCAGCAGATCTGAGGCAAAGAGAACTTTGGCATCATTGCCTCCAAGCAAATGCAAGTCATTTCTCCAGGTTATATAACATTGTCTAATGCTGCCAGAAGTTGTTCCGCTTTCTCAAACAAGTGATTTATGCCCCCAAAAATCGTAAGGAGACAAGTGAGGAGAGGCAACACCACCATCAAGATTTTTATGACCCTTCTCCTCAGCCCTAACCTGAAATAAATCCTTATAGATTTTTAAAAAGAAATATGACCGCAAGTGTTGTCTGTCTGTGAAACCCTGAGGGGGCCCGAGATGAAAGTTCTAGTCTCCCTTCCCACACCAGCATTCAAGCCACACCCCAACTATGATAACTTAGGTAACAATAGATAACAGTTTCACAGCACTAATTAAAATTCTAGAATTAGCAAAATAGGCTCCTAGCCACCTCCAACTCATATCATGCCCCTTATATTCCTGTAAGTTTGGCTAAGGACTTTGGTGCCCTTTTCCAGACATCCCTGCCACAATAAACTCTTCTGAGAAGGAAGCAAGCTTACAAACTCATCCCTAGCAGATAGAATCAAAAAGAAACAAGCAGTTTAAGTACAAAGCGTTCTCCACAAAACACAGAGTAGAGTGTTTTTTTCGGGGGGGGGGGGGGAACCAAAACGAAAATGTCGTCACTTTGCTGGTACAGAACAACCAGTTCAAAAGAGCCAAGAGCCTACAGCAGAATTTACCAATATCCTCACTGGTTCTTAATTCTCACAGAACTACTGTGCTTATGTACTTCTTGTTTCTGGTCCAATCACTTTCATTTCTACTAGTTTAACTGTGGAGCTTAAATGCTAAAAATGATGTGGTTTATTTTACAAAACCAAAATTATACCATAAAACACATACAAGCACCAAGGTGTTTGAGGGTTTTTTTAAAAGGTAAAGGACCCCTGGACAGTTAAGTCCAGTCAAAGTGACTATGGGGTGTGGCGCTCACCTCGCTGCAGGCCGAGGGAGCTGGCGTTTGTCCACAGACAGCTTTCTAGGTCATTTGGCAAGCAGGACTAAACCGCTACTGGTGCACAAAGGACTGTGACGAGTGCCAGAGCACACAGAAATGCCATTTACTTTCCCGCTGCAGTGGTACCTATTTAACTACTTGCACTGATATGCTTTCGAAATTGCTAGGTTAGCAGAAGCAGGGACAAAGCAACGGGAGCTCACCCCGCTGCGCGGATTCAAACCGCCGACCTTACGATCAGCAAGCCCTAGAGGCTCAGTGGTTTAGACCACAGTGCCACATTCACATTAACCAAGGCATTGTTGGCATCTGTCTGTCTCGAGAGACAGTGGAAGAATATGCCATTGGGGGGAAAGTCAAACCGTTGGAGAGTTACAGCGCCTGCTGTGGCTGTGGAGACCAATATGGGAGAGACATACTTTGTTGCATCTGGGGCAGATTAAGGTGCCCGGTTTCACTGGCGCAGAAGAACCATGGCATTTATTCTCTCTGCGTTCCTCCCAGTGGTCATTCCTCCTCTGGCCATTGCTGTGGATACATGACCTGACTCCTGTCTCCAGGCACAGTGGTCGTCTGCAAGGGATTCCCACACAGTGGAGTTAATGCTGGCAGCCTTCGTGTCACAGTTGCAGACATCTTTGTAAGTTGGTCTGCCAACAGGCCTGGTGCCTGAAGGTAGCTCCCTGTACAGCACATCCATGGGGATCCTGCAATCTTTCATTGTGTGGAAACTTACCAAGACAGCTTAGACCGGGGTGCCCAAACCTTTTTCAAAGAGGGCCAGATTTGATGAAGTGAACATGCATGAGGGCCGGCCAAAGTTGTTCAGCTTTTTTTCCAATTTTACCCCAAAACTGTTCAGGTTTTTTTACAATTTTACACATATACTGCCATGGGGGCCGGATTAAATTGATCAGCAGGCATGATTAGGGCCCCAAAATGGACTTTGGACATGCCTGGCTTAGACATTGATGAGACATAAGTGTGAAAACAATGGGAATGTGGGCTTGGAAAAACACCTCTGTCTGAGACTCGGTCCTTGCCATGTGATGCCCAAAATCTTCCTGACACAGCACATATGGAAGACATTGAGGCGTCGTTCCTGGCAGCTGTAAGTTGCCCACAACTCCCTTCCATAAAGCAGCATGTTAAACACACAAGTCTGGTAGACCTTCATTTGGGCACTGGGCATTAGCAACACATTCTCCCATACCCTTTTGGAGAGGCAAACCATTGCCATAGCTGCCTTACCAGTGTGGTGTAGTGGTTAAGAGCGGTAGTCTCGTAATCTGGGGAACCGGGTTCGCGTCTCCGCTCCTCCACATGCAGCTGCTGGGTGACCTTGGGCCAGTCACACTTCTTTGAAGTCTCTCAGCCCCACTCACCTCACAGAGTGTTTGTTGTGGGGGAGGAAGGGAAAGGAGAATGTTAGCCGCTTTGAGACTCCTTAAAGGGAGTGAAAGGCGGGATATCAAATCCAAACTCTTCTTCTTCTTCTTCTTCTTACCAATACACTTGTCCAGCTCAGCGTCAATGGAAAGGTTGCTGGTTATGGTGGAGCCATGGTAGACAGAATCATCTACCACCCCAAGCGTATGGTCACCAATGCTGATGCTTTCAGTACTTCTGCTGGGATTCAGTCCTGTCCTAGGGCTTCACCACATGTTTAAGAGTTCTTAAGCTCATCAGGGGAGAGAGGAACATCCAGCTCCTCCAAGACAAGCAGAGTCTGAATGCAGGCAATTGCTGTGCCAAAGACCATTTCCCCCCACAAGTACGGTTCTTGGCAGTGCTATGCTCATTGCTTCACCTGCTTGCTGCAATTTGTGATGATCTATACAGACAAAGTTTTCAACAGTGCAGTTTTTCTGATTGTTGCTCCAATGGCTTTCTTCGTACATTTTGTGAGTATTGTCACTGTCAGCAGCAAGTTGAATGCTCTGATATGACTTTAGCCGGTAGTCATTGGCTCATTGGCACATTGTCTGGCAATCTGCTGGGCAACACTCCTTGCCTTTCTTAGGGCAGCAAGTGTCTCTGTGCAGCGCACACACTTGTAGCTCACAAGGCAAGTGCTAAGTTATGCAAAGGTTACTCAGGGAGATGAACTTTGCACCGTGATTCCCCCAAAAGGAAAGAATATGACAAAATCCTTACAAGGTGATCTACTTAAAAATCAGAGAGCTGAAGAAAATGAGCCACCCACCAGTCAGCAATACCCACTTTGTTGTATAACACATAGAACTGTAAAAGTGTATTAATGTTTAGGAATAATGTACTGCACAAACAGAACAAACGTATTTTAAAATATTTCACAAAGCCTTATCAGTTTTATAAATCTTCCACGCTACAGATAAATCTCACCTACTCATCTAAAAATAAAAGCAATACAACTTACAATTAGTTTGACTGCAAAGCGACTAATTTCCTTCTTTTCTTTTTACCAGTTTCTAGTTAAGCACTTAAAACATACAAAAGAGCTCAAAAGGACATAATACAAGGACTTAGGGCAGGATATAAGCCGCCATGAAGACCAACTATCACAGAAGAAATCACCATCACATTCTTTAAAATGCAATTTCTGGTCATTTTTGTTACACAGTTGAGAAATGAGGGATAATACTCCAGGTGAAAGGGCTCACCATCAGATGAAATTATAAACTGTTGGTAGTCATAACTTCTAGTTATGTGCAGAACAGAATTAATAGCTCTACCACTTAAGCTAGCCCACTAATTAGAAAAAGAACACATCATATTGACTACATACAAGACTATTTACTTGAAGTAGAAGTTGATTTAGTGGGGACAGCTCATTAATCAAGGGCCTCATTAACAGAGAATAGAATGCAGCCCAGGTCTAAAACATAAGGGAACTGGGGGAAAAAATGTATCAGAGTTACAGTTACTGCACTGCAATGAAGATAGGGTCGCCATATTTCAAACAGTGAAAATCCAGACAGAAAAGTTGTTGAGGTATGGCAACCCTACACGAAGATTGCATAAAACTGTACTTGAAAACATGTGTTTGTAGTTTCGGGGTCCTTCTGGGTTCAGCGTTGGCCCTTTATGCCCAGGCTGTGAACAGAAGTCCCTCTGCTCAGCTGGAAGTGGTTCACAAGAATGTGGTGGCCAAGCTGTTAACCTCTGATCTTTAAAGTACTTTGGGCTGTATTCAACTAACATTTGCTCAGAACAGAGCAGTTGAAATTAATGATCATAACTTAGGTCCATTAATTTCAGTGGGTCTATTCTCATTAAAGGGATGCGGGTGGCGCTGTGGGTTAAACCACAGAGCCTAGGACTTGCCGATCAGAAGGTCGGCGGTTCGTGAGCTCCCGTTGCTCGGTCCCTGCTCCTGCCAACCTAGCAGTTCGAAAGCACGTCATGTGCAAGTAGATATATAGGTACCGCTCCGGCGGGAAGGTAAACGGCGTTTCCGTGTGCTGTTCTGGTTCGCCAGAAGCGGCTTAGTCATGCTGGCCACATGACCCGGAAGCTGTCTGCGGACAAACGCCGGCTCCCTCGGCCTATAGAGCGAGATGAGCGCGCAACCCCAGAGTCGGTCACGACTGGACCTAATGGTCAGGGTTCCCTTTACCTTTACCTTTATTCTCATTAAAAGTTAGCTGAATACAACCCTATATGGTTCAGGACCATGGCATCTGAAGGACAACTTTCTCCCATTTGAACCTGACCACATATTAAGATAATCTACAGAGGATCTCCTCTCAGTTCCAAATTCCATGTTTTAAGGAAACAAGAGAGATGGGTCTGCGGTTAGTCCAAAACAGAAGAGAAAAAAGACCTAGCAATGAGCTCCAATTTAGAGCTACTTCGCGAATGAATGATGAGAGAGGGGCTTTTCTAATAACAGAGGATACTGATTCCTAGAGTTGAATTTGTTGCAAGCAGATGCAACTGCAGGAGTTCAGTTAGCTGCTGTAATGAGAGGAAATTTTTAGAAAAATGAGATAGGGGAGAAGCACAGACAAGAGAAACTGCTGCTGGCCAAGACTCCATTTTGAAGTGAGTGCTCTTGCTTTTCCAGATGTGCAACTACTCCTTCCCTCTCCCTCAACACACACACCATGAACAGAAACCATTTAAAAAGCAAGCACAAAGCAGCAGAGGAGGAGAAGCTAGAAGAGGCATCTGAATGCACCTTGAACAACAGATAAAAATGGAGGACTTGCCTTCCTCTTTTTCTCTAGTCTTGAGTCAGGACTGTGCATGTGACATGATTCTGCAGGAGTGCAGAAAAAAACACAGAATGTAGTATAGGGTGCAACACTTGAAGACTAAATTAAGCCAATCTAATAGCATAAATAACTGAATCATATGGAATCACAGAATTGTAGAGTTGGAAAGGACCCTGAGCATCATCTAGTCCAACCTCCTTCAATGGAGTTATGGATTATCCATAACTGCTAGTCACAGTATTAAACTGAACCAGAATACAGGATACTGAAGACAACAAAAAGCTATCACTTTCATTGTGAGGTTTTGCTAATGCAGGTGGTGGGCCAGTACTGGAAACAATGAATACAGATCAAAATGGGCCTTTGATCCAAGATTCTTCCTGTGCTCTTATGTCCTAACAACAATGGCCCAGTTCACGTGTAATCTTAAACTACAACACTAATTTGCCACACAGAGAAGGACACAAGGCAGGAATTACCGTGCATGCTAAACTTAGCTTGTATGGGGTTGTAGTTTCTTTGGACCATGAGTCCTCATTAGCCTGAGCTTGCATGTAACAAGCCAGGCTCTGGTTTCTTCCTGGCTTGTATTTCCCCCTGTATGGCATAGTCAAGAGCGGCGAAGAGCAAAATTCAAGTTAAACCAAATAAACAATGTCTTAACTGTATTCAAACTAGCTCTACATGTGGGTAACCCCTGCTGAAATATCAGGAACCTGGATAAAGTTTCCAGCAGTTTTGGGTGGGGCATCAGTGCTCTGCATAGCTGCTGCAATTTCCCTCAATTACCAACACGGAGTTGATTATACAGAACAGTCAAGATTGTAAAAATATGCAAATAAGAAGAAATAATGCACAGACTGAGTAGATCTGTAAAATTTAGGCCACAAGGGACAGCTTTCCTTGGCACAGAATGTTAATATATGTAGCAAAGTACACACAGCCATAGTTTTAGCCTTGTGCCCTTTCATTCAAATCTGAGGTCTGGAGAAGTCAAATATTTCACAAAAAAGGTGTAACTGATGCCCTCACAACAGACATGCCTCAGACACATAGTAACAATACACACAACATTCTTCTCAAAATGGATTGCTAGACGGGGGCTTCCCCAGCAGCTGCAGAGCTAAATAACTCTGCCCTGCTCACCCAGATTTGGATACAGTTTTAGCTACAGCAATGCAAGTTGCCAATTCAGGACTGGGCTGTCACATTATATAACCTACTGACTTAAATGTTCAAAAACTGGTACAAATGTTCAAAGACCTGTACTCGCATAAATTCCACAGTGAACAAATCTGCCTCTTATATAAAACCTAATGATTTATTCACCAGATTTAACAGTGCCGGGAAGCACATACAAAAAAGCATTCATTGACTCCCTTGCCCATTACTCACCATTCTCATCAAGTAAATCCTCTTCATCATCTCCATCATTGTCCTCCTCCATTGCTTCATCCTCCTCTTCCTCCTCCTCCTCTTCCATATCCTCCTGCTCCAAGTCCGGGTCCACGTCTGGATCACTCCCTGAGATTGACTCGTCCGACATGATTCCCAATAGCACTCCTTGTGCATTACCTGCTCATGATCTGTGTTAAGGCAGCCCTACAAAAAGAGCAAGAAAAAACATGAGGGAATTAAAATCAAGCACAATAGATTGCATAGTATGATACAGCTTAACCCCAGTTCGTTGTAAGCTTTCCAGACTCTACAGTCACTAACTGGACTTTTTGTGAGCAGTGATAGCCATTAACATCAGAGGAAGAAGATATTAAAGGAGAATAAGGAGTACAATGGCTTCATCCAAACTGTATGATATAGGTTACAGCTGAGAATGCTAATGGTATAACCTGGAGAAATGACATGCATTTACTTGGAGGCAATGATGCCTAAGTTCTCTTTGCCTCAGAACTGCTGCTGGTGGTGTAACCAGCTGCTTGCTTTTCCATTTTTTTGCCCCGTATAATGGAATTTAGAGTACAAACATGTTGCTATTCTAGAGCACTCATCCTTCTCTCTCCTCCTTCCCTGTGTATGCAGGTAGTCACCCCTTCCATTTTTTATTGGTACAGTGGTACCTCGGGTTACATACACTTCAGGTTACATACGCTTCAGGTTACAGACTCTGCTAACCCAGAAACAGTGCTTCAGGTTAAGAACTTTGCTTCAGGATGAGAACAGAAATCGTGCTCCGGTGGCGCGGCAGCAGCAGGAGGCCCCATTAGCTAAAGTGGTACTTCAGGTTAAGAACAGTTTCAGGTTAAGTATGGCCCTCCGGAACGAATTAAGTACTTAACCTGAGGTACCACTGTAATTGTTCTTGAGCATAAAAATGTAATATACATACAGTGTAGAAGTCTGTGAGTTCAAATTAACAAAGAAATACACTGTGTTCTCTGTGGATGTGAAAAATATCTCTTTTGTATCTTCTGTTTGTTTCCAATTTCTGTTACCCTTTGATTAGAAACACTGAAGAGGCCCCCCACCCTTGCTTCTTCTTCCTGATCTCTCATTGGCATTTCATATCACTGTATCCTCCTGGATCGGCTCTGGGGATGGGGACACTGTATTATAGTGGTTCCTTTCCTAGCTTCGGGACTGGAACTGGGAGAGTAGTATTATTGGGGAGAGTGCCTTTTCGGGATGCCACAGGAAACTATATTATGTCCGCTGCTATTCAATATCTACATGAAGCCATTGGGAGCGGTCATTAGGAGTTTTGGGGCGAGGTGCCACCCATATGCTGATGATCCACAACTCTTATTTCTCCATAAAATACAAAAGTTAAAATACTAAAAGAGATTAAAATTACCTCTATATTAATATATAAACATCAAAACACCCCTCAAAACAGTAACCATAACGACTTTGTATATTTGGGGCAAAATAAGAAGCAGAAAGTTCACATATTCTGAATATTTCAAAATCTGGAGTTCACAAACATGTCCTGGTTGCTTGTCACTTCTCTATCCACAAGATATCATATTCTAATCAGAGTAAGTAGAGAAATGGAGGCACAAAGAGTAAGAAAAAGCAGGGAGAAAAACACAGGAGACGGAGAAGCCAGTTACAAAACAACTCTTAAAAAGCTGCAGTGCTAAATTCTGATGTTTATGGTTCTCAAAAGCTGCTTATTTGTTTTTTTTAAATTGGCCTTCCAAAAATCTGCCTTCCAAGTGGAAGAAGATGAGAGAGTGTGTCTATTTTTTGAACATAAATAACCAGGTTGAGTCTAGATCTTCAATTGTACATAAAGATGTCATCTCCTACAAAATCCACACAGCTGAGTCAACCAACCCACCTGGATTTAAACATCTTTTCAAAAAGTGCAAACAGCCCTCTTCAGTTTAGAGGTGGCATACTATCTGGGTACAGCAAAACACATAATGCTTCCAAACCAGGTAGCAAGGAAAAGGGACAACAAACCATCATTTATTAACAAACTCCTAATAAATGTCTCATGGTTTCAGCCTATTTATTATAAAGCACAATAGCTGAAAATAAGGATTTCAACAGGCAAATGTAATGCTACTGCATGGTTTCAGATAAAATCTTTAATTGCAAACTAGATTAGACTTTCACACTGACAAGTTTCATACCAATAAGATTTAAGTAAACACTTGTAAGGTTATCAGCTACAACCTGAAGAACCTTGGCAAAAAAAATACATTCTAAAAACTAACTAAATCCCACTGATTTTAAGGGAATGTACATTAGCTTACATTAATACAATGCTCAATGGACTAGTTAACAGTTAGCTTATTAATATGCTCTGACAACCAACTCCTCAACTACAAGGCTAAATAAAAAGTTAAGTAACCCTTAAGTAACTTCTTTGAGGGTTTCGTCGGTTTCGTCATGTAATCAGCCCTTCACGTCTGCACCCTCATCCCAGTTCCTAGTAGCTAGCCTATTTCAGTTGCATAAGCAGTGCTTCTCTGGAGGGCTTCCAGCTAGCCTGGCAAACTTCAAATATACAACACTAACACTGCACCACAGGCAGGTAAGAATTACAGACATTAGCCTGCCCTCATTTCTCACACAAGATTGACCCAGTTCAGAACCATCTACCAAGGAGAATTACATAATATGTCCAGCTAACACCCACATCTCAGGTTTTATGGGTAGGCTATTCCAACCTACCCTACCCCACACATTCAGCATTTTACTGCTGTAGGTAGTGCTCTTTTCAAATTGATGAACAATTACCTTCAAATGAATAGTCATAATCAGTCTAGACTTCCCAACTGTCTCTTACTAAAACCATCTTGTCATCTACCTAGTATAGCGGGACACACACAGCAAGTTGGCATTTTTCAGAAAGAAATGGAAGAGGGGTTTATATGCATTTATACAGACACCAAGAAATAAGTAGCATCCTCAGAATTTAATGACGAATATCTTGTGATGTGGAATAACTTCTAAAATTTATAAAGTTATGAGAAAAAGAACCAGGTACAAGGTGAAGAATTGGGTAAATAAATTCTACTTTCTTCCATAGGAAAAGGAGATAATATCTTATTTGTTATTTGTTGGGAGGCAAAGGTCTAGTATTTAAACATCAGTTTCATGTCTATGATGGCATCTATCAGCATACTATTATGTATCATTCTGGGGTGGTTTTAGTTTATCAATTGAAAAATTGTAACTAAAGACGAGTACTATGAACAGAGCTTACTTCTGCATAAATATGGATGTGAATTTCTTTAGGCTTGGCCAGCCTCACTTTATACAACAGTCCTGCCTCCAACTAGCAACATACCGATTGGCACTTGAAGCATTTTGCTCTTCTATCTCATTACCAACACTAGGATGCAATCCAACGCCAAGTTAAGCACACCTATTCTTAAATTAAATAGGCTTAGCTATGTCCAACTCTGCATAGAATCAGGTTGCACAGCCCCTTAAGATAATCAAACTGCTAATTTTGCAACCATTAGAATTTAATAAATCTCAGTGCTTTCTTTGGAAACAACTTCGAGCAACAGAAAACAGTAGTACTAAGTATCCAAAGAAGAAAAGTAAACTAAATAGACAACAATGGCCTGCCACAGTGATGCTGAACAACACTAGTGACTTAGAAGGAGCAGACAGCAAATTCATTTTATCAGCCAATGATGAAGAAAGGGGAATAACCATAAATACTGCACAAGGAAGTATTATAATACAAAATTGTTTTGAAAGATTAACTTAATAGCACTGGACTGCTATTGAACAAAAAATTCTTACCGCAAAGCAAAATATGCAAATAGATACAAAATGTGGGCAAAGTGGTAATGTTCTCGCACAAGGAAGGATCTAGATTGGGGTAGTCAGCCTTTTTATACCTACCGCCCACTAATGCATCTTTCTTGATGGTCAAATTTCCTTACCGCCCACCAGCACTCGATGGAAGGAGGATTCAGCTTGTGCCGTAGAACCCCCTACTGCCCACCTAGGATCCTGAAATGCCCACTAGTGGGCGTTAGGGACCAGGTTGACAATCCCCGATCTAGATGTTACAAAAGGTAGTCCACTGGCTTTGCATTTACAGACACATCCAATACATAACACTGGAGGTAACAGTGCCATTCTGCACAGCATTAATTAGGTCTTTGTTGGAACATCAACTCTACATTGGTTGCTATATTAAGGATTAAATAATAGTAACAACTAGGGTTCTTTTAAATGTTTGTGGGATCTGTTGTGAACTGCCCTGAGATTTTCAGCTGAAGGGCAGTTTACTCTTAAATACTGTTATTATTTATTTATTTAAAAAATATCACCACCACCAAAAAACCGGAGAATATTGCACTAAAGTCTGTGGAGGATCTGGAAGGTAACAGAGAAGGATAAAGAACTGGTATGGTTATCTTAGGAGAAATGTTATGGGGTGGTGAACATGATAATAGTTTTTGTGTATTTAAATTCTACCAAAAAGAGATCAACTAGGGAAGAGCGTAGGGAGGATAAGAAATAAAATATTTCCTAGGAATAAGACTCAATACCTTTTGTGTCCAGACAGAACAGTCTGGGTAACAAATAAAATGTTGTTTGACCAATAAAATTCCTAGTAACACAATCACCCCAATCACACATAATAATAATAATAATAATAATAATAATAATAATAATAATTTTATATCCTACCCATCTGGCTGGGTTTCCCATACTCCCAATAAATAATTTTAGCCTTTATATATTATTTAGGTTATAATGCATTACAAGTGACAAGAGTCCTTGCTCAAACTTTGGCAGTAAGTAACATTTTAAAATGCTACCAGCCTTCATGCAAGTCAATAGAGCAAGACACTTCTGCATACAACTGATTGCAGATTTGGCCTGGGAGCAATTCACCATAAGTAGATTGCCTTTTGCTGCAAAACATCTGAGTATTCTCTCATTAAGAATCATTGCATGTGCTTCATTCAACTATGCCTAACATAGCAAGGGATGGGGTTAAATCCTATATGATTAGCGTATATTTTCTTCAGATGCTACTAAGATTGGTAGTCAAGCTGTATTTTACACTTACTGTACATCCATTTCCTCATCAAACATGTAATTTGAGTTAAAATTGGTGTGCATAAGATTGCCGTCTAAAACCTTCACTAATCTCTTCTTCGTCATCTGCAACTTTCTAAAAATGAATTGCCTAATGATTCTCTTTTCTCTAAACATTTCAGAAGAAAAACTTGAAATCTCTCTTTTCATTAAGGCAAGAGCTTCAAGACCACCAGACAGTGCTTTTCCACAAAGGGTTTATTAAATACCGGTACAGTGGTACCTCGGGTTAAGTACTTAATTCATTCCGGAGGTCCGTACTTAACCTGAAGCACCACTTTAGCTAATGGGGCCTCCTGCTGCTGCTGTGCCGCCGGAGCACGATTTCTGTTCTCACCCTGAAGCAAAGTTCTTAACCTGAAGCACTATTTCTGGGTTAGCGGAGTGTATAACCTGAAGTGTATGTAACCTGAAGCGTATGTAACCCAAGGTACCACTGTATGTTCTTCTGTGCAGAAAGAAATATGGCTTAAGGTATTATTCTATAAATCAGTAGCTACTGGAATACTTCATTGAGACTAAGAAAGCGACTCTTAATCAGACCTCCCTTGATGAAACAATGCTCATTGGTGAAGGCATTGTTGTAAACATCTCCTTACTGAGGAAATGAATTATTTTAAGATGGGGAAGGGCAACCTTTGTCTATCAAGGGCTGCGTTCCATTAGAAATAATCCACTGGAGGTCTCTGCATGCTGCTAGTGGGCAGGGCCGAACCAGGAAGTGGGTGGCACCACTTCCTTTCCCCTCTGTTGATCCCCTTTCTCCTTATTGCTCTCTTGCCCTCATATTGAAAGCTAAACCAAAAAGTAACAAGAAGGCAGGCTTAAGTAACTCTAGAGTAGTTTTGTACCTTAGGTACAACTTTAGTACATAGTATCTTTTTTTGTTTCTTCAAATCAGGTATTAATGGAAGCCTAAGGCAACTTTAAGGAGCATAATTGAAAGACACACTGCAAAACATTGTGTGGAGTAGATTAGTGTAGTATTCATTAAAATACTCTTGATAAATGAAACAGAAGGTATAAAAGAATGTGCACTACCATATCAGGAAAGAAACAAAAAATGCTTTTTAGATGTACAAGTCCTGCATGATGTGGAACTTTCAGACTAAACCTCCAGAGAAAACCTTATGCAGACAAATATTTAGTTCAGAACACACACTTTGGCTTTGCCCTACCGCTTCTGCCTTCCTGTCAACACATCTAACAACAATACTCTTTTATAGTAGCCTATGAAGCACAGAACATTTTGAATGGGCACATTCAGCAACAGGATTTAATCTGATTCTCATAAAATATACCAGCAGGCTAATAAACCTGTCAAGAGATGTATCTGGCATGCTTCCCTTATTTTAAAGACAAAATTAGCATTTTAAAGGAACCAACATTCTATATTTTTAAGAAGGCTCTAAACCAGCAGTTTTGATCTGGGTCATACTCTGTATTACGCTCCTGAATCATGGTAAACTGTAATTCATCCAATAGTGCTATAAGAGCAGATGTAGTCCTCTCATCACAATCAGGAACTCTGCTGTCCAAATTATTCCCATCCCCCTCCATATCCAGCACAAACACACTGCCTTTGCCTTTAAAGCTATCTACTGCATTCCCTAACCTTATCTTCCTGTTTTCAGTATTTCCTGGTATATTCCAGCCTATGACTTTTGTTCCTTAAACTCTTAATACTCATAGCTGTCTCTTGGTCTCTTTAGAACTCTAACATCCTTCCTTGCTAGGTTCTACCCCTGAAACTAACTCAAAAGAGCAGTACACAATGCATCTATTGCATTGGGAGGCTGTTTGGTTGAGGAATTGTCTGGTTTTGGAGTTGGGATGATCATTCCACAGCTCAAGTGCCACTACCAAAAAGGTCCTCCTCTTGGTAGCCACCTCACTTCATTTGGCAGGAGCACCCAGAGTAGGGCTTCTGGAGAGGATCCTAAGGTCCAAGTAGATCATGGGTTGGGGAACCTGAGGCTGAATGCCTGTCTGTCATGGATGCTTTAGTTGAGATTCCTGCATTACAGAGGGTTGGATTAGATGACCATCGGGCTCTTTCCAACTCTACTATTCTATGAAACTCTAATCCATTGTCTCTACTTGGCCCATGAGGTCATTTCCCCCAAACCATGCCCACCTGCCATCATATGTGACTTCAAATGTGGGGCAGGTAGAGGCAGGGGTGGATCAGCTGTAAAACCAAGTTCCCCATGGGGAACTCAATCATGCAGTCAATCCCTGGAGAAGACACATTTTAAGTCACCATCCAATAGCTGATGAACAGTGACTTTAACCCTACTGGATTGGGTGTGCGCCCAAGTTCCTCTATTGCACAACTGATCCCTGAGGAAAACAGCTTTACCAACCATATGCTTGGTGCAAAGCCCCTGTAATGCAGTTCTCAAATGCCCAACAAAAAGCTGGCTGTAAGTCACTTGGGAAGCACTAATGTTAGGGGATTGATGTGTGGGTTGTTCACCTGTCAAAGTTGGCCCAAGGGGGCAGGACAGACAGTGATCTGGCTCACTAGGCCAAAAAGGTTTCCCACCTTGGCAGTAGATATAGGGCTAGGTATATTAAAGATACTGGAGTCCCAGTGCTCAACAAGGGGTTGCCAAAATCAGGTTACAATCATTTCCTTCATTGTTACAATGTGGTCAATTCTAAGCTAAACAGAGAATTATTTTTAAAACTTCTTTATTATTTTAGATTCTAAAGAAAAATTTAAAAATAGTTATATAAGATGGTACATAGCAAGGAGATAATTAACATGCCTACTTGTCCGGCAAGAGCAGTGTTAGTCTATGGAAGACAAATAGATGTGTAATTTATTCCACTGGTAAAGAGAAAAACTCCTTTCAGCAGCCTCCTGACTCAGAATGATACAGGGAACTGGAAACTGGATGAGGTTTACTTTGAGCTAGGAATCCAGGATTTTTACATATGACCTGTTTTCACTGCTATGGCCCAGAATTGAAGTACGAGAAGTAACAATAAAGGGAGTGACTCTGAGCAAGTGTAGGCTGCGTTTGTTGCACTGAGAGTCCCTAACAGCCTTTCAGCCATCTAGGTTTACAAAGAAGCAAGTCCATTTTTCCAGAGACAAAAGTGCTAGTTGACAGTAGTGCATAAATTCAAATTCTGATCAGACAAAGAAACTAAACACAAATTAGACACATAATTTCATCCAATTGCTTTATTTCTATTACACTTTCAAAAAAAGGTGGTACTGATATGCAAGTGATGCTGTCAACAAGGAGCATGTGCAATGTTCATGTGCCTATAAACCTTACAGAAACATTTGCCAAAGTTAAATGGTTGATTGACTTAAGCTAGTAGTTTTTTCTTTAGCACAAGTTTAGAGGTTGTTAACTCTTCACTGGCCCTATTCTAAGTCTTTTAACAGAATCCTAATATTAATGACAATGTGTGACCATAAAGAAAAGTGTGAATTTCAGTGGGTGACATCACATGAGTGATGTTGCATGATGTGATTTTGAAGCCCACCAATATTTGAAGCAGATTTGGGAGTGCACATGGGAGAGGGAGAATCAGTTCTAACAATGGTGTCCATTCTTCTAGCAAGTACACACTTGCATTGCACCCAGTATGTCACTCCTAGACCAAATCAACATATGAGCCTACAAGGTAAGGTAGACATGCAGAACACCTGCAGACTTCAGCATGTACACCATGAAGAATCCTCCTAACTCCCCCAAACTTGGTTCATCTCATTAGTCCACATGGAGAAAAATCAATTTTAGATAACCTGTCACTACTCATATGCAAGTACTTGGAAAAGGAAACCTGAGGCTCAAGAGGTTTAGCATCATTTAGGGAGATGACAACATCTGGAAAAGTATTTCAAAATTCCTGGGAATCACCAATAAGTTTTAGGCCACAAACTTGAAGAGAGCTGGGGGGATAAAAATCCCTAAGGAACCAACACAAAATTTCAGAAGCCCAGGAAACTAAGTTTCTTTCATTTCTGAGGTTATATTAAAGCAGTACTCATACACATTTACTAGGGAGTAAAATACTTGCCTCCCAAAGGAAACGAAACCCAACTACAAAGAAGACAAAGATTGAGTTGGCCTAAAAGATCTCTGCCCACCTGTGCAGAGAAGCGCCATGCTAATTAAGAAAGAAAATATTTTTGGCTCAATATCTTTATTCCCATGCCTTATTGTAACTTAGCCTGTAATTAAGTCTAAGAATGTGCTCCTGAAACAACATCATATTGTTTCCTGTTTACCTCTGCTGTCACTTCCCTTCCTCTGTTGTTTCCCCTGTGTTGAATTTTAGTTTAGACACTCCTTGGGGCAAGATCTGTCCTCTTCCACTTTGTAAAATGCCATACACACCAATGGTGCTATATAAACAACAGCAATCCTTCCACCTGTAGTGAAACGTCATTAAGCCAAAGAGTGGGAAGAAATGGAAAAGTAAGGCAAGTTCATATACTCTATGGGGTATGGAAATGTTGATATACACACTGACACAAAAGGTGGTAACAGTTCCAGAGAACGCTCATATAAGATAAAATAACTGGTAATTCCACATTTTGCTTCCCTTTTGGTTCTCTTTCATAAATATCTCTCTCACACAGAAACAAACATATAAAAGCAGCATGCTGTTACTTTACCGGCCTCTGTTTTGATTAACTAGTTAGGGAATTAAGAGTCAAATCAATTGCTTCTGCAGCTCAAGAGTTTTGCAGAAAACAATACCTTAATCTTGTTTCTGCAAAATGTAATATATACACCAAGCTTATATCTGGGCATTCTCTTTACATTTCTAACTTTAGCTTTTCCACTTCTCAGTTCTACCTCTTGAACAACTCAATGTCATCTGGCCATTTTTCCTCATTTGTTTCCAGTACCTTCTCTGGCTTACCTACTTACTTATTTTCATGACTTCTAAGATAATCAGGATGTGATGTCCTAACATCCTGACATACATCTCTTACAATTTCTTTAACTAATACTAAATCATTAAAGATGGAGATTCTACTCCTCCCATCTAAGCCCATGCTTATCTGCCTCTGACAAAAACAATTACCACAAGCACTCATAGCACAAGCATCTAATAAAATTAATCCCATCTCTTTCATTCTCCAATCACATTCAGGCTATTGCCAGGTTCTCACACTTCATCAACACCATCATCTCAAAGATGTACCTTTCCATCTAATGCTAGAAAACAGAACCCTAATTAAACAAACAATCTAAACAACTCTGTCTTAAGTTCTATATAGAAAAGTTATTCAGTCAAATCATTACAACAGTAATTCCTCTCTACTTCTGTCTCTCTCCACAAATTATTCAGTCTTCTAATTATTACCCTTACCAAGAGTTGTCCCTTCACAGAAGCTTGTGTATCTCCTGTGCAGGTGAGAGACACACACACAAAAAAGTATTTCAACTGAGACAAAGATATGGATACACAAGGCAGTTGTGTTTTCCCCCCTTCCACACTACCAACCAAAAGCAGCTGTCTCTACAGAAATTCATCTTTTGTCAGACTCCTTTGCTACTTCCCCCCAAATACATTCACTTTTTAAAGGCCTGCCCCCTCCCTGCCCTTTCTGTGTAGGTTGCGACCCCTAGAGGCAGAAAGCATGCTTCTGTACAACACCTACTGTACAGTACATGCTTAGAGGTAGTAACAGTTACAGCTTTAGGAAATTTTCTTTTCAAAGAGCAATGACACAAATGTGATAAGTAAGCAATATAGCACAAAATAAAATTAAAGCAAGTGAGAACTAGCCACATTTAGATCAAGTGGGAGTGAAAGAAGTCAGGAAATCTAAAACAGGGCAGAGATCAAAAGACAGACAGCCAGGTGCCATCCCACTTTGAAGTTTTCAAAGTTTTACCAGATTCCAACCTCTCTTTGCTAGTCACCACAACTGGTAAAAAAAGAAAAACAGAGGATCTGATTCAAAGTTAATGTTGTAGCTAAGTCGCTCTTTAAAAAAATAATGCATTTCTAATACCAATTTTCCACACTGTATATAACATTATGCAAACGGTTTAGTACTTTCTTTTAAAATTCCAAGCTTTTCTGTAAGAGTTTGCCCATTTTTTTTTATTTTTTAACACACACCCCACACTCACAGTTAAGAACATTGCATTCCCGGAGTAATATGCATGATTTCCCACTTTCTTTTTTTCTCCCGTTGTTACAACACCTAGCGCCACTTCCCTGAGCATCCCTGAAAAGTCTCCATAGCTTGCTGCCTTCATCTCCAGAGAGCCGGAGAGCCCCACCTCATTGTTCGGGGAAAACACTCTTCACGTGTACTAACTCGGGTGCTTTTGTCCAGATGCACGCGCACACCCCTTTGGTGCTAATCTCGGTCCCCGGACCCCCCCCCTTCCCTCCCCCGCCCCATGCCGGCCTCCCCGCCCCCGAGCCTCGGCTGAGCCAGAGCGGTAGCCGCGTATTCCCGGGGCGCCGCCGCCTGGCCTGCTTCCCTTCCCCCTTCCCGAGCCTGGCTCTGCCGAGGAGAGCGGGGAGGGGCTTTGCCTCCCACCCCTGGGCCCATCCGCTCCCCCGGCGCCTCCATTTGTGTGCGCTCCCTCCCTCCCTCCCTCCATGCAGGCATCCCTGTCCGCGACTCCAGCCGGCGGCCGGCTCTCACCTCCTGGTGGGGCTGCGGGCCAGGCCGCGGAGGGAGCGGGGGCTGAGGCGCTCGGCGCGCTCTCGGTGGCGCGCCGGCCCCCGTTCACCCGCGTCGTTGTCGCCGCCTCCGCCTCCTTCTCCTCGCTCCTCTCTCCCTCCGCTTGGGGTCCGCAACAGTAAAGCGTCCCCTCAGCTGGAGCCACCCAGAGGATCCCCCGGGCAGCAACAGGCGCTCCCGCAGCAAAGGTTCCGTGAGGTGCAGAAAGGTTCCCACGTCCCTCGCAGCGGGAGGGCGGCAGGGCCCGAGCAGGAGGGAAGGCGAAATAAAACCGGGGAGGGGGGCGAGCAACAGGAACGCGTCCGTTACCAATCCCCCAAAGGCGACGAGGGCACGTCGAAGAGCTGTCGCCGGCAGTGCTCGTGTTTGCAAGCCGGAGGCAGCCCTGGTAGGCCTGGAGAGAAGCACGAGATGTTTAGCGCCGTCTAAACCACCGTGTCGAAACCAAGACGTGAAACCTCACTCGGATGTCCCAGAGCCAGTCTCGCTGACTTGACGGCAGCTTTTTTGGCCAGGAAAAGGACAGGTGGTGGAGCCATGTTAGCCCGTCAGAAGAAGAATCAAAAAAATCAAATGTGGGGTAGCCACTTTGAAAACGTACGAAATAGAAAACGTACGAAATACTGGAAGTTATCTGAAGGCTGAAAGGAAATACAGTGGTACCTCGGGTTACGTACTTAATTCATTCCGGAGGTCCGTTCTTAACCTGAAACTGTTCTTAACCTGAAGGACCACTTTAGCTAATGGGGCCTCCTGCTGCCGCCGTGCGATTTCTGTTCTCATCCTGAAGCAAAGTTCTTAACCCAAGGCACTATCTCTTGGTTAGCGGAGTCTGTAACCTGAAGCGTATGTAACCCGAGGTACAACAGTAGTGAGAACTGCAAATGCCATTTTACATCACTGGGCTTCATTGAAATAAATGCAAGCTATAAATAAAGCAAAAAATGGCTCCTGGGAAGGTATGGAATGGGTCAATATGATAGAGCCCAGAGATAGGAAGAAATGATGAGGAGTAGCAGTGGCAGAGCTTGAGAGAGTGAGAGCTTGAGAGACTGACATCATGATCCATGTAAGTCAAATTTCAGACCTGGGAGTAAAATGATGGCCCCTGGGGCTGCAGTGGCAGGCCTGGGACTGAAATGGGGCCACTAGACAGGGCCTGTTATTCCATTCCTAGAGCCATCATTGGAATTCATAAGAACCCTGCTGGATCAGTCTCAGGGGCAGGGGAGAATTGCTGTCTCTCCCCACTCCACTTCTGTCCCCGGAATGCCCTGGCTCTCACCCAACTCAGTAAGAGCCAGGGCATTCTGCACTGAACTTGGTAAGAGCTAGGGGGCAGGGAAGACAAGTGGCAGCACCACGCTCCAGAACAGCCACTGTCTTGACAGTGGCAGCAGCGGTGGGATGGGCAGAGTGCCACCTCTTGCACTTCCACTGCCTGGGGTGGGTGCTTCACTCTGTTTTATGGGAAGGCCAGCCCTGATCAGACCAAAGTCCATCTACTCTAGCATCTGGTTCTCACAACCTCACTCTCACTGGTTGTACTTCCCAGCAACTGGTGTTTAGAGGCCTATTGCCAGGAAAAGGACAGGTGGTGGAGCCATGTTAGCCCGTCAGAAGAAGAATCCAAAAAATCAAATGTGGGGTAACCACTTTGAAAACGTACGAAATAGAAAAGTTGGCTATGGTCAACAGAAATAAAACACACACTAGAGGCCAACCAACATGCCACAAAGTAGCGAGCAACGTTTTCAGCAAAAATGGGAAGGAAAGGAAATTTACTGTTGGGATGCAAGGAGTGTCAAGCAGTAAAAAGAGATTTTAGGTCGCTCTGAGTGCTTTTGGGGCAAAGGATAATAGTTGTGTTTCCTTTTAATAGCACACATTGGGAACCATGATATTTGAAGAACCTCTGCCTCTTTCCACATGAACCTGCCTGCCGACTGCATTTGTCTTCATTGGCCTTGCCCCATCCTCTGCCACAAAGAGAAGTGCTCAACTGGGATATGGGACAGGGCCTTCTCAGTTACAGCACCCCAACCGTGGAATTCTCACGCAAGTGAAAATAATTTGCCCATTTACTGATTTCCCCCCCTGACCCATTTCTTTTATTCCACTGGGATTTTTGCTCGTTTTAATTCCTACCTGCTTGTGTATCTGGTTATCTTGTTTTAATGCTCTGTTTTTAAAAACGCAACAAAAACAAAACAAAGAGAGGTAAAATATACATGTGGTGCTGGTGTAATGGCTGCTGTGTCCACTGCAGACTCAGCCAAGCAGAGATGTAGGACGCACTCGGCACAGAAAATACAAAAATGGAAGAAAACAGCAGACACATTCATAATGTGCCTGAAAATGTGCTACCAATCAGGGACCATATTTCTGACGATACCCACATGCAATGCAAGCCTTTCACTGTCTAATTAATGTATGTGCTCAATAATATATATATAAAACATAACACCCCTTCCCACGGTGCTTCAACTCTACTCAAAGTAGGCACCCTTACAGCTGCTTTAAAAAGGCTGTGGGGGATCTGATATCTAATCAGGCTTGGTGTGTTGTGCGACAAGCATACAGAGTGCAATGAGACTGGGGGGGAGGCTCGGTTAATTTCATTGTACACAGGTTGTAAATTGACAATAATGGTATTATTATTATTATTATTATTATTATTATTATTATTATTATTCACCCCTTTGGGGCCGTATTGTGATTTCTGCATAGTTTCACAAATTCTCCACTCTCCAACAGTTTGACTTCACTCCCAAAGGCACACTCCTCCATTGTCTCCTAAGACACATGGACGTGAGCCAATAATAATACAGTGGTACCTCGGGTTACATACGCTTCAGGTTACATACGCTTCAGGTTACAGACTCTGCTAACCCAGAAATAGTGCTTCAGGTTAAGAACTTTGCTTCAGGATAAGAACAGAAATCGTGCTCTGGCGGTGCAGCGGCAGCAGGAGGCCCCATTAGCTAAAGTGGTGCTTCAGGTTAAGAACCGTTTCAGGTTAAGTACGGACCTCCGGAACGAATTAAATACTTAACCCACTGTACTTAGTTCTTTGGTTGTGCTTTTTCTAAGCCATCAAAACACTTCTCAGAAAACCTCGCAACAACCTTATAAGGTTCAGTTAGCATATTTGCTAAAGCTAAACAAGTATCTTTATTTACAATTTACACCTGAAGTGTGAATATGGATCTTAGCTACAGAAGTTCCACTTGAAAATGTAAGGGAGTTTATTAATTCAGATCTTAAGGAAAGTTAGTAGGAAATGTAAATACAGATGGCTTGGTTATAAATAAAGGCATTCATTTAGCTTGAGAAAATATGCTATCTTACATAAAACTACATTTCAAACCCTATAAATATCCCCATCGTTATAGCAATGACATAAGACACTCCTGTGCATTTAGTCAATAGGGGGTTTGCACATCTAACCCTCTGCATCTGTTTTCCTCTCCCCTGTGGTTCTGCAATCCCTACTCATGCAGAAAGTATCAAATTGCATTCACATGGTGAGGTTTTATTAAAGAGAATAAGATGGTGGTTGTCACATTGGCTTTTCCCATCAAAAAAGTAACCTCCTAAAGAAAAAAAGACAATTAAATCTGATTGGTTTTTCACACATTGATCTTGAAGGGATTTTGTAACTATATCCCTAGTTACTAGACCTTCATATTAGATTATGCTTCATGATAAATCCACTGGAGATAATGTCTGTCAAGACTGTTGTTTAAAGTGTTACATAAACGTACAGTGTGTATGAATGTACAATTTACTGTGTTGTTATTCAGTCTGCACCAACTCAACCTGAATGGTTTGTCTCCAGTTTGTTCCCTCCTCCAGGTATTTGGCTGTTTGAACATTGCAGTTTGTTTAGGCACAAGCAGAAAGGCTCTGGATGATAGGTGTCAACCAATGGATTATGGTCCTGCTATGCCTGGGTGGTGACAAGCTTCAGTATACCGGTAATTTAGAAGAGTTTGTTGGAGAGATCTGTGAGTTTTTGAGGACACTCCCAGCTCATGGACTCGTAACCAGTGCTGCTGCAGATCACCCTTTTGGAATACACCAAAGATAATGGTGTCATCCCCTTTTGTTGTTTTTGTGTTGATTGGTAATGTGTCTGGGGGAGGAAATGATTTTTAAAAAAATATTTATGCATTTTTACAACTGTTGTAAATAAATAATACATTGTCAATCACACATCCATTTCCTAAGGACTTCCCAGTGCACCTTTTTGTCACATCCTATGTAAACCCTGATCAGCTGCATATCCTGATATCCCACCCATTTTTATCTCAAATCTTCCTTTATTTGATATTATCTGCTGCTTATATATTTACTCCCACTTGCAGGTTGAATTGAATATCCTTCTAAGATCGTCTCCAAAACACTTCCACTCTTTTCTTAACTGTGTCTCATTTTATTTCTTATTTTTGTGGTAATAGTTGCTAATTCTGTTTGGTCTATCAATTTATTCTGCCAGATTGCTTTTGCAGGTACATCTTTTTCTTTCCATTTTTTTGCACAGGCTATTATAGCTGCAGTGGTCACATATAAAAAGAGGTTGAGTGCCTTCTTTGGTAAGTCATCACTTATTATCCCTAGTAAGGCGTCTGGTCTTTTGGGAAATGTGAGTTTAAATATATTTTTTAATTCTATATGGATCATTTCCCAGAACTCTCTAGTGTATTTACACAACCACCACATATGCATCAGGGTTCCTTCAACCCTGATGCATATGTGGACCCTTTCCTATACATTTTCACCAATTTGCTAGGTGTCCGGTACCACCAGTACATTTTCTGTAGGTTTTCCTTAATAAGATAACATGCTGAGAAATTCATGGTTTCCCCCCATAGTTTCTCCCAAGCATTTTTATATTGTAACCAGTATCTATAGCCCATTTAATCACTGTCATCTTAACCATCTTGTCTTTACACTCCCACTCCAATAACAGTTTATATATTTTAGAGATTAGGGAGGGAATGATTATGGGTCCTACCTGATGACAACTGAGAGCTCCAAGGGTGAGTACTATGTTATTTTGCCCCACCTTTTAATGTGAGCTTAATTTGGGGAGGCAGCAGCAGACGTGAGAATACTGCAACCACCAATAAATACATGCTTGTATATTTTGTAGGTAGGCTGTTTATCTCTTGTTTTTCTGTATTTTGGACATGCTATTACGGGGGACGTGGGTGGCACTGTGGTGTAAATTACTGAGCCTTGGGCTTGCCGATCAGAAGGTTGGCGGTTTGAATCCCCGCGACGGGTGAGCTCCCGTTGTTCAGTCCCTGCTCCTGCCAACCTAGCAGTTCAAAAGCACGTCAAAGTGCAAGTAGATAAATAGGTACCGCCCCAGCAGGAAGGTAAACAACGTTTCCGTGCGCTGCTCTGGTTCGCCAGAAGTGACTTAGTCATGCTGGCCACATGACCCGGAAAAACTATCTGCGGACAAACATCGGCTCCCTTGGCCAGTACAGTACAGTACATCGGCTCCCTTGGCCCCATTCGCATCCTGAGTAGAATGTAACATGCGACTGCGCGTTGTGTTTCGCCGCTTCCGCGCCTGCACGTGACGTCATTTTGAGCGCCTGCGCAAGCGGCGAAACCCGGAAGTAACGCGTTCCGTTACTTCCAGGTCGCCGCGGAGCGTAACCTGAAAACGCTCAACCTGAAGCATATTTAAACCGAGGTATGACTGTAAAGCGAGATGAGCGCCGCAATCCCAGAGTTTTTGCGACTGGACTTAGCTGTCAGGGGTCCTTTACCTTTCACCTTTAGTAGTTATTATGGTCCCACATGTTAATATGGATCTTTAATAGGATATCTTACCTAATAGTTATTTGTGGCTCTAAAATGTGGAGTTTTTATTATATTTGGCTTTTAGTTATATTTGTAGGATGCTCCTAACCACTCAGATGTTTATTCTGTTGATGAAGTGGTTGTATATAAATTACTTAAATAAATGAAATGAAATGATTCTCCTAGAAGCATGCTGCACGCCACACACTGTATGCTTCCTTAAGTAACAGTGAGAAGCAGAAAGGGATTAATGGAAACAGTTGCTCTGGTACTTGTGCTGTGGGACAACATTCTAATAACCCCAAAGTGTGAATGTTCAGTGCATAATTGCTGCCCAGCAAACAAATACCATATCCACCAAGTTTTAAGCTACTTATGCTCCTTATCTGCTTCAGGGTACATTGTCCCAGCACATTTAATACTTGCCCTTAAGGAAAAAAATACTATGTACGTAAATATTCCTTTGACCAGTAGTCCTGCAGCAAGGGGCTATACGAAGCACAGTTTAGGTGAGATAGCATCCAAAAGAGGATGGCTGCTGTGCTAATCACTAAAAGGATCCTTCCTTTGTCATAACAGATATACATTTTACTCTGACAGCAGCTTTTATATGCCTGTCAACTACAATATGAGTCAGTATTCAAGACATTATCAATTACAGGCATTAGAGGATGTGAAGGTCATTAAACACAAATTATCTCCCTGTCTGTTAAGCTGATTAAAAAATGCCAGAAAATGCAGCTGGTGAATTTTGAGCTATCACTGTCTGGTTCTATGCACGTTTACGCAGAAGTAAGTTCCAATGATTTCATTGTGAATTGTTCCCAAGTAATTGTATTTAACTATTGCAGGTTCAGAGTCAGTGGTAATTTACAAGCTAGAATTCAGCCACATTTTCATTTCTGTAAATCATTTCAAATAACTATATGTGAAACTATAAAGTGTCATTCAAGAGAGGAAATTTAAATCACCTGTTCCAAATAAAGATAATCATTGAAGTATCCTCCTGCAGAGAAGTTGTATGGATGCTGTAAAATGATTGACAAAAATGCACATTTGAAATGCTGGAAGTTTGTTTCCGCCCAATAAATTTTATTAAAGTTTGAAAGAAATTATACATAGGTTAATATCTTTTTATCATTCTTTTTTTAAAAAAAACCTAATCTACCGGTAAATAAAAACACAAACCAAAAGGAGGAAAAGAAATACTGGAAGTTATCTGAAGGCTGAAAGGAAATACAGTGGTACCTCGGGTTACGTACTTAATTCATTCCGGAGGTCCGTTCTTAACCTGAAACTGTTCTTAACCTGAAGTACCACTTTAGCTAATGGGGCCTCTTGCTGCTGCTGTGCCGCCGCACGATTTCTGTTCTCATCCTGAAGCAAAGTTCTTAACCCAAGGCACTATTTCTTGGTTAGCGGAGTCTGCAACCTGAAGTGTATGTAACCCGAGGTACCACTGCAGTGAGAACTGCAAATGCCAATTTACATCACTGGGCTTCATTGAAATAAATGCAAGCTATAAATAAAGCAAAAAATGGCTCCTGGGAAGGTATGGAATGGGTCAATATGATAGAGCCCAGAGATAGGAAGAAATGATGAGGAGTAGCAGTGGCAGAGCTTGAGAGAGTGAGAGCTTGAGAGACTGACATCATGATCCATGTTAGTCAAATTTCAGACCTGGGAGTAAAATGATGGCCCCTGGGGCTGCAGTGGCAGGCCTGGGACTGAAATGGGGCCACTAGACAGGGCCTGTTATTCCATTCCTAGAGCCATCATTGGAGTTCCATGTCATAACATTCATAAGAACCCTGCTGGATCAGTCTCAGAGGCAGGGGAGAATTGCTGTCTCTCCCCACTCCACTTCTGTCCCCGGAATGCCCTGGCTCTCACCCAACTCAGTAAGAGCCAGGACATTCTGCACTGAACTCGGTAAGAGCTAGGGGGCAGGGAAGACAAGTGGCAGCACCACGCTCCAGAACAGCCACTGTCTTGACAGTGGCAGCAGCGGTGGGATGGGCAGAGTGCCACCTCTTGCACTTCCACTGCCTGGGGTGGGTGCTTCACTCTGTTTTATGGGAAGGCCAGCCCTGATCAGACCAAAGTCCATCTACTCTAGCATCTGGTTCTCACAACCTCACTCTCACTGGTTGTGCTTCCCAGCAACTGGTGTTTAGAGGCCTATTGCCGTCAACTAAGAGTTAGCACACAGCCATTGTGGCTAGTAGCTACTGATAACCTTATCTGCCATTAGGCTGATGGGAATTTTAGTTCAGAAACATCTGGTGGGTGAGAGGTTCCCCACCCTTGATGCAACATCTTGTCTTCAAGAAGAGTCTGGAGAATTTGAAAACTTAACACATTTTGGTGATGTTCTGACTGGTACAAGTACAGTATAGCCATTGCCCAACTATGGAGTTTTATCTTGGTAATACCCTTCATTAGGGCTATATCTAGGGTGATGTTCCGCTCCTCAAGATAGTGAACACTATTACAGAGGTGCTTACTTCCCTCTAGAGGCGTTATGGGGAACAGTAACTGTGAGCAGATCTACTTGCAAGAGAGGGAGAAAGAGAGAGAGATGGGCATTGCTATGTTGAACAGCAAGCTGGGGTCCTCCTCCGTATGAATAATAGACATGTTGGCAAAAAACCAGGCTACCCTTTCACACAGATTCACTTGCAGGGTCTGTCTTCCTCTCCTGCTAGCAGGGCAGGTTTCAAGGAAGGGCTGCAACTGGCTGGGTGAAGCAATTCATTTTTTCATTGTAAGTTTTTAAACTGTTTAAAATTATTGTAACCCACCCTGGGACCTTAGGGTGAAGGGTGGGAGAAGAAGAAGAAGAAGAAGAAGAAGAAGAAGAAGAAGAAGAAGAAGTTGGGGGGGTTAGCTGAAGTGCAGACTGGAATTACCATACTGATTATTAGTTAAGCTTTGAGGCTCCAATACTTTGGCAACCTCATGGAAGAGAGACTCCCTGGAAAAGACCCTGATGTTGGGAAAGATTGAGGGCACAAGGAGAAGGGGACGACAGAGGACGAGATGGTTGGACAGTGTTCTCGAAGCTACTAAAATAAGTTTGACCAAACTGTGGGAGGCAGTGGAAGACAGGAGTGCCTGGCGTGCTCTGGTCCATGGGGTCACGAAGAGTCGGACATGACTAAACGACAACAAAGTTAAGCTTTGGCCATTGGCCTTTTGGGGAAAGCCCATCACTCTGTGAGGGAAGGGTTGTTGTTGAGCGGAAGAACATCTGCTTGACATGCAGAAGGACCCACGTTCAATCCCCAATATCTCCAGTGCTCTGAGAGACCCTACCTGAAACCCTGTAAAACTGCTGCCAGTCATTATAGATGATACTGACCTAGATGGACCAATGGTCTGACTCAGTACAAGGAACTTTCCTATGCAACACAGTGCAATTGTATCTTCTCGTCCTATGGTCCTTCGCCAGTTGTGCATTTTGCTTGCCTCAGTTTCCTAGTCCTGCTTCTAACCATGGAAACTTAGCTTTCATTCAAAATATACTGAACCTGCCGCCACGACTCCATCAATGAGTGCATTCATTTGTTCCATCAGATGCAGAACATCCTTTTCATTTATCCACCGTGCTCCAAAAGTCATAGAACCAATTCCACCTTAGAAAGAAAGTTAATTACATTTGCTTTGTAGTATTTGCAAGGGCAATTTCCAATGCTAACGCTTTTTAGATTATGCTTTTGAGGTTTCAGGTGACTTGTGGATGAACACATTTTCATATTTCTTACCAGTAATAATTTATATAAAATATTGTTTTACTCATCCCTTTAACTCATTGATTTCTTTAACCTCCAGCAATCTGGTAGATTAATGCTTTATTATGTGCTTCTAGGTGTATTTATTTACACCCCACATTTTTTCACCATTGCCAAAGGCTAATATAATCAACATTTAATTGAAAATATATGCCGTAAGGCTACAGTCCTGTCCATACTTAGCTGGGACTCAATGAGTTTTAAGTAGATAAACTACAGGAATGCACTGTGAAACAGCTAAAATATGAAGGGTATACAATCCATTTAGAAGGTTTCTTATGCAAAGCCCCATTTAAATGAGTGGGGATTGCACAGTTGGAATAACTGTGTGTAGTTATACACACTTAAGTCCCATTAAAAAAAATTATGGGTAGGGCTAGGAGAGAACCCTGTCTGAAATTTTGGAGAGCCTTAGCCAGTCAGTGCAGACAGTACTGAGCTAGATAGACCAATGGTAGAACTCAATATACAGTGGTACCTCAGGTTACAGACGCTTCAGGTTACACACTCCGCTAACCCAGAAATAGTGCTTCAGGTTAAGAACTTTGCTTCAGGTTGAGAACAGAAATCATACTCCGGCGGCGCGGCGGCAGCAGGAGGCCCCATTAGCTTCCGGGGGCGGCGCGAACGGCAATGGCGGTCCTCTTCTGAACGGGAGAGGAGGCTCCGCAGACAACGGGTCGTCCGCTACGGCGAAGCGGAGACCCTTTTCGGAAAACCCCAGGCAGCAAGAGCCTGGGGTCTTGAGGCTCGGTGGGCGCCTTGAGCGACCCTCCAAGCGCTAAAGGAACCCCGTAAGGGGCTCCGGAGCGTGGAGGGGGGTTGCGGCGCTGAGAGCTGCTTCACAGTCTGTGGAGCGAAGCCGCGCTGCTGCTGCCGGTGAGCGCTGATCCCTTTTCCTGTCAAATTACGGATCCGGACGAAAAGCAACTTATTCGTGAGTAAAAGACTGAATCACTTGAAATTAGTGACTTTAAAGGAAAAATCTAAATTGGCTTGAACTTGGCTGAAAGCGGAGAGACGTGGAAACAGGAAGTCCGTCTTCCGCAGCCATTGAACTTGAAAAAAGCAATCAGCTGGAGGAGTGGAGGCTGAAAGAAAGAGATTCTAAACTCTACAGATCTAAGCATCTATTGAACTTGCAATTTAAAGTAAAGACTTTAAGCTAAAGATTTGGGATTATTATTTGCACTTGACTTTCCTCCTTTTATTGGATTACAAATTAGAAGGTGAAACCCAGAGTCAGGAGCTGCCTGAGCATTAAGAGATTGAGCTGTCAGTACTGCAGATTTGGATACTGTATATTGGAACTTGCAACAATCTGAGGGTATTGAGACCTTTTAAATTTGAAACATTCTTTTTGGAGATAAATAAGCACTGTCTGTAACAAAGTGACCATTTATAAACTCTGCTAAAAATTTGTATCTGAAGGTTCTTGGACATTAAATTAGACTCTGAAAGACATTTTAAGCTCCCTCTAGAGGATTGGATTAAAACAGTGACTTTACATGTACATTTACTTTCGATTCCCTTGTTGTTTGCTTGCTCTGGGCCTTTCCATTCCCATGGGAATAACTCAGTGTGACCTTGACTGACAGATAACGTTGGAATGAGTGGCACAAGAAAAAGAGGGAGAGTTAGACAAACAACTTTAACAACTCTAACCTCAGTTTCGCAGACACGTAGATCATCTGTACCTACTTTGCCCTCAGAAGTAGA
This sequence comes from Podarcis pityusensis, assembly GCF_964106645.2. Classification (NCBI taxonomy): domain Eukaryota; kingdom Metazoa; phylum Chordata; class Lepidosauria; order Squamata; family Lacertidae; genus Podarcis; species Podarcis pityusensis. Next base: position 74,489,931 of record NC_138029.1, on the reverse strand, counting down.
AGTTGAAGAAGTTGCCTTGTCACAGGCAAAAGAGGGAGAGGGTGAAGCAGAGCAGTTACAATTGGAAGATATGGCCTCAGGAGTATCTGTTTCTGTTCTAGACAAAATTTTTGAAAAATTGGAAGCTTTGGACAAGAAAGTAGATGTGCAATCAGCAAAGATTGACAAAAATACAGAATGTCTAAATAAATTAACCATACAAGTGGTACAGAATACACAAGCTATTGGACAGTTAACGGAGGCCTCAGCAGAAAATCGGAAATTGGCTGAGGACACCAGACAAAAATTGGAAAATTTAGAGCAAGAGGTAAGACCACTCACTAAACAAGTTGGGGAACATCAGATTTATCTTTCTATGATAGAACTGCGAAATCGTGAGAATAATCTGAGGATTAGATCAGTACAAGAGGCAGAAGAAGGAAATCTAACTGAGTTTTTGACCAAAGAATTCTCCAAGTTCTGGAATTTGGAAGAAAAGGACTTTAAAATTGTGTCAGCTTTCAGACTTGGAAGATTCATAAAGAAGGAGAGGCCCAGAGACTGTTTGATAACATTGAGATCAAAGGAGGAAAGGGATAAGATTTTGGGCCTACACTTCGGAAAGTCACTGGAGGTTTTGGATAGAAGAATTGAAATTTATAAAGATATCCCAAGACAACTGCTGGATCTTAGAGCCGCCTATTCTGAACTTGCTAAGCTATTAAGGAGCAACGCAATTCCATTCAGGTGGGGATTTCCCCAAGGAATATCTTTTACCTTTAGAGGGAGAAAGGCTAAAGTTAGAACATTGGAAGAGAGAGACAAATTTTTGGCTACATACGGAGAGGATCTTCAAAAAGGAATTGAACTACCTTCTGGGCCTGGGGCAACGCCAGCATCAACACCAGCACCTGGGGAACCTGAAGATTTAGAGAAGATACCACCCCTGGAGAAATAACCAGATTGATCCAGGATGTCTCTGCAACTGCTGAGTTGGAATATTAATGGTTGTAACATTCCGGAAAAAAGGAAGAAAATATTTCACATATTAAAAAAAGAACAATTGGACATTATCTGTTTACAAGAAACACATGTGACGAGGCTCCACAGAAAAGTGTTAATAAATAAAAGACTGGGCCAGGAATTTGTATCGTCGGACAAAGTTAAGAAGAGAGGCGTGGTGATATATGCAAAAGAGAGCCTGTCACCTAAATTCCTATTTAAAGATGAACATGGAAGAATTTTGGCTATTGAGATACAATATCAAGGAGAGAAACTGTTGATATTAGGAATCTATGCACCTAATGAAGGGAAATCGGAATTTTACAAGAAGCTGCAGGAGACAATGCTGGACTATCTGGATTACAACAACATCATAATGATGGGAGATATGAATGGGGTCGTATCAACTAACATGGACAAGTCACAAAGTCAAAATGTTACAAAAGACGGCAGACTACCTAAAACCTTTTTTGAAATGACTGACAATATGGATTTGATTGACATTTGGAGGACAAAGAACCCACTAGGAAGAGAGGGAACATTCTTTTCTGAAGCCCAACTGACCTGGACAAGAATCGACCAAATATGGATTTCTAGAGGCCTGGCACCTAAGGTCAGAAAAGTGGAAATCTGCCCAAAGACCTGTTCCGACCATAATGCAGTAAAGATGGATATGACACTATTACCAACTGGATCCTTTAGATGGAAGATGAATGACAATTTGTTCAGAGATCAGGAAATTACCAAGAAGGCCCAAAAAGTTTTGAAGGACTATTTTGAGATAAATATGAATAATATGGTGGAAAAAAGAATAATCTGGGACGCAAGTAAAGCTGTAATGAGGGGATTCTTGATACAACAGAATGCAGTAAAGAAAAGAACACAAAATGAGAAAAAAGATAAGATCTTGGATAAAATAAAAGAATTAGAGAAGAAATTAAGAGTGAATCCGAAGTCACAGCCAACTCTGAGAGAAATTAAACTTTATCAAACACAATATTCTAAATTGATAAATCAGGAAATTGAATGGAAGGTTAAATTAATGAAACAAAAAACGTTTGAGTCGGCGAATAAATGTGGAAAACTGCTAGCTTGGCAGTTGAAGAGAAGACAAAGATTAAATACTGTTACAAACTTAGAGGTTGATGGAAAAAACATTCAGAATCCAGTGGACATCAGAAAGTGTTTCCAGAGATATTTCAAAAAATTATACACCCAAGGGCCGCAAGACGATGTTGAGATTAAACAATTTTTGGCAAAAAACGGACTATCTAAATTGTCACAAGAAAATAGGACAATCCTGAATTCTAAAATAACACGACAGGAGATTGAACAAGCCATTCAGAACATGCAACTCGGCAAATCTCCAGGACCAGATGGGCTGACCTCCAAGTACTATAAGACATTAAAAGACTATTTGATACAACCCTTGATGGAGGTCAGCAATGAAATTATGGAGGGGAAGAGGGCACCGGAGTCGTGGAAGGAAGCGTTCATCACATTAATACCAAAGTCGGAAACTGAAAAGACACAACTTAAGAACTACCGTCCCATCTCTCTTTTAAATGTGGATTACAAAATATTTGCAGACATTTTGGCAAATAGATTTAAAAAAGTTTTAAATGAAGTAATTCACAAGGACCAGGCTGGCTTTCTCCCAGGTAGACATCTGTTTGCTAATACAAGGAACATTATTGACATCTTGGAACTTTTGCAAACAGATATAAATACAAAAGCAGTTTTAATTTTTATAGACGCGGAGAAGGCCTTTGACAATATCTCCTGGAAATTTATGATGGGAAATTTAAAAGAGATGGGAGTGGGACGGGGTTTTGAGAATGGGATTGAGGCGATATATTCAGAACAGAAAGCTAAATTGATAGTTAATAATGTGGTTACAGAAGAGTTCAAAATTGAAAAAGGGACACGACAAGGTTGCCCTATTTCCCCTTTGTTATTTATTTCGGTTCTGGAAGTGCTATTGAACATGATTAGAGGGGATCGGTTGGTGGAAGGAATTCAGGTCGGTCAGAAACAATATAAATTAAAAGCTTTCGCAGATGACTTGGTCTTGACCTTGCAGAAGCCAGAGCCCAGTACGAAAAGAGTATTACAACTGATTAATGACTTTGGTCGGGTGGCTGGATTTAAACTAAATAAACAGAAAACTAAGGTTTTGGGGAAAAATTTGACTGACACAGAGTCAGAACGGTTTCAGAATGAGACGGAACTCAATGTGGTTAAAAAAGTAAAATACCTAGGGGTAAACATAACAGTAAAAAATCTAAGTCTATTTAAGGATAATTATGAAAAATGCTGGACAGAAATTAAGAGAGACTTAGATAGTTGGTCAAAATTGAAACTTTCTTTGTTAGGCCGAATTGCTGCTATCAAGATGAACGTATTGCCAAGGATGTTGTTTTTATTTCAAACACTTCAGGTTTTGGACAAAACGGAGTGCTTTCAGAAGTGGCAGAGAGACATTTCTAAGTTTGTCTGGCAGGGCAAAAAGCCCAGAATTAAGTTTAAGATATTAACCGATGCAAAACAAAGAGGGGGCTTTGCCCTGCCAGACTTAAAGTTGTATTATGAAGCCGCAGCGTTCTGCTGGCTAAAAGACTGGCTACTTCTTGAAGACACTGATGTGTTGGATTTGGAAGGGTTTAACAACGCTTTTGGTTGGCATGCATATTTATGGTATGACAAGGTTAAAGCAAATAAGGCCTTTAAGAACCATATTGTCAGAAAATCACTGTTTAATGTCTGGACAAAATATAAAGACTTGCTGGAAAATAAAACACCAAGGTGGCTTTCACCTCTGGAAGCTAAGGCCCGAAAAAGACCCAATATGGAGGCTAAATGGCCAAAATATTGGGAAATACTAGAAAAGGATGGAGACAATTGGAAATTGCAGAGTTTGGAGAAAATGAAAGACAAAGTGCGAGATTGGTTACATTACGCTCAGATTAAAGAAGTTTTTAAAAATGATAAGAAACTAGGGTTCCAGGTGGAGAAATCGAAACTAGAAACAGAATTGTTAGAACCAAAGATTAAGGTATTTTCAAGGATGTATAACTTGCTGTTGAAATGGAATACACAAGATGAAACGGTTAAATCGGCTATGATAAGGTGGGCACAGGACATTGGGTACAAATACATAATATAAATACTTATCTGCAACTTACCTACACCACAAAATATTTATTATTATTATTATTATTATTATTATTAATAATAATAATATACCGCCCTATACCTGGGGGTCTCAGGGCAGTTCACAGAATAAAATCAAGATATAAAACCACAAAATACATTCTAAAAATAAAAACAACAACCCAATAGACACCCCCCCGTGTAATTCCTTGTAGGCAGGTTCCAGGTATTGCATATTAAAACAGCTTTATCTCAAACTATAGGCTAGACCTACTTAAGGGGGCACATGTCTTAAAGGTTTGTAAGCAGTCGAGGCTCAGGGTCCCCCCCCCCAAATTAATTGTAATCCCAAGGACTTTGCCAAAAGCAGGCATAAATCTACAGGAACATGACTGCTGCATCCCAGTTTCCTTAAATTGGACAAAATGAAGAACTTAACACAAAACACATTGTTAAACTATGGAATTTGCTCCCACGAGAGGTAGTGATAGCCACCAACTTGAATTGCTTTGAAAGAGGATTAGACAAATTCATGGAGGTTATCAATGCCTACTCACCATGACGGCTACGTTCTACGAGTGTCAGAGGCTGTAAAACCTCTGAATGCCAGTTGCTGGGAATCACATGCGAGGAGAGTGCTGTTATACCATTAGGTCCAGTCGTGGCCGACTCTGGGGTTGCAGCGCTCATCTCGCTTTATTGCCCGAGGGAGCCGGCGTACAGCTTCCGGGTCATGTGGCCAGGATGACTAAGCCGCTTCTGGCGAACCAGAGCAGCGCATGGAAACACCGTTTACCTTCCCGCCAGAGCAGTACCTATTTATCTACTTGTACTTTGACGTGCTTTCGAACTGCTAGGTTGGCAGGAGCAGGGACTGAGCAACGGGAGCTCACCCCGTCACGGGGATTCAAATCGCCAACCTTCTGATCGGTTAGGTCCTGCTTAATGTTTTTTGTTTAGCCACTTTGAGAACAGGATGCTGCCCTAGATGGGTCATTGGCCTAAATTAGCAGGATCTTCCCATGTTGTTGTGGCGATGAAGTGGCAAAGAGAGGAATATGGGATGAAACCGAGAACAGTTCAAGGATGGGGATGAAATTATGTTGGAGGTACTGTATATAGAGTGAAATGGAGGAAGGTGACACCATGCATTCGATGTAAAAGCCAGGTGTGCTTAGCAACGAGAATGAGATCTATGGTCTAGTTAGTTTTAAGCACAAGGGTTGTGGGCAAGCATGGTTTTGAAATGGGATAGACATTGCGCTCAGATCCTGCTTGTGGGCTTCTCATGGGCATCTGGTCGTTCACTGTGAGAACAGGATGTTGGACTTGGTGGGCCACAGGCCTGATCCAGCAGACTCTTCTTAAGTTCTTATTGCATTAAAATAAACAATATTTTCCAATGATCTTGCACGGTTCTTAATGAACCAGTGCAGACAAAGAACTAGAGTGATTGTTGAAAGCCTCTAGCATAGAAGTAAGCACTGCAAACTATGGCAGTCCTAAAAATAAGAGGAATAATTGTTCTGTAAATCAGTTTTAAACCTACCCAGACATGCTCAAGTTTTCTCATCCAAGCTCCTCAAGAGAACATAATAGAAATAGAAAACATCTAGAGAATAGAAAAATGAATGAAAGTCTTAGGTCATTTTTATATGCTAAGAGGCTGCAAAGATGCAAACTAATTAATTCAGAAGGGACATCAAGAGGAGCAGGCATGGCAGATAATAAATGAATAGCACTGGAAAGACAAATTGAGTTCTTTTCCTTCATTTAACCTTTGCATTAATCAAGAGCATAAGGCAGATTCAAAACCAACAATGTGCAAAGTAATAAAAGGAAGTTTTAATGGTGTATTTTATAGTTAACCTGTGGGTCAAATTGGCATATGACATATCAGGGGAAAGTGTTAGTTCAGTATATTGCAGAACTGCTAAAACAAGTTACAGGAAAAAATACCGTATTTTTCGCCCTATAGGACGCACTTTTTCCCCTCCAAAAATGAAGGGGAAATGTGTGTGCGTCCTATGGGGCGAATGCAGGCTTCGGGAAGCTCTCCACAAGCCGTGGGAGAGCTGTGTGACTTCGCGCAGCTCTCCCACGGCTTGCGGAGAGCTGCCTGCACCCCGAAGCCTGGGGCACGCTGAGCTCAGCACGCCCCAGGCTTCGCGCAGCAATCCCACGGCTTGCGAATAGCAGCCTGTTCTGGGGGCTGGGATCGGGGGAAGCTCGGGCTTCCCCCGCCCCAGCCCCGCACCTGGGAGGGAAATAATTTTGTTTCTTTATTCCCCCCCAAAAAACTAGGTGCGCCCTATGGGCCGGGGCGCCCTATGGGGCGAAAAATACAGTAACTTGGAACCTTGTATTTTAAAGCAAACATAGGGAATGCTGCCTGCACTGGGAGAAACCTCATTCTATGGACAATAGCCATATTCACAATAAAGATGTTACATAAGGTAAGCATTGGTACATTTCAGTTTAAGCTCTCCTTGGTTCTTTGATGATAAACCTATCTGGCCATTTCCCTTCTGCTGTAGAAATCCACTTTGGGACAGTTACATTGTCCTTCATAGTAGATCAGTGTCTTGTGGGTCACCCCTAAAACCTGTTGTATTCAGTGTGATTAGTTAAATTTAGGACTGTAATCTTAGTATTTGTGCTCATGGGCCCAAAAAGATTGGTGAGACCTGGTGCATAACAGTTGACTATTCTTCTGGGTCAAACTTTGCTTTGAGCTCATAGTCACATGAGTTGTCTTCTGGCCTTATTGTCAGCTCACATCTCATGGGACTGGAATAAAAAAGTAGTCCAGTAGCACCTTAGAGACCAACTAAGTTTGTTCTGGGAATAAGATTTGTGTGCATGCACACTTCTTCAGATACACACAAAAGTTTATACCCAGAACAAACTTAGTTTGTCTCTAAGGTGCTACTGGAATTTTATTTATTTATTTCGACTGCGTCAGACCAACATGGCTACCTACCTGAATCTAATCTCATCGGACCCTTCATTCTCTGCAATGTTCCTCTCAAGCAAAAGGCTCTGTCTTAGCTTCCACTTGCCTACTGAATACAGGATCCTTGGCTGCGTCACGTCTCCACAGCATATATTATATTTGTGCACTGGCCTGGACTTCTTATTGAGAAAAATATCCTGAACAAATGACCTCAGCTTGTTTGTAGCACAAGGTATGGGACAGGACAAACCTAATGCCTATGCTGGATGAGTCTTTCAGGCTGAAATATACTGTCCAGCAAATCTGAAGTTTATTTGACCTTTTCTTGCTCTTTGTTTTCAGGGGAATGCCATTTAAGAATAGTAGAGCATGTGGCAGAATCTGTTTCCTGTTTTGTAGGCTCAACACAAAAAGAAAGAAAGACATTTTACCAGTTGGCTTTGAGTTCAGGACAAACCTCTCCATCCTTTGATATTCATGAATCTGTATCACAAAAGAACAGCTAGCAAAAGTGTGCTCTGAATACAGGGCTTTATGATATGCACCCACTGGGATATTCTCCTGTTCTCTTCCCCCTTTCCCTCATTGTTAAATGCATGTGTGGCATTAGTGGGGAAATCCACCTGGAACACTTCAGTGCCCAAAGTTTACCAAAAAAAATCTCATCTCCAGCATAATCCTTTAGATATTCATTGTGAACTAATGTGTATTTTGGGATCTATACAACCTATCCTGCAGTATCTTAATTTTCAAAGGCTTCTTGTGAAAACCAAAGAAAGAAATATGCTTACAAGAGAATATCTGGCTGCTTTGTGACATCAGAATGGAATCTGGTGATAAAACACATGTTTGAAGAAGGCAAGGTGGTTGTAACAGAAGAAAAACTAAATGAAACAAAGTCATCTGCCACCAGAAGAAAACGAGTTGCCGTCTTCTCTTAATGCTGAACCAGCTTCATCAGCGTTAATCAACAGGTTTTTCTCTAAAGGTAAAGTGTTCTGTGAAATACAGCCTTCTGCAAACTTATGGGAAATATGTTTGCTACTGGGTGTAGTCTCAATAAGGAGTCATAGTGAAACTTAGGTATTTATCCGACAAGTGCACCTGTATTATGTGTTTTCAAATGCCTGTTTGATGGAGCCACACACCTTACATTTTTAGGCATAAACTTGAAATCCCTGGGCATCTTTGATCTACTTCCTGAGAGTATAAAAGCCCTAGGAACACAGGAAGCTGCCTTATACTAAGTCAGACCATTGGTTAATTTAGCTCAGTACTGTCTACACTGACGAGCAGTGACTCTTGAGAATTTTAGGCAGGAGTCTCTTCTCAGGCCAGTGATGCTGGAAATTGTGCAGCTAGAAAAAGTACTCTACTGCATCTCAGAAAATGTGCAATCTGTATGAACATTTAGAACAGTGGGAGTGTCTAGATTTGGGAGACAAATGGTTGCATGCTCTCCTTCCCAAAATAATTTAATCTTCCTCTTTTGATAACTCCTTTGATAATATCTATTTAACTTAACACCTGTTAATCTGATTACACCTCTAGTCCAATGTATGGCCTTTATGCTATTGTTTTTGCTTTATTTTGGATTCTTCTTCCATGTTCTGTTGTAGTGATTTTTTCCAGAACAAAAAATTTTGTGCTCCTTCCCATTTTGCACTCATCTCTTTGATTCTTTCACTCATACTTCATTCTTTCCTATTGTTTCTGGTCTACTTTTCTGCTCAGTCTTCATCTTTTCTTAGGTAAGGTGTTGCAGTGGGTGATGGCATCTCGGCTCCAGGTTTTCCTTCAGAAAACTGAATTTATTATCTACTTCAATCTGGATACCAGCCTGATATGCTCATAACACTTATCCCAAGAAGGGTGTAGACTAAGTACACACTTTACATCTAAAGCACATGACTTCTTCACCCAAATACTACTGGGAAATGTAGTTTACATCTCATGGAATTACAATTCCCACTACTGTTAACAAACTATAATTCTTAGGATTCTTTACTAGAAGTCATGTGCTTTTAAATGTGCCTAAATTTTATGGTGTGCAGGCTGCCCTAGACCAGGTCAGATGAGACCTAACAAACTGAAACAATCCAAGCAGTATAGGGGTTCCTTCTGGCAGCAGGAAGTATTCCAGTTTGGATGACTGGTGTTGGGAGGGGTTGCACACCTTCTGAAAATGCAGGGTCACAGCTTGGGGATGCTCTGGACTGGCCTTAGACCTAGCCTTAGTTGTATACAAGAGTGCCTTTGCACATGGAATGATTCTCTGAGCACACTATATCTGGGTGATTTTAGGGGAACAGCAAAGATGGGGCTTCTTATGACTTGAATTCTAGAACAGATTATGCTGCTGTTTTTAACTGCTGTATCTATTCTTTTAGTTTAGTTTGCATTTTAGGGGTAGTATTTTAAATTGGTTTGTTGTAATATGCTGTTTTTATAAATAAACATAGAAAATACAATAATAATGATAATTCTGTATCTGACATATAGTATATAGTATTCAACATCTGACAGGTTGCATGCAATAGCAGTTTACATTTGACAGTGTCTGATGGTTTCTACAGAAATGAACAAATGTTGTATTAACTTCCATCAGTCATTTAACTAAAAGTCAAATGTTGACGGTAGATTCTGATTCCAAACTTTAGCTCATCTCTACTAAAGGAACTACAGAATGAAGTGATATAATCCCCGGCCCATAGGCTTACTACATACAGTACATAGACCCGAATTAGTATACCGGTTATCATACACGTGTGCAATAAATATTTCATGCACTAAAAATAGTATCTAACCTCTCTCAGGAAGTTAATTCTAGTCAAACCTGGAACAAATAATACTTATAGCCACTTAAAAGTCCAGTTCAATGAAATCTATGTCATGGATTGCTGTCTCGTTCTATGTGCACTTACTTGAGAATAGGTCCCACTGAACTCTGTAACAGGGAGAGAGAAGTGGTTCAGATAGCAGCTGTAATTTTGTTTTATAAGGATTACATACTATGCAAACCTAACCATGTCTATTCAGAGGTAAGTCATATTTAATTCAATGGGGTTTACACCCACATAAGTGGGGTTAGGACTGCAATCATAGACAGAATAACATACAGTGAAATGCTGTGGATTTTTGTTGAGCAGCAAGAGAGTTCAATGGGTCTTACTATATTTTTGTATTAATTATCTCAGAGGAAATTGCTTTCTATATATTTAATTTGATGCTGTGAATGAAAATAAAAGTGAGGCACTGGAGAGGGTGAATGTAATTGTTATTTATTTGTAGAGAGAGAGTTTTATTTAATGTTTCTGTATTATTGACTCTGAAAAATCAATAAAACACTAAATTACAAAAAAGAAAAAAAGGTTGCAAATATGGACACAACAGTTAAATTTGATGGCTATGGTCAGGTTTGGCTGACTCGCAATGTAGCTTATTAACCAAATGGTTAATATTGTGATTGCAGTATTGATATGTATTGGTGTTTATTGCTGAAGGATTTTGTTCTTTGTTTATGTACTGTCAGCCATGTTGAGCACTATCTTATAATGGCAACACCAATACTATGATGTTTGAAATGCCCAGAAAAACAAATGGGACCATGAATAATGGGTTGTTCCTTCTAATTTTAATTTGTATGGTTCTTGGAAGAGCACTTGTGAAGTTCTGAATGCAAAGCAGTATTCTGTGCAAAAGTGTATTCATATTTTGAAAAGGAACAGCCATAGGTATATACTATATTTTTATTTCCTATTTCTCTGCAATGTTACCAGCACTTAAAGCTGCAATTTTGTATATACTTATGGATATAGAATATATGAGACATATGCACTGTAAACCTATTAATTTCAATGGAATCAGGTATACCTAAATCCATATAGGATTGGGCTATTATTTGGAGCAACTGCTTTTCTCTATGTTAGAACCTGCATTGGAACTTACAAAAAAGAGAATTTGAGTGCACGTCTTCTCATAACACAGGTCTTATGACTATGGATGAACGTAAACTAGAATCCAAGATTTAAAAAGTTGTACAGTTTGAAACAATGCAAAACACATTTATTAGTGTGTAAGTCCCGTAAGACCACAATGGGACCTTCAAGTAAACATTTAGGAAATGGCCACTAGCTTCCCAATGTCTGCTTTGTATATTATTTCAGAGACAGACAGAGTTTAGCTGCCTTGGATCTACTCAGTTAGTTCCAAACTCCAATATCTACCAACCTGGGCCAGGCACAAAAGATACATAGTGTTAAAGAACAGGGTGTCTGTGAGCACATTCTGAGCCCGATAATTGGTTTTCAGTACCAGAAGTGAACTCAGCTCTGTCAGTTCACCCCAAAATAAAACCCTAGTTAACCCTCTTCATTTCAGCAACGATTTAGAAGGGAAAACGCAATTTTGTCGTTGCTAACCTTAAACAACCTATTGCAAATCAGCCAGAGATCTACCAGTAGATCCCAATCTACCTTCTGCCCATCCGTCATTTAGCACATGGTAGGTTGGCCCTGGATTTAATGCATTCAGGTGAGCGTTACAGCAGCTGTGGAGCCAGTGCCCATCTCTTTCCTCCGCATCTCTTCGCTAAGGCAGAAGCACTTTTCAAGCAGAATAACGTTGCACTTGGTTTCCCAGCGCCTGAACGCTTTCATCCAGCTTCTGACAAATTTTCAACTGCGGTGACTCTTGATAACTCCTTCAGCAGCTGCTCTTCCAGCTCCCGTTTCCTATTTCAAAATTATTTCCTCGACAGCAGTAAGGGCAAGCAAGCTGTCAATAGCGCGCCTTCACCGGCTGCTCCCTCAAACACGCAACGAGCGGCCTATCGGCAGGAGATGCAGAGATGCGCTATTATGGGGACAGTAGACTGCAACTCCCAAAGTGCTTTGCGAGAGGATGGGAGCGGGCTTTGGGCTCGGCGGCGCACGCGCAGGTAGCCCGGACTACATTTCCCTGTCGCCAGAGCGCGCGCCGTCCCCCCCCCTCCGGCGTGCGTGCGTGCGAGCGAGCCGATGAGCGCGTGGGAGAGGGAGGGGGGGTGACGGAGCTCTAGCGCGGTGACGAGCAAAGTGTGTGCCCGCCATAGTGATAGCAGCCGCCGGGCCGCGGTGCGTGGGGGCCGGGAGGAGGCCGAGAGGGGCAGCAGCGACGCCGGACAGGTACGGCGCGCGGGGGGCCGGGCTGAGGGGGGAAAGGGCAGGCCGGCAAGCCGAGGCCGGTGACAGGCGCAGGCCGGGGTGGGGGCCGCCTCGGCAGCCCGCCTGGGCGGACGGCGCGGAGGCTGCCTCCTAGCCCCGGCAGCGAGGCTCCCATGTGTTCCTGGCTCCCTCTCGCCGGTGCCCAGGACCGGGAGGTGGGGAGGGGGGCGGGCGGGCGGGCGGACGGAAGGCGGCTCGGGCCCTTCTCCGCGTTGCCCTCCCGGGCCGGGAGCAGAGGGAGAGGAGACGGCGCTGGCTCTCGCTTTATCTCCCCGTGTGAAGAAGGGAAGGGAGTTTGAGGGGGTCGCGTGCGAGGGGGAAGTGCCCATATGAGGAATACGTAGCGATATACCTAAGCCATGGGTTGCGGTCGTGGGCATGTTTTCCGTAAGCCGCGGTGCGACCGAGTTCCGAGTCAACGCGCGCAGGGCTGCCCTGGTAGGCGAGCAACTCACTTTTCTCTCGTCTCCACGCGGATCGCCCTGCATCTTTCGGCTTCTCCCCTCCCCCTCCCCCCGAAAGTGCTGGAGGCGGAGAAGAGGGGTAAGGGCGATGCTGGGGGATCAAAGACCAACATGTATTGCAAAGTAGAGGGTAGTTTCTTCCTCTGCCCCTGCCTCCCTTCCTCATTTACTTGCCCGGCTTCTGGTCCTTGCTGATCCTGCCAGCGCGAGCATACCTTTTCTGTTTTGTTCCCAACCCGCTTTTTCTTCTCCTCCTCTCTGGCCCCCAGCTGTCACCTCTCAGGGTGGGGGAGGGACGCTGGCGCCGTGGCAGCTTTTATATAAACTCTCGAGGGAGGTTTTGTCTGCCCGAAGCTTATTCTCTCCCCCCCACGTGAACCACCGTTCTCTTTGCGACACCAATTGTAGGGCTTAGTTTGAGTTAGGAAACTGTTTTCGATGCCAGAATTCAGCTCTGCGAAGTTGTTCGTGTCTTTGTGCGTGTGAATAATTCTTTTCCCCAGACAAATGGGAAGCTACTACTACCCCTGCTGCATACACGTTGGAGTGGGGAAGAAATTTTAGATTGGTTTGAGTTGTAGTATATTTAATTTTAGAACTTAGCCCCAGATATTGAATAATACAAGGAACACCTGTGATGCTTCTCTCTTGGAATATACTATTTACTGATACACCTGCCCTTATGGGCAGTGTGTTCTGTGGTAGGGTGACAGTGGCTTGCATATTACAGGGACCTCTGAGGGAGTGAAAATCTACCTTGCAGCCCTTGCATTTGGTTTCTTATATTGGTAGAAGCCAGGCCATCCAGTATCAGGTGTTGTGGGCAGTGTTAGAAACTCGGATATATAAGTTAATTGCCAAATGGCGCCTTAAACCTAGGTTACAGTCACCACAATGGTATGTCTAGGTTTCACCCCCTCCAGCTGAGTTGTTACTGTTATTAATATTGTTTTCATTCTATACTGCTTTATGTTTTAAAGAAAAAAATCTGCAAGCTGTTTACAACACATTAAAACATCAATAATAAATAATAATAATAAATTTTATTTATATCCCGCCCTCCCCAGCCGAAGCCGGGCTCAGGGCGGCTAGCAACAATAAAACAGTACAAAAGTACAGCACAAACAACACTCTAAAATCATTCATTATAAAATTAATTAATTCAAGCCACTGGCAACCATTGGGCCAGAGCTCCGCGAAGATTGCCAAGGGAGGGAGTCAGGCTGTGCCCTGGCCAAAGGCCTGGTGGAACAGCTCTGTCTTGCAGGCCCTGCGGAAAGATGTCAAGTCCCGCAGGGCCCTGGTCTCTTGTGACAGAGTGTTCCACCAGATCGGAGCCACGGCTGAAAAAGCCCTGGCTCTAGTTGAGGCCAGCCTAACTTCTCTGTGGCCTGGGACCTTCAAGATGTTTTTATTTGAAGACCGTAAGTTTCTCTGTGGGGCATACCAGGAGAGGCGGTCCCGTAGGTACGAGGGTCCTAGGCCGTATAGGGCTTTAAAGGTTAAAACCAGCACCTTAAACCTGATCCTGTACTCCACCGGGAGCCAGTGCAGCTGGTATAGCACCGGGTGAATGTGATCTTGCAGCGAAGACCCCGTAAGGAGTCTCTCTGCAGCATTCTGCACCCGCTGGAGTTTCTGGGTCAGTCTCAAGGGCAGCCCCACGTAGAGCGAGTTACAATAATCCAGTCTGGAGGTGACTGTCGCGTGGATCGCAGTGGCTAGGTCAGGGCGAGAGAGGTAAGGAGCCAACTGCTTAGCTTGGCGGAGATGGAAAAATGCCGCCTTTGTTGTAGCTGCAATCTGCGCCTCCATGGAAAGGGAGGTGTCGAAGATTACACCCAAACTCTTAACGGACGGTGCTGGCACTAATTGCGCCCCCGCAAGAGATGGGAGTTGCCCCCCCAATCCCATATCGTCCCGTCCCAGCCACAGGACCTCTGTCTTCGAAGGATTTAGCTTCAACCGGCTCCCACGTAACCATCCAGCCACAGCTTCCAAACATCTGATCAGTGTGTCTGAGGCCGAGTCAGGATGGCCATCCATCAACAGATAGATATCAGAACAGATATCCATCAAATAAAACAATAAAGAATAAAACAAATTTAAGCTTCAAGTATATTTCAGATCCTTCTCTAAGTAACATTTTACTTGCCCCAGATTTATTTACCTACTTATTTTATATAGCTGCACCACAGCAGGAAGATAGTGTTGTGTAGTGGTGGTTAGAGTGTCAATAGGACTTGGAAGATCAGGGTTCAAATCCCCACTCAGTCATGAAGCTCACTGGGTGACCTTGTCCCAGTCCCAATCTCTTAACCTACCTCACAGCGTTGTTGTAGGGATTAACTGGGGAGGGGGAAGCACTCCTTGGAGACAAAGGTAGGCTATAAAGGCAGTAAATGAACTCTTCTGCTTAAGATAGTTGGAGGGGCCAGCCAGATGGAGATGTTTAGTCACTAACCTGGCATCCAGAGATTTCAGCGTGGTCACAATTTGACCTGTGCTAGTTGCAAAATGGTTGTGGGCAGGGAAGTGGGTAGATCTGGCATTGCTCTCCTGTTGTG
This sequence comes from Podarcis pityusensis, assembly GCF_964106645.2. Taxonomy (NCBI): domain Eukaryota; kingdom Metazoa; phylum Chordata; class Lepidosauria; order Squamata; family Lacertidae; genus Podarcis; species Podarcis pityusensis. Next base: position 74,474,606 of record NC_138029.1, on the reverse strand, counting down.
AGGATATGTGTCTTCCCTTGTAACTACATCCTGAAGCACAGCCCTCTTTCTTTGTTCCATGAAGCTCAATGTGAACTGTTAAAACTTCCCCAGTAAGCCTTATCTGCATAGCCCCATCTAAACACCTGTCAGGTTTGCATAGGAAAAGGGTAATCAGACATGCATCTTCTCCACTCTCCCATTCCATCCATGCCCATGGTGGCTGGGTCATACAGTGTCATGGGCGGGTAGCAAGATTTGACTTGATCACAACATAATACTTCTCAGGCCTTTACATTTCCCCATGTAAACACATGACAATCATTCAATTATATAATGATTAATAATAATAGCAGCTGCTGGAGGGCAGGAGCACATTAGATTAGGATTACTGTGGCAGGTGAGAGGGGTTAATGCTTGCCCCTATTTTTAACAACTTGTCCCCTGAAGCTATTTGCTCTACAGAGAGAAACCATAGGTAGTATTGGGTACGTTTTCCCTCAAAGTAGGAAAATAGCAGGTTTGTATGTGTGATTTTAATTGGTGAAATGATGGTGGTGGGATGATTGTGGTGCAAGGGCAGGGGCGAGACCTGATCTGGTCCTGTCTGTTTGCTCCTTCCTTATCAGCTGCTATTAATTACAGAATATACTGATCACATACCTATTCTTGTTTGGTCTTCCATTGTAATTGTATTTCTGATATTAAAAACACTTTGTTTATTTTTGGATCTTCACAGTAATCTTGCAAAGTAGATTACTGTAAATGTTTTTTTCCCCTTTTCTAAATAAGGAACTGAGGTTGAACAATAGTTATATTGATAATCAACCAAGTTTTACTAAGAGTAGACCTGCTGAAATTAATGGGCCTAGTGTAGTCATGTTCATTAATTTCCATTGGTGTGCTCTGAGTAAAACTTAGCTGAATCTCATCCATATAGTACACTATCACCTAGTGAATCCATGATGAAGATTTGATCCAGGTCTTGTTGGCCGCTCTCCCAGGTTGCCACTGAACCATACTGGGGTGGCTAATTTATTTATTTTTTGCCAGAGGACAGCATTTCGCCATTGCTGATTTTTTTGGGGGGGGAGCCACAAGCCAAAAGTGGTTGGGGATTTAGGATTTTTTGAAAAAAGATTATGACGATAATTTTGGACTAAAATGAAATAGCTGTAAGCTATGGTTGAGGAAAAGGAATGACTATAAGTATTTATTCCAAGGTTGGGAAGGAGGGCAGAAACACTCTGCTGCTGGCAAGGCAAAGCTGCTAACAGCAAAAGCAATGTAAGGAAGTTAATATATTAGCAGGATTTTTTTAAAAAAAACCACACACTTGTAATGTTATGGAGAATGTTTAAATAAGGAAGTAATTAGAGAGTCTTTTTGTTGACATCCACAAATGAAAATAGCACAAAGGTACCAGGGAAGGGAGTGAAGGGAAGTCAGGGGAATCGATGAATCCCAAAATATGGATTAATATTAAGAGTGAATATAGATGTTTTGTTTTTTCTTTTTCAATGTAATGATTGTTTATTAAGAAAATTAATAAAAACTTTTTTTATAAAAAGCTGCTAACAGTCATTCATTCTCTCTCTTGCATGCACACACAGGCGTACTGTATGTAGGTACATACTTGCATTTGCATATGTAACACACACAGAGAAGCACACTTAGTTGAAGCTGTGTTCCTTTGGCTTTCTGTATGGGAAAGATGAGCGGGACGTGGGTGGTGCTATGGTCTAAACCACAGAGCCTAGGGCTTCCCCATTAGAAGGTCGGTGGTTCGAATCCCTGCGATGAGGTGAGCTGCCGTTGCTTGGTCCCTGCTCTTGCCAACCTAGCAGTTCAAAAGCACATCAAAGTGCAAGTAGATAAATAGGTACCACTCTGGCGGGAAGGTAAACGGCGTTTTTCTGCGCTGCTCTGGTTTGCCAGAAGCAGCTTAGTCATGCTGGCCACATGACCCGGAAGCTGTCTACGGACAAACTCCGGCTCCCTCAGCCTATAGAGTGCGATGAGTGCACAACCCCAAAGTTGTCCGCGACTGGACCTAACGGTCAGGGGTACCTTTACCTTTACATTTTATGGGAAAGATGAAGGAAGCCTTTGGGAACAGCCAGTCTTAGAAATTAGCCAGGCACCAGACACAGGTCCAAATGCAACCTCTGGATGCCAGGTTTGCATCTGGGGAAAGCAAAAAGTCACTTAGAGAAGGATCTGAAGTATTTTCCTTGAAACTTGAATTTGTTTTATTCTGAATTGTTGTAATTGATGTTTTAATGTGTTGTAAACTGCTTAGAGATTTGTTCTTTAAAATATAAAGCAGTATAGAAACGAAATGAATAATCATAATCTCCGTGGGGGGGGGGATGGTGCCTAAATATTTCATTGTGGCAACTGTAACCTAGGTTTAAAGGTCCATTCGGTGATTAGATTATATAGCTGAGTTTCTAACACTGGAAACAGCTGCCTCAGGGCACCCTGAGGCAGTGGTTTCCAACTGTCTGTTTTCTTCACCCTGTGCCTTGTTTCAAGACACTCAGTAAGACTTCTCTTGTTCCCAGTGTAACTACCCTGGTGATAATTGCCAGCTCTTAGGTAAGTGGCAATTCCATTGGAAACTCCACAAGTAGCCCCATAGAATGCTTTCAAGCAAAACTGTTTCTTTAGAAAAGGAAGATTCAACTTCTTCATTGCTTAAAACAATAACTTCTTTAGTGTGGGGATGCTTGCAATTTCATCTAATTAGGTCACATAAATGGACCTAAACACCTCCCACTCATTGCAGTGTATTAAATGTACTGTACAAACATTGGGGTTTCTCCTGCAGCTGTGAACATCAGCTGTGACTATACTTCATTTGATATTGGAAAACTTGCTGGACTAGAGAGTTTACAGATTAACAAAAGACACCTGTTACCTGTATAATACTTTGGACAAAACATTGCCTTGGCATGGAATTAATCCTTTGATGTCAGGGTGAGTGGATATGTGTGTGTGTTGATTGTTGTGTGCTGCCTTTGAGCTCACATTCCCTTGCCAAGTTTTTTTTTTACAGCTGTATTTGAAGCTAATCTATGAAATTGCATATTATAATAATGCAAACTATGTAACCAAATAAATAATTGGTCAAGTATATGGATTGATCCTGTTGTCATTGGCTCTTCCTGTTTTGAGAAAGCAACTTGCTTAGCCCAGGGGTTGCAGGGGGAATGAATTGGCAGAACACAGAAGCAAATACTATAGTGTGCCTTGCACTGTTCAGTGTTCAAAATCTTGGAAATAAAGATTCTGGTCTTCCCTCTTCCCTGGTCTTTCCCCAAATGACTCATCAGATATCTAGATATTTGTGAGTCTTGGGCTGTGTATTCTTACTGCTACTTTCTGATGTACTGCCAATATATTCACAGCTGTCTTCTGCTTTTGCACTTAGACTAATGTCTGATAAAGTGGGAAGAGGGATCTGTTTGTGGATGGGAAAAGCTCTAAAAAGTGCAGATTGCCTTTCAGGAAACAGTATATCAGTGAGATAGAAAGCTATGCATTGAGTGTGGTTTCTCCACCACTGTGGACTCAAGGCTCACTGAGAATGTATAGGATATGCTTACATTTCCCAGTATAAATAAGAACAGCACAGTGAAAATGTTACTGTTAAGCAGAAGGCACAGTAAGTAAGACTTATAATCACCTGAAAATGACAACCGAAAGTGAGCCAAATAAATTTGGTGTGGGCTGGGGAGCAATGAGGAATTGTACTGAATATCTTCAAGTATACCAAAGCAGGTATACTTACAAAATATGAAAAGTCCAGGAAGTTTGAAAACAGGAAGAGAACAGTCCTAAAAGTAGGATCCAGGATTATTTACTCCTCTGAACAGTGTAGTTTCATAGGTTTGGGAAAGTGGCCAGTTGACTTTGCCATCTGCCAAATGAATACATGTTGCATGTGATCACTTCTGAATACTGTTGGATTCTTCAGCAGACTAGGAAAATATTACTGAATCTGTCCTGATTTTAGACAGTTGTGTGCCTCAGATTATGGGCAGAATCCAACACTGCATGTAGACTTCCAGTCATGCAACAAAAATTTACCTTCTCTCATCCCAAGCACCCTTAAAATCTGCCCACTGTACTTCAGGTGTGCAGGTGTGTGAGGAGTCAGCAGGGTTCTAGCTGAAGAGTCTGCACAGCTTTGTTTGGAAGAGAGTGATTCTTAAGATATCTTGATACAATACATTTTTAAAGCTCCAGGGGTCAACAGTCTGTGGATCATAGTCTAAACCGTTGGTTTAATTTTATGTATTTGGTGATGGTGAGGAGAAGCAGAAATGGACAGAGCAATGGAAGGAAAAGCAGGGTATTAGTTAGACTTCTAGGAAATCTGATGTGTTCCTCCTCTGGCAACCTACTCTGTGGAGAGTAGGGGTGGAAGAATAAAAAAGTTTGGATGTAGTGGGCATGAATGACTTTGCTGGGTCTGATTTTCCAGGAAGGGACACAGCTGGCATAAAGTGCTTGATCAAGAAGCACACTCAAGCTGTCTGCTTGATTCTGAAAGTGGGAGTGCATTCTCATCCAAAACAAGTTGAACAATCATTTCTGGCTTGGTGGAACCCCCACCCCCACCCCACCAGCAGTATTTTTGTTCCGTCTGGGTTTTCATGGTGCTGTTAGTAACACCAGGAGTCCTCTGTAATAAAGCCCCTCTAGGTTTTGGTAGGGGACATGGGTTTGCCGATCAGAAGGTTGGCAGTTCGAATCCCCGCAATGGGGTGAGCTCCTGTTGTTCGGTCCCTGCTCCTGCCAACCTAGCAGTTCGAAAGCACGAAGTGCAAATAGATAAATAGGTACCGCTCCGGTGGGAATGTAAACGGCGTTTCCGTACGCTGCTCTGGTTCGCCAGAAGCAGCTTAGTCATGCTGGCCACATGACCTGGAAGCTGTACACTGGCTCCCTTGGTCAATAAAGCGAGATGAGCGCCGCAACCCCAGAGTTGTCCATGACTGGACCTAACAGTCAGGGGTCCCTTTAGCTTTAGGTTTTGGTAGCCCTTTCTGTGTGGCACTTGTCAGAAGAAGTTCAGTAGCTGTGTGATGGGCTGCTGTTTCCAATGGAGTTGGTTTGCAATTTTATGAGAGTTCATTTGAGAGAGGCCTTCATGAATAAATGCAAGTCTAATATGGCAGCTTTGAAAAAATAATAATACTTAGTTAAGATTGACTTAAAGGCTCAAGTTTTATTGTAATAAACTCCCTTACTATAATCTATTCTCTTCTATGGGTCCACAGTTTCACTTGCTGACATCACCACCATGGCAAATGTTTCCAGCCTCTGATGAATGATGAGCTCCAGCTTTCCTCTCTGCTTCCAAGCTAGGGAAGATTTGGGTGGGGCTTTGGTGACTCTGAAAGCCCATTATTTATTTTGTATTTATTAATAATTACTTAATAATTAATAATAACTATTTTTATTTTATTAAATTAATATACCACCCTCCATCAGCAGATCACATGGAGGTTTGTAGTATAAAAACACAGAAATACATAATATAATAACAAAAAAACAATCATAACAAAGAAAACAATACGCGCCCCACTATAAAAGACCATAGATTGTTTAATTAGCCAAAGGCCGGGGAGAAGAGGAATGTTTTCTCCTGGTGTCTATAACTGTAGGGGCAAATTTAACTCCCTCCCCAGCTCTAAAATTGGGAGGAAGGTTGGAGATAATTGAGTATGTTTCTAAGGAAAATGGGGTGGGGGAGGAATGGTGGTTTACACATATTAAACGTGACTAGAGTATGTATTTAGAAAAGAGTGGAGATGATTTTGGTGCTATGAGTGCCATGGATATAGGAGGTCAAGCCATTGGCCCATCTCTTTCAGTATTGTCTATACTGACTGGCATTGGCTCTAGGGTTTCAGACAGCACATTACCAGACCTACCTAGAGATGCCAGGATTTGAACTAAGGACCTACTGATGTTTTACCACTTTGCCACAGCCCTTCCTCATAGAAGCATGGTGACAAACTGATGAACCCTAACCTTCCTCTCTTGAGTTAGTAAGGGAAGCTGGGGGGGTGGGAGGATATTATTATTATTATTATTATTATTATTTGCCATTGCTGTTCCAAGTGCCTTGCAAGGAAGTGACGAATCAGCAAGATGCAGTCCTTTTCTAGCTTGAAGCTGCCGTGGGGAATAGGGGTCATCCTCAATGGGTTTCTGAGGTCCTTGGCAGGGGAAATCCCTATATACTGTCTCCACCTCCAAGCTGGAGGTGAATGCTGGGGCTTGTTTTTACAGGAAGGGTCCCCTCGCCCCACCTGCTTTCCAAAATTGGAACTAAAGACGAAAGCAGGAAATGTTCTCTGTATTTTGGCAGCACAATGAAAGGTGGCACAATGGGTCAGTGCTTCTGGCTGTTAACCAGAAGTTTGGTGGTTCAAGCCCACCCAAGGATGGCTGTGAGCAGGATTCCTGCACTTGAAGGGTGTTGGACTAGATGACCCTGGTGTTCCCTTCCAGCTGTATAATTCTGTTATATTTTTATATGTGCTGGAAGCCGCTCAGAGTGGCTGGGGCAACCTAGCCAGATGGATGAGGTATAAATAATAAAATTACTGTCATTTAATTACAGATAGGTAGCCGTGTTGGTCTGCCATAGTCAAAATAAAAAAAATCCTTCCAGTAGCACCTTTAAGACCAACTGAGTTAGTTCTTGGTATGAGCTTTCGTGTGCAAGCACACTTCTTCAGATACATATCTGAAGAAGTGTATCTGAAGAAGTGTGCTTGCACACGAAAGCTCATACCAAGAACTAACTTAGTTGGTCTTAAAGGTGCTACTGGAAGGATTTTTTTTTTATTTTGTCATTTAATTCTAAGATCTGGGAAAGTCACAGGGTCATGGTCACTGCATATTTTTGACTGGACGCCAAAGCCAGCCTAATGTTGTGGATCTCTGTCCTGCTCTTCTTTGGAAAGCTCAGAGAGGTTTACTTGTATCTGCCAAGATACACTGTTCATCCAGACGTTTATTAGGTCCACTCAGACTTAATTTAAATGATGCTTCAGTACTGAATACTCCCAGGCGATTCACATTGCCCTTAAAAAACACCACAATTGGCCTTTCTTGAATAGTATTTGAGCCTTCAAAGAAACATCTCATTGAACCATTTTACAAGTCCAGTTTCTGTCCTTAACTCAAGGGTCCTTTTGAACTCTTTGTCCATCATTATACAATGTGTCATCTGCCTAGAGTTGTACAATTTTATTTGCTAGGGGCAGGGAAATTGTGAAAATCTCCTCATCTACCCAGCTTAATTTAATTGTTCTTAGTAGGAAGTAGACCCCGTTAATTTCAGTGCGATTTGCTTAGGGCTGCAGCATTCGTGTATAAAAAAATCCTTTTGGAAACTCAGATTTTTAAATTTTTGTTTGAGAAGTAATGCCTTTGAGAGCTGAGCTACTTTCCAGTTGGTACTGATTTCCTCCCTTCCACCTTTAGGGTGAGTCATGACTTCATGTTCTGAACTTGTGGATTCCAAGGCTGAGCTTACTGCTTTGCTGGAGCAGTGGGAAAAAGAGCATGGCAGTGGGCAAGATATTGTTCCTATCCTTACTCGGTAAGTACAGTTGTTCAGAAGTGCAGTTACACAAGCAATGCTATACTCAGTCCTGCTTGCAACCTGCCTACCCAGTGAGGCTTTTCTGAAACAAGGAGGGGCAGAGTGTCATGAAAAAATTCTGGCAGAAAAACAAGGACTTCGAGAGTCCTTAGTTGCAAGTGTCTAGCAATCATCTATAATTTTTTGATGATACTTCCCAACATAGAAACCCAACAAATATTAGAGAGCAGATGTTAACATAAATGCTTTCTTTACTGTCTTCTGGGTTCCTGTGTTGGTGGCTGCCTTGCGAGGGCAGACATCACCCATTTATTACAAGGCAGCATAGACCTTGTTTCAGCAGAGTGTAGCACTTCAGAGTCTCATTTATTTCCTTTGCTGAATTACTGCTGTGTGTCTCAGTCATCTGCAGTACAATTGGAACGTGGGTGGGTGAGTGGTTTTTGAAGTTCTTTAGCAGCGTTTATTCTGAGGGGGATTTCAAGTGGCTCATGTTTCTTCACCCCCTTTCTAGAATGTCGGAATTGATTGAGAAGGAGACAGAAGAGTACCGCAAGCGAGATCCGGATCCATTTGATGATAGGCACCCTGGTAAGATGCATTGAGAGCATACAAATCCACTGTGATCCATTCTTGATCGTGTTGTAAACGAGAGAGAGGGTGGGAAGGCCAAGACCGCAGAGATGTAGCTCCACAAAGTTTATCTGCTAGGACGGCACTCAGATTTCTCCCCAATGCTTGACACATTTCAACAATTCCTTTCAGAATTTGCCCTTCCATCTACTTTAGAAATAATGCATATAAAGGGGGGGGGGGAATGTGGGCATACCTCACACAGTGAAAACCCATAGTCACGTTTTTGTGCTGACACTTGCTGAGCTTCTGAATCCTTTTTAGCGGCTCAGTCTGTAAGCAGTGTAGCAAAGTGGTGGGGAACCTTTGCATGCACCCACAGCTCATCAAACACTGCTGGTGGTCAAGGATGATGGGAGTTATAGTTCAACAGCATCTGGATGGTTGCATGTTCCTCACTTTCGGTTTAGTGGTTTCTTAGGCCAGTGATATATATTTAAACAAATTAGGAATAAATTGAAAGCGGACTTAAATTTATTGTGAGAGGCCTGGAATGAAAAATGAGAGAATCAGCTGTCGCAGAGCAAATAGAAGGCAGTTTTCCAGCTCATTTAAACCTTCCTACTTATATCTTGTTAAGGTTGATCAGACAAAATTTACAGATGTGCACATACCAGATACCATGAAGATAATTTGAAAGAAATGTGAGGGATTCTACTTTATACTGGAATGGCACACAGGTCAAGGCAATGATACACCATATGAGGTGGGACTGCCTAGCCTTATCTTGCTTTTGGATCAGTGTTACCAAGCGGATTAAGTTAGTGTTGCAATCTTCTCTTCCTTTTTCTGTGTATGCTGTACTTTTTCTCCTTGGGGTTTATTGGGTGGTCATCAAGATGGATTAGGAGGTGAGATTTAATATGTTGAGATTTTTTTTTTATTAGGTCTAGGCATTTCAGTTCTTCAATATTTTAATAGAAAGAATGACAGTTAGTGCAGTAGTAATGTATTACTGTTTCCAGTTCAGTTTTCTAAATACTCCTAACGTGTCATTTGCCTTGACTATCTTTTTTTGCTTGATTGTTTATAATTCTGTGAACTATGTGCTTTGCATTAAACATAAGGTTTGTTTTCTACATATAAAACATTTTTTAAATTTTTACTCAGAATGCATTTAGAGAAAAGATACATGTGAAGCATCCTTTCACTTCTAGCTAGAAAATTTAGCCATTCCTTTTAATTTGCTTGCTACATACTTTGCTATTTATTATTGCTAATCAAGTTTGGAAGACAAGCTGATATTCTTGTCCATCTCTTTCTAGGTCGGGCAGATCCAAAATGTATGCTTGGCCACTTGCTGAGGATACTCTTCAAGAACGACGATTTCATGAATGCAGTGGGTTTGCCCTTTACATTTTTCCATAGATTTGCACATCAGGACTGCTAGGAACTTTTCATTATTCTTTTACTCAGTCATCTTTTTGCCTTGAGTTAGGGGTACCAGAGTGATCATTTTCTTTTAGCTTTGCTGTGTGCTTAATTAGGAATGTACCTTCCAAGAATTGATATAAAATCTTTCTAAGCCTGACTTGTACAAGAGTATAAAGGAGAGCCTTCTGTTTGTTAACTTAATATGCATACCTGCAGCAGCTTCTTAAAAACAAAACAAAAACAAAACGGTCTTTGCGCCTTGTCTGGCTCTTCCAGGAAAGTTGGAATTCCTGCAGACTGTGTGGTCTGAGAGGATTTGTAGACAATGGCAAATACATTTAAAATTTATTTTTTTAAAAGCTGGTCCTGCTAGCTAGGGATGATGGGAGTAGTAGTCCAAAACCAGCTAGAGACCCAAGTTTGGGAAACCCTGTTCTAGTGTAATATGGGAGGTGGTGCTGGGGGCTTCAGAGAAAAGGAGGAACTGATGAAAAAGGCCTCCATCAATGGGAGCCAACAATGGATCGTTGTTGCTTCCATTCACAGAAGGGTAATTCAGGCTCTAAGCCATAATAAATTGGCTTCATTCAGAATAAGGGAGGAAATCTTTAATATTTCTTGCAGTCCAATACTGCATTCTTATGCAACTTCTTTTTCTTATCTGGACCATTTTTTGATAGACAGTACTATTTAATTCTCTTTATCTCTTTTCAGCTGGTGAATGCTTATGTGATGACAAGCAGAGAACCACCTTTGAATACCGCTGCCTGTCGACTCCTTTTGGACATCATGCCTGGGCTGGAAACTGCTGTCGTCTTTCAGGAAAAGGTCTCAGATATAAGATGATGCTCACATAACCTTCCTGTTGACCATTTTAGTAGTCTCCACTCTCTCTGCTATTTCTAGAGACTTAGGTAGACAGCAACTATGTTTCAAAGGAGTGAGAAATCAAAAATCTGTTTTAGGGCGCCTTGGAGTCATTATGCCAGCTGTGTAAATTAGTTCACAAAACACAGCGTATAAATTTCACGAAAGTTACCAGCCTAAAAAAGTTTTTAATAGCCTTCTTGTCGATACTGATGTGAATTTCAAATTGTACTTTCAGTCTCTCTGTCTCTCTCTGTCTCTCTCTCTCAAAAAAACAGGTTTTCCATATTCTGTGAGTCTTTTACCATAAGGATGCAACTCTGAAAACTTGATCATGAGTTGAGGCTTACAGTTGTCTTCTGGGCTGTTTGCAGGTCTCCCAGGAGAAACAGTCTCAAACTTCCAAATACATACAATCCCCAACTGCAATATGTAGTGGGTAGCGGGAAGTGGATGATACTTGCATGAAATTCCCGAGCTTATGTGACCAGGATCCAAAGAAGTGATATGTGGTTAGAGAAAAAACTTTCTTTGCTGCATTTGCTGCAGCAGTTTGTGCTTCATGAAGGAGCAAATGGCTGTTCAGTTGAAAAAGTGACTTGTCCCTCACCAGTAAGTCATCCCACAGCAAGAATAACAAAAGGCTGCTAGTATATGCATATTAGCACTACTTCAGACCTTGATTATACATATGTACACAGTTCCATTGCTTAGTGGACCTTAGCTTTTGTAAGTGTATAATAATAGTGTATTCTACTGTACACTCATATAATTACAGTGTGATCCTTGTGAAGTCAACAGAAGTGCTTCGGGATTACTGTGGAAAATAATCCACATTAGGTGTTCTAGTTGGAAAATGCTGGCTTACACTTTGGAAAATGTAGGAGGACTTCAGATATTCCCCAATTCTTTATAAATTTAATTTTTTCCCCTTTGTATATGGCTGTGGAGAGGAGAATTTATCTGCTAATATCTGTCCTTCTCCCCATCCCCACTAACTCTAGGAAGGCATAGTTGAGAATCTCTTCAAGTGGGCACGAGAGGCTGATCAACCTCTGAGGACATTTGCAACTGGATTGCTGGGAGGGGCCATGGAGAACCAAGACATTGCTGCTAACTACAGAGATGAGAATTCTCAATTGGTAATACTCATGGCAAATCCGCCACACCCATTGTTAAAAGCAAGCACTTGCAAAGCATAATTGAATCCTAAGACTTTGGGGGGGCTCATTCCTCACAGATGTGATTTCAGAAGTTGCAGTGAATGATGGAAAACTGGAGGGGAATTTGCATGGTTCTGCTTTATAGGAAATTGCCATACTGTACTTGTCCTTTGCAAATGGAGGAAATAGATTCATATCGGAGTATTGATTCTTAATGTTTCTGCTCTTGGTAGCATATCTCATGCTTATCTGCCCTGTAGCTGGAAATGTGCTTGGTGTGGTGTGTTCATTTCAAAACCTGGAGCAAATGGAGTGATTTATTGTAAAAGTTTGGTTAAGTTTGTATACTGTCTGTCCACCAAATGTTGCCTAAGGCACTTTGCAGCAATAGCACAAAAATCAAACACCTATACAAAATAATAATAAAAAACATAAAAACCAGAGCAGAGGAAACACTTCAGTACAATCTGTAGAACAGCGAGCTAAAAGGGATGTCACAAACAGACAGGAACAAATGGGGAGTTGCCTTTAGAATATATGTTTTATTGTTGTAAGTCTCTTTGAGACCTACACAGTGAAAAGCGGGATATAATTTTTAAAACTAACAAAACAAATTGAAATACTGATTTCACATGTTAGCTGTGCAGATCATTGGTCATAGATGTATTTGCTTGTAATCACCAAAGATCACCAGGCCTTTCTTCCCATGTCCATTTCCCCCTGCACTCCTACAGTAGGCAGAAAATGAAAATGAACTGTCTTTGCATGGAAATTGCTTTAAACACAGAAACTATTTTTTAAAAAACCAAAACCCTCCGTGCCTTTGGTCCTATGTTTTTCTTTTGGGTTTTTTTTTGTGGGAGAAGGACACATGGGCTGCTTCTCAGTCAGAAGCCAGGGTAAAAACGCCTTGTATTTCTCCTTCCCTGGTCTCCTGTGGGCTACTTGACTTGAATTTGCTTATGTGAAAGTGCTGCATCCTTTTCTTTTTGCAACAGGTGGCGTTTGTGCTTCAGCGCTTGAGAGAGCTGCAAGTGAATGAAGTGAACACGAAACACGAAAACAAGCGGCCCAGTCCTCGAAAAGTACCCTCAGACTCTCTGCTGCCTCTGGATGAAGAAGCTGTGGACATGGATTATGGGGAGATGGCTGTGGATGGCGAACAGGAGGAAGTTACAGGGGATATGGAAATCTCATTTAACCTTGACTCAAATCACAAGACTAGTAGTCGGGTGAACTCTGCCACAAAAAAATCAGGGAAGCAACATGAAAGAGAGAATTTCCGGAAAGCAAAACAAAAACTTGGCTTCCCTTCAGAGCCAGAAAGGATGTTTGTTGAACTGTCTAACAGCAGCTGGTCAGAGATGTCTCCTTGGGTGATTGGCACAAACTATACGTTATACCCTTTGACCTCCGCTATAGAGCAAAGGTTAATTCTGCAGTATTTGACTCCCCTAGGGGAGTATCAAGAGGTAGGTATACAAAAGGCAAGGAAACAAGCAATGTCTGGATGGCCTCCTTTTATGACCCAATTAAATTGTGTTAATGGGGGGGGGGGGTTTGGAATGATGATGATGATGATTAAAATTTGTATACCGTCCTTCAGCTGAAGATCACAGGGCAGTTCAGAATTCAAAAATTCAAAATGAGAATACGAAAAACCAAAAACAGACCAATCACCCCCTCCCACAAATACATTTAAAAGGCCATAGAATGTTTAATCAGTCAAAGGCCTGGTTATAGAGAAATGATTTCACCTGGCACCTAAAGATATGTAATGAAGGTAGCAGCCGAACCTTCCTGGGGAGAAAATGCCGTAGATGGGAAGCCGCCACAGAAAAGGTTGCCACCATCCAGACCTTGTGAGGGAGGAAAATGAAGAAGGGCCTCAGATGACGGGCATGAAGATGTGTCCAGAGCAGGGGTCAGCAAACCTTTTCAGCCGTGGGCTGGTCCACCGTCCCTCAGACCATGTGATGGGCTGGACTATATTTTGAAAAAAAATAATGAACAAATTCCTATGCCCCACAAATAACCCAGAGATGCATTTTAAATAAAAGCACACATTCTACTCATGTAAAAACACGCTGATTCCCGGACCATCTGTGGGCCGGATTGAGAAGGCGATTGGGCCGCATCCAGCCCACAGGCCTTAGGTTGCCTACCCCTGGTCCAGAGCATCACAAAAAGAGCATGTAAATGAGATAAATGAGATCTTGGAATTGTTTTCTCAGGATTTTTTTGGTGACTCTTTGAGTTGAGAGAAGGAGATGTTCCTCTGTAGACAGTGGTGGGAAACCTCTGGCCCCAGGGACTGAATGTGATCCTCCAGGCTTCTCTGTCTGGTCCTTGAGACTTTTCCAGGCCATGCTTCTCCCGCAGGCAACACCCTTTGATAGGTCTGCTCTGTATTGTCCTTAAGTGCTGTTGCCTGGGTGGAATGTGTCCTTGAACTCTGCTGGATAGGGAGAATGTGTGTGTGTAGAACAGAGGTTGGCAGCCTTATCCGAGGATGGGCCGGTTGACGTTCCGTCCATCAGAGGATGGGTAGGAGCATGTGCGCACTTCCGGGTCTGAGGAGCACCTGTGCGCGTGCGCACACACTATTTCCGGCGCTCCTCTGACCCGGAAGTACACTGGAAATAGTGTGTGTGCATGCACAGGGGCGCTTCTCTGTCCTCCACGTGTGTGCACATTCTATTTCTGGCGCACATCCGGGTTGGAGGAGCGCCCGTGCGCATGTGCACAGGTGCCATCAACCCAGAGGTCAGTCGCTGCGCCGGTAAGAGCAGGTGGGGTGGTGGTGGCAGAGATCGCCATGGGCCAGTTAGACAAACCTCATGGACCGCTACCGGCCCATGGGGCTTAGGTTGCCGACCCCTGGTGTAGAAGCATCTTCCTTTGGCATGGCTGGAGTGTAGCCCCCTGTCCAAAGGTCAGAGCTGCATTCATTGCTCTACCCAGGGGTATATGGTCCCTGGAAGGTAGTCCATGAGGGAATGGGGCTCTTAGACTGAAAAAGGTTCCCCACCCCTGCAATTTAATAATTCGAACATATGAATGAGAGTTAACTATTTAAAAGAAGTGCTGAAAAGATGCATTTATTAGATTTCTTTACTGCCTTTCCTTCAGTGGTGCAATGCACATTTTGACAGGAGGCGGCTCTTGTCTCCCTTTCTTGGACAACCACCTTCATCTAAAATTGTTGAGAAGGAACTTGTTAGCTAAGCCGTAAGAAATACAAGGTAGTGTTGGTCACTTGACAGAGATGGAGCTTGATTGTTGTCATTATTCGCTTGCCTTTAAACTTAAGGGGAAGGGAAATGATACTGTCGAAAGTGCTCCCCACACAATTTTTTCAACAGTGAACTAATCTTTTACTTTTCTCAGCTGCTTCCCATCTTTATGCAACTTGGATCAAGAGACCTAATGATGTTCTATATTGATTTGAAACGGACCAATGATGTACTGCTCACCTTTGAAGCCCTGAAGGTAAAATGACAGCAGAGCAAATTGCTTGTTAACAAGTGGTGATTCTGTGACAATTATTTTTTTCCATGTCAGTTATTGAAATAAATAATTTTGGACCTGATATCTAGTTAAGTAGTGCCAAAGTTGCATTCTGAGTTCTTGTGTTTTTGCTCTTAAGTTTGATTGCGGCAACCTTCATCTGCTCTTTTCTTAACGGGGTCAATGATTATCTGTTTTATTAAGTATATTTCCTCTGACTGCTTTGGTCTATTTATTTTATTTATTTAAAACACGTCTATACTGCCTTTTATTCAAAATTTCAAGTCAGTTCACAACAATGTGAATATTCATTAAAATCACTGTGTTTAAGGCTACATTTATATAGATTTTTTTAAAAAAATAAAAAACCTAGAATTCAGATTTAGCTTTGATTCTAATCCTGATGCTGCTGTGCTTACTTGAATGCATTTCTTAACTTCTCAGCGCTTCATATCCTCAGCCTTTCACATTCTGTCATCAAAGTGTTTCTTCAAGGCAAAATAAAATTGCAGTGTTAATATTCTCCCTTTGGTCTTGGAAGCGAGCCAGTCCAGAGTCTTTTTGTGGGCCAAGAAAGGCTTCAAATTTGAGTGATGCAGTCCCAGATAAATTTGCTATCCAGCTGCTTTGAATCAGTCAGCTGATTCCTTGGTGCTGCACCCAGATCTTCATATTATGTTGTTGTCTCCTGCTGCTTGTGTTGTTCCACTAAATTTAATGGGACATAAAATGGTTTTCTCCCAAGTTCTGCTACTGCTGCTGCCTTGAGATGAGACTACAGAACACTGGTGCTATTTTACACTTTAAATCCTTTGCAAGAGAGAAGAGACATTTTCCTTGCTCAGAATTGCCTTGTGTTTTACTTTTGAAATGCATAGACATGCAAAACAAACTTTTGTCTTCTTAAATTGTAGGAAAATATCTGATGGCTGCTTTACAGAGTTGATAAAGCTATTTATAGGCGATTGAGTTAGAAGGTGGTGGTGTTATACCAAGGCCATCTTTTTGCTCTCAGGCAAAGAAGAAGTCCAAGAAGGCAATATCCTCTTTCCTTTACCACTCTGTGCAAATTGCAGAGAAGAGCATTTCACTGGTATCAGAGAACTCCAAGGGTTTGTTAGTGGATTTCTATATTGACTTTGGGTTTCTGTTCGCAGTATTTGGCATCGCTGCTGCTCCACAACAAGTTTGCAACAGAGTTTGTTGCTCATGGAGGAGTGCAGAAGCTGCTGGAGATTCCTCGTCCTTCCATGGCAGCTACAGGTGTCTCCATGTGCTTATATTATTTGTCTTACAATCAGGATGCCATGGAAAGGGTAAGATTCCATTCTGCTAACAGAAATTGTAGGTATTTAAAATACAGTGGGGCTGCATTGGGAGGAGGAAACAGTAAAAATTGAGTTCCCTCCCTTTTGCAAGCAAATTTGCTTTTGCCAGCACAAAACAACTGTTGAATACTACCTAGCAGGTTCCTCTTTGGGTGGATTCACACAACCACACTTTTCACATGCCGACAGGAATTATTTCTTGATCTTTTGACACCTCCATCAAATGTTGGCTTTTCCTCATATGCTGTTTTCAACATGCTCATGTGGCTGCTGTTTAATGGGATACTGGTTTGTCAGTCATCAGTTGACTGCAAGAATCCACCTCAATTCAGCAAGAGTGCAGAAAGCGAGATCAGATCAACAGGCTCTGATGCCAGCCCTGTTAACTTCAGTGTTCGGGAGTCAACTTCATAGGTTTCTTGTTCTGAAGCTAAAGTGGAGGCAAGCCCCACGCTCACTGAGCTCAGAGTAAACCTATTGAAATCAATGGGTCAAATCAGTGGATCCTTTGGGTGTCACCCACACAGCGTAACCCATAAATATAATATTACAGTACCTTGGTTCTTGAACACCTTGGTACTCCTATGTTTTGGCTCCTGAACACCGAAAACCTGGAAGTAAGTGTTCCAGTTTTCGAACGTTTTCAGAAGCCAAACATCCTGTGTGGCTTCCGCTTGAGTGCAGGAAGCTCCTGCAGCCAAACGGAAGCCGTGCCTCGGTTTTCTAACATTTCGGAAGTCAAAATTATGTTTGAAAACCGAGGTACGACTGTACCAAACTTTTTTGAGCTTGGTACATCTAGCACTTTGAAAGGAATTTGAGAGTGATTGCAAAGACCTTTGCTATCCTTCCCAATTGGCAACATAAACGTGTTGCATGTGCTTCTGCATTTTGTCACAACCATTTCCCCTACGTTCTTAGCTTTTAAGCATACTTCACACACATTCTTATTAAACGCCTGGATTGATTTTGTTAATTAGCTGCTTTATGTTTTAACTCTGATCTATTAATTATTAGTTGCTTATCCCAACCACCATCTTAAACAAGAATGCAAAAAGTTTTTTAAGTGTGGCTGCAGCTGAGACTGCAAGTGTGACTGAATTATCAGATAGTCTGTTGCTTACTGTGGGGGGCATTGCTGAGGGTTAAAACAGAATTACATGTTGTTTCATGAACGTAATTGAGGATTGTCCTTGCATCTTCTTGTTCTTAGGTCTGCATGCATCCCCACGTGTTATCAGATGTTGTGAACTACACCTTGTGGTTGATGGAATGCTCTCATGCCTCGGGCTGCTGCCATGCTACCATGTTCTTCTCTATCTGTTTTTCATTCCGTGCGGTCTTGGAGCTCTTCGATAGGCATGATGGCTTACGGCGCCTTGTTAACTTGGTAAGTGTTACAGCAGTTTCATATTTTCAGGTGTTTTCTCAGAACATCTTAAAGTGGGGTTGGGGTGCCACCGCCAAGTCTTCTGCGCCTCAGCTGGTCCTGCAAGGCCAGAGGTGGGGAACTGGATGCGGACGGTGGGCCAGAAGTCTTACCTCCCTGTGAGTCATCTCTGATAGGTTGGAGGGGCTGTCAATCACCTGACATCAGTAGGAGCAGGTGACAACTTCAGAGGGATTCCCTCTCAGTGCCCATCAGATGACTTCATCCCAGTGAACCTCCATTTGCAGCCAATCCCAGCCATGTTTTTACGTGCCCCATACCTGACGTCACATACGATGTCAAATGTTGGGCAGATGGATGTGGTTTGAGCAAAATAGTCTCATTTAGGAACCTTGCTGGACCTAAATAGGCCTGCGGGTTGGCAGTTCCTCACTGCTGGTATATAAGGTATTCCCTTTCTTTCATCGTTTATAGAATATTCTGCTTCTCTGCAATAGATTGAATGGAGGAGATGGCAGGGAGACTGCACAAGGCCAGCTTCATAACCTGTTTAGAAATCTGCTTAAGAACCCTTGTTGTAAACCAGAATTCCTCTTTTCTACAAAGCCTTAAAGCACGGCTATTTGAAAGTGAAATGAAACTTCTCTTCCTGGCCATGTGGGCAGAAGAGAGGGTGGGTGCTGAGTCTTAGGCTTTGGTCACACTTGTGAACTCTCACTCTCTAGCGTTAAACCATGTTTTAGCATTATGTGTGAACATGGCCACAGTGTGACTGTTACCAGCACCAGCATGCTTTGGGACATCTATCTTTCCCCTTTCTAACCATGCTTCTCTTCACTGGCTATAACTTATCCTCCTAATCTTGTCATTGGATGAGCATGCAATACTTTGTATTGTACATTGGTTTAACTTTTTCTGATTATTAATTGTTTTTATATGTTTGGATTTTATTTTGTTAAGTCACTTTCATACCTTTTTGGTATAAAGTGACTAACAAATGTAAATAGTAATTAAAAACAACTTAATATATGTAACATTTCCGAGATCCTCAGGCAGTTAATTAATAATAATAATAATAATAATAAATTTTATTTATATCCCGCCCTCCCCAGCCGAAGCCGGGCTTAGGGCGGCTAACAACAATAAAACAGTACAAAAGTACAGCACAAACAACACTCTAAAATCATTCATTACAAAATTAATAGTAGTGGTAAAGGTAAGAGTAATCTTTGCTGCTGTCTTAGGAGTCCTATTTAGAGAGAACTATGGTCTGTGGTGATAAGAGGAACAGATTATTGACTAGTTTCTTCTTTAGCAATTAAAGTAGAGAGTTTGGTTTACTGCACTGCATATAAAGGACAAAGCCAGTAAAAATGGAATAACGCTCCTTCTCTTGTGCTTCTCCATTTTCCTGATTCAATCTTTCTGGGTATGTTACATAATATTTTTTTTTTAAGCGAACAGTGATTCTTTAATTGCAAATGAACAAACTGGCTCATTTTATGAGAGTTGCTTTGTCAGGTTGCCTATATGTATTGAAAGCTCTGGCAGTTAATGCAGCTTCTTGGCACAGGTTTTCTTTGGCTGATCTAATTCTTTTATTTGAGTGAAAAAATAAAACAATAAGCCTTTAGGCGTGGGAAATAACATAATGGCAAATATGTTTCTTTTTCCTTGTAGATTAGCACTCTTGATATCTTAAACCTGCAAACCCAAGGTGCACTACTAAGCGACGATGAGATTTTTGCCAGCCGCCAGACTGGGAAACACACTTGCATGGCCATGCGCAGGTATTTTGAGGCTCATCTTGCCATCAAAGTGGAACAGGTGAAGCAGTCACTCCAGCGCACTGAAGGTGGCATCCTGGTCCATCCGCAGCCTCCATATAAGGTGAGTGGTGTGTTTTGTAGAGGTATAGGAACTTTTTGATCCTGTCACCCTTTAGATATTCTTGCAAAAAAATGTCAAAAAGTCATGTTAGTCAAATCTGATAAACTGACTGCACTCCTTTCTGGTGCACAAGTGCTTTGGTAGCTTTGTGGAATGATTTCTGACAGGTTCTTAGTGGAGCTGATTTTAAATGGATATAGGGAGCACATTATGCTAGTTCTTGCTCAGTCACTCTACCCTTAATTTTTTTTGAGGGCCCCTCCCCATTCCTCTTGTGGAAATCGCTTTCATGGGTGGTTCCTTTGTTCCCCCTCCCCCTTTATGATTTTCTGCCATCTGTTGTTTAGGCAAGCTTTCCAGCAGCATCCATAGTTTTTAGTCCTGGATTTTAATGTGCTGTGCTGTATTTTAGTACATTTTTAGATCATTTGGCTTTAGTGTTTGTGATCAGAATTCTTTGTGCATTTATTTATTTAGCAGAATGGTAAATCTCAAATATTTTAAACTGATAGATACTAAGCCTGAAGCCCTGTCTTCAGGATTGCTTTCTCCTGCATGAGCATTGAGATCAGGAGATGAAGCTTTGTTCTGTGTCCCAACTGTGTGATCCTTAAGGTGTGAGCGGGGCAGGACTTTACTTGCAGTGCCACTACAATTCTGGATCTCCCTTTTCCGAAGGCCACTATTGGGTTTAAGGAGCATACTTTTTCTTAAGTCTCATAAGTAATTGATGATGCTAAAAGACTTCTTGAATGCTACCTTCTCCTTTCAGGCTTGTTCCTACACGCACGAACAGATTGTAGAGATGATGGAGTTCCTAATAGAATATGGGCCGGGACAGCTCTATTGGGATCCAGCAGAGGTCTTCCTCAAGCTGTCTTGTGTGCAGCTCATGCTCCAACTTATTTCAATAGCATGCAACTGGAAGACCTACTATGCTAGGTGAGAGAATTGAACATGGTAACTCACTGCTTGCTTGCATAGTCATTTGCCCCAGGCGAGTGTCTGCCCACATTCACGCTCTTCTAGCCTGGAATGACTGCTGGTGTAATGGATTTGTGTTATTTTGTGTAGCTGATCTTTGCCTTAAAAGGGTTCCACAACCGCTTGCTTTCGTTTTCTAGGAATGACACAGTGCGTTACGCTCTGGATGTTCTGGCCATCCTTACTGTGGTTCCTAAAATCCAGTTGCAGTTAGCAGAGGCGGTAGATACGGTGGATGAGGGAGGAACTTCTATTTCCATTGTGGGTATGTAGAACTTGACCTTTTCAGTCGCTTTCCATCCTTAACTTTATAAATCTCTTCATTAGTTGCTGAAATTTTCAGTAAGCTTTACGCTGCCTCCTATACTAGGCAGGAGGCACTAGATGCCTTTGAATGCCATTTGCTGGGAATCATGGATGAAGAGGGTGCTGTTGCTCAGGTCCTGCTTTGGGGCTACTTGTGGACATCTGGTTGACCACTCTGAGACCAGAGTGCTGGAGCAGGTAGGCCATAGGCCTCATCCAGCAGGGCTGTTCGTAGGTTCTTATATACTGATGTGCCCTATTTGGACAGACGACTGATCCAGTGTGCAAATGCTTCCTTTTTTGTTAGGTATCAGCATCATCCTGGGGCTTGCTGAAGGAGAATTCTTTATCCACGATGCAGAAATCCAGAAGTCAGCCCTTCAGATTATTATTAACTGTGTGTGTGGCCCAGATAACCGCATCTCCAGCATTGGCAAATTCATCTCTGGCACCCCACGCCGGATGCTCCCCCAGGCACCCAGGAGCGGCGAGCACACCCTGGCCAAGATGTGGAACGTAGTGCAGTCCAACAACGGCATCAAGGTGCTGCTGTCTCTGCTGTCTGTGAAAATGCCCATTACAGATGCCGACCAGATCCGAGCGTTGGCCTGCAAAGCCTTGGTGGGGTTGTCCCGGAGCAGTACGGTCCGGCAGATCATCAGCAAGTTGCCTCTCTTCAGCAGCTGCCAGATCCAGCAGCTGATGAAGGAGCCTGTGCTCCAGGATAAGCGCAGCGAGCACGTGAAGTTTTGCAAGTATGCTGCTGAGCTGATTGAGCGGGTCTCTGGGAAACCCTTGCTGATTGGGACAGACGTCTCCTTGGCTCGACTTCAGAAAGCAGACGTCGTGGCTCAGTCGAGGATTTCGTTTCCCGAGAAGGAGCTGCTGCTTTTGATCAGGAACCATCTCATCTCTAAAGGGCTGGGAGAAACTGCTACCATTCTTACCAAGGAGGCGGATCTACCCATGACGGCTGCTTCTCATTCCTCCGCCTTCACCCCTGTTCCTGCTGCCGCCTCTCCTGTGCCTCTGCCTCGTACCCCTCGTATAGCGAATGGCATTTCTGCCCGGTTGACTAACCACCCTTCTGTAGTTCCTGCTGCTTCCTCTGTCCATGCCCAGCCAAGGCAGACTGCCTGCCAGGGCTCGCTTGCTCTCCCGGGGCCATCTCAGGCCACCAGCTCTCCAGTGATTGGCAGGATTAGCTTTGTTCGAGAGAGGCCGTCTCCCTGCAACGGCAGGAAAATCAGAGTGCTTCGGCAAAAATCAGACCATGGCGCCTACAGCCAGAGCCCAGCTATCAAAAAGCAGCTGGACAGGCACCTCCCTTCCCCTCCCACACTGGACAGTATAATCACAGAGTACCTTAGGGAACAGCATGCTCGCTGCAAGAACCCTGTGGCCACTTGCCCTCCTTTCTCTCTTTTTACACCCCACCAGTGTCCTGAGCCAAAACAGAGGCGCCAAGCGCCAACTAACTTTACCTCGCGGCTGTCACGCAGGGCGGCCTTTCCAAAGTACGGCGGGGTGGATGGTGGATGCTTTGATAGGCACCTTATATTCAGCAGGTAAGCAAGATGCTTTTTCTCAATTCCTTTGAATCTTTGGATCCAGCTTTCCAAAAGGTAGACTTGAGTACCCATATTTTGGACGAAACCTGTGGCTTTTTATCCCATTCCTTGTTTTTCCACCTCCTGACAGTTTTCTCCAGCATCTTTCATGTTTGGAGCATTCATAGATATTTGCATTCCCTTTAGATGGCAGTCATGACTTCCAACCTAGCAATTTATCGCATACAGTTTTGGTCATTTGCCAATCCTCCTCTCACGTTTTTAACAGCTCGCTTTTTTACTCAGTTGCACTTTGATTTCCCAGGTTCCGTCCAATTTCTGTGTTCCGGGAAGCAAATGAAGATGAGAGTGGCTTCACGTGTTGTGCATTTTCTGCGCGGGAGCGATTCCTGATGCTGGGCACTTGCACGGGGCACCTGAAACTCTACAATGTCTTCAGTGGGCAGGAGGAGGCCAGCTATAAGTGCCACAACTCTGCCATCACACACCTTGAGCCTTCTAGGGTAAGGAACAGTAGCATAGCACCGTGGGCCTCTTCATCACAACAACCTTGTGGTTCTAGGCTTCATGAATGATACAGGGGTTAGTCAAATCTCCCTTCAGAATCAGGATGCAGAGCTAAGCCAGGAAAGAACATAAACCTCTGCTCTAATTTGGGCTTGTTTATAAACAAGACATGCTTCATACCCTGTCCCCTATTCCATTGTTCCTCTCACTTTGCCATCTTGTCCCAGCTCCTGCCAACCTGGCAGTTCGAAAGCACACCAGAACGAGTAGATAAATGGGTACCGCTGCAAAGAAAGGTAAACGGCATTTCTGTGGACTCTGGCTTCCATCACTGTGTTCCGTTGTGCCAGTAGCGGTTTAGTCATGCTGGCCACATGACCAGGAAACCTGTCTGTGGACAAACGCCAGCTCTCTCGGCCTGAAAGCAGAGATGAGCACTGCACCCCATAGACAAATTTGATTGGACTTAACCTTCCAGGGGTCCTTTACCGTTTACCTTACTACAGCGTACCCTTCCATTGGGTGTAATGGTGTGAATATATTAGTGTAAGTGGGAATTTTTAGTGATTGCTTTCTGTAATTTGTCATAGGTTTCCAAATTTCCAGTATATTCTTATTCAAGCCGCTTGTGAGTAATATGGAATTATAACAAGGGGAGGGGTAAAATGTTACCTGTCAGTTTCGGTCTCATCCAATATTTTGTGACAGGGGAAGAGAGATCAGTCGCTTTGCATGGACACAACAACAACAACAACAACAACAACAACAACAACAACAGTATTTAGGAGAGAGATGAGGCTGATATGGGTTTAATATGTACAGTATTTAAACAGGAAAAATGCTTTTCTATTAAATCTGAAAGTATGAAAGTTTGCGGGAGAGATTGATTTTAGAAGACCAGTCCCTGTTTGCAAGGCACTCATTTTCCATATTTCACCGACAGAGGCCACAAATCAGTTTGTTAAGGGATACATTTACCCACTCAGTCGGTAGCGCATGAGACTCTTAATCTAAGAGTCCAACTCTACAATTCTGATTCTAAGTGACAGTTCTCACAGTTGTAAGCCAATGGGGTGCCGTCCAGGTTTTATGGGTGACACCTTCTGTGTCAGCGTTAGCTAGGATGGCCAATGGTCAGGAATGTAGTCATACCATTTGGAAAGCACCATTTTGGCTACCCTTGGTTGAGGTTAATCTTGTGAAAAGCTCACTTCCCCATGCTGCTGTGCATTATAAGAACATAAGAACCCTGTTGGATCAAGCCAAAGACACATCTAGCTCAGCATCCTGTTCTCACAAGTTACCAACCAGATGTCTAGAGGAAGCCTGCAGGGGCAGGACACAAGTGCCACAGCAACTCTCTCCCACTTGTGATTCCCAGCAGTTGCTGCTGCTGCTGCTGCTGGTGGTGGTGATGATGATGATGATAATGAAGCTTTGCTCAGAACAGGTCATTTGGAGTGGCCACGTATCCCAAACGACTGGTGAGATGATCATTGGGTTACCTGCATGACAAATGTGGTGACGTTGGACTGCCAGTATTGTTACCTACCCAAAACGTTGTTTGCATCATGGCACAATTAGCAGCTCTGATGGCTTTCTTACTTCCCAGAACAAAATGGCAGGAAATTTCTCCCAACATCCTGCTAAATAAGAATACATCCACACGCATAATAATAATACACTTTTGCTTCTTTGTTGTCTCCCCTAAACTGCAGGATGGCTCTTTACTGCTGACATCTGCATCTTGGAGCCAGCCTCTTTCTGCATTGTGGGGAATGAAGTCTGTCTTTGAAACCAAGTATGTACACTCTTTATTGTGTTTTCATTACCCTGATAGACCAGACCATTAAAGGAGCAATCTGTTAAGTGACTATAATCCTATGGACTCGTTTGAATGCATATTAGGCAGATGACAGATAGGTAAAGATTGCCCTAGTAGTGAATATAGCTGGGTTTTATAGTATATTTTATTATTAGCTCAAGAACCAGTATATTCTGTATTTTGTGATGCAATAATTCATTAAAAGGTGCACAAAATGACTGTTGAGAAACATTGTTGCTTTGATCTCTTACTGCGTATTGAACATTTGATTCTCCTGTGCAGGCATTCCTTCACAGATGACCACTATGTGGAATTCAGCAAGCACTCTCAGGACAGGGTTATTGGCACAAAGGGGGACATTGCCCATGTAAGTATCACTTTTAAAATCTCCGAAGCTAATTTAATATTCTCTGTGTAAGCATATTGTAGCCATTTGCATGCCAGAACTGTTTCTTATGGGAAGAACTTTGAAACATTGCATAGAGTAGGGATGAGGAACTTGTGGTGCTCCAAATGTTATGGGTCCACAGTTCCCATCAAACCTGATTGTTTGCCATGCTGGCTGGGACTGATGGAAGTTGTAGTCTTATCAACATCTAAAGGATCACAGATTCATCATCCTTGGCGGTATAGGATGAGATTAATACTGAACAAGTTTGGTGAACTGAAAAAAAATAATGAAATTCAGTAGCCCAACCATAGCTATTGTGTAACAGAAGAAAAGTGCTGTGTGAATGAGTTAGAGAGGGCTAACTAAGCTCTGATGTTGCTTGAAAGAGATCTAGCAGTTAGTTCAAATGTGACAGTGCCATGGATGGATCTGGTGATGGATCTTGCTTTATGGAGGCTGGATTAGATGACCTTTGACCTCATTGGCTCAATAATGTCCAATGGTGAAACCTGGGCCCCTCCTTGGTGTTATGCCTGCCCTTCCTTTGGGGATCTATAATGCCTAGCCTAGTTGATTTATCATAAAGGACATTTTCTGGATTGTTTCCTAAGACACATTCACCTGGAAGTTATCCCTGCCCCCCCCCCCAATATATAATTTAATGTTTCCTCATCGGTTTAAAAATAAATTGTTAGAAATTTTAAAGAGAATCTGTACTTTATTTCAGGATGAATGAAAATGAGCCAGTAATTTTACTTTTCTCGTATAACATATCAAATATTCTCTGTTCTGAGGAGTTAGAAGCAATCTGAAGGTGGCAGTGTCAAGCAGAGATAATCTCGGGGACTGTCTTACTTTAGGAAGACAAATGTCATAAAGCATAAATCTATTCAAATTCTTCACAATTTTCCTTGCCCTTTTGTTGATTTCCCTATATATTTGCATTTAAACAAAGTATTATTTCTATGTTGCTCTGCTGTGTTCTTTATCTTAGCCTTCAAAAGAAATCTGATCTTACCTCATGATCCGGTCATTTGGGAGGCAACAGGCTAAAAAAAATTATTCTTAGCTTCGGCAAAGGGAAATTAGTGTTTAAAGGATCCTGTACATAAAATGTATCTGAGAGAAGGGTAAAAGAAACAAATTCAAATGTTCAGAGTATGGTTTGATTTCCAGTTAAGCATCTATATGAAAATAATTTTAAAGAAAACAAGTCTGCAAAAATCTTTTTAGCATATATGTCAGAATGATAACTTTTCATTTTGTGACTCTTTTTCTACCATGTGGTACATGGAATCCTTTATGGTAGTCTCTTTATTTCATTACCCACAATCCCTAATCTCAATTAGGGATTTTTTCTACTGTAATGGATTGAGACTTTGCACCACAGTTTTCTGAGCAGCAGCCTTTACTTCTTGGTCAGTTTGCACATTCTCTGGCAATTAAGAAAGAAATTCCCATCGTAAATGAGCAGTAGTGGATGCGCTCCTTAGGTTACACTGCTCTAGAAACCTCATGCATTGCCAGTTTTGGATAGTTTACGCGACTTGTGAAAGGTTGTTCTTGGTTGACTCATTTAAAATTTGAAGCTATCTCAGAAAACATTCCTGTATTGAAGCAGAATGTACAAATTGGCAATATTACTATTTAGTATCAGCTGTGCACAAAGTGCAGAAGTAAAAAGCAGTGAATCTGCAGCAATTTATGAAAAGCAGCTGAAATAAAAATTAAATTGTTTTCTTAAATTTACAGCACACTGACCCTGTAGCATGTTAAAAGACTAGCATATTTTTATGGCATAGGCTTCTGTAGACTAGGATCCATCTTATAAAAGCTTATTCCATAATCAATAGTCTTTAAGGGTGCTACAAAATTCTTAACTGATTTTGCTGTGACGTGCTAACATGGCTACCACAATAGAACAACACAGGTTTGGTCCTTTGTCCGATAGGTTTGTATCTTTAGTTATTAAAAAAAACAGTGTAGTGCCATTTTACAGTGTTTGTTTATTCTTTTGCTGCTTTTTAAAAAGAGGATTGTGTAAATTTAAGGCACTCTTGGTTGTTGAGAGTATCAAGGTATAGGAAAAATGATTTAATTCAAGAGCTAGGAAATAAATGCAGGGGACTCTTTGATACTTGTGAGGTTCCTGCTACTTGTTTTCCTTGATTGGTGACTGGGGGAATCTAGGAAGAATCAACCCTTCTTAGAATTCTTAAAATGTACTCCTAACATTGCAGTAGGTAGCAATGCACATAATTCATCTACTGTTACATAAGCTATTAAATGAAGCTTACCATCTGCCTCTTAACCTTACTGTAGGTAGGCTTTAAGCAGTACAGTGGACCCTTGGGTTACGTTACCTTCGGGTAACGTAACTTTCGGGTTGTGAACGTGGCAAACCCGGAAGTGGGTTTGCCACCTTCACAGAAGCGCTCTACGGTGCTGTGCCATGCACAGAACAGGCACCTCCAGTTACGAAGATTTCGGGATATGGCTGGGCCTCTGGAACAGATCCCATTTGTAACCGGAGGTACCACTGTAATGCCCTTTGATTTCTCTCTAACCCAGTAGTGTCTGTAATGATTTCTGGGCATTGTCAGAATACAGAATTAATGCACTGAGCACTCCCACAGAGACTGATCATGAACTTGTAAACTCTTTACAAGGTGAATGAACAAACTCAGGGCAGGTGGTTGTCTGCAAAAAATGATTTTGACACTATTGCACATACTTTTGTTCTCTTTAGATGCAAACGAATTGCAGATCTTGACTATTTTCTTTTCTTCTTTTTAATCCAAAAGATCTATGATATTCAGACTGGCAACAAGCTGTTAACTCTGTTTAATCCAGATCTTGCAAACAACTACAAGAAGAATTGTGCCACTTTTAACCCCACAGACGACCTTGTCTTAAATGATGGCGTCCTTTGGGATGTCCGCTCTGCACAGGCTATTCACAAGTTTGATAAGTT
This sequence comes from Podarcis pityusensis, assembly GCF_964106645.2. NCBI lineage: Eukaryota > Metazoa > Chordata > Lepidosauria > Squamata > Lacertidae > Podarcis > Podarcis pityusensis. The sequence continues at coordinate 74,446,281 of NC_138029.1, read as the reverse complement.
CAACATGACCATCAGTGGTGTTTTTCATCCAAATGGGCTGGAAGTCATAGTCAACACAGAAATTGTATCCTTTGTGCCTGAGCTGTGACTCACACAATGATCTTAAGGAGCTTGGCGTGCTGAACAAATGATTGCAGAATGTGGTGTAATGTTTCTTGTTTTATCAGATGAAATGCAGTAATAGGATTCTTCAAGATAGGGCAGTAGCTTGGATTAGTAAGTTTGTTGGCTGCGCATATTGCAATGCCAATTTGGGCCCTCCTGTTCAAAGTGGCTAGGACAAAGCGCTTTGTAAGGCAATATTGTAAAGTTGAATTCAGAGAGTCATTGTTGTCTGATTTTCAAATATTAATGAGGGTAGCAGTTTGGAATTGGGCCAGGGAGGAAGATGGGACAATCAGACTTAAGTGTAGTAGGTCAGCCTTCTGTAACCTAGTGCCATCATCCCTGATCTCATAATGCAGACCATTGGCCATGCAGGTTGGCACTGACGGGAGTTGTAGTTCAAAACAACGACACTTGCTTGGAGAAGGCTGGGCTAGAGGAAGTCCTAGATATTGGGAAGTCCTGCTTGATCTTGGTGGCAGCTGCTGAGTCAGTGCTGGCAGCTACAAAGCTGGCAGCTACATCTACCAACAATATATTTGGCATTATTCACATGCTAATTGCTGCTGCAGGTATTTCAATAGATGATTGCGTGGATTCTTCCCTAACGTGTTCCTCAGTGGGACCTTCGAACTTTCCACTTGCTACACACAGTGCCAGCCTTGGATCAGTGCCGTGTAGTCTTCAACCATACTGGAACAGTCATGTACGGAGGTAAGATGCCCATTAGTAAGATGCCTTTTCCTATGTTACTTTGTGGTAGTTAACAAAAACATACATAGCCAAGGCATGCAGAATTGCATGTTTTGTCACTTAAAAAAAAGGCTCCTGGCTCAGCTGTGTGCTGGGTCTCAACAGGGAGTGCAATGTCTTCCTGCAGAGTTCCAAAGGTGGGCTGGAGCTTTGCAGCGGTTTGACTGACTGGTTAGTTTCTGCTACTTGTAGAAATACAGAAGGGATGCTTGCTGGTTCCCGGGGGCCTTGCACAGATGCTCTGTTTGGTTCCTCCTTCTCTCTCCTCATTTTCTAGCACTTCTTGCTGTTACCCTGATATCTTGTTCCCTCTTCCAGATTATCCATTTCCCTACTTGTTCCTTCCTCTTCCTTCCAATGCAGCCTTACACACCTATTCAGTTTCCTTTGCTCTCAAGCCCATCCTTCCCAACTCAAAGCCTATGCATATACTTATTCAACAGGTAGCTCAAATTCTTCAGAGAAAAACGCTACAATTTTTCTATCCTTTTTCTGAATATGCCAGTCCAATGGTCTATGGCAGCCTTCTTCAACTTGGTGCTGTCGAAATGTTTTGGCTTACACTTTTCTTCAGCCCTAGCCACCATAGCCCAAGGGTCAGGGGCAATGGGATTCATAGTCCCAAACATCTGGAGGGCACCGGGTTGGGGAAGGCTGCTCTAGTTGGTTCCATTCTCCATGTTTCAGCATCACATGTGCTTTGCATTCAGAAAGCACCAGCTTCAGTCTCCCACATCTCCAGGTTGGGCTAGCAATGCCACCTGCCTATAACCATGGAGAGCTGCTGCCAATCAATGTGTATAGTACTGAGCTAGATGGACTATTAGCCTGGCTCAGTAAAAGGCAGATTCCTATGCTCCTAAAACAATTTTAGACCATCAGAAACTGCTTACTTAAACACCTTTTCCCCTTGATCAGCAATGTTGCAGGCCGACGATGAAGATGATCTTCTGGAAGAGAGGATGCGGAGTCCCTTTGGATCATCTTTCAGGACCTTCAATGCAACAGACTACAAACCAATTGGTAAAGATCGTGCTTGCGCTTACAGTGGTGCCTCGCAAGACGAAATTAATCCGTTCCGCGAGTGTCTTCGTCTAGCGGTTTTTTCGTCTTGCGAAGCAACCCTATTAGCGGCTTAGCGGATTAGCGCTATTAGCGGTTTAGCGGCTATTAAAGGCTTAGCGGCTTAGCTGCTAAAAGGCTATTAAAGGCTTAGCGGCTTAGAAAAAGGGGGGGGGAGAGAAAAAAAAATCTCAAGACTCGGAAGACATTTTCGTCTTGCAAAGCAAGCCCATAGGGAAATTCATCCTGTGAAGCAACTCAAAAACGGAAAACCCTTTCGTCTAGCGGGTTTTCCGTCTTGCGAGGCATTCGTCTTGCGGGGCACCACTGTACCTGAATTTATATTGAGCAAAACTACATACAGTGGTACCTCGGGTTACATACGCTTCAGGTTACAGACTCTGCTAACCCAGAAATAGTACCTCGGGTTAAGAACTTTGCTTCAGGAGGAGAACAGAAATCGTGCTCTGGCGGCACAGTGGAAGCGGGAGACCCCATTAGCTAAAGTGGTGTTTCCGATTAAGAACAGTTTCAGGTTAAGAACGGACCTCCGGAACGAATTAAGTACTTAACCTGAGGTACCACTGTATATTACTTTCACTTTCTTTGCAGAAAGCTTCTAGTTTGCTTCCTGGAGAAACGGTCATAGATATCATTACACCTCCTTTTAAGAATGCAGTTGTGGTTCAGCTTCACCAAAAAGGATATCCTTGTGAACAGCTAGGGAAAGAAGGGGTTGCACCAAGAGGACCAGAACCCTCCTCCCCTGTCTATATATGTAAAACAAGGCAATGCTTTGAAATGATGCTCATCATGGAGAGATTTATTAAAAGGTTACACTTTGCCTGATATGCTTTTGCCTCTAGCTTTGAATGAATCACCCTGTTAGTACAAGAAAAATGTTTTTGCTCTGAAGAAGGTGATAGACTGTTAGGCACATGGTTAGCTTAGTCAGAGCATAAGATTATTAATCTCAGAGTCGTGGATTTGAGCCCCATGTTGGGCAAAAGATTCCTGCATTACAGAGTGTTGGACTAGATGACTCTTGTGGTCCCTTCCAACTTTACAATTTGATGATTTAATACATTTCTCAATTTTTTGAGGTTTTCTTTGTTTCCTTTTTGGCTTTCAGCATCTTTTGTCTTGACTAAATGTGGATTAAAACGTGTTCTTTTCCAGCCACCATTGATGTGAAAAGGAACATATTTGACCTGTGTACAGACACAAAGGACTGTTACTTGGCGGTGATTGAGGTAAATGTCTTTTTCTTGCATTACAAGAACCAAACAAGATAATCAAACGGCTGTTCAATTGTAAGTGTAGGTGTGTAACTGGGCTGGAGAGATGATGATGATGATGATGATGATGATGATGCAGGTGGTGTTGCTGAATTTGTCAGTCCAGCATGTTGGATGGAAGCTAACCTACCATACTTGGTATCTGGTTCCTGTTTCAGAACCAAGGAAGCATGGATGCCATGAACATGGATACTGTCTGCAGGCTCTACGAGGTGGGCAGGCAGCGTTTGGCAGAAGATGAGGAGGATGAGGAGGAAGACCAGGTAGCATATACAAAATGTCTCCTTTGTTGAACTTTTTAGAAAAGCTTTGAAAATAGCTTTTAAGGGTGGTATCCAACTAACATCTTGGGAAGGAAACCCAGAACAGATTTGTAGGGTGGGGTGCAAGGAGTTGTGCAAGTGGGGATCCCTGGGCTGATGAAACACACTGCGTAGCACTACACTGGGTGCAACCCTAAATCTTTATTGTATGCCATTTATCTTACATGGTTTTGGTTTGTTATAACAGACAGCACACTAAAGCAATTTTGAGTTGAGTTCTGATGAGTGAAGTAGCTTGTATTTGTTGAGCTGCAAGCAGGAACAGATTTTTGGTGTCCCTTTTTTGCAGTAGTGATATTAGTTGTTTGTCTTCACTTTTTTTTTGTTAATTGCTTTTACTATGTTAATAAGTGATTGAATGAATCAGTCGCAGCATGCCTAAACTAAGCAACCAAATGGATAGCTCTGTTCAGGAGGTGAATGAGAAAAGAGACAGTTATTAATATGTCTTCTCGTGGTGATTTATGGATTTTCCTGGCACTCACGCAGCAGCTACATTTCCAACAATCAAATAGGCAGACTTCCCTTGAAGTGGGCCAATGCATATTGTGGAAATGAATCCAGAGCTGCTTAAGAGATTCTGCTTTTCCCTTGTGTATTAGGACCATTGTTTCACAGATATACTCTATTGTAGTTAACTCTTAAAATGGCTAAAATACTGTTGCTGCTTAGGGTTGCAGAAAGTAATGTGACTTCCTAAGTTTGGTACATTTCTTTGTGCCAAACTGTCTGCCAAATGATCAATAAAAATGATTCTGTATGGTTGTTGGTTGGATTGTTTTTGCTTGTTTGTTCCAGGGTAGAAATACCATCAGTGTTTACAATAGAAACAAAGTCAAAGCTGCAGTCATGGCAGAGGAAAGTTGAAACCTTTTTCTTTTTGCTTAACTCAGAATAAAATTACTTTGCTTGGTTTCAAGGTATGTCATTTAGATTAGGATGCTCGGAAACTTTCCCATTGGGCATTTATTTGCTCTTTTATTGTAAGGAGGGGTGGAATTAAATATTTTGTCTGTTCTTGACCTTACAATCCATTTAAGTGAATGCTTATTGTTACACCCACCCATCAGAAACTCCTACGTCCCCAGTCCTGATTTGAAAGTTGAACGTTTTCCTCAGGCAGCAGATATCTTTACAAGTTCAAATGTTGGTGTTCCAATTTGTTTTGAGTCTTGGGGATATTGGCTCTGCGTCTCTCTTAATTAATTTTTCCAAGTACTAAGTTGTTGCTTTAAACCATGGTTGTTCAAGCAATGAAGCTATGAGATCAGGGCCAATGCTGGCTCCCCAGAGGTACCTAGACCTGGTGGCACTTCTTTGCTTTACAGCAGTGATCTTTGCGCCCTCGCCTGTTTATGCTTGCTTGCTTCCTGCAGAATAAATGGACAAAATGAGGTGTCAGATGCAATGAGTTGTCAAGCCTGGAAGAAAGTCTGTCCAGCTGTATAGAAGCCCCTCTCATTTGCTAGGGGCATGCTGGAGGGTAAGCCAAATAATAAAAATAAAGAATGATTTGAGCAAAACGGTGTTGTATGCAGGGAGTTGGAAGAGATGACCCTTAGGGTCCCTTCCAACTCTACAATTCTATGAGTCTATGATTATTTATAGGAAATTGGCAGGTTTGTGTGTAAGCCCCCCCCCCCCACTAGGCTTTAGTAAACTCTGTTCTTACAAGTTGTAGTTACAATTTCAGCCCCACATGTTTTCGGTACTTGCCTACTGCTGCTCTGCAACGTATTCAGAGTTATTCTTAATTTTAAGAGAGATGTTGTCTTTTGGAGCCAAAATGCTAAGAGTTATATCAGAGTTTAGTAGTTTCTGTTCCTGCTATTTTGCTAGCTGTTTTGCTGTCTCCCGCTGCCAATGTAGAAAGCTTAGCTACTGCATTGCCTAGGGGTGATTACGTAGTGTAGAGCTAAACTGGAAAGGAAGAAGAGATAAGACATCACAAAATAGAGGAGCTGTGTGTTGTGAGGTGTGTTCCCTGCCGCTTCCTGTACAACTCTTTGGAGCTGTGCCAATTCTTCTAGCTCTTCATTTGCCATTTGGACTGCCAGGGATGAGAAATGGGGACTACCAGTGTTTCTGAAAGTGTTCTGTCTGGAATCACTCTTGGTCTTCTTCCATCAAGTAGGCCTTGGGTGGATGAATGGTTCCTAGTACTGTATGGCTCCCTTAGTTGAAGCCCCCTGCCCCCCAGCTAACCTCTGTCTAGCTTTTAGGTACAGGATTTCCCTATCTTGCTTTGTTCACTATCTACAGTTGGAGTTATTGGGGGTCAGGGGAGTAGGTCAGGTAAATTGCCAGCTTCAAGAGAGAGGCAAGTGCTGATGCTTCTTTCACCTTAGGTCTTTCACATCCCTTGGACACATCTGCCTTTAAGAGCATCATGTCAGTGGCCAAGATCAACCTTTTCCATAGTTCAGCTATTGACACGCAACCTGGAAACTGGATAATGTTCAGTCTGTGGAGGGAGGTATGGGTCTTGGCCATGACCACCGTTCTGTTTAAATGGTTGCATCAAGTATCTAATGCCAATTGGAAGCAAGTTCTTTGCCTTAGAAGTCCGCCCTGTTGTCTAGAGTGTGGGATAGCTGGTTACTAAGTAATACCTGAAAGGTACTCTCCACATGTTCAGGGCATTCTCAGCAGAGCCGAGTCTTAGCATCCAACTTTTCTGTAGTGCAGCCCAGTTTCTGTGGTGCTCCCATAGTGGCAATAGTTGGTGTGGCCACTTTACCACAATGGTACATAGATCCAGCCACTCTTGCCTGTCAGTCTTGCTCAGTGTGCATAATGCAGTACAGTTAAGTGGCTGAGGCAGAGTGGGGGCTTGTTGGCAAAAAGGAATGGGCCTAGGCATGTGGCTTACCTGACTTCTGCCAATAAATCCTTCCTTTGAAGCACGACATGGTGATGTCTTAGGGCCTCACAGGGCTTTGAGGAAAGTGATCAAGAAAAACCCAGGTCCTACCACCTTTCCTATAATAGCATGCTATGGGTTAAATGATTCTGAATGGCCCCATCCTTTTTATCATCTGCTAGAATGGAAAGGTAGCTAATGTAGGTAGCCTTGTAGAGAGATCCAAATTATTTATAAAAGCAACTATTTGAGGAACTTGATATGGATAACTGCAGGTGAGTCTAAAATCCCTCTTAGTGCAGAGACCAGGTGGTCATCTTAAGCAAGAGATGCACTCACTTGTGACAAGCTGTTCCAGCCCATAATCATTTTCAGTGCACCGTAATTCAAGGCTTCTTTTCCTTTCACCCATGTCGTTCTCATTGGGAGAATTGAGGCATTGTGCTTGGTGTAGCACAATAGACTTTTGTGAGGGGTATTGTCATCTGAACTGTTAGATTATGGACCTTAATTGCTTGTTACTTGTAAGTGGATGTTTTCTTCTCTAGAATGGTGACTTTGAATACTTAGGACTTTGACTTTCCGAAAGGAAAACAGTATAGCACCTCTAAAGGGTAGGCCTGAATATCCACAGCAGAGTGGTCTGCTGTGCGGCCTGAGGGCCATGTGCAGCTCTTCATGCCTTTTTGGGCAGTCTCTGGCAACATTTGATGCCCCTTCCCACAGCCCTCATGCTGCCTTCCCAAAGCTGGATAACCACCCAATAATAAATAATAAACACGTACCAAATAAACTGTCCCCACAGGTACATAAAGTAGCAGTTGATCAGCAATCACGTAACAGTGTAGTAAGCTGATACTGTTGGCAGAACTCTTAATGGCTATCCACAGGTGTACTTAATCATATACAATTCCAGGAAATTTAAAGATACAGTATCCAAAATCTAGCACAGTATCCAAGCAATTCACAACTGAGCATTTAATGCCCAAATATTAGTTTTTCAACGACTAGCTCACTGTGGATCACTTTGTACACACAATTAACTATTACTTTTAAAAACTGAACAGATTTATCCCGTAGCAGAGTTTCAGTATAAAGGCATGCCTGACACATTTAACAGAAGTGAAGCTAGTAGTGTAGGACTTTTGAAAAATGTAATTGGTTTAGTATTAATTTATGAATTATGAGTGTGTGGTTTTTTTGGAGGGGGGGATAAAAGGTTGGCCTTAAGTTTGCCTTGTCTGGGAGCATCAGATGCTGTCCTATATCAGATGAAGCTATTTGTCTGTATAGCTCAGTGCCGTCTGCACAGGTTGGCAGTCACTCTCCAGGGTATCAGGCAGAAAGAGCTCTTTTACCTTGCCTGCTGCTACTTGGTCCTTCTAACTGGAGAGGCTCCCTGGGACTGAACCTTCTCCAGGCACAACAGGCACACTCTGCCTTTGGGCTAAGGGTCACTTCCTGAATTTGCTGCCTAAAATAAAGGCAAAACGTGTGTTACATATCGAAACAACTTTTGCAACTTATGGTAGATAAGTGGTTACTGTTTTAACTGGCTAAAGCTGTAGAATGGCAATAACTGTGTTTTATCTCTTCACCCCAATTTGGCACCTATGACAAATTGTTTGCTGTGTTGCGTGTGTCCCATCTATCCATGTCTTCTGGGTCTGCATAGAAGCCTATGGTAAGAATCTTACTTAATGTGTACTAATATGCTTAGTCAGTTCTGCGTCTTGCTTTCAATGACCCATGAGGAATTTGCATGTATAAAGTGGTACCTCTGGTTGCGAATGGGATCCGTTCCGGAGGCCCGTTCGAAACATGAAAAGAGCGCAACCCGCAGCAGCGCATCTACGCATGCGCGGGTTGCAATTCGCCGCTTCTGCGCATGACGTCATTTTGCGCTTCTGCGCATGCATGAGCGGCGAAACCCAGAAGTAACCCTTTCCGGAACTTCCGGGTTGCCGTGGGACGTAACCTGAAAGAACGTAACATGAAGCAAACGGAACATGAGGTATGACTGTACTTGGATTTTGAAAGCTAAAGGTTTTTTTTTTTAAAAAGCCACTAAAATATTTCTGTCTGGAGCACATTCTGTAATGATCAAAGAAGCAAATGAACTCAAACTTGGTGTGGGGTGAGGAAAGGATTAGGGATAAGGTAGAGTTGTGAAGGCTTGGGGGGAGAGGAACTGTTTCTCTCCCCCACCCATCCCCATTTTTTTCCTGGGTATTCATGCCTCCACAGTAAGGTTTGGGAAAGACACAGGAAGGAAAGTAACAATAATGTTTCCTCTTTAGTACTGGAAAAGCAGTAAGACTATTCAGACAGGGCATAGTTTTATTTAATACATTTCCACCTCACCTTTTAGGGCAGCCATTAAGTTGAACATACATTGTGATTAAATGAAGGATAACAAACTTCATATGAAATTGAATTCATTTATTGCAGATTGGAACGTATGACATAATAGTAAAAACACATTCTATGAAGGAACACCATTTATATTTTATGTATTGATATACCATATATAGGCTGGTACACACAGATGTGTATGTATAGTTGTGTATGTCTGTAAAAACAGAATAATTGGTTTTACTGGCTACAGATGGTTTGGATGTAGCAGTAAACCATGGTTTACAGTTATGTTCATGAACTTTGGGCTTACGTGCTCCCTCTCTCACCTCTCTTCCTCCAGCATGGTTGCAAGGCGATTGGAAGCTTTCAGTTCTGTTTTCAGTTAACCACGGTATTCCCCAACTTTGGGTTCCCTAATGTTGGACTGCAGCTTCCATCATCCCTGACCCTTGACCATAGTGGCTGAGGAGGTAGAGGTTGTACTCCAACAACTGGGAACTGATGGTTGAGGAACGAAGGTTTACTGTTATGTTTGAATCCTAGCCTGTAGTTGATCATAACTATGGTTTATTGAAACACAAGGTTTGGATTCGATTTGTTTCGGGAAACTCTAGCTAAGACCAATCACAATTTGTTGAGGTTTGGACATAACATTTAATGCCCATTCACTGAAAGTAGAAGCAAAAGCTTTTGTCTCTTCTGAACCTGAGGCCAAATGTTAAGTGGGGGAGGATGGGGAGATAACATGCATAAGCCTGTGGCTCACCTAGGCTTCTTCGTGTGACAGGCACCCGTACTTTATCATGCACTGGCCAGCATATGTTATCTCTTCTCACCCAATATATGATACCTATTGAAAGGGGGATCATATTGCATCCCTTAATTAAAGAACTTAAATTCGGAAGTGACAAAAATTATCCTAAATGGGTAGGAATAAAATTAAATGTAAGCCCTATACCATATTTTATTCAGGCTACTGTACCCATAATAATACACAATATATCCTTTGTCAAATAGGAACCAAAATATTCTTATCTCAGGGCTTTTGTGCTTTGGTGAACATTGTGTTGGCTCCAGGGCTCCAGAAATGTTGGGCATGGCATTATTTGTTAGAAGCACCAGTAGCTGAAAATGCAATTCCAGAAGAGTAGCTGTATTAGTCTCTCACAGCAAAAGAAGTCAGAAGAAGTAAATTCAATATCAATGGGCCCAGGCACACTCGGCACTAACAGGCTAGGTCTCCATTTGCACAAGACTGCATGTGAGAGAATTATTGTTTTGTGGGCTTACCTAATGTAGACCACAAATGAAGCCAGGTGAAATTGTGGTCAAATGTGTTGAGGAACCTCTGTTCTGTTGTTGTATGTTCCATCTGCTGTTAAGAATTTTATGTCTTCACTAGAGTTCTCAAGAGACCAAAAGGGTGGAAAATGATTCTTTATAAAATAAGAGTCACATTCTCATAAAAATAGTTTAGCTTTTCTGTAGCAGAGAACAGTTAAGCTATAGGAGGAATATAGACTCAGTATTACAGAATAATTTTAAGCCCCAGTTAATGGAGGGAAACATAAATTAGGATAAAGGAAGAGGTCATGGTAGAAAGGGAATTGATTTTCCTGAAACTTGGTATTTTTCAGGAACTGTTTGACTAGAGAAACTCTCACAAGGTGACTTTATGTACATACTATGGGTTGAATGCAGAGTTAGTCATACATAGTAGACTTGTTAAAACCAGTGAGACTTAAACAGCTATACTTTACAAACCTAAGTTTCATTGATTTCAGTGGGTTTCCTCTATGTCTGGATCCAACTCTATGCTGCTATAGGGTCTAGAAGAAACGTAAAGGAACTATGAAGACTTCTTATTCAGACGTATTGTGCAGGAAGTGTTTGGGAGTGCTTGGGAGATGTAGTACTATACAACTACTAAGTGTTATTTTTTGCCTATTGATCAAAAGCCAGATTTTTATTTGTACGGTACAACTTGTGGTTTACCTGTAGGCCTAGGAAGATAAGTTTCTCTCCAAAGAGGCATCCCTCTCCTCTTCCAAGACATGGATTCTAAAACATTTTCTCCTACCAACCAGTGTTGTTGGGATGCATTTCTAGTCTGAGGTGTTCCCCTTGGTTAATAATTTTGTGATTAGGACATGCTGCTTTTTGCCTTGTGAGATGGTCAGTTGTATGGAAACAAAGTATAGGAATATAATAGTATGGGGAGATCTGCTTTCTTTTCATCACCTGAGGTATGCTTTTCTTTACAAATACATTCCTGATTCTTGTTCTTGAGGATTCAGGATGCAATATTACTGAATGGGAGGTCCTTGACTCAACCCTGTTTCTCTGCAAGCTGAAAAAGACTTGGCCAGATGTTCTTCCACAAAGGGTGCCTGGCATATTCTTGACCAAACGAGGGTGTGTTTCACTGAGAAACTTGTAAGCTTGTTTAATCGGAATCTCCTTTCTTGTAACATCAGTAAGACCTTTCTGATAGTCAGAGCTGTTCAACATTGGAACGGTCTCCCTCAGGAGTTTGTGGGCTCTCCTTCCTTGGAGGTTTCTAAGCAGAGGCTGGATGGCCATCTGTCATGGATGCTTTTGCTGAGATTCCTGCATTGCAGGGGGTTGGACTAGATGACCCCTGGGGTCCCTTCCAACTCTACAGTTCTATGATTCTAGTGCACATTTGTTGAAGGCTTGTGAGATTTGAATATATGCCAAAAATAAAACTTAAAGAACTAATAATCACTATTTGCAGTCATTGATTGTACGTTACTGGATTGTGCTTAGAGTATGAGTTTTGGAGTGCATAATACCTGTCACTTCAGCTTTGTCCGTGTGTCTGTATGCAGTCTTGAAGAAGGTGCGTGCTGAACAGGGTGAAATGAAACTTCAGGTGTGAATCTTTTCATTACAATAGCCAGCAACTAATGCTTATTTTTCTTAGGTGATTGCAGGTTCAGGTGGATTGCAAACAAAGCAAGCAAGCAGGAGACCCTTGCTTTCTGGGCTCTGGAGGCTCTCGTTAGATCTCACAAGGCCATCTGAAAAAACCTTTCAGAAACAGTTTTTCAAGCTTTGCTTCCAGGGCTGTGGGATGGTCGCACAAGGCCTCTGGGGTGCTCCAGTGAAATTTTGTGGGGCCGTCTCATGAGATCTTGGATGGCCCTGATCTTGAGAGATTTCAAATGGCAGGGGTGGTTCTGGGTGTCATTCTGGCTTTGCACAATGTCGCCTTTGCACGTGGACCACCCAGAATGTACGTTATGGGCCTACTATATTCTAACAAGTTCTGATGATCTTGTCGAGAAGAAGTGGCATTGGGAACTTAGTTCTAGGAACCCTTATCTCCATTAGCAATTAATCTTGGCAAATGGGTGGCATTCAGTTTGTGTGTATGCGGATTGTCTTTTCTTCTCATCAGTGGGAACTAGCCATGTGTGGAAAGCGTAAGAAATTTGTCAGTGCTTGTCTCTAGTACGGTTACTTTCCTCATTAGGACATAACAGAGATCAACGACGACAAAACCCACACTCAGGATCACCCTCTCATTCACAAAACCTCTCTTTCCTCATTGTTTCACCTCAAATGGGATTGATGTTATGTAGGGCAAAACCAGATTAAGCTCCTTATGTTCTTTGCCAAATAACCTGTTCTGTGTTGTCTTTTGCTGTGTTGCAAATAACAGCTTTTAAAATATTGTACTGACTAGGTCAAGGTAGTCAGGCTTCTGTTGAATTGAGAAGCACATACAAAGGCCATGTGGTGCTAGCTAATAACCTTTTGCTCGCGTAACAACTGAAGAGGGCTGTTGTTCAGGAGGAGCCAATGGCAGCACACGTATCTCTGTTAGCGTTGCTTTCAGCCCTTTCAGTTTTTGTTTATTTTAATGGGATTTCTTCATATCTCTTCAGGAGGAGGAGGAACAGGAAGAAGATGACGACGAGGATGAGGATGACACAGATGACCTTGATGAGCTGGACACTGACCAGCTTCTAGAGGCTGATCTGGAGGAAGAGGAAAACAACGAGAATGCGGGAGAGGATGGAGAAAACGACTTCTCGCCTTCTGACGATGAGGAGCTGGCCAACCTGCTTGAAGAGGGAGATGAAGGAGAGGATGAAGACTCTGACGCTGATGAGGAAGTTGAGCTGATCCTCGGGGATAGTAAGTATACCTAGGGAGAAATTAACTCTTTGGGGGATTCCAAAGGGTTAAAAGGTCCAGGGCAGACCAAAGATACCAATCTGAGGAAGTGTGCGTGCACACGAAAGCTTATACCCAGAACAAACTTAGTTGGTCTCTAAGGTGCTACAGGTTAAAGGTAGTGTAAGCACTGCACTGCCTAGTGTGCAGGTCAGATTCTTTGGTCCCAGGTTCCTGAATTAATTTTAGCTAACTCTCATAGGACAACAACTCCGCTCATGTGACAAGCCTGATAGCTGTGCATACAGGTTGTTACTTGATGGCATGATGTTTGTAGAGTACGTGTGCTTTAATTTTTTTTACCTGTGCTACTAAACTGGAACCCAGTCCAGGTTCCCAGGCACCTGCAAGTGGCTGTTTGAAGATGTGTGGTGTGGCTCACACTTTACGTATCTGTTGGTGATCCTGCAGTAACCAGATTTGCCATGTGATTGTGAAGTTTCCCATTGCTTTCCTGAGAGTATCAACTGTAAATCGTTGGTGAATGAGAATAGCTGAGATGCTCTAACAATGGAGCTGTGGGAGAGCCTGGGGCATAGTTTTTCCAATAGTGTGTAGTTGTCAGTTAGTGGGACTTATTTCCATGTAAACATGCCACAGGCTCAAGCTGCAGTAATCTCCCAATCAATACTCCACGCAGCACGGCAGAAGAAAGTCAGATATAGCCAACACTACCTTCCTTTAGCCTGCCTGTCACTGGCTTTGTAAAATTAAGCATGCAGCTACACAGAAGTTCCCAGAGGCTTGAAAGCAGCATGAGCCAGCAAGTTGTGTTGCTGCCTGACCGTCCTGTGTTTGAAGTTGCTGCATCTGCCCCATACTGCCCCCCTTCTCTCCCCCCTCATCTTTTTGGATCTTCTGTTTCAAATGATGTCTCCAGCCCAGCTGACCTACTGCAGCTCTTTCTCTCTAAAAACATTTTCTTGAAGATCAAAAAGGGATGGGGATTGAGAGGTGCAAGGGATGGAGCTTGAAAGTTGAGGGAAATAGGGTTATTTGGAAAGTGTCAGGAGCAGGTGTGTGAGAAGAAAGTATTGGATTGGATAGTTTGTGCTTGGAGAACAAACTTTGTTCCATCTGTATGGAATGGTGGCAAGAGGGGTTAATCTTACAGGGGAGCCATGCTTAATGACCTGAAAGCAGCCCCCCCCAATCCTCACGGATGCTTGTGTCTGTCTGTTAAGGGGACAGATAACTGTTGCTCAGTGAAGTGGGTTGGCATTCAGTACATGCTCAGAGGTGGCTTATTTATTATTACATCCTGTATTCTGGGATTTAATGCTGGTAAAGTGAGACAAAAAACGGCGGGCATAGGCATCTGAAGGAAGGGAGTTAAATGCCTTTTCATGTGTGTGCTGAATACATGGCTGGTGGTGAAGTGGTGGACTTCTACACTGCAGGGATAGAGTGTTTCTATTGTATAGAAAGAAGATGCAACAGTGCTTTAAAAAGAGGGTGGGAGGGGGAAAAGCAGGAAAGGGAAGAGATGGATAGACATAGAAAGTGAGAGAAGGTGATCAGGCTTCCTGGAAGCTGTGTCACCTGCCCTGGAATCCTCCTTCCTGCCCTTTGATTGCGTGTTTCTCATTGCAGGCAGCAGTTCCTCAGTTCTGAGGGAAATGCAGTCTGCTCATTCTCAGAGGCACTTTGTGCATTATGTCACAGCAAGAAAGTTAATCATTTATGTTGGAGCAAAATTCTTAATTTTCACAACTGGTGTGCTTGTGTGTGTAATCTTGGAAATTTAAGGTAGTCTTGGTGGGGGCAAGCTATGGGTGTGTGGAGGGGAGAGAGAGGCTTTCCTTCAGTGAAATCGCTGGAACCTTTGTTGTTAATTTCAGCAGAGGCAGGACATCGGATGCCCGGAAGGTGACATGTTGCTGGGAGTGTTTGAGAAGACAACCCTCTGTCCCAGTCTGGTCCCGTTTCTGTTCATCCTGAGCTAAAATGCTTTTGCTAGCAGACTCATGTGTGCTCTTCTCTTGTTTTGTTGTAGTGCAGCCCTGCTTCTCTGCAATCAGGCACATGAACCTGGGGGCAAGCACCCTGTCAGGTCTCCAGCGATTTTCTTGTATATTTGTCAGTCCTCTATGTTCTTAATGGTGGTAGGTATTTTGTCCACATCCCACCAGGACATGTTGCAGAGCTCTAATTAAAAGATGGATTGTATCTAAAAAGATGCTGTGCAATTGTTGTACATTACTGGGGGAAATAAGCCCATTAGAGGGTTCTGGATTGCAGCTGAAAAAATAGCCTGTGCATTCCAGCAGAAGCTAGTGATGCCAGAAGGGAGCATTACTGAAAGTATTTGTTTTTTAATAATTTCATTGCATGGTTCCCCTGCCTCTTCTCACATCTAGGCAGTTTCCTTCCAAAGTCTCACAATATGCAAAGACAAATAAACAGCTCCACCTTCCTGTTGTCTCTGTTCTCATGTAGAACATGTGGCTCTGTGGATCTGCCTGTTCCATATCACAGGTCCTCTCAGTTGCTTCTGTCTAGCATCTGTCATGCAAAATAAGTATTTGGCTGGCATTGCTCTTCTGGGGACTTTTTAGTGTGAAGCATCACGAAAAACATGGCAGGTGGTGGTGGAGGATGCACTTGCAAGAAGGGGTGGTGGGGGTGGGGAAATGTGACATTGGTGGGGCATTTTGGGAGGAGTCTGTGGAAGCAGAGGGCAGGAACTGATAGCATGCAGGAATGGATTGGCATATTTACACTTCGGGAGGATAAGTATGTATTCTGCGTAGTAAGCAGATGACACACACTAGAATGCTCACTTCATGCAGATGCCACTTGGTTGCTGAACGTTTAAAGTAATTTAAGTGCTCCTATTCATCTATTAGGGATGCGGGTGGCGCTGTGGGTTAAACCACAGAGCCTAGGACTTGCCGATCAGAAGGTCGGCGGTTTGAATCCCCGCGACGGGGTGAGCTCCCGTTACTCGGTCCCTGCTCCTGCCAACCTAGCAGTTCGAAAGCACGTCAAAGTGTAAGTAGATAAATAGGTACCGCTCCGGCGGGAAGGTAAACGGCATTTCCATGTGTGGCTCTGGTTCGCCAGAAGCGGCTTAGTCATGCTGGCCACATGACCCGGAAGCTGTATGCCGGCTCCCTCGGCCAATAAAGCGAGATGAGCGCCGCAACCCCAGAGTCAGTCATGACTGGACCTAATGGCCAGGGGTCCCTTTACCCTTTACCTTTACCTTTATTCATCTATTATCACTCTCAAATGAAGATGTATTCACAGGTCAGACATCATCTTCCTTTAGCAAAAATGCATCCAATCTTTTTCCTTGGGATTGGTTTGCAGCCTGGTTGTCTTTTATAGGGGGCGCACTAGCCAGCTAAACTGTGTTTGCTGTTTCTAGTCCTCATTTTGATGACTTTTATGCAGCATTAGCTGTGAGCTGGTTTTAAGTCCATTTCACACATGCCCTATCAATAACTGTTTATGTATGGATTTGATGAGTTGGGTGGAATGGAAGATAGGGAGAGAGTATGAGAGAAAAATGCATTCATTATTCAGATGAAGGAAAATACTGGATTCTAAAAGTTTGTGATTGGATCTTAAAAGTGCAGATCATGTAAGTTGCAAACACATTTACAGTGCAATCTTATCAATGTGTACTCAGGATAAAAATCTAGTTGAGTTTAGTGGGGCTTTCGTCTAGGTAAGAATGTAAAGGAGATTTAGACTCTGATTTAAAAATGATTTCTTAGAGCTATAACCGTTACATGGAAAAACTAGTAGAGAGAGGAAAAGGAGTCCAATAAACCTGCATGGGATGGAACTAGGGATTCATTGTCCACAAACGCTCACATTCAAAGGAATAGAGATGAAAGAGAAGCCCATCCACAGCCATTCCAATAATAACATTAAAACAAGGCTTTCCCTCTTTTTAAAAAAATGCTGTGTAAATCTGGTGTGTGTGTTTGTGTCCCCCCACAGGTGCTTTATTGGTACCTCCTCAGAGTTAGTGTCTTTCTATCTGCCTTGCAAAAACACTCTTCTTTTCACCGACGCTCAAATCCCAGGGGCATCATCTCATGTAGACAATGGTGCACACTTCATTTTTGTACCAGATTCCTGAACTGCTACTTTCAAATATACCTTTGCAGAGTTCCCTCTGAAGAGCATCTTCGGCCAATATCCACTCCACATACCCTGTAAAAGACCTGCCTGGTCTTTTTTCTGCTGGTATTCTGGCAGGAGGTGGTTTTTGTTGATTTCAAGAAAGTGTGTCCTTGAAAATCTCATCAAGGACTCCATTAGGAAAACTAGGGGTTAGGAATTGCTTGTGAATGTGCTTGCATTTCTTCAGAGTTGTTTCAGTGGATCCTGCTGAAGAAGACAACTCTTCCATATCCTAGACAGATTTTCTACAAGAGTTAGGGAAAATGGCCACCTGAATGATCACTGAGTGTTTTTTCCCCTG
Source organism: Podarcis pityusensis (assembly GCF_964106645.2). Lineage (NCBI taxonomy): Eukaryota > Metazoa > Chordata > Lepidosauria > Squamata > Lacertidae > Podarcis > Podarcis pityusensis. The sequence continues at coordinate 74,428,872 of NC_138029.1, read as the reverse complement.
TCCCTTGAGCTGTGGTGTGGTACCAATCAACTTACCAAGAAGCAAGTGCTATTTTGGAGACAGTATTAACACAAATATTGCACATAATTTACATCACCCAGTTGCCCTTTGGTAGACTTTACTGTATCCCAACATCAGCTTCCCTTGTGGCTGGTTTACCTTATACTTACTGTATGCTGGGTGAGGAAAGTCACTCAAGAAAAGAGGTACTCTCTTCTGTTTTGAGCTGGGCCACTTGTGCTGATTCTGCCCTCCTCCTGTTTGTGCAAAAAAGGGGTGCACAGGAGCAGGGTTGTACAAAACATAAAGCCCCCAAGCTCATTCATTCATCTCACTTGTTTGAAACAAAATAAAAAAATTCCTTCCAGTAGCACCTTAGAGACCAACTAAGTTTGTTCTGGGTACAAGCTTTCGTGTGCATGCACACTACTTCTGATACACTGAAACAGAAGTCACCAGACCCTTATATATAGTGAGAGGGTGGGGAGGGTCAACAGGTTTACCACACCTATCAGCCAATCACCCATTCCCATCACCCTTCTGAGTAATACCCCTCCCCACCCTCTCACTACATATAAGGGTCTGGTGACTTCTGTTTCAGTGTATCTGAAGAAGTGTGCATGCACACGAGAGCTCATACCAATAACAAAATTAGTTGGTATCTAAGGTGCTACTGGAAGGAATTTTTTTATTTTGTTTCGACTACGGCAGACCAACATGGCTACCTACCTGGAACTCTCCGTTGTTTGGAAAGTCTTTAAAACTTCCATTGTATTTAAAAACAGTCCAAAAAGTTTCTTTTTAAGATATAATAGAAATGAGCAGTTACTTCAGCTGTGTTTGTGGATGTGAAGGACAGCTGATTGTAAGGTGGCAACTGCTTGTCTAAATTGACTCTCCTTGGTAGTCATTCTCCTCTGGTTGCATTGATCAGTTAAATCCTGTCCTTGCCTTTCTCCCTAAATACTTAGTATACGCTTCAACTTAGGAACAATATATTGTACCCTTTCTGTGTCTCTGGAAACTCACCTTGTTTTAGTGCCCGTTGCATCTTTTACTCCCACTACAGAGGATTTTGGAGCTACATACTGCTTCTCTAGAGTGTTTTCAGTAATTCCTGAAGGCATCTCACTCTGGTGGTAAGTATTCTCTTTATAATGAGGAGCTGTGCCTTGGCTTGTGGTGAAACAGTCCTGTTTTGCACATTGTTTATGGTTTCTAGCTGGCATACCACTCTAAAGGGTGCCTGTGCATGGTCTTTCATATTTGACTTGGAACAAGTTACCCTGCTTGGTGTCTTTTTGACATATCAGACTTTGCATTGCTCAAATAACCCATTTGTCCCCTTTCCAGCTGACAGCTCAGATAATTTGGATTTGGAAGATGACATAATCTTATCTCTGAATGAGTGAGGAGTGGCCACCCCACAGGATGTTGGCAGCAGGAAAACTCCGTTCTCGGAAGCCAGGAGGCCAAATCCGGGAGGTGATACTGAGCAGCCGCTCATATCCTAATTCTTGGGAGACCCATCTAAAGAACTCTAGCCCTTCTGATCTTGCAGTGGACAGATGCAGGCTCCTGACACATCTGGAACCTTCCTACCAAGAGACCCAGGGGCTTGACCTTTATTTTTCTCTGCCTTTTTATTTTTGGTTTTGAGGCTGAGACATGACTCTCCTCTCCACGGGGAGTTCCGAAGATATTTCACAATATATTTTCTTTGTATAAAGTTCTTTCCTAAAGAACAGAAATAGTTTTATATGAAACAAAAAAAAGGATAAAAAACAAAACAGGCAGGTATTATAAAGAGGGTATGGATTTGTGATCTTCTAATGTTTAGTCACTATGACAAGTTTCTGGGGAATAAATAAGTTTAAAAAGGGCATTTTTACTGAAAAGCGTGGCAGGCAGGGTGGGATTGAATCATGGATTGTAAAAGCTGTAGGTGATTTTTATTTTGAACATAATTTTTTAATGGATGTGTTGCTACCTGCTGTGAAATGTTTGGGTTTTTGTTTTTTTTGTCTGATGACTCCTGACAAAAGCCCTGCGAGTTCCTGCTATAGTAGCCATGGCAGAAGACTAGAGGTCCCGTTCTGTCTTGCTCAGAATCTGCCATTGCTGGAGATGAAGGACTCTACTTTACAAGCTCCTCGCCTCACCCCCTTCCTACATATTTTTGTGTTTGGAATTTTAAAATTTTATTCCCCCCCCCTTTTTTTTCCTTCTGCCCTTGTGTGAAAACTACAAATCGAAGGCCTTTTTTTCTTTAATGTAAATTGTATTTATTAAAAAAATAAATAAAATCCAAGTCCTGTCTGTTTGTAGCTCTGAGCTGCTGTAGTATACATTCGTTGCCTTTGCTGGCTCCTCAAGCTGCCTTCAGTGCTACTTTGCACCAGAATGCATGACCAAGGCAGGGTTATTCATATAAGAAGTGTGACTTCACATGCATGAATGTATCTGGACATTCAAGAGAGTGATGCTATCAGTACTATTCACACAAGATTTTTACGAAGAACGGTCCATACGTTTATCCCAGGAGGATCATGTTCAATGAAATCATGTGAGAGGTATCCCACAGTTCTTCTGGGTTCTGATTCCTATATTATCATGCAATGATGGATTGCATCCCTGGGAAGGGAAAGAGAATACCTATTTTCATATGAAGTTGAGTTGCTTGTCTTCTCTAACTCAGGTGTGGGGAACCTTTGGCTGTCCAGATGTTACTGAACTACAAATCCCATCAGCCCCAACAAGCTTGGCCCAGTGTGCAGGAATGATGGGAGTTCTATCTCAGCAGCAACAGCTGCTGTAAGGCCAAAGTTTCCCCACACCCAGTTTAAACAAATAACTACAATACTAGTGGCAGATATATATGCAACTTTATTTTGGTGAAGTGCACCTTTAAGCCCAGAGGTTGGATGCTACAAGGGAATTTAGAGGCTACTAACTTCTGGTATTGCCTGTCATGAACCTATTTGTAATGGGGAGCACTGCAGGATGCAAAACATCTGCTGGACCGGCCTTGGGTTTGCCACTCACCCTCCTAGCAATTGGAGTAAAATAGTCACTGGGATGGTTGCATTTATTAGAAAGCCCTGCTTGCAACCCAGTCATGGAAATGGATTTAACTACCTTCTATCCTTTCTTCCTGTGGCTCCACTCCATTTACAACTGTGACTTACTGCATTGCAGGCCTTAGAAATAAAATTTAGACCACATACCCGGTAGGTGGTGGTAAAGGATGAAGTAATGTTCGCAATGGTCTTAGGTCAGTGCTTGATAAAACTGCAACGGAATCATACCCTCACCACTACTCTCCTTTGGCTATGCTTGTGTTTCATGGGACTAGCGAGTCTGCATTTAGACTTCCATTTGCTTGTATCAGAACAATGGTCCCATCTTTTTCTGTTTCTTCCTACCACTTGGTTAAAATATGTTTTTCATTTATTTTAGAAACAAAAATATATTACAGAGTTAACTTTTGCAAATAGCATTTGTGAAGTGAATATTCTTCAGAATCTAGAAAAAGTTGATGTTTTTGCCTATATATATATATATATATATATATATATATATCTCCTTGATTTACTGTTGACTACTTTTTTGAAGAGAGATTTAGAAGCACACAAACAAAATCCATCTATTTAAACGTTTTGGAGCAGATATGGAGAACCTTTGGCCTTCTGAAAGTTGCTGAAGGATGACTGGCCATTAGCCAGGCTGGCTGGGGCTGGTGAGTTGTGATCTAGCAACATCTTGAGAGCCAGAGGTTCACATACATCTATCTTAGAGCTGTTCAGAACTGTTTTCTGGGCCCCTTGTGATTTTTAACCAATAGTAGACAAAAATTGCATACATAAATGGGACTTATCCTGCTCAATATACCGAGGTGTTCCCTTTTTACAGTAGAGTGGACAGGAGGCTACCATTGAACAACATTTACTAGCATCGTTTGCTGTGCAAGAGAGGGCTCTAATCATGTTAGTCGCTTGGTTAGTGAGACTACTGGAAAATTGTATTTTAACAACTCACGATGTGGTTAAAAAGAATAAAGAACTAACACCAACAAATGAGATAGGGTGGGAGTTCATACAAGACCAACCTCTAAATCACAAGCTGGTATTTCTTGCAGGTAACCTTTCAGAGGCAAAATTTAAAAATTGTATTCATTGACAACTTAGCTCTCTTGGACGCTTTAATACACATCCTAAAAAATGTTTTAAACACCACATGGCTGGCTTAGAAATAATTATTTGCTAATCATTAGTGTTGTCTCTGTTTCCATAATTTCACTGCACAAGAGAACTGGTAATAGTTGGAGGATAGAGAAGCAGAGAATGGCGAAGTCTCAGTATTTATGACCTTGGTCTGAACAGTGTTGCAACCACGGTTGGGGCTGTGTAGGGTCATAGCAGTTAAGAGGATCAGCACCCCGTACACTTCATGTCAATCCAGAATGGGATACTACACTATATGGGATGCTACAATGTAACCTTATCAAGCTTACTTGTCTTCAAACCTTTCTAGCATCCTCCCTATCCATTATTTCAAAACATTCCACATTCCTTGAAAAGCAAGCTCTCGGAAAGAGAATTATGCAAGCTAAGTGAGTGTGCATACATCTATTTATTAATTGCATATTTTAGACACAAGTGGGCATACCCTGGTGCAGAATGTGGCGTAAACTCTTACCGCAGCATACACACACGCCTCCTTAGACTATCTCTTACAGTTCATGCTTTCTCCTTTTTACCCGAGGATCACTTCACATAAAGCAGCTTTCCTATGTACATCCCCTGTGACAGCTCTGGCCTGCTGCATGTGTGTGGACACACTGCTAATTGCAATGATCTGCTCATGTGAGAAAGTGTTTGTGTATTTGCTACACATCACCAGGTATGTCAGGGCTGGGGAACTGGTGGCTCTCCAACGCCCATCAGCCCCAGCCACCACGGTCAGTGGTTAAGAATGAGGGGAGCTGCAGTTCAACAACATCTGGAGGGCCACAGGTTCTCCATCCCTGAGTGCCATTTTCTGTACCAAAATGGTTATGACCAAAAGAAATGCTATCTAGGGAGGTGGACCTCATAGAAGGAGGACCTCCTCATTCTCTGTGCTAATTAATCCCAGAGCAATGCCAGAAGATGAATGCTCAAATAATAGGTCGGACAGAATTTGCCCACCTTGTCCTAAAAAGCAGTGCATCCACCTGCCTAACCTACTGTATATAACAAGCAGAACTTTATATAACTGCAATATAGGACACACGCTATAAGCAGGCAACTTGGTCAAGTTTTTATCGTTTATTTTTGCCACTGGAGCTGATGAACATAATCATTTAGATTTTGTTATCAGATCCTACTCAACTGCCTGGTTATTTGTCTTCCTGAGTAGCCAATAGTTAGTACTGAACAGAAAATCTAAGAGTAGCTTTGAATCTACAATATAATCAATCCAACAGGAAACACAGTTAACAGAGGAGTTGGGGGGGTGCACCCATGGTGCAGCCTATGTTTTATTGCACCAAGAGTTGAGGACTGCTAAAACTTTTTAGCTTCACAGAGCTGTTCTTTGGCTACAATCGTCTCAAAAGCTCTCATCCACCAAGAAAAGGTTGGTCCAATAATGGATACCATTACCTTTTCCACCTTTTAAAAAAAATTCTGGCATTAACTACCTAAACACAGAGAGAAGAAGCAAGCAGACTTCAACTATCAAAGAAATCAAAATAGCACAAAACTGGTATAATAGTGTTGAACAGCAGTAAAAGGAAGAACTGTCTGAAGTACGTTATTTGCTTTATCTATTGGAACCAGCCATTGGCAGACTACAGAAACCAGGACACTGCACAAAGTTAAAAATCCATCAGTGAACAAGGCTTTACTGACAACTTTCCATACATTTAAAAAATAAGAACACAGCAGACAGTGTCACATATTAAAACAAAATGGGATTAAAATGGTATTAAAATTAGAAACTAATTAAATTGTAGAATTTTTTGGAGGACTTTTGGAGCCTCGCTCAAAAAAATTGGCCTTAAAAGCAACCAGGCTGTGTGAGATACAAAGAAATATGGAATCAGCAAAGAGGGAGGAAAGAGAGGAGACAGAGAGTAAATACTAGGCAGTGTCTTTGACTATCACTATCACCATATGCTCTTCTTCTAACTTTCCCAATGTTCTTAGTGCGGACTGGAGGTACTGCTGAGAGAATTCACAAGGAGGGAAAGCATAAAGCATGCCTGTGCTGTCTTTACCCTTCGCCCCTCCCACAGGAAGGCTGATCACCCCAGCAGCCTGTTTTTGTTTCAAGTAAGAGACCAGATTCCTGAGAAGCCTTCTTTGCAAGCCAGGCTCTACCACAGGGACGGCCCCTTCAGTGCTTGCTCCTTGAGCAGTCTGGGTAGCCAGCAGCACAGCATAGCCATTAGGGCTTCCTTGCTTGATACGTCGAGTTACTTCATCCAGCTTGGGCTGGTCAAGCCGAAGTCTCTGGGCAATCTTGAGCTGCGTGAGCTTTCCACCAGACAAGTGGTCTTTCAGAAGCCCATTGATAACCCCCAAGTCGCCTTCAAGGATGTGCATAGATGTAGGGAAGCAGCTGTTTTTCAGGACAAGTAGCCCATTCCAGGCAAGCTGCAGCGTATGGGCATAATCTGATAAGCTTTTAAATTTCTTTGTTTCAGATTTGGACTCTTCATGAGTCTTTGATTCAGCCTCAGCAGTTCGATGATTGCGTTCGCTGTCCCTTTTCTTAGGCTGAGGATCAGATGTTTCACGGTGAGGCTTCTCCTCTGATGCATGCCTGTTGTTCTGCAGGGAGTTATTCTGCTCTTTCTCCGTGGCAGACTCTGTGGTGTGGTTCTCCTTCCGAGCCCTCTCTGGACTGCGATCTAAAGCTGGCCCACCAGGTTTTGTCCTGCCTCTGTCCTCATAGGGCGAATGGGCAGTTCTCCCTCGGTCACTGGAAAGGCTACGGCGTTTACGCCTTTCCTCCCATGGTTTGAGCACGCTTCGGTCACTATCGCTGCCCCAACGTTCTCCACTTCGGCTGCGTGCCGACTGACTGTAGGTCTCCAAATTATTTCTGCGCTCTGCATTTTTGACAGGGCTGGTCCAATCAGCCTCTAAAAAGCCCCTTTCCCGGTCTGAGTAGAGGAGATGAGGAGGAGTCCTGTCTCTCACCCTTAAGTCTTGCTCTAGACTCCTGTGCCTGCTGTAGCCTTCAGGTAGCAATTCATAGGGTACAGGTAGTGGTGCAGGTTGATACTGCTGAGGGTAGCGTGCCTCCTCAGCTTTGGCAAAATCCACTCGAAGTCTCCTGTCTGGCCCACCCAAAGGGAAGCCCCTCATTTGTGCACAGGCAGCCTGGGCAGCGTCTAAACTTTCATATTGAATGTAGGCAAAACTGTCCCCTTTCACATAGTCAATAGTCCTAATGCTTCCAAAGCGATCAAATTCCCTAGCAAGGGCAGCTAGGGAAGTACTTGGACCAAGACCACCCACCCAAAGTCGGGTTGTGGGGTTGGCTTTCCCATAGCCAATTTTGATAGGGTTCCTGCCAACAACCCGGCCAGACATGGCAACCTTGGCTCGATGTGCCATGTCCAGGTTCTGGAACTTTAGAAAGGCATAGGCTCCACCTTGGCCCCTTGCAGGGCGCTTGATCACCACTTCCTCAATGATGCCGTATTTTTCAAAGGCACGCCTCAGTTCTACCTCAGAGACGCTGTGGTCCAGATTGCCAATAAAGAGATTACGAGTCGCTCTTTGATCATCCTCTGGCATAAGATCCTCTTCAGCCACTATGGGATAGCCATAGGGACGGCCGCGCTCGTCGTACAGTCCATAGTAATCCAGCACTCTCTCCCGCTCCCGAGAGAGACCCAAGGCAACAGCTTCCAAGGCAAAGGCTGCAGCGGCAGCATGTCGTGGTCTGGGCTCTCTCAGCAAAGGGGTGGCAACAGGAGAAAGAGATCTCTGTTTATAAGGATAGACACCATGGATTGGGGGCAGGAAAGCCATGGGTTCAGGGGACGGGGTAGGTGGGGGCGTGCGGCTTCGTCTGCCCCCTCGCAGGTACACAGGCTCCACCTTGAGGGGGCGATCGTAGAGGAGAAGCTGCCGGGCTCTGGCATGCCTTCGAGCATCTCGGGCGTCCGCCGGGTGCCTGAAGTTGACATAGGCAACGCGGCCGAGCTCGGGGGTATGGGAGAGCTTGACGCTAATGTCACTGGCGCCGCCGCTAGCGAACCTCTGGAACTGGCGGAACAGACCGTCCTCCAGAAGCTGGTCCGGGAGGGCCGGGCCCAGGCCGCTCACCAGCAGGGTCTTGTACTCGCTGGAGCCGGGGGGATCCCCGGCCAGCCCCACCCCGGCCGTCAGTCCGAGCCCCGGCGCCAAAAGCAGCGACGGCGCGGCCACCGCCGAAGGCCCGCCCAGCAGCAAAGATGGGGCGACCACGGCGGCCAGAGGCACTTTGGCCTTGGCGGCCCCCAGCGCCCGCGAAGAAGACGACGAGGACGAGGAGGAGGACGGGGGCGGCGGCGCCGCGGCGGAGGCAGCTTGGCTGCTGCTGCTGCTGCTCCTGGCGCTGGACGAGGCGGCGCCGCGGTGGTTGGAGTCGCCTCCGGGCCGCTCTTCCCCGCGGTGGCTGCGCGAGCTGGAGCCTCCCGCCGCCGACTTGTCCCGGCCGCTGCGCGACGAGGCGGAGGCGGACGACGACGACGAGGCGGCGCCCGAGCTCCGGTGCGGGCCCCGCCGGCTGCTGCTCCCGCCGCTGGCGCCGCTGCTCTCGCGCTCCCGCTCGCGGGGCCTCTTGGCCGAGGAGGCGCCCCGCGTCCCCCCGGACCCCGCCGGGCTGGAATCCCGCTCGCTCGCCCGCTTCATGGCTCCGGGGCCCGCGATTCAGGAGGCGCCTCTGGCGGCAGCTGCCATCTTGGACAAAAGGGAACGAGCGAAGGCGGCTCTGCCCAGTTGCCGCGCCGTGCGCGCCGACGACGTCATCAGCCCGCGACCCCGCCCCGAGCCTGCCGAGCGACGGGCCGCGTCCGTAATGGCTCCGGCTGGACGCCGCGGCCGCCGCCCAAAAGCCCCTCCTGCTCGCGCCCGCCCGGCGGCCGGCAGAGGACGGGGAGGCGAGGAGCAAAGCCCCTCCGTGTTCCCGGCCGGGCGCTGCCGCCTTCCCGCCTCCACGGGACTTACCTACCGCTCAGTCTGAGGGAGGAGTAGAAAGTGCATAGCAAGTGAGAGCAGGAAGGCCAGCGCTTTCCCCCTTCCTCTGCTCCTCTCCCTTTTCTGCAAGTAGAAATAAAGCGGATGCCACTTTCCCTCTCTCGGCCAAAGCGCGCCGCCTCCGACGAGCGGCTGTTAGGCGGAGGAAGGGAGCAACCGGCGATCGCGCACACGTGCAAAACTATTGGTCTCTGAGCATTGAAGGGCAAACACGCATTTACAAATAGCACTTGCATTACATGCCGTTAAAATAAAATGTGCTGGCAGAAGTTGCAAAAACAAGGAAATTATATTGCTGCAACGGTAGTTAATATCCATGTTCCGTATGCAGAAAGTAGAAAAGATGCTGACTGTTTTGCCACAGGATAAAGCTTGTTAGTTACGTAAAGGAGCCACGGTGTCTTTTTCATCTATTCAGACATAGTGTTAGAAACAGAGATATGAGAACCAAAGCTAAATGGCACCTTAAACCTAGGTTATGGGTGCAACAATGAAATGTCTAGGTGCACTTTTTAAATAACAAGAATACAAAGCTGAAAATAAATGAATTGCAGCTAAAATATTTTCATTTTTCACATGGTCTAGTCCTTCTCCTGCCCACCCCCCTAATATTCTTTAAAGGGTTTCTTCTCCAGTCTTCAGAGTAGCTGGAAGTGGGGAGGCAGAAAAAGGTCCTCCTTTCCTTCCACTCTGCAGTTTTAATCTTAAATCTTAGGCGCAGTACTGCACCCAGAGCTCAGAAACTAATGAAATTCATTGTCGCAAAATGCACCTAGAACACTGGATATAGCCAAGGATAAGCTTAAAAAAGTCAAAATCCTTTCATTTTGTATTACCTTGATTAAAAATATATACTAAAATACTGCAGGCCCATTCAGAACCATGCTGTCAAGTTATTTTGTCCTATCAGAGACCAGACATGTAGCACATAAAACAGTAAATGTGAGATTGTGCTGTAACAGAAGTTTAAATATATGATGTACTTTTCAAAAACAGTCTTCTCTGCGAGGTGGGGGAGGCTATGCAGGTGGGTAATCTGCCAACAGTAACTGCCCTAAAGTTCATGTTGTTTAAAACACGTAATTTTTCTCAAGAGCAATATATTTTTCTCTATGATGCTGTTTTTAGTCAACCTTTGGTGAGAATTGAGATTTTGGCAGCAACCACCCATATATGAAGGGTTTAGCTCACAACTGCATTTTGTGTGGGTGGTCATTTAAAGGTGTCTCCATAAATAATCTGGTACAACACACTCTTTTATTACATTAGTATATATTAACTGCTTCTTTTACTTGTGAACTGAAGTTGCCAAAAAGCTTTCCAAGAGCATGAGAAAACCTGAAATCAACCCCTACCCATTTTTTTTTTTTAATTTCATGGATATACAGAAGCTACGTATTCCAGATTCAGCTGCCTTACATAGATGTAGCTGGTCAGGATTGTATTCAGTACTGTATTGACAACTGTAAATACAGAATCAGAATACAAGGAAGTTATCTTGCATAGATGGTGTCAGTTTAGCTCAGAGCTGTAGAAAAACAGCACTCGGACTGATTGTACAGCTGTACAGGATCAGGGGCTTAAATTTCTGAAAGCAAAGTACCGTTTTTTTAACAACTTCAGGTAGCATGAACTGGCTCTCAAATACTTTTAAGACCATGCAATAATCCAAAGACCAAATATAGCGCACATGTTCACCTGGATGTGAAGTAGCAAAATGCAGAGATTTTATAAGGCATTAGTCAGGAGAGCAGGTATCTCAGAAGCCACCCTAGCCCATAGATAAGCATTTTATCAAAACATGGCCATTATTAGGGCTCACCCATTCTCACTCATCCCATTCCTAAAAGCATGGGTCCAAGAAGTTTTCTGCTTGTCCTGTGCCTAGAAAGCACAGGTCCAAGCAATTACTTGTTTTCCCCACAGCTTTTTCTGGAAAAAGCTGCTGAATCAGAACAAATGCAATCTGTGGAAAACCTGATTGCTGTTTGTTCCGATTCATTGGTAAAAAGCAGGTTTCCCCAGGGGAAAGCGGCAGAGCAAATGGAAGTGTAGATGAGTCCTAAATATCAAAGCACCAAGTACGAAGTAAGGATCTGTCTTGGCATCAGCCAGACTTGCATAAAACTCATACAAATCCTACTAATGCAACTGACAAGACTGGCTTTCTTAACTTTTATTTCAAAAATCCCATACATACGTCAATGTCTTAAACATAAATTGGAGGCAAAAGAAATAAAAACTTGAGACACGACAAGGCAGTTGAACCAGCATTGCAAGAACCGCTTCACTTTGACACTTGAAACCCAGTTAAATAAGTTACAAAAACAGCTTTCCAGAAAAGAAAATAGAAAGATTAACGTAGTTTGTGTTTGATTTGCTAATGATCTAGAGGCCACTATGGTGGTCAGAGGTCTGTCCGCGAACTGGCTGCTTTTGGTGCATACTGAGGCATCAGTTCATTGATTTTCCGAATGTAATCTGACTTTTCTGCACAGCCTTTGCATGTTTCCCCCCAGTCATCTAGAATCTTCTTCAGTTCTTTGACTCTCAGTTTCTTCAGGTCCACAGTGCTCAAGTCAATCTGTTTATCTGATAAAGAGAAGGGCATATTACTGTATGAAACATTGTTAGTCCACAAGTTTAACTGACCACAATTCAGAAATTTCAGGAGGACTTGTTCCCAGTTCAAGTATCATAGGAATGCAGCCTTAGACACAAAACATGGCTATCACATAGCTGAAATAGTACAAGTCATAGCACCTCCTAGAGACTACTTTCATTAAGAGCACAAGTTTTCACAGATAATAGCTATACTTGGGGAAGATAAGACACTGGAATGTATAGTAGGAGTCGAGAACAGAATGCAGTTAACAGGCTGTACCCTGAGCACTATTGCAGATGAACTCAGTGATGGGAGCTGGAATATAAGAGGTCAAGCAATCATGGAGGTATTTTGCATTGAAGTTCTTCCTGGAGGCAAGGAAAGTGGCCTAGTCGCCCTTGGCTCAGTGGCTGATGTCAGAAGCAAGAGCGTGCTGCCCTTCATCTCTGACATCCCTAGGCAACAAGCGAACAGCCCCAACTGGACACAATGGCCACGTGCAGATTATCTTTCAAATATGTACTCCAAATCCCTGGTTTGTGACAAAGCATACTTTGCCTGGTTGGAATATATTAGCAACTGTGGTTCGCCAAAATGAAATGAAAACACGTCCGTTGGTGGGAGCCGACAGATAAACCATAATTTGTCTGCTATATGGAACTTAGCTCAACCTTTTGTCTGAAATCTGATCAGTCCATTGTCACAGTTCAGCATCCTCACCATAAAACTACTGTCTATGAAAAACCCAATAGCTAGCTAGATGATGATCCTCTATAGCAAGGTGGAAATCTGTGGCCTTCCAGATGTTGTTGGACTCTTATCAGTTCAAATATGGCCAATGGTCAGGAATGACAGAAGTTGTTGTCCAACATTTGGAGAGCCACAGATCCTCCATTCCTGCTCTACGACCTCATGTTCTCCTCAGCAATATTCATAAGCAGCCCATAGTTCACAGCTATATTTGTATCGTATTTTCCTAGGAACCATGTTGGGTCTTCACTGTTTCAATGCAGTTCTCTGGTACTGAATTAATTCTATTACCATTTTCCTTATCTGTATGATTGGGGGCAGGGGAAATGGAGAAAAAGTTTTATCTAACTGATATGCGTAAGATCTTGTCTTTTACTTGGAAGTATGTTGCACTTTCTCCAATGGGCCATACTGCCAGGCTAACTCAAGATGACTGCACAAGTCATTTCCTCTCTACCACAACGCAGCCAGTAACTTTAGCACTCTTGCTCTCTCTACATAAGGAAGATATCGAGGACCAAAGTAACGATCACTGGTAATCTGCTTATACTCACCATATTTCAGGTCACAGATCTGACTATCTTTCTTCTTCAGTTTCTCGCAAACCTTGTCAACAGGGATGTGATTACTTAGGGGTTTTGACACCTCATTAGTTATTTTAGTGGCTGCATCACTGGTTGCTCCAATGTAATAGCACTAGAAGGGAATGAATAGAAAATGAGAGGTCAGGCAATGATTTTAAGATAATTTCTTCTTGGTTGAACCTTTTCAGAAGAATTTGTCTCACACAGGAAAGTGCTGGCTGTTAGCTTAATTAGGAACTTTTAGTACTCCAAGGAGTTGCTGCTTTTTCTTTACAGGAAATATGCAAGATCAATCACACCATTCAGAGCCTTTCTACCACCTAGATCTGGAATGGCAACATGTGGTCCTACAAATGTTGCTGGACTACAACTTCCATCATTTGTGACCAATCGCCATAGTGGTTGGTGCCAATGGGAGTTGTAGTCCAACAACATCTGGAGGTCCACAGGCTCCCCAATCTTGACTTGGAGAGATTTAACTTTGTCTTAGAGGCGGCATATGGATCAACATGACTTATTTGATTATGGGTCACCTGACTTTTCCAGACTATTTTTTAATCTAAAAAGGATATATTTGTGAGAGCAGGCATCATAAACACAACTAGGTCTCCTGTCCTTACAATTCACACAAGAAGTTTATTTGGCCTCAGAACCCCAAGAGAGAAACAGAACCATTCTAACCCAGCCCATCTCGGCTTCTGCTATCCCACTTCATTGTCTGCCACTTTAGAATCACTGAGCATGGGACTGACCAAGTCCTTTTAACTATTTCCCCCTACATTTGCAGGTGAACTTTGACAGGTTCCAATCACCCAACATGATAACGATGCTGCATGATTCGCAGGTGGATGGTCCTGCCCACCTATAAAAATTGGTCCATGGGGCTGGGGGAGATAAAGATCTGGCCCAGCAGGGCCAAATGCTTCCCCACCCCTGCTCTATGGGGAGGGTGATCATCTGCTCTGTACACAGATGATCTCAGTTTCAATCTTTGGTGTCTCCAGGTAGAGCTGGAAATGCTCCTTGTGTGAAACCCTGAACTGCCACTACCAGTCAATGTAGACTTGGGAGTGGAGATGCCTAGTGGCTGGGTCCCTTCCTCTCCAAAGGTCAACTTGGACAGCTGGGCCACCCACCAGTCAATTACCTGATGCCAGCAAAGGGGTTTGCCGAATCCCTTTTATGGCTGTCAGCACCGATTGGTTATTAGTGCCAAGAGCTCTTTTTTTTGAAGGAGACTGCATTAGGGAATTCCTGTTGGGAACTTCCTAGTGCAGCCAATCCCCCATGACAGTGGTCAACAAGGATCAATCAGGTGCACTTTAACCTTCCAAATGTTCTTTTGCAGCTACTATCTTTACATGCCCCACAGATAATGACACATATGATACCATATGTGAGGCAAGTGGCCATGGTTTTGGGGGGGGGGGAGAACCTCAGGGGCCAAATTAGGGCCCCTGCTAGGCCTAATTAGGCTCACAGGGTAGACGTTCCCTACTGCTGCTGTAAACAATACTGAGCTAGATAGATCAATCATTTGACTTGGTATAAGGCAGCTTCCTATATTCTTCCTCCCCTCATTGCAGCTTGGTGGTAACTGGAGAAAGAGCACATCTTGCTGTACCACAACCACATTTATCTGACTGTCAATAGCAAGGGGAGGATGTACCTCACACTGTCTTGAGTTGTACCTAGTCCCAAGCAGTATCAAGCCCCACTACTTGGTTATAACAAAGATATCAAGCGGACATATTACACTTCATGGCTTGAGACTACTTGCAGTTAATTGCACAGTCCTGGCTTTGCCTCGTGTGTATGCTCGTTTCCAGTGCAACCCACTTTCTACTGTGTTGTGGGTTGATTTAATGAGCTACTGACTCACCATAAAAGTTATGTTCAAAGTGGACCTTGAATGGAAATCAGTTAGGTCCTGACTTGGCATTTGAAATGAGCAAAGAATGTATGAATCCAGTGAAGGGGCCGGATTCAAACTAACCAGTCCTGCTACTGGAAACCCACACAGACTTTTGCTAGTGCAACAGGTCTTCCCCAGCCTTTCCTTCCAATTGGCTGTGTGTGTGTGTGTGTGTGTGTGTGTGTGTATTGGGAGAATCCCCAGAACATACACACCAAGGCTGACGTTTAAAATTAAAATTGACAAGGCAAAAGAGCTGTTGGTTAAATAAAAATGTTTTCAGAGACTAGGCATAGAATGTATTTTCCCCAGGGTTATCAGCTCTTGGAAAAACCAGGTCCATGTTTGGGAGGCCTCTTGGAAAGAGCATTGCTCTCAGCTGCCCAGGTGGTGACTACTGTTAAAGGACTTCTGCACAGGGTTGTGTGGCAGCTGCACTCTTTAAAACAAAACAAAAAACAGGTCTACGCCTTGTTACATATGCCCCACTTATACATCTAAGTTGGATGACTGCAACACACTTTTCTAAATTTATTAAATAAGAATTTCTTATAAGAATCTCAGTGGTGCTTGCTTGAGCACAATACTTTGTCAGCGCAATACAGGTGTCTTATAAGAAGCTGTGCATTTAGTATTGTGGGCCCAACTCTATGGAACAATCTCCTGGCTGAGATCAGATAGGCCTCTTCCCCACTTCAGTGCTTAGTGAAGCCCTTTTTATTTCAGCCAGCACATTAAGCAAGTTTTTTATGCCTAATTTGAACTGATTGTATCTCTTCTGTATCATTATTGCAGGCCGCTTAGAAACTACAGTGTGAACCCATTTATAAATTGTTGGAATATATATACAGACAGGTGCATTCACTATTTCCTCTTTGTCTTAAGTTATGTTTTTTATTCCAATTACGACCAGAACTTCACCAGCTCCAATGGACATTCCCTCCTTCAACTGTCACCTGGCATTTTTTAAAAAAACTAAGCCCGTGCAGAGGGACTCTCCTGTTTTAATTAGCTGCACAAACTGCCTTTTCAGCTGAAGAATGAGGTAAAAATGTTTAAAATACATAACCCAGTTACAAATACTTACCAGACGGTTCTCTTTGCCTTTTGCTTCTTTACAGGATTTTAAAAGTTCTTTTTCAATACTGTTTGGTGTGAACTCAACATTCTTCTCCTTTATGCTCTGGTAGAATCTTCCCAAGAATGAAACACACACTGTAAAGCGAAGGAGATATAATGCTGAAATGAACTTCTTCCCCGAAATTCTCCTCTCTTCTTTTTAACTTACACAAAATGAATGAAGCATAGCAGATCGAAAGCCAACACACTAGTGTAGAAGATGAACTACTGGGCATATTTATGACAGCAGACTACCTTGTCAAGGGGCATGTTTCATACAACATGGCAGTCCAAATCCGTTCTTAGCTACAACAGGGGTAGCTACCCTTTCTCACATTAATCTTTGGGCAGGGTTGGATGTGGCCACAGTTTTGCACACAGCCTGTCTCCCCAGCTGATTCATGAAGACCAGCTATGGGGGGAGTGTCATCACTTCTTCTCTGCTTATCAAATATTTAATCCAATGACTGGGGTAGGAGCAATTTGCATTCTCAGTGGGATGCTAGATCTAGCCACCCCAATGTGATACCTTTTTTTGCTGCCACTGCCAAAATTAATGGAGAATTTGAGGGACGGGGAGGCGGACGGTGTCAGGCACCTGGACTGGGGCATCACCTCTGTCTTATAAGATGTTTGTGCCTTCGCTGAGCCATATTCTCTCTGTTAAGATCAAAAGACTATAGCTGAGATGTGCTAGGGAAAATAATACAACCCAGAATGGCTGTGTGTTATCAACCATGAATTAGCAGCACTCTGCACATGATTAAAAACACTATTATTCCTTGTGTTCCAAGGATGAAACTTTGTATTGAAAACTGGTTCGTTCCAGAAACAAACTCTGGCTTCAGTCAAGTCATGAAAAATATACATAAATAAAAGCAGCTCCTCAAGCTGCTGCTCATTCAGTTAAGGGTTGAACAATTAGAAATCCTGGAACAGAGTCTTCTGCATTAGTGTGTAACCAGGAACATAAGCACCGTAGAGGAGACCTTCAGCCTGTGGGTGTAACCATTTACTAAGTCATACAAGGGAGGACCCATACATGTCATTACAATTATAGAGACTATATCACACTGTAGATATAATTCACAGCATATCCTATTTAGTATCAATCTGAAGGTCACGATTACAGAAATGAATGAGGTAAGAGTTTGTTTAGGCAACTTATAACCCACATCCTAGGAGTTCTGGGCAGGTCACAATAAAGCAGAGCCTGTTTAAAATATATATGCAAAGGGGAAAAAGGGAATACATTAATATCAAACATAAAAAGCACTAATGCCCCAGAGTCTGAAAAGCCAGTCTGATTTCCACCTAGTGCCTGCGTGCCAGTAGTCTGTGGGAGCAAAGGAATTTCAGAAGGAAAGACATTCCTGAGCTAGGGTGCCACAGCAGAAAAGGCCCCCACCCACACACCAGTGTCAAATGTACAGTTCCCAGCAGCACCACTGCAGTAATGGTGACCTCAAAGCTACACCAAGACATGTAGGTCTATCCCTACTCCTTATATAAGCAGCTTCTGGGGAAACCCCTTTGGAAGCTGCATCTTCTCAATGGGCTTCATAGCGACAGAGCAAGCAGGACACTTGAACCCCCTCTCCCCTTCTTCTCCAAAGCCCCCGCAGCCACCCGCACTGATGCTCGCCTTCTTGGTTCAAACCGACTCGCTGGCTGGCAACTACAAGAGCATCTCCTTCCCCATGGCAGCCTTGCGATGTGGGGGTCCAGCGTCCCTCCCATTGAGAGGAAAGCGGCACCGGGCCGGGGAAAGCAGCGTGGAAGCAGCGGCTGAGGCAAGACTCGCCTCCGGTTTCCAAGCCAAGGGGAGGCCGTGGTCGTGAAGGGGAGGCGCCGTTGCCACCTGGCCACCCCAGCAACGCGCTCCCCTCCCTCCGCGAAGTCCCGGGGGCCCCTTCCGCCCTCTGCGCCCGTCGCTGCTCAGACCATTCACGCGGGGCCGGCGACTCACCTTCGCAGTCTCCGTCCCGCAGAGCGTGGCTCTCCCCAGGGAGCAGGATCAAGGCCAGCGCCGCCCAGAGCCCGTTGGCTGCCCGCATCCTCCCTCTCACCGCCCGCCTCGGCCGCTCGCTCGGCTCGTACTGAAGAAAAGCCCCTCCACAGCCGGCACCTTGACGACACGCTCGCCGCCCACCCGCAACCCGATTGGCTGCCCTGCCCCTCTTCCTGCTACGTACGAGGCTGCCATTGGAGCACTCCGTTGCAAGTCTCCACGCTCCCTTTGCCGGTTGGCCAGGCGGGCTTTCGGGACAGTAGAGTTGGCGGCCGCCGATTGGACAAGCCGCCTCCGAATGAAACGAGGGAGTCGCGCACTTTGAGCGCGAAGCGTGCCCAGCGGCGGAGTCCTAGCAGTTTACGGCAAAGGTGTAAAGAGGCGGAGATCGCCATATTTGTTTCGGGCACGATTTCGCGCCGTCACCACTGCCGGCCCGCCTCGGGCTGTGCTTCCCACGGCCCTTGAAGCACAGAGGGGCAAGTGCACGTGTGGAAGAAAGGGCCCATCCCCGAGCCGGAAGCTGGCGTTTGTTAGGAGCCAGTTCTTCTTTGCGAACGAGCAGCTTTTTGGTTAGGAGAAGGTGGCATTGCAGCAATAGGGGCGCAAGTGGGACCGGAGCCCATCTGCGGGAGACCAGTGGCACCTCCGGGCCTCGCGGGTAAAGGATAAGGCCCGCTTTAAGTGGGCTGCCATTAATCCAAAGGATGCACAAGGGTCCTACAAACCGTGAGCTCAGGGTTTCAAAATCAGTCTGCCATAGCAATGAGAAGAACTTGGGAGTAGCGGCTGTAGCAACAGCAGCAATAAACATTGGTCTGAAACGGGAGATGCCCCACGTGCGTGGCAGCTGTGCCACGTCTAGAATATGTGTGTGTTGGGCAAGAGGGCACTCCCACTAATCTGGAATATGCAAGGCCTGCAGACCAGCCATTTTGAGGGGCACCTAGGAATGCATATTTTCTTGCCAAAGGCATTTACAAGCGAATTTGAGAGACACTCATTTGGAGCGGGAGATTGGAGCCAAACGCTAGAAAGGGAAATGTTTTAATATACAAATTACTGTATAAGCCTCACATGGTGGAGACATAAAAATCCTTAGTGCAGTGTGGGACCTTTTAAGTAAAGTGTGCAACACACATTTTACATTACATAGGTATTTCTTTGCAACATACCTGCACTCCTTTTAGCTGGATTACGATTCAGAATTATAAAAGGAAAGTCACCAGCTCTATCCTCTCCCCACAGTATTTACAGTGGTGCCCCACAAGACGAATGCCTCGCAAGACGGAAAACTCGCTAGACGAAAGAGTTTTCCGTTTTGGAGGTGCCTCGCAAAACGAATCTGCTATGGGCTTGCTTCGCAAGACAAAAATGTCTTGCGAGTTCCTGGGTTTTTTTTTTCCTTTTCCCCCTCTTTTTCTAAGTCGCTAAGCCGCTTATCTGCTTATCCGATAAGCTGATAAGCTGCTAAAAGCCGCTAAAAGCCGCTAATCCGCTAATCCGTCAATGGGCTTGCTTCGCAAGACGAAAAAACCGCTAGACGAAGAGACTCCCAGAACGGATTCTTTTCGTCTTGCGAGGCACCACTGTATTTGTGCTACACATAATGCCCATGAAAGTAGAATGCATCACTACGCTGACAGGTAATTGCAGCAAAATGAGATTATAGAATAAACAAAGTTTGCTTTTGCATTGGTATGTATAGTAAAGGTAAAGGTACCCCTGTCCGTACGGGCCAGTCTTGAGACTCTAGGGTTGTGCGCTCAACTCACTCTATAGGCCGGGAGCCAGCGCTGTCCGCAGACACTTCCGGGTCACGTGGCCAGCGTGACAAGCTGCATCTGGCGAGCCAGCGCAGCACACGGAACGCCGTTTACCTTCCCGCTGGTAAGCGGTCCCTATTTATCTACTTGCACCCAGGGGTGCTTTCGAACTGCTAGGTTGGCAGGCGCTGGGACCGAACGACGGGAGCGCACCCCGCCGCGGGGATTCGAACTGCCGACCATGCGATCGGCAAGTCCTAGGCGCTGAGGTTTTACCCACAGCGCCACCCACGTCCCTATTGGTATGTATACACATGAATAATTAGCACTATTTCCCATATTTGCTATGTGTAGGTTTCCTTTTTTTCTCACCAGCTGTTGAAACCAACTTTTTGCTCACCCTGGAGGAACTGGCACAGCCCAACTTTAATGTAGAAGTTGAAGCAAAAATAGGAATAGAATGCAGCTCCGTCTTGTGTACTTGGGAAGAATTGCCTTGTTTTTTGCTTGCCTGGAGTGGTTATTGCTGAGTTGGGTCATGGCATGAGAGTTAAGCCTCTCCCGGCACAGAGTTCTGGTATGTGATGAAGATGCTGAATATTAAACAGCCTATCAGCTGATCATCTATAGCCATATCTTTGTTAAGAGTGATGAAAATGCACGCCAACCATAATCAGAGTATTTATTTATTTTTAGCACAGAACTTATTTAAAACCAACAATTGGTTCCTTAAACTGTAAAATCCATTACATCTTAATTACAGAGTATCTAATTTCTGCAACCCATATTTAAACATTATTTTACTAGATACATTTTGGAAAAAAATATATATCCATATGTATATAGACACACTCAAGTCATTCACATGTGCTGACGAAAGTCTCTTCTCTATGCAACAGAATGAAAATGTAGACGTGCCTCTCTCTTTCCCCACAAAGAAGGAAAAGTGGAATGAGAAGTGGGGGGAGACACCCTCCTTTATCACTCACTGCATGTTTCCCCCATAGCCAAGAGTTGCTTCGGACAGCATCCACCAAAAACAGTACTTGGCTTCGGAGGCAGCTTCTGGTTCTTCTACGTCTTTAACCAAGCCTACCTCACCCTTTTATTTCAACCCATTCTTATGCCCAATAGATTTCTGCTTGATATGGCCTATAGAAATGCTGAAGTTAGGATGAGATCCTGGAGAACCTGGAGATGTTGCAAGGTACTAGATAGAAATTGAGTGACTGAAGGTTCCTACACCTTTGAAAGACAAAAGGAGCACAATTCCACTGAATCTTAACAATTTGTACTATTTATATGGGCAATTCAATAGCAGGCAATTGTCTCACTTCCTTGTTGCTAAATGAGTTGGCTCCCAAGACTGCAGTTATAACCTAAATATCTCAGGCAAATCCTTTTTATGTTAAGAATGGACCACTTACCTTGCAATTCCTTTTCTTAACTTAGCTAAGCACTGCCTCGCTTTATTTTTGCTAAAGGACATATTTCCTTTTTCTTTTTTTTTGTATAATATTTATTAATTTTCCAACAATTTAAACACAACACTACAAAATAAAAAGCATAAGCTAAAGGACATATTTTCAGCTTACTTCACCTGCCTTTAAGGCTAACCTGTGGTGCTCCAGAAGTTGCTGGGACTCCCAACTCCCACACAAGCACAAAAAGAAAAAGTCAAGGCTAAGGACTGATATGAGTTATAGTCCAATGATATCTGGATGGCCAGTAGTTTGTCTAGTGGATAAAAAGCTTACCTTCATTCTGTGGGACGCTGCTCTGACAGACTAGAATAGTAACTTTGAAACTTGAGGCTTGCCTCCAAGTCTAATCACCCGTCAGTGAACTCAGGTTGAAATATCACATAGATCAAGGTAGATACTATAGAGCTTGTGTTTACATGGTTCAAACTCTATCGCTTTGAAGATGTAGTCAGGCAAACAAGGTGTGTATAACTTGTAAAGCCCAGAGAAAATGCATCTTCATACAGTGCAGGTTAATGGGAAATGCACTTAATGGTGCACATCCTGTCTTAGTTGGTCTGGGTGCCTATATGCACAGATGGTAGATATTTAGATTTATCCTTTTTGCACACAAGAAGCAATCAAAGGTCTATACTGCGTCTGATCTGTGCATGTAACCCTCTCTCCCTGCTACCCCCTCTACATAGAGAAACTGACTGATGGATCAATTATTTCTGTTAACTGTAATAAGTTATCTTTATGGTAAGTATTATAAATAGTATTTGGGCCTTGTTAGAAAACAACCCTCACCCCAGATTTCGTTATGAAAGAAACACATATATGGGGTGGCCAAAGTACTATTTCTTTAATGGGAAAAGTGCGTCCTGCACTGGAGTGGAAGAGCACACAGCCTCCAAGAACTCCTTGGGAAGAAGAGCAATTGAACAGAATGAAAAATGGTTGTGAAATGACATGGCAATACTGTGTGTGGTGGGGAGATGATGGGAGGTGGATCCCTGCTCATGTTTGGCCCTTTCATTATATTTTATCTTTTTATTAATTGTTCATATTTTAACAGAATTACAATTATATATGATCAAATAAACTATACATTCAACAGCATTAAAATAGACAATATTCACATCAGTAGTAATATATTAATACAACAGTATACTCAGAATCAGTATGTTGACATAAAAAAAAACAAGAAAAAAAATTAAGCAAGTATTTTAAGTTGCTGTTAAAGGGCTTAAAGAGTCCATACATGTTTGAATGGGAGAGTGCTCAGCCTCAAGACAAGATTGGGGGACAAAATTAAAGGTTACAAAATGGCGTACAAAGGAGCTGTGCTGCTTGTTGCCAGTGATGTCACAGACACTGCAATAGGTACTTATACTTGCATAACCACATTCTACATAGCACTCACTATTATATCAGGTGGAGGTAGGGGGAAGAGACAATATCATCTCAGCAACAAAATAATCATTGTTTTGAGTGCTGGGAAATGTGCTGAGTAGAGGAAAGATGTTTGATGGTGTGCGCATCTATCTGTATCTGGAAAGGACCTCACAACCCCCCTGAATAGGTTTTGGTGGAGATGGTCTGCTTCTGAATACCAGTCGCTGGGAATTACAAGTGGAGAGAGCGCTGCTGCACTCAGGTCCAACTTGTGGGCTTCCTATGGGCATGTGGTTGGCCACTGTGGGGACAGGATGCTGGACTAGATGGGTCTTTGCCCTGACCCAGCAGGGTCTTAGGTTCGTAGGTAGTGTTCAACTTCCCTAAGACCACCCTCACTATACTCATCAGCTGGCTAAAGCTTAACAAAAGACCTGAGCCCAGGAAGAAATCCAAAGTTGCCCCCATATTATGCCATCATATTTGCTAAGTGATGGGTTGAGCTGCTGTTTTTGTTCCATTCCTATCTTTCATCCATTCAGTCTGACTCAAAAGGTATTAGGCATGCCTGTTTTCCATGTGTTGCACATGGTTTTCTGCTTCTGAATTTATCTGCAATAATTCTCGTTATGTATTTAATAATTAGCCGTGAGTGTGATTGGGCATTCCCTATTCTGGTCCTTACACTGTTTTTCCGTGAGTAGGAAAATTGCTGCCAACGCTCTAAATCCAGCTCCAGAAGCTGCTTCTTGGTGTGGTTACTGCTCAGATGCAGGGCATGTTTCTGTTTTGATAGGAGTCTAAAGGCAAAACCAATGCAGCTTGTGATTGGCAACAAAGGCCAAGCTATTTCAATGAACTTGGACACACGGTGGTAATTGGCTGTCACAGAGTGCTAAACATTAGAGAAAGCCAGTCAGAGAATCCATTGAGTATTCTGCAGGGTAGTTCACTAGGTGTGGGATTATTCTACCTCTTTGGGTCCCATAAAGCAAGATGAAAACCTTTTCTAGCGAGAAGCAAGTATCCCCTTTTCTTCTAGCAACAAGGTTTCATCATCTAGGGATTTACTGGTTACAATGCTTTTTTTAAAAAAAAGTGAAAATGGTACCCACAAATCTTGGGGAAAGTATTTTTAGTTAGGGATAATACTGCTGGGTAAAACACGGTTAGTTAAATACAGACAATCTTATCAATTTCCCTATGAAGTAGATTGCAGCATTCTTCCCATTTTCCTGATTTTTCAATAGTTTCCCACCCCTAAACTTATTGGTGTGCAATTTCAATTGACAGCACCTGAACAGGAAATCTGTAGGAGATCAACATCATGAGAGTTTACTGAGCACCAGCTTTTATATGTAAGATACATTGTGGCATCTGAATAAATATCTCATGGGTACCTTGGAGCATCTGCTCAATGCTTTTTAATATCAAGTATTAATTTTTAATTCAACATCACAGCAGTTGAGTGAATGGGGAAGGGAAGGGAGGAAAATCCAAAACAAAACAGCAGATATTTACACCTAAAATTCACATCACTTATTTGTTGGTTCCATAAACATGCTATCACAATATATACAATGAAATATCTTTAGGACTCTGGTACAAATATTTTGTTTCCTTTTAAGGTTTGCTTTTCCTTACAGTTATGATAGGTTTTCCGAACATGAATACACAAAAAGAGAACTGGTTGTGGGGGTTGTGGTTGCCGTTGTTTTAAACAACAACAGATTGCCATAGGTTAAAAATACATTTACAGGGCAGAGTACCAGTCAGACATCACAATCTATACATTTTTTGCTCAATTTCCTGTACAAATACACAGCATTCGTGGGATATTTACATGAAACATGATGGGGAAACAAATTAAGCAACATGATATCACCTCCCTAAATTTCCTGCTCACTTGTTCTTCCTTAGGAAAGATATGATTTAGTCCCCTTTTACAGCGTAAAGGGGGAAAATGAGTGTGGGGATGTTTGTGAGGGAAAGAATCCCTATACCTTTGCTATGGCAACAAAATCCAATTATATTTCCTACTACAAACAGGAATTACTTCTTCCTATTTTTCAATCACCCATGTCTTTAAACCTTCCTTCTACTTCAGGCAAAGGACAAGAACACCATATTTTGGAGCAGTTTATACCTATTCCAAAGTATCATGATTGTATGTGCTACTTTGTTGTCCAAAGATATGTTTCCATTTTGCTCTCTGTGTCCAACTAAATTATTATGTTGCTTTTTTATAGGTTGGCTTTCAAAGCCATGTCAGCACATATTCCCCCCTCTCAATGGGGCTTGTGCTGGTGGCCTGAATACCTAGTAAGTAATTTTAGTAATGCAGCATAGGATACCCAATTCAGCAACTAGAAATCCATCCTGATTTATCGCATGCTAAGTTCTTGCCAACTGCAATACAGTGGAAACTCATTTTAAAATTGCATCCATGTACACACATAGAGACCTTCCTTTTAGAAAGCCACCAAAGCACACCAAACATTATGTAGAAATTGGAAAGCTTTAGTTACTTCATCTAAATTTGCTTCCCTCAATGGAATCTGAAGGTTGAGTGTTATGAAAGTAGCTGATATTTGCTTACATCTGCCACCTCATTACCTTACTTGTAAAAACAACAACAACAACCTGCTTTCAGGTATAAACAGCAAACACCCTAGCTATACTGTGGGTTGCAATCCTCTAAGCAACCTACTATAAGGAGAAAGTCCATAGGCTTGTACTGCTAGTCTCCAAAAAAGATGTTATGTCTTTAAAAAAAAACTTCCTGGAGCTCTAAGTGGGTAACATTTATGTCTGACATTCTAATCTTAACTGGAAGTATAGGACCTGCATTTAAATTGTGCCTGACAGGAGATACCGGTATTTCTTTCTGATGGCACTGCAAAGCCACTTTGACTTAAGAGAGAGAAATGATGGTTGTGAATCAATGGAAAGAGGCAATACAAATGTATTTTCTATCTAGTGCGAACTCAAAAATAAAAGTAGGCAAGTTTTTAATGCCATGGTGTTTCGTTAAAATATAAGGATGGAACTACTGTGTGTTTACATTGGACAGAGCTTGGGGGAAAATACATTAGCAGCTTACCTCAGAAAAAAGCAATTTCAGTCATACAAGGTACATACAGTATTTTTTTTGTTTGTTTCTTTATAATATATATAGTGACTGATTGAAGAGTGAAACCAGAACTTTAACCTTCTGTATGTTTCTGTCATTGGCTGTTTTGGAAATTGAGTCAATCCTTTACATTTTCTGTGCTGATTTCTCATTTAGTATAAAACATTTCATAATGTGCTTCTGGGTATCACTACAAAAATTGTAAAAATAAACAGATTCATATTTTTTTTAGCCACCAGTGGGAAGGGCAGCAAAACTGGATCTTGATTAAATATAACTTTGCCATTATTAAGGTGTTGGGATGACATGGATTTAAAAAATGCTGACTAAAACCCTAACAACTTTCAAGTATTGTTATCTTGCATTATTCATTTGAATCTGCAAATCCTTGCCATATTGCTTAATATGTGTTAATATTCCTTTTCATCCCATATTTCCCAGCACCTTTCCCAAACTTAGCTACATTTCTAACTCATATAGTTCATGGCAGCTTGTCCCACAGTTCCTTTGGTTAAAATGTTCAACTATGGCATGTTAATTGGCTGCACTGGTTCTTGAATATAAATATAAGCAACACCCCATTCCTTAGGTTCCCTAATAGTCAATCATGATTTTACACACCATAGCACACCCTTAGTCGTCTCCTTTGTAAACATTTCAGAAACTTTTTATTAAAAAGGATAAAAATATTTCCCCCCCCTCCACCCGCTTCTAAAATTTTTACTTAGTGGACATTTTCTGAAGACCACTGTATTTCTATGACACTGGAACAAGTAACTGGAAGTGATCTTGTCCAATAGCAATGCAACAAAGAGAGGCTTTCTTTTCTGGGGTGGGGAGGATGGTACAACAACAGATAGTAGTTTGGACTATGCAAGATCGTCAGCCTTAAAGCAACTGTCAGGCGTGTGCTCAAGCCTTCCTTTTATTCTAGCTTAGTTTCTTAGTTGCTCTGGCATAAGATACTCCTCCTCTACTTCCTGGACTGGAATTAAAATGCTAGTGCCAAAAACCAGAGGCACGGGGAGGCCAAGACTGGGCGGTAAGTCCCATGGTTAGGCGTCTCCCTCATACTGTAGCATCAATAAATACAGATGAATAACAATGGAAAAAGCAGGAAATCAAAAAGTCTATGCCAAGCCAAGAAGAGTTTGTGAAATGATGCCTTAAAATAGAAATGGCAGCCAGTCAGCACTGGTTAGATTGCTTCAGCACACCTGAGGCAATGCAAGGAGACCATTGCAAAATAAGTTTATATGCCTCAAGCCTGGAAGATCTCGTTTCTTCAGTGCCTTTAAAACTCTGCACCTTCTGGCTTCACGGAATCCCTGAATTCAAAATTAGCATTCACTTACTACAGCAAATAAACACATTCCTAGTGCAACTGCTTCAAAACTTGTGCGCATCTCAAAACTGGAAGGAAAGCTTGTAAAAATTCCATGCCACATCCCCCCACACTCAAAATCCTAATGCTTTTCAGTTTCTGCAAGTGTCTATAGCTAATATCACTTCCTGCTGTCTGATAAACTGTAGAAGGAATGAAGCACCCACTGCAAAAAAATAAACAAAACCCCAAAACACTAAAAATCTTAAAAGTATAAAATTAAATAAAAAGGAAAGCAGCAACTGCACATGCTGGCCCAATCTCTGGCTCCAGTCATTAACTCTCAGCAGCAGAGAATAAAGCAGTTCACTTTTCTTTTCTCTGAAGCCTCCTTAGTGTACACCTGTCTTCTGGTTTCACAGACCTGGAATGATCATGCAAACCGTCTTCTCTCACACTTCTGCCTACTGCTCACTGATGCCATGCTCCCACGCTACCCTGGCTTGCTCCTCTTTCACACCGCTAATTGGCTGGGAAATTTTGCGATGTAGCGCCCGGTGTTTTTCATCCTCTTCCAAGATCATCCCCTCCTCGTTTTCCATATTTGGAAGGCGGGAGTGATATGGTTTAGGGGGTAGAGCTGGAGGGTCCACAGCGTCCTGAGGAATGACTCCCGATGGAGCAGAGTGGCTTCGGCACGGCTGGGATTTGAGTGTTTCCAGGACATCAGGCTCTGAGAGACTATACCTGACGGGAAGGTAGGGTGTCTCTAAGTCTTCATCAGTATTCCACGCCTGGCTAGGGACAGAATCCATAGTGTCTGTTCGAGGAGGGGGCTCGGAAGAATGCCCAAAGTTACTTTCACTTAACGAGGAGACGCCACTGCTTGCACTGCCTGAAAGGGTAGAGTTGCTTCCATCCAAGCCAGACTGGGGGCTTGTGGGTGATGCGGGAATCGGATGAAGCGGCGACTGTTTAAAAAATGACACAGAACATTCATACGTATGTCAAAATGTACAAAGGAATATTTCCGCACTTCCGTGGTTAATTCGTCCCACACCGATCACAGAACATTAATTACTGTTTTATAGATTTTGTGTTCAAATAGAAACAAATATCATAGCTGTCAACGTTTCCCTTTTTTAAAGGGAAATTCCCTTATTCCGAATAGGATTCCTCGCAAGAAAAGGGAAAAGTTGACAGCTATGAAATATGTATTCCCTGCCTTCTCTAGCTTTCCAAACGGAAACACCCGCAGTGTAATAATACCCTGAGGTACAGGGAAATTAAACTGAACCAAAACAATCGCAATTGTGTGGTGGCTAACTCTTGCCTTCTTGATATTTACAACAATAAAGTGATCAGATAGGAAGGAGGGCAAGATTCATCTGCCTTTAATTATAGAAAGTGTAGGGTATTTAAGATGGTGCAGCTATCAAAATTTCCTCTTCTACACAATTGCTATCAATACATAGAAGTCCTGTTCTTTGCATCAGTCACTGTATCCAATACAGCCTATAGTTATGTATTTTTATATTGTAAATTGCCCTGCGATCCTCGGATGAAGGCTGGCATATAAAATAAACAAAATAAATAAAACACTCCCCTACATAGTATTGTCTGCTACCCTGGTATACTCAGATATTCCAAAATCAAAGCACTTACTAAGAATAAACATATACTTCCAAAGTTAATTTTAATTTGCAGCAACAATGCAATTTAGAACAGATTTTCAAGGCTTTACTTCAACCCCTATCCATATTGTGCAGCTGAGCTCTCTATCATTACAATTTCACATAGTAAGAGCAGGATGAATATTTTGAGTATTGGTGCACGTACATAGCAACAGATTTTACAGGTACCACGTGCCGCTCCATGTCCACTTTTAACTTTTAGTACCGGGGTTTGCAAGAGGCTACTTTTCTTCTCTCTTCAACCCTTCTAAAACCTGTGCTGTGCTATAGTACCAAAGGGCTCAGGACTGAGGCTGGCCGCTGTTCTGTTACTGTATATAGCTGCCGGAAGTAAGGTGAACAGTGTGGGAGGACAACTTCAAGGAGCACATCCCGCCAATCAGAAGCTTTCCTCCGGAATACAATAGCTGTTGGGGAATTAAGGAGGCCAATTCCTTCTGTTTTCATTTCCCCACCCTTACCTCCAGACACTTTAACTGCCCTCAACCATAGACCAACCTGCACATTCTGCCAGTTTCCTGAAATCTCTGAAAATGGGGTGGATGAGCAAAATTTCCTCAGAGTTTTCAAGCAGTAGCTGAGGCCTCCCAATGCTTCTTTAACTTAAAAAAAAACAAACCCTTTTGAGTACTCATAGCAGTGTGAATTAAGGCCATATTTCTTTGGGGATGGACCATTCTCAAAGCAGCAAGAAGAGTGCTTTGAAAGTGCAATTCCTGCTGGCACAGACTGTGGTTTCAAAGCACTCTGTTCTCCCTGTTTGAGCAGGTACAGAAGAGTGCTTTGAAAGGGTGGCTCTGGATGGACCTACGCTTTCAAAGGAGACCCATGCTTAATTTTGAAAGTCAATCAGGGAAAGTGCTTTGAAAAGGCTCCCCTTGCTGCTTTCAGAGTACCCTAACTCTCAGGAAATGTGGGCTTACCACACACTGCTATAACAGCTTGAGGATCTTTTAACTGTTTTAAATAAGCAGGAGAAACACCCTTTCCCACCTCATCAAGTTTAGCAAGGTGATAAATCTCCCGGTAATATCACAGGGCGTACAGTAGAGTAAATCAGTATAAATAAACAAAGAGGTGGATTACAGAATTGCTCTCAGTATGCTGGCTGAATCAGAGGGTGGTTCTGCAATTTGAGATATAGTTTTACCTTACGTAGTGTCCGTGCAGGCAGTGCTGGGGGGGCATCATTAAGATGGTGATGGAAGGCATCAAAATGCAGTGAGTAGTGACCTTAAATGAGATAAATGGAAAAAGTTATCTGCGAGCAGTAAGTCAGAAATAGCATTTCCAACTCTTAAATGTCCTGTGATGCTAGTTAGACAGATATGTCCTGATAGTGCAGTGTCAGTTTCCTAGAAACCAATTATTTTACATGGTAAATTGTAACTCAGTGTACACAACAACAAACAGCAAATGAAGGCAGCAACACAGTGTAACACATGCAGTTATCATATCAAGGCTCCCGTGGCAAGACAACAGGCTCTTTAGCATTAAATATCTGAAACCTTAATTTATCTTCAATAACTGGAGCTCAATGTTTTATTTGTTAAACCTAGGCTGCAATCCCATACACGCTAACCTTGTAGTAAGTCCCATTGAACTCAATGTGACTTACTTCTGAGTAAACATGCATGGAATTGTACTGTACAGCTTTTAGCAAGACACTGGGCTAGTGTACATCACTCATAAGCCCAATTCCAGTCCCAAAGCACATTTAGAGTACTGCTTTTTTGGTTTTTTAAAGATTTATGAAATCATCAGCCAAGAGAGTTGGTGTAGCCTTCTCTTCCTTTTACTCCTTTTTCATTTTTCAGAAGGCAAACAGGTGGCACTGTTTGCTTTCACATGGTTTAATTGGGCATTAGTGCAGGATTTCTTCTGCAGACCTACTGGCCATTTCCTTACCATGGGGCAGGCTTCGGGGAGGTACTGGTGGGGCCAGGATGCTCCCAACATGAGTAGACAGGAATGGCAAGGCCTCTCTGGTTCCGCTGTCCAGACTCCAGCTGCTTGGTGCTGCTGGAACAGCTGAAGGATGGAAACAGATTGAATTTGGGTAATGCTGTAATATTTGATGGGACTGAAGGCTGACTTTTTAAACTCACTGAATCAAGTGAGTTTTGGGACTGGCCCCAAGCTGTTAGGTTATGTCCTGCTCTGAAGGCAGCGAGTGGTAAGAGAACTGTGCACTTCTTGATCATGAGAAAAATACGAGTTGTACCTACCTGAAGTGTAGTTTTTCCATTTCCTAGTGAAAGGTCAGCAGAGTGGGGCGATGGCTCCACCTAGCAGTCACAAGGCAGACAGAAACATTTTGGGAGGTAAGACTCCCAGCATGCATCCAGGATGCAGACTCGCCAGGCCCGACAGCCAGGAGTGTAAGGATAGAAGAAGAAGAAACATGCTACCTCCTAATGTCAATGTGACTGTGCTAATAACAAGAATCCTGTAGCCAAACCAACTAGGGCAGGGTCTGCTGGCCTTTCATCAAGAAATGGAAAGCTACCTTTCAGGTAGGTACAACTGTACTTTTCCCCATTTCCAGTGAAAGGGTCAGCAGGACGCACAGCAGCTAATTTTTCTAAGGAGAGAATGCAGCTTCAGGAAGTCATAGCGGGAGGACCTGTTGCAGAGCCCTTCTGAGGGTGCGTCTGAGGGTGCGTAGGCATCCAGGTGGCAGTGCTTGGTGAAGGTCCTGGGTGCCGCCCAAGTAGCTGCCCTGCAGATCTCCTGTAGAAAAGCAGGAGAGGAAAACATATCTCTGGCTGCTGTGGCTTTTGTGGAATGAGCCATGGTGTGCTGAAGAGATAGGAAACCACTGCACCTCTCAGGCCAGCACTATACATGCCCTGATCCACCTAGAAAGGGTGGAAGAGGACACCTTCTTGGCCGGTGAGGGTGGGTAGAAGGATACAAACAGGGTTTCAGTTAGCCTATGGACTTTAGTTTCGTCAGTCTAAATCTTCAGGGTTCTGCAGACGTCCAGGGAATGTCAGGCCTTTTCCAGAGGATGGAGTAGGGATGGACAGAAGGAGAGAAGAACCATCTCCTTCCGGAGATGGAATCTGCAGGAGACACTGGGGGGTCTCGGTCCTTAGCACTACTCTGTTTCTATGGAAGACAAGAGGTGTTTGGCAACAGAAAGAGCATTCAACTTGGAGACTCTGCAGGCGGAGGTGATTGCGATGAGGAAGACCATTTTCAAAGAAAGGAGCCACCTTGCTGAGAGGTTAAAAAAAAGAGGGTGTTGAAGCACAGAGAGAACCCTGTGAAGGTCCCAGGAGGGGAATCTATGGAAAGTCAGAGGGCATTTAAGAGATGCTCCCTGGGGAAAGTGTTTCAAGAGCAGGTGAGAGGAGAAGGAAGGAGAGCGCAGCCTTGAGAGAATGGAGGAGACCACCGCTGCCTGTTGTTTTAGCACACTGGGCTTCAGGCCTTTTCTCTGGTCATCTTGAAGGAATTCTAAGATGGTAGATACCAGGGTTATTGACTTTACACCCTTCAGTAGAGCACCTCAGGAGGAAAGATTTCCAGGTGACTTGGTAGATATGTAGAGTCAAAGACTTTCCGCAGTGCAGCAGAATATCTATGATGTCTGGAGTGAGATCCATCTGTCAGCCATCTCTGGTCAAAAACCATGCAGTCAGATGCAACCAGGCAGGATCTGGGTGAAGGATCAGACCTTAGGATGTCCAGTAGTTGGGGGAGTCGCCACAGAGAGGAGAGTGCTAGGCTCAGTACCTGCGGAAACCAAGGACAATGTGGCCAGAACCGAGTGATGAGGAGCACTCTTGCCTTTTCTTCCCTGATTTTCCTGAGGACCCATGGGAGTATGGGAGTTGGAGGGAAAGCATAGACTTGACCCTGTGGCCAGGGGGAGAGCAGAGTGCTCCAGGCCTCCACTGATGGGGTGTGAAACCTGGTGAAGAATTGTGGAAGTTGGCAATCCCTATTAGATATAGAGAGATTGATTTTGCATTGGCTGAAGCTTTGCTGGAGTAGTTGGAAAACAAGTGGGGCTTCAGGCTCCACTCTGCCTGGTTTGCCCGAGTGTTCTTAAGTCCGTATATGTGTTCAGTAGTTGTGACTGATTGAATGTTGATCCCTGCCTAGTCCAAGAGGAGGGTTGTTTCTTGCTGCAGATTCGGGGATCAAGCTGAACCTTGCCTGTTGATGTTTCATTTGGCTTTGGTACTGTCTGTCCAGATGTACATATATGTTCCAGAGAGATGATGTGCAAGGTGCAGAAGGGCTACGTGGGTGGCTCAAAGCTCCAGCCAGTTGATGCTCATGGAGGATTCTGCTGCAGACCACTGGCCCTGGACTGAGAGATCCCTGCAATGTGTGCCCCAACAGACGAGTCTGGCATCTGAAGGTATTA
Organism: Podarcis pityusensis; assembly: GCF_964106645.2. NCBI lineage: Eukaryota > Metazoa > Chordata > Lepidosauria > Squamata > Lacertidae > Podarcis > Podarcis pityusensis. Next base: position 74,395,487 of record NC_138029.1, on the reverse strand, counting down.
TCATTTGCTGGGAGTCCCTCCTTAAGATGACTAGGTCAGTTCACCATTGCAGGCTGTGATGGAGCTGGGGTGACAGCCTGATGTGAAGGCACCTGCTGAGGGCAATGTTTTTCGGAAATGGCAGTAGGGCCCACTGGAGGGGCCAAGCATGGTGCTTCACCCAAGGAGTTGCTGAGACGCAGAGGCCAAGGACATGTGCCACCAACATTATATTGGCGTGAATGAGGGCTAAGAAGAGAAGAAGAAGAGTTTGGATTTGATATCCCGCCTTTCACTCCCTTTAAGGAGTCTCAAAGCGGCTAACATTCTCCTTTCCCTTCCTCCCCCACAACAAACACTCTGTGAGGGGAGTGGGGCTGAGAGACTTCAAAGAAGTGTGACTAGCCCAAGGTCACCCAGCAGCTGCATGTGGAGGAGCGGAGATGCGAACCCGGTTCCCCAGATTACGAGACTACCGCTCTTAACCACTACACCACACTGGCTAAGGCTGTACTGCAGATTTGCTTTCTGAAATCTTTCCAGGGCTAAGGAGATGAGGCTTTTGGTGGTGTACAGGAGTTCTCCAAAATGTATTAGGTGATAAGTTGGGGAGATACGGCTTTTTTTTTTAACTGACCAGGAACTCGTCTGTAGTTCTAAAAGGACTGATTGTAGAAATGTGGAGAACGGTGCCTATTCTGCCGCTTCTTGTCCGTCTTGTATGCTAGCAATACCTTCCACTTGTCATCTAGACTAAGATGTCCTTTAGGGCATCCTCCCTGAGAAGCTTGCCTCCTGCATATGACGTGATGGAGAGGCTGACATAAGAGTGTCTACATCCCAGTGTTTGAGCATTAAGTGCATCTGGTGACCACATCTGCTACAAGGGCTCAAGAAGCACATTGAGAGGTATCCATAGTAGCATCTGCTATGAAGGCAGCTGAGCAATGGATTTTTAGTAGGGTTTGTCATGTGAACTTGTATCCTGGTTTGATGGGTCTAAGGGCTCATCTAAGAGCTTATCTTATAGATGTTTAGATAAAAACAGAAGCTGTTCGTGCTGCTCTAATGGGCAGGGTGGGGGCTTCATGTGTTTTATGGATTGTATAGTTCAATCTGCATTCAGTGGTGTCCTTTAATTGTGAATCCCCACCTCTGGGAAGTAGATTTTCAGAAACTAAGACAGAAATAGGACAATACATGCTAGGGGTTTTAAGGGAGTCAGTGAATTCAGTTTCCAAGGTGTAAAATGTATTCACAATAGGTACAGCTTTTTATATTTTGGGGAATTCTCCCATTCTGCCTTAGTAGCCTTCTTTAAAGGAGCAATCACCACAACTCCTTCAGGGGAGTATAGGGAAACAAAGGGGAACATGGCCACAGGGAAAGAGGACTATTATTAACTCCTATTTTTTTCCTTTTCTGTCACAGAAGTAATTCAGAGAGAAAACCTGAAAGATCAGCGAGAGCAGTAGTGACCAATGGCAGGAGCAGAACTGGATTCTTGCTGGGAGTCCTATCTCCCAAAAGGTTGCTGTCTGCCTTGTAACCACTAGGTGGAGCAATCAACTTACTCTGCTGACCTTTCACTGGAAATGGAAAAGCAGTTTAGATAGATTAGCATTATTAGGAGACCAAGAAGATATCTTTTAGACTACAGATTTTTTTTAAAAAAAAAGCAGGATGAAGGAAGCAGTAACAAAGAACAAGGAACAGACATTTCAGTATGCAGAACAGAGCCTGTTACTGTGCCGCGATGACCAAGATGAGGTAAGTTTGTTTTCCTCTGGTCCCAAACCTTTTTTTAAAACAAAAAACAAAACAAAATTCCTTATACATTAATGAGACAAAACAAGTAGAAAAGAGCTGCATTTTCCTGATAAAGGTAACACACTTATAAAATTCATGGTAGCAGTCAAACAGAAAATAAGAGGCTTAAAAAAAACTATAGCAATGAAAACAATCACCAAGACTTTGCCCAGACCTTTCCTTAACATTGATCTTACTGCCAAACATCAAACAGAATCTCACCGACAGGGGAGTTCTGACACAAGACTTGGCAAAAAGTATACATCAGCCTTGGTTGTAGAGGAGAATGCTGTGGATTATAGTTTATGTGGGGCCTATAACCCCCACAATGAATTAATTATGTTTCCCATCCCAACATTCACCTTGTTATGAAGCTACCATTCACTATTTGTTTAACAAACCTTCTTATTCTGTTCTCACTGAGAACCTAAATCCACAGTTTTTGAGTCCGTAGCAGGCATCATTTTCACTCAGCCTATACGTACTGACTTCCTGCTGCTGCCACTGGATGAGCAAGTTGTGTGCATGCTTTGAAACTGCCCTAAACTGATCACTATCTATCTGAAGGTCACCACCTGTATAGAATACACATGAAAACCAGAAACAAAACATGGAATATCTTAACTGATGGCAAATTCGATACCCTCCTCCCTGCTGTGTCTATTGTATTTTAGACTAAAATGCTTGGAAAACCTGATGTGCAATTCTGATATTGGATGGTTTATCCCAAATAAAGCCTTAGCTCATGCTTAAACTATCTTTGAAAGTCCCTGCTGTCCTGTAGTGGCCAAACCATCGCCTGCAGAGTTTGTCTTCAGTGATTAGATTCATCAGCAGAGAAGCTATAATTGAAAAGATTTTGCTTTAAGGTGTTCAATGTCACTCTACTGTCAAGAAAAATCAGTGTTAAAAAGGGAAAGTGACAGGTCTCCAGGTTTACCCAAACATGTGCTTTCAGCCAGTTAGGGAGAGCATTCCAAGCATCTTCAGCTGTATATGTTGTGCAGTTGATATATACACCAACTCCCCTTCCAATGGCCTATAGCAGGGATGTCCAACAGGTCGATCGTGATCTATTGGTAGATCCCCGTGAGGTTTCGGTAGATCGCGGTCGATCTCTGACTCCCTTTCCTTAGTGTCCCTAAAACTGACTCCTGCCCTGCCCCCCCCCGCACCGCCCTTCATTGTTTGATCTCTAGAAGGGAAGACAGAGCTTTCTCTGTGCTGCTGTTTTCATCCATAGCGATCTTTTTGTGAGTGACTTTACCCCTTTGTCCCTTGCCTTTAACCCCCACAAAAATGGAACCTTTCCCTCCAAAAAAGCTGTTTTTTAACCACTAAAAATGGGGCCTTTCTCCTCCCTAAAAAAAGTTCAACAATTTAGAGCTGACCCAGATCACTGCCAGTTTTTAATTCTGAAAGTAGATTGCCGTCTCTTGAGAGTCGGCCACCCCTGGCCTATGGATTACTGACCTTTCCAAAGTGCTGCTTCATAACTGAAATTTTCCCTTTATGTAGATAATCTCTATGCAGGAAGGAGATTGTCATATTTGAAACATGACTCACAAATGTATATATTCTGCTAGGAGTATAAATGGATTGGGCAGTCACAAATGTATATATTCTGCTAGGAGTATATACGGATTGGGCAGTTGCTGTGTGATTAACTGCTTGTTCTAAATACACATGGTTTTAAGAGATTATAGTGATAAGAACACTTTGAATGAACATAAAACGAGACAATAAAATTAATTAATTAATAGTATTTAACAAAAAAATATATACTGCTTGACTGCAACAAAACCTCTAAGGGCTGACAAGAAATATTAAAATTATCAGCAAAGTAGTTAAAAACAAGTTATTAAAACATTTAAAAAATAATTTATTTATTTATTTATTTGATTTACTGAATTTATATACCACCCTATACCCGGAGGTCTCAGGGCGGGTCATAGAATTTAAACCAGCAGCAAACTAAAAAAAAAGGGTTGAAAACAATTTATTCAATATATGTACATCTGGATAGGTTTAGCTTAACAAAAAAGTTTTAAGCGGGCATCAGAAAGAACACAGCTAAGCCACCACTCAACCTGATGTAAATTGGCAGGGAGTGCAAAAGTTTAGGTCCTGCTGCGCTAAAAAAGCAATTTCTTACAATTTCTGCAAGTGGGTCAAGAGAGGTCAAGTGGGTACATATGAAGTAAGGAGAGCCTGTAAATAAACTGGCTTCCAAGTGATTAGGGCTTTATAGGCCAATACTAGCACCTTGAACTTCACCCACTAATGCAGATCTCTGAGCAGAGTCTTGCTCATGTCAGCAACCGTGCTACAGCATTCAGCGCTAGCTGTAGATTCTGGATCCAGCAAAGCAGCAAAAAGCAATGCCTGAAATAAGTGTCATAAGTAAATAATATAAAATAGGGCACGGAATACCTTTTTCAGCAACAGAAAGGTTGGGATCGCTGCAGGGTTTGCACGGTCCAATCACTTGCTGGAGCAAGGCTCGTTGGAAGTTTGGGTGCTAAGAGAGAAGAAAGGCAACAAATACTTGCACTTCTTAAACAACAGTTTGTAACTATGCTGTTTGATATCTCCAATAAGATTCACAAGATATCTGATTGTTTACATTTGTTTTATGTTACAAGGGCAATCTCTGTGCCTATGTTATTATGACTATATAATAATAATTTGAATGAAGGCAGAATAAATTTTTTTACCATAAATATCATGCTCTAGGGAGAGTAAGGAGGGCATTGGAGAACTTTCCAGTTAAGCCCCTTCCACCAGTAAGAGACAGGGGTTGGGGTATAACTTGATTCCTCTGCTGGAAGGACCTCCCAAGACTGAGACTGGACTGGAATGAGCAGGAACACCCTCCACACCCCCCCCCCAAAGTGGCTGCTCTACAGATCTCCCTGAGAGGAGCACATGCTCAGGGTGCAGAAGCTGCAATTTCTTTTATTGAATTTGCTCAGGAAGCTGACAGGTACAATGATACAGGTGCTGGTCAAAGGTGTGGGCCTGTCTAGAACTTTTTTTATGTATGCCACAACAGCAGCAAGAATACTCATTGCAAAGTATTGGAAGACACAAGATCTACCCACTCTGGAAGAATGGCAGATGAAGGTGATTGACTATATGGAACTGGCGAAAATGACTGGCAGAATCCGGGACCAGGGAGAAGAGTTGGTGGAAGAAGATTGGAAGAAATTTAAAGACTATTTACAGAAATATTGTAAAATTAATGAATGTTAGAATGATGTTGGATAGAAATTAAGTGGTTTTTAGCTGCAATACTATAAGGGAATATGATAAATGGATTACTAACAGGTAAAAATTTAATGTTACAATATTTTAAGATTAATGATTAGGATAGACAAAGAGGGGAAGGATTTGCTGAACCAACAAACCGAACTGGAATACAAAAAAGGGAGGCGTGAGGAGGTCCGGGAAACAAGCTAATGAAAAATAAGTAATGGAAAGATTGAGTTGTTTATAACTATTTTTATTTTTTGTGTTTTTCTTTTTTCTATTTTTCTTTTGTAATATTTTGAAAATCTTAATAAATATCTTATAAAAACAAACAAACAAAGGCATGGGCCTGTCTGGCCTCAGTTATTGCCAATAAGTTTTGCCTGGGATTTTTAGTGCATTATGACTAGGGTAATCCCAGCCTTGCCAGCCCTGTGAGCTGAGGCCTGCTGTTTGAAATGTCCACCAGCTGGGTACTCTGCTACTCCTTTGGCCAGGAATCACTAAAGCCATCTCCCTTCCTGACTCACCTCACCCACATGAATCCTAGCTATGGGATTCAGAACCCCTTTCTTTCCCCCCCGCTCTCTTTTTCTGAAGGGAAGACAGACAGGAAAGGTGGGCTAGCTGACTGGGGACAGTTATCCTGCCAAGTAAGGTAACCTGCAAGTTCCTCCTTCCCATTAGTTCCCATTTCCAAAACATTTGTCCTTTCCTGTCCAGAAAATGGATCTGTTTGCTAATTTCATGTCCTGGCACATTCAGAAAAAAACAGCAATACTGAAATCGTTACCTGTCCATTTTCCATGATAGCTGCAGGGTACATGGCACTGCTAGGTCGGTCTCGGTGCATCGGTAATAACATCATCAGCTCCCGATTATGACGATACTTATCTGGTAGAGAGGGAGAGCCTGTAAACAAGTGAGAACAATCACGTACACATGACAAAACACAACAGAGATGCTCTTTGGCCCAGTCCCCTAGTCTTCCTAAGATGTATGAGTCACAACTATGAAACATAACATTTTAGCGTACAATGGAAATGAGCTTAACTGGCACACAGGAATCACTGCTCTAGTGTTCAGCGCATAACAAAAACAGCAACACAGACAAGCTGCTGGGTCTGTAGCATACCGCTTAGCAGGTCAATGAATGCATTCTGAAAGCCCCATGTTACCAAAATAAAACTGCCTTTGGTAGATTCATTCTTACACTGCTGGTGTAAGAACATAAGAAGTGTGCTTCCACAAACTGTGTAATTAACAAGCAGTTATGCTTAGTATGAGAATATGAGAACACAGAGCTTCTCAATAGATCTCTATCCCATAAGGGTTTTGATTCCTATTGACATATATTGCCATTTTGATGAATGTTTGTTTGGGCACTGCATAGTGTATCAGTGCATTATGATCTTTGATGGGGGAAATCCTACTCATTATGGTACTGGCTGAAATGCACAGCTGCCTAAGGTAATGATAACAATGGAAACTATCTCCCCTACTGGATGCATTAATGTGCAGAATCTGATGCACATGGTCCCCTCTGCAAACTTTCTATGGCCACACAAATAATATCTGACCACACACAAATAATATTAAACACAAGTGTTATTTCTAGTTGGTACAGATTTCACATGAACGGAAGCATGGCATGCAGGTCATAGACTGAGATTTAGCACAAAGGGAAGAAACAATATAGTTAGCAGTACAGGAGAAACCTTCACACTTTCTAGAGTTTCCCTCAAGTTATTAAGCTCAAAGAAATTCAAACTCCACTGTATGATTAAATGTTTTCACCACAAACACAGAACACAAATAATCTGACCATCCTATCATTCACAATGTTCATTTAGGTAAGCATTAATGTTTTATACTGTCTCTTTTGCTCACATACATATCACAGATAGTCCTACTTCTGCATCACAAAATATAAAATACTGATCTTTTAGGAGCACCAGTAAATGTATTTTGGCACAAAGCACATTGCTGATTTACCCCTTTTAAAATATATTCCTCAATTTATCCTAGAAATACAGATGAAGCTGTTGAGTACCATCAATTTGGAAAAACACATGAAAACAATACCTTTGCTGCTCATCTAACATGGTTGACAACAGTTGTTTCCTGAAAGCTTTTCTATTAATTATGTGACTTCAAGTCATCAACAGAGGGCAGTATTTGTCAAAAGCTCCTTTTAAAAGTTAAAGAAAATCGTGTAAAATGCACGTTATTTATTTGTAACTGTCAGATCTTTGGAAATTCTACCTGTTCAGCCAAGCTTGTCGGAATAGTATCTTGGTAGACAAAAAGTCATACATCCACTCTTTTTTGTTTGTTTGTTAATATGTCTATCTGCAGGTAGGGTATCATGGTGGTGGCTGTGTTTGTTGTTTCATTCAGGTGCTTATGGACAACTTCAAAATATGCAACTGACCTGCTGAAAGCCCATTAGTCTAGTGCTTCTTTACACAATGCATACATGTGCACATCCGAAGTGTGTATTTCAGATGACATGATTACAGCAAATATGCAGCAAAAGAGCAGCAGTCCCACATTTGGAATGGTGTGCTCTGCCTTTGAAGTACAGTGGTACCTTGATACTCAAACGCCGAAAACCCACCATTTCCCTGCACCAGTGGGAAATCAGATTCCCTAAAAAGTCCAAAAGGAGGACACGAGAACAAGAACCTTCCCTTGTTTGTTCCTCAAAACTAAATAACTGGAAGTATATGGTCTCTCCACTGAGGAACAGTGAGTCTACTCCTCCCTAACCATGGATGTGCTAAAAAGGATACTAGCCTGACTGTGAGTTGTATCCAGTGGTGTCCTTCTATTCACAAAAGGTGATTTGATCCCTCAAAGACTTCCATGCATAGAATGGGGAGGGAGGTAATTCCCCTAAATGTCCCCTTTCCCTTGCAGCCCCCATATCATGTCCTGCACTGTTCAAGTGTGTACCCTAAGCCCCTAGAGCAGACTGGAAGGGAGCACTGGGAGTGAAAGAGGAAATAAGAAAAAAATCCCCTCCCTCCCTTACGTTCTTAGAAATTCCCACTGGATCAAACAGCTTTCTGTAAATGTAAGGACAGCACTGGATACAATCCACTGTGTTTTCATTTATTAAGAGAAGGCTTTGAGTGATGCAGCTGTGCAACCACAGTTCTTCTCAAAAGTCTTGCAGGAGAATAACATGAAACCTTTCACAAGAGCAAGATCTGTTGTGGGATTACCACTCAAAATTGAACTTCAGTGTCACTGTTTGTAAAACCACATTGTACCGGGGATGCCTATGATGTTCATTGGTAATAATTTCCATCAGAACATATTACTCTCAACCTGAACTGATTTTTCAGAAGGGAAAACAAAGCGTATGGAGAACTGGCAAGTCTCATCACAGGGATCTTGAGGAAAGAAATGCAGTATAAATTACAACAAAGACTGAATTTTTTAGAGCTGCCTATTTGCATCGTGGGATGCTGGAGCCAATGGGATGGGCAATGCCCTTGTCATGTGACGCTGTGACAATCCACTATCTCAGTCTAAATTCCCACTACCCTGTCATGCAATGTAGGGGAAATGATGGTTTACTTTACAGCAGGAGTAGGGAACCTTTGGCTCCCCATATACTGTTGAACTACAACTTGCATGGCTTCCAGCAACATCTAGAGGGCCACAGGATCCTCACACCCACTTTACAGAGTGATATAAGAATTACTGCCATAATATTATATATGAATTACTTTAACTACTATGAAAAAGTGCCATATAAATACTAACTTTGAGTGGGGTAGTATGTTGGTCTGTCACAAATTAAAGAACCAATCTTGTGGTATCTCATAAAAGTATTGTGAATTACTATAAATTCTAAAGTTGTAATCCAATGCACACTTACCTGAGAGTAAGTACCATTCAATATAA